>NC_133159.1:180824509-181455663 GCF_040802235.1 Manis javanica | reverse complement strand
CCGGCTGCGCCTCCCTCCTGGCCTGATGGCACCGCCCGCACACCTGCAGTCACTGCGCTGGCGTCAGGCCAGCCACGGGGAGGCCCCGCCCACAACAGCCAGACACGCCCAGCTCAGAGGCTCACACCTGGGTGCTCCGCCCACGGGCTCTGACACCCCAGACTGGCAACGCAGACGGGAGTCAGGACACAGATTCCACCCCCACCCCCACCACCCCCCCTCCCACACCAGCTCCGCCCCCCTACGGCCCCCAACCTCACTCTACAGGCTGAGCAGCTCCAGAGACTGGAGCTTCTGGGCCCCAGAGGGCACCACACAGAAATATGAAACGTCAGAAGAACATGGTCCAGACCAAAATCTCACAAACCACAGAAAACGGGTCAAATGAAACTGAACTGACCAATCTGCCTGACAGTTCAAAATAAAAATCATAGACATGCTTATGGAGGTACAGAAAAATATTCAAGAACTCATGAACAAATTTAAGTTGGAGATTCGATCTTTAAGAAATTCCGTATCTGAAATGAAACATATAATGGAGGGATTTAAAAGCAGATTAGATGTAGTAGGAGAGACGGTAAATGGAATAGAAATTAGAGATGAGGAATACAAAGACGCTGAGGCACAGAGAGAAAAAAGAATCTCTAAGAATGAAAGAATATTGAGAGAACTGTGTGACCAATCCAAACAGAACAATATTCGTATTATAGGGGTTCCAGAAGAAGAAGAGAGAGAGAAAGGGATAGAAAGTGTCACTGAGGAGGTAATTGCTGAAAACTTCCCGAATCTGGGGAAGGAGATAGTCTCTCAAGCCATGGAGGTGCACAGATCTCCCAATACAAGGGGCCCAAGGAGGACAACACCAAGACATATAATAATTAAAATGGCAAAGATAAAGGATAAAGACAGACTTTTAAAAGCAGCCAGAGAGAGAAAAAAGATCACATACAAACAAAAACTCATCAGGCTATCATCAGACTTCTCCGCAGAAACCTTACAGGCCAGAAGGGGGTGGCAGGATGTATTTAATGCAATGAAGCAGAAGGGCCTCGATCCAAGAATACTATCCCCGGCAAGGTTATCATTTAAATTCGAAGGAGGGATTGCACAATTTTCAGATAAGAACAAGCTGAGAGAATTTACCTCTCACAAACCATCTCTACAGTGCATTTTTGAGGGACTGCTACAGATGGAAGTACTCCTAAGGCTAAACAGATTTGAACCAAGGGATAGACAAAGAGTACAGAATATGATTCATAACAAAGAAAGAATGGAGGAGGTAGAAAAAGGAGGAAAAAAAAAAGAACCTTTACGTTGTGTTTGTAACAGCACACGAAGTGAGTTAAGTTAGACTGTTAGATAGTAAGGGAATTACCCCTGAACCTTTGGTAACCACGAATCTAAAGCCTGCAATGGCAATAAGTGCATACCTACTGATAATCACCCTAAATGTAAATGGTCTGATCGCACCAATCAAAAGACATAGAGTCATTGAATGTATAAAAAAACGAGACCCATCTATATGCTGCCTACAAGAGACTCACTTCAAACCCAAAGACATACAAAGACTAAAAGTGAAGGGATGGAAAAAAAGGTATTTCATGCAACTAAAGGAGAAAAAAGCACGAGTTGAAGTACTTGTATCAGACAAAACAGACTTCAAAACAAAAAAGTAACAAGAGACAAAGAAGGATATTACGTAATGATAAAGGGCTCAGTCCAACAAGAGGATATAACCATTATAAATATCTCTGCACCCAACACAGGATCACCTACGTATGTGAAACAAATACTAACAGAATTAAAGGGGGAAATAGAGCGCAATGCATTCATTTTAGGAGACTTCAACACACCACTCACTCCAAAGGACAGATCCACCAGAAAGAAAATAAGTAAAGAGACAGAGGCACTGAACAACACACTAAAACAGATGGACCCAACAGACATCTACAGAACACTCCATCCAAAAGCAACAGGATACACGTTCTTCTCAAGTGCACATGGAACATTTTCAAGAATAGATTATATATACTAGGCTCAGTAAATTCAAAAAGATTGAAATGTGATTAAAATAATTTTCTCCATCTTTGTAAATGTAGTGAGCTAGTCTGTTGATGGAAGAGCAGAGTTGACCCGGGAGTGGCGCTGGATCAAAGTGAGATTATTCTTGTTGATGGAGATGTTTTTCATAACAAAAATGAACAATGTGATGGTGAGGCAGCAACCACCAAAGTAGTGCTCACCTCTCACCAGGCTTCAGGAAAAGCCCCAAGCCTACAAGGGTGGACAGGCGCAAGGTGCAAGGCTTTCTGTCTGTTACGATGATCAAGGTGAACAACCCAAGAAACTCAGAGGTCTTCCCCAATGGCAGCAAGGCTGGAATCACAATGCCAGGGAAGCCTAGAGAAAGCTGGAAGGCATGAGATTCCTGAATCTCCGGGGCTCGGCAGCCTGCTCTGGCACGAGGCGTGAGTGCTGGCTGCAACGCGGCGGGAGCGGGCTCCACGGCCTGCAGCTGCACAGCAAACCACCCCACTCAGTGGGGATTCTGTGGGTCAGATTCACAAAAGGGCAGAGGGCAGCCTGTCTCTGCTCCACATGTCTAGGGCCTCCTCTAGCAAGATGCAAAGGCTGGCGACGACTTGTGCTGGAACCACCTGGAAGCTCCTTCTCTCACACACATGGTGGTTCACGGAGGTCACGGGTGGGACCTCAGCTCAGCTGTCAATGGGAGCACCAGTGCATGGCCTCCCCACCTGGGCTCTTCCGTGGGGCTGGCCTGGGCTCCCTCGCAGCATGCTGGCTGCGTTCCAAGCATGGTACCCCCAAGAGAATCAGACAGAAGTCGTGCTGTCTTTAGCCCCCCAGACACAAAGCATCATCTCTACCATGGTCACTGCCCTCCAGGCCCAAGGGGAGGGAAAAGGGACACGGCCTCTCAACGGGAGGAGTGCCACCACAACACTGTGGGCAGGCATGTGCGATGGGAGCTGCTGAGTCCTCTTTGGTAAACACGGTGCACCAGGTGGTCAGTTCAGAGCCTTTCCCGTGCAAAACGCACCTGACACCTCCCTAAGGCCCCAAGGTCCCCTAGGCCCGTGGGATCCCCACCTCAGCTTGAAGGCTGCGATCTCATCATCCGAATCATGCCCAGGGGAGGATGAGGCTCCTCACACGTTCCCTCCAGTCTAAAGACCTATGACCCAGAGCCCTACACAGCCCCGCGCCTGGTGGGGCTGGTGCAGGACGGCCCAGCAGTGCACCTTGGTGAGGGCTCTGGCCTGCCACCTGGCAGCTGTCCTCCCAGGCTCCCGGCCACCCATCAGACACACTACATTTCCCATGAGAAGTGGCACGTGTTTGCAACTGGGTGGTTTTCTCAGACTGTTCCTCCAAGTAGAATCTGGGCGCCCAAAGGCCTTTCTCATTTTGTACTGTTTGTTTCTTTCAGTCTAAGCAGATACATAATTTCTGTACAAACTTGTGAGCTTTTTGGGTATCAATTTATCCTCTACCCCACTGGGATACAAGCCTGCCTACCACGCTTGCCTTCAGATCCCGAGGCCTGCTGTGAGAGGAAGGACCTGCGGGGTCACTCCGGAGGCCTTCAGTCCACGGGAAGGGCCGGCGGCGGGAGCACCTCACATCCAGGCCTCGGCCTGCTGCCCGCCTGATGCCGGTTCTTCACTCGAGGCCCCTCTGCTTGTAGAAGAGGCTGGGGACGAGGAGGAGTTCTATCTTCAGACCCAGCAAGTCCTGTCTCTGTATACTGAGTTGTTCTCTAGTCCCCTGCTCCTCCCAAATTTTGTCACAGGCTTGAAGTAGAAGCCAGGTGGCTCTGAATATTCTGCTTGGACATCCCCTGAACTAGGTGATGGGGTTCGTCACCTGCACCTGGCACACCTTCCCCTTTACCACGGCAACAGGAACCCCAAACTTGCCGCCACCAAGGGACAAGGGCGCCCAGCCCTCCAGCTGGAGAGAACAGGGGCCCCTCTTTGCTTCCAGGGCTGGGCCATGACCTCCATGCCCACCAAGGCAGGGGAGGGCAGACAGGCACCCCCAAGCCCTAGAAGCCCCCGTGAGACTTTTGCCCTCCACCTCGTCCCAAAGCCAGTCCTGCAGGTTTTAGGATTTAATATGGAACCTGTTTCCAGCTTCCAAAATGTGTTCCTGTTGCCTACTGCTGTTTAACAGACTCCCCTTACTTAGTGGGGTATACATAATACACATGTATATTACATAGTACATAGTATCATATAATATACATATATTTATATATACAAATATAAATATATATTTAGTGGTTTTCTCAGACTGCTTCCTCCAGTAGAATCTGGGCATCCAAAGGCCTTTTCTCATTTTGTACATACGTAGGTAGTGAATTATGCTCACAGATTCCATAGGTAAAGAACTGAGAAAGGGGCCTGCAGAGGGTGCTTTTCCACCCAATCTGGGGCATCAGCCGGGAGAAGTCAAGCTGGGGGGTGGGCATCAGTGGGCACTAGGTTCCCTCCGTGCCTCTTTATTACTGGGCCACAGGCTTTCCTCTCGGTGAGGTGGCCCCTCTGGGAACGAGGGCTCCAGCAGATCCGGGCGTGAGGCTGCTATGGCCCGGTCCTGGAGGTCACATGGCCACAGTCACAAGGGCCCAGATTCAAGGGGAGGGAACAGAGAGGTGTCACACTGTGGCTGTTTGGGGAAAATACCACCTGCCAGAAGCAGGGTTTGACCGTCTCCAGGCTATTCATTGCTCACCTCCAAACCCTGCACCTGCAGCAAGAAATCCCAGCACAAGTAGATCTGTTCACGGCACAATCCCTGTTCCTCTGAATTCCTTGGTCAAAGTGGCTTCTGCACACAGTTTAAGGTGCATGAATAACAGAAGCTTTTTCTAACATGTGAATGTTTAAAGAGAGACTGTTTTGCTGAACAGCTTTTCTGGGTTCCTATGGTGACTCCACGCACTGCATCCTTCAGTGCTTTTCAGGACGCCCATTCTCTGTTCCTCGCAGGTGATGCGCAAATTCCAAACACAGAAAGAACTCCTTTTCTCAGCTGGCATAATTACCAAGATCCAAATTTAAAAGGGCCTCCAGAAATCAGGACTAATAAAATATAGCAAAACTACCCTTTGAAAAGGTAGGAAACCACTGATTGCACTCCTAGGCATCTTGATACAGAGATGCTATCAAGGGTTCTCTCATACTGATAAACTGTACGGCCTTATAGTTTTTAAATTCCTTTTCAGCTCCCTGTAAGAAACAATGGCCCTGCAAGAGCACAACATCAAAGAGTTTGATCCAGAAATCTGGGTTCATTTTTCTTTCTCCGGTTTCATTTTTCTTTCCCTTCTGAAGTACTTTAAGATATTCATTATCTTGGGCTCCCCCAACCTGTCCCTTTATTAATAAATAAGGTGTCAAAGGCTTTGCTCCTCCGTCTAAATGCCCCTTTACCTCCATCACATCTTACTCCCACTTCTAATCCTCTACATGACAGTGACTGCCTGGTGCCTGGACCACCTAGAAACTCTGGTTGATAGTAGCTACTGGCTCCACTTCTCCCCATGCCTCACTCAGATTAATCTTTAGGAAACACAGCATTTACCTGCTGACAACTTTCACCATTCCCCACTGCCTTTATGAGTTAAGGACCGAATTCCTCAGCCTGGCCCCGGTTCACCCGCCCAGCCCCACCTCCAGCTACGTGGACCCTCCCAGCGTCCCGTGGAAAAGTCATGGTGTCTCCTCTGGAAATCATCATCAATGTCCTCCCTGCACTTAGAGTCCCCCGCCTCTGCCCAGCCAGCTCCAGGTCCCGCGGGGTGCCACCCACTCTGCACGGCCCTGCTGCTGAGCATCTCAGCTGTGTAAATCCTGGGGCTCGGCCACAAGCCGCCTCACTTGCTCGTGCTCAGCCATGGCGGGTGCGCTCACCCTCAGCGGTGCATGGTTCCCAAGCATGCAGCTATGTTCTGACGTTTTTTGCAAACCCCCTCTGCTGCCAAGCAAGTCAGTCGGCAACAGACACCTGCCGAAAGAACTGACTGCCAAGCGCCACAGTGACGTCACCTGCTGCTGCACCACTGCAGTGCCTCCCGAGGAACCAGAGCACAGTCTCCAGGCAAAGCGAGCGCGGCTGAAATGCCGGTCCTCACCCTCCTGTAAGAGCAAGTGACACTGTGTTTGGAGATGTCTGACAGCCTGTGCGGTGATAGCCAGGTCCCTCACCGAACTCCACCACCCCCAAGTCAACCTCTGCAAAAGTCTAGTTACTAAGAGAGAAAAGTATTGACATCACCAAAATTAAAACTGCCGTGCACTGTTCTCCCAAATGCTTTCTAGACAGGAGTTCCAAAATGCCAACACCATCAATATTAAAAGAATACAGTATAAAATGTTACACAATCTCAGAAATAAGTTAAATGAAATGTAAATCTGGGTGTCATATCCATCACAGAGAAGCCCTAAGTGTCTCAAAACCACCCAGAAGCCCTACACATAGCACGTGCCTCCCGACGTGTGCAGGCGCACTCGCCCTTGGAGGACCCACAGCTGCGAAGGCAGCCTAACAGTGAAGAATTAGGGGAAAAGAGGAAAAAGGGAAACTCAAGAAGGAAATTTTATTATAGACATAGCCAAAACAATTAACATACTTACTTTTTACTTATTTTTTTTAACATCTGCAAAGTACTGATAGGTCCATCGTCTACTACTGATCCCATCCCAACTAGGCAGATGTGAGAATGGGGACATGGCAGGAATAAGCAGGCTGCCTTACAATAAAATATAAACAGAACAGCTGACCATGCAAACCGCTTCCGGAGGACCGTGGTCTCTGACGTGCTTTCCATACAGCACGTGTCACGTGAATGAATCCCTCTCAGCCTAAGACAGCATAAACTGACATTCAAATTAATCTCCCCAGCCTTTAGTTTTAAATGGTAATAAAATGAAAACTATAACCATAAAAGTTGCCAAGACTTAAACTCATATTGGTCCAAAGGTAAGTCAATATTTCAGTTGCATCTTAGTGAAGCCCCAGCAAAATCCCCCCAAACCACTGCACCCCAAACGGCAGGACAGCTGGTTGGTGCCCAGAGCCCCTGTAAGAAAAATGCAAACAGCTCGGCAATATTGGTGAAAACATTGAAACAAAACCATACCCCACACACCTTATAAGGAGAGGAGGTACCCAAACCCCTAAATACTTGTGCCAAGATGGCACTGCCCGCTTCAGCCAATCACCACACCCTCGGTGACAGCGCCAGCTACCGTATGGCCCGGCCTCTCTGCACGCAACCAGTTCTTCCCCCAGGTTTCCTGGCTTCTACTTGCTGGGCTTTTTGCTTTTACAGACATATATGTGTGTGTGTGTGTGTGTGTGTGTAAGTTGGGGGTGGGTATAAGGGTTTTCTTTTTTCACAATGAGAAAATCCATCTGAATCCTACTGTTACACTGCAGGAGAAACCCCAATCAACCCACTTGATAAGTTTTAAAAGGTTTAAAAATTCTTCCAACCTTCCCCTAATCTGAGTAGTTTTCACACTATAGTAACTTCAAAGGCAGAAAGACTAAGCCCAACTTTACCCTATTTTATTTAAAAAATATATGAATAGGAGAACAAAGAATCATGGTGTTCAACCCTTCTGTCTGCCAATATAGTAATTTTGGAAAATAAAAAAAACTGAGTGCCTCTGTACACCTGGGCGCCTCTCACACCCCAGTAATTAGTCAAGCCCTCAATTAATCCAGGTGAAAAACAAAGCAAACAGAAAGGATCGCCAAGGAATTCACGTGCTGGTCATGTGCTTTCTCTTCCTCTGACTCTCGGCACACACAAAACAGAGCAGGCATTTACTGAGCTCTTCCTGAAGGTTCTCATAACCTCCCGTCTCTAGCTTCTGAAATACACATAAGCCAAAATAAAAAGGGACAGTGGTCCAAGGACGGGTGCTGCAGAGTTTTATCTCCAAGCACATCATGGGGGGAAATCCCATTCACCAACCGCCATTCACCACAGAGCCAAGCGCAACCGCTGCTGATTAATGTTGCCACACTCGAGGAGCAACGCAAGAGAATAGGCACCCTGTGATGGATATTTTTAATTAAAACGTTCAATTTTCAGTAATGGCTGGTTCTATCTGCTGAATTTTAAAGGCCTTTTTCTTGCGCTGTGCTTACAGCCCGCAGACACAGAGGACACAACACTTTTCTGGTTCAGGGAGCAGAAGGAAAACCCTGCAAAAGCGCTGCTCCCACGGTGGTTTCCTAAAACGAAGGGGCATGTTTTGCTCCGTGCAAGTACTTCGTGTGAAACGTCACACTGCAAGAGCATTAGTACAGAAGGGAGCCTGCCTCTGGTTGGAGATGCCAGTGCCAGACGGAGAAGCCAAAGTGTACCTCCTCTATTTGAGTAAGTGGGAGACCACTAAGTATCATTTTTGTTTCTTTGAACCAGCAGTTCTCAAACCTTCTGGTCTCAGGACCACTTTTTACTCCTAAAAACTGTAGAAGATCCGAGAGCTTTTGCCAACTGTAACTACCAATATTTACCATGTCCCAAGTTAAAACTGAAGGTTTTTTCATTTTCATTAATTCATTTAAAATTAACAACCACAAGCCAAGCAGAGAAAGACAAGTACCAAATGATTTCACTCATCTGTGGAGCATAAGAACAAAGCAAAAACTGAAGGAACTAAACAGCAGCAGAAGCACAGAACCCAAGAATGGCCTAACAGTTACCAAAGGGAAAGAGACTGGGGAGGAGGGTGTGAAGGGAGGGACAAGGGGGGAAAAGGGGCATTACGATCCGCACACATAATGTGGGGAAGGGGGGCACAGGAAGGGCAGTGTAGCATAGAGAGGACAAGTAGTGACTCTGTAGCATCTTACTACGCTGATGGATAGTGACTGTAATGGGGTATGTGGGGGGGACTTGGTAATGGGGGGAATCTAGTAAGCACATGTTGCTTATGTGATTGTATATTAATGATACCAAAATATAAAAAAATGTGGACACACACACACACACACAAAAAAAAAAAAAGAACAACAACCTATTACATGATAACATAAATGCTATATTTTTATTTAAAGAAAAAAAACGAAAACTATCTTCACAAACAGAAAACTTCAGTGAGGAGAGTGGCAATGTTTTCATTTTTACAAATCCCTTTAAGGTCTGACTGAGAGGTGCCGGCGGGACCCTCCCATTCGCTCTGTGTCCGGTCCGCCGCAGTGTGTTCCTTGGATCGAAGCCTGTGAAGAAAATCCAGCCTCGTGCAAACGCGGGGAGGCACGTCTACACGCAGTCTTCTCAGATAACTGTACTTTTTGATACCACACCAACACTCCACAAGCGGTGGTCCCTCGAAGGTCATCTGCAATGCAGCCTGAAAGCATCTCAAGGCCCTTTTCACACTGTCATGTTAAAGTCTAATGTCCCGTCCAGGGCTTTAACTGGCTCTTTGACCCTCATGTGACTTTGTGCTGCCAGGCCATGGTCATCTAGAAAAAACTGTTTCCCCAAGCTATGCAGTTCTCCCAAACGTCTGTGAGTTTCCTTCCACAACGTCAAACAAGCACACGCTGAGCTCACCACTGGTGCCCTCAGAAAAGGCTTTAGGCATAAGAAAATGCTTCTGTCAAATTCACTGGGGCAGACACAAGTTTTTCAAAATTGTAATTGTAAGTCAAAAGCTCAAATGTCATTGCTGGCAACAAATGCCATCAGCTGTTTTCCTTGAAGTGACAGCTTTATTCACATGTGAGGAAATTCCTACAGCCATGAAAACCCACTACTTCGACTCACAGCTGGGCTCACACGCGCTCTGCCTTGAGGCCAGCATCGGATCCGACACTCCGCAGCAGTGCTACGGCATGCTAGGGAGAACGCACCAAAGGGTCTCATATATTCATCCTAGTCAGTGTCCATGTCCCCGCGAGGGCGAGACGCTGAGCACGGGGACGGGCCGGGTGGAGCCTGCCTGACCTGTTCCGCTTCATTCACCCGCTGACGCCCCTGACCATCAGTGCACATGTCAACACGGGAAAAGGCAAACAGCAGCTCTGTAACTGACCTCACAGACCCCCCAGGAGGGTCTTGGAGACTCCCCAAGAGTCTGCAACACACTTTGAGAATTGTACTACTGAATTTGTAGGAATGTGAAAACAGACTGCACTGAATTATCTTTATTTATCACAAGAATTGAGAGGATACTTAAAGTAAATGTTCCTAGGGACCTGTTTGCCCCAGTAAATCTATCTGTTAGGGCACTAAATAATCATGGAGATAAATGAAAAGCTACACAGCCACCGCGCACTAAGATCTATTGGGCCGGACAGTAATTGATGGTCTGTCCTACGGAGACTATTCTCGAATGACTTGCTCGGTGGCGCGTACTGCCCCGCCGCCCCTCCCAAGGCGCACGTCCCGAGTCTGCGCTCCTCCTGCCATCACACCACCAGCACCTCTTACCCACAGACGGTCATCCTCTGCCTGCTAAGGAGCCTTGCCAGACACCTTCCCTAGTGGGCCCCTCCCCCGTGGAATTCCAATGCTGCGGGCACGGTGCACACAGTGTACCACACGTTCATCTGTGCTGCACACATGAAGGGCGGGACGTGCCCAGGCCCTCTTCCAAGAACCACTCCCCTGCCTGGGGTGCTACTGGCCTGTGGAGACTAATGGAGAAAAAAAGGCACAAATAAACCACTGTCAAAAACAGAAAAAAGCAAGCTCTACATACACTGGAAAGAGAGGAGGCCACTTTGAACACTGCTATGCACTAAATTTTTTAATGTACTAGGTAAAAAGTCAGATCCTTAGAAAAACACAGCTCTCCAAAACTGACTCAGGAAGGCATAGAAAAAAACATGGAAATTCCTATTACCATTTAAAAACAAATTGTAATAAAAAATTATTAAACATAGAAAACTCTAGACCCAGATGAGTAACTAAAAAGTTCTACAAATCCTACTGAAAGCCAGACAATAAAAAAGATAGAAAACATTCCTCCAACTCATATTTTTCACGCTAACTTGGCATTAAAACCTAACCAAAAAAAGCACCAGGGGAAAAAGCAAAACAGCAGGTCACTCTCATAAAGAGCACGTGTCAAAAATCTTAAGCAAACCAAATCTAGCAGTGCATAAAAAACACGAGACACGACGCCCACTTGGAGTTATATCTGAAACCCAAGACCCAAGACAGGCCTGGCCACTAAAAACACTCGGTAGGGGGTGCGGGGGGCGGGGGGGGGCGGGCACCTGCCCCCTTCTGCACACTAACCAATGAAAGGAGAAGGAGTGCAGCCACCTTGAAGATGCACAACAGGCATTTCATAGACGTCCGTGGCTGCTCATTATAAAAACAACTCCTAAAGCAAGAATACAGAATTCCTCAATCCGATCAAGATTGTCTACAAAAAAACAGTAGCAGAAATCAACTTCACTGGTGGAAGATGGAAAGCTCCCCCTGTGAGATCAAGAGCGAGCTAAAGGTGCCCTCCCTCCGATTCAACACCAGTCCTATCAGGGCAGCACAGTTGAAGACAGAAAGGCAAGAGAGAAAGTGTAAGGATTGGAGAAGAAAAAACAGATCCATCATTTGCAGAAGATTGTGATTACGTTTCTTGAAATCCAAAAGAATATGTGGATGAATATTCAAATTACCAGAGTGTTGAGCAGGCTGCTGGGTACTAAACCAGTACATAAATCAGCTGCATTCCTATGAACCAGAACTAACAATATAAAATGCCTAAGCTACCATCAAAATAGCATGTAAAAATTCAAATACCTGGGGATAAATTTAATAAAAGACTTTACATGGAAAAAAACAGAGAACTTAACATTGAAAATGTCAATTCTCTACCGAAAAGATCTATGACCTATAGACCTGAATAAATCACAATAAAAATCTCAACAGGTCTTCTTGTCCCCTTGGTGAAACTTCACCCACTGACTCTAAAATTCACATGGAGATGTAAAGGGGCGAGAAAGGCAGCACCATTCACCTTTTCAGATTACATGGAGCCACAGAGACTGAGGGAGGCTGGCACAGAGACAAACAGACCCCAGGCTGGCACCAAGGGACCAGAAAGAGACCCAGCATACCCAACACTTGATCCATCACAAGGCCAGCGCCGCAGAGGAGGGGCAGTGGCCCCAGCAGCAAAGAGTGCCGGCATCTTCTCGTATATTCATATCCATGTGGAACAGAATCAAACTGAACCCCTACCTCACAACACATGCAGGTGTGCTCAGGTACGCAAGAGAGTATGATTATTTGTCACCCACGCTGGACACTTTTGAGAGTAAAAAAGGATTTATGAATAATTACACCAGGATAGCAGGCATAAGCTGTGAGTGCCCTCAGCACACAGGGACTTACGGTCACCCTAATCATGGACCTAACTATAAACAGCAGAACTATAAAGCTTTCAGGATACATTATAGAACAAAGTCTTGACGTTAGGGTAGGAAAAAATGCCAACATGAGCATGCACCATAGGGAAAATATTTACATTCAAATATAGTCTAATTAGTATTTCTATTTATCAAGAGTCCATAAAAAGACTGAAAAAAATCACATCACGGGGCAGGAAAAGAAATGTGCCGCACATCAAACAAATTTAAAAAGGACTTAATCTAGAACATACAAAAATTCCTATAAACCAACAGCAAACAACTTAACAGGAAAATGGGCAAAAATCCTGAACAGGCATTTCACAAAGAAGCTATATAAAAGGGTATTCAACTTCACTAGTCATGAAAGGAATGAAGATTAAAATAACAAAATACATACATACCTATAAAAATGACTAAAATGAAAATAACAGTGTTGGCTGAAATACAGGGCAATGAGAACTCACACACATGGCGGGCAGAAGTGTAGAATCTCTGTGAAAAGCCATTTGGTGGCAGCTTCTAAAATTGAACATTTGTATAGGTAGGTGTACCGCTACCCTGCAATTCTACTCCTGGGCATCTACCTCCCCATCAAAAAATCCATATATATGCTAACCAAAGGACATGTAAAAGTGTTTACAGCAACACTGTGCATCATATACAAAACGTGGACAACCTAAATATTCAACAACCGTGGTGTGGATGAATAAACTGCAGTCCAACTGCATGCGCCCCTCGGCAATGAGAACGAACGCGGTTCTGCTGCAAACCCACCTACTTATCTCAGGCCTTCCAGGTGCGGGCCTTCCACATGCAGGGATCCCACACGTGGAGGTTCCACCTGCAGGCCTTCCATGTGCAGAGATCCCACATGCAGCCTTCCACGTGCAGGGATCCCACAAGCAGGGATCCCATGTGTGGCCCTTCCACGTGCAGGGTTCCCACCTGTGGGGATCCCACGTGCAGTCCTTCCACATGCTGGGATCCCATGAGCGGGCCATCCACATGCAGGGCACTGGCCCAGGCTGGTGAGGCTCCTTGCTGGGTCTGATGGTGCCAGTGTTCCTTTCTGGGTATTTATTTTTGGGGTATTTCACTGTATATTTGTTTTTTTGTATCTTTCTGTGCATACAGCACATTTGTAAAACTTACAGGGTTAAAGAAGACATAGGTGAAGTGATACATGACGAGTTCCTGTTTTCACTCAATAAACACTTTCTGAAGACCAGTTCCATTAACTAACAGGGGAGGGAGGACTTTCTCACCATCCAGAACATTAAAATCTAGTCTGAAGAACATACACCACTACAGTATATGACAAAATGTGGTCAAGACCTTAAGAAACGTGACACGTTGCAGAGCAAAGGTGAGACCTCTGAGCTATGCCTTAAGGAACGGGAAGCGCCTGGACACCCAGCCGTGGGACAGACCTCCTGGCTGTTCCCAGAGCGCCACCCATGTGAAGGGGGCAGCAGACAAAGCAGGGGACAAGCGTGGCTCTCAGACACACGACGAGGCACCACAGCCCTAGGCCCACCCGAACCTCCTTATGGTCTTTCTCCCTTTAGTTCTTTAATCTAATTTTCTCAAGAAGGAAATTTCAGTGCAGAATTTTGCCCATAAAGAGAGTGGAATAAAAACAGACATCCGCATCCTGGAAGGGAGCTCTCCCCAATGGGTCCCCTGGAATCATGACGTGGCCCCTAAATGAGGGGGCGCCGGGCAGGTGGAAGGCATCCAGCCAGTTCCACGAGCCGCAACTTAGCAAATTCTATGACAACTCAGGTACGAATTTTTGTCTCTCAGGCTCACTTTCAGAGAAAAATAGGCCTGTCTAAAACTTCCATTTGTAGGAGAGAGCAGGACAGCCTGGAGTAGAAGTAAATGTATGACTTCCCAGTTGAACCAAACAATTAAATCTGTGCCAGAAACTAAAGATTGATGCCCTCCCAGATTCTCAGCAGCCTGCCTCTCGGCCCCTCCATCTGCCCGGCTGCACGGCACCTTCTGACAAACTGCAAACCACATCAGGACGTGTGCAGGACTGGTTAGTTTACAAGCACAACTGAGAACGGGGACTCAGAGCACTTCAAAATGGTATTTAATGCACTGGATGGAAGGACTCCGAAAAGACTGCACACATGCCTACACTGCAAAAGAAAGCAGATTTAGAGTGAGTATTTTTCATGAACACTGCAATTTTTGAACCTCCAGTCACTACAGAATTTGTTTAACAGGCTTTCAAATATTTAAAACCCAATCCAAAAATAATTTCTCGACTAAGTAAATCTCAAGGGTCCACTTCACAATGACACATTATAAAATGTCTAATTTCTAAACTGTATGCAAATAGTAAAAGTAAAATTCACTTTGAGAACACCATTGTCCTTAAACTATATAATTGTTTAAGGTTCATAAACCTGGGTGTTAACAGCAATGTGCACAAATGACATAAAGGGCACCCCTGGAGGCACACAGCCGAGCCGGCGCCGTGGATACAGGAGCTCCACGGGCTGCAGAATGCTACAGAAAAATCATGAACAAAAGCATTCAAACAACAGAGCTTATAAAACTAAGAAGAGTCCTATATAATTCGGTTTTAATTCAGTTTCCAGTGGACCTCCTCACGAGCTTTCTGTAACCACTCACATGAAAGCAAATTCTCGTTCTCTTGCAAAAAAGTGTAAAAAAACTGGGAGAAAAGATACAAAAATCCAGCCGTAGCCAGCTCATGCTCCTTCTGTATTTTACAAGCTGATAAAAATAATATGTGGCTCATTTTAAATATTTGAACTCTGGTAGCATCTTGTCAGTAAATATCCAACGCATCTGAAATCATTTATTTTAATAAACTTTCATGACTCACCAGCTACCAAAGACTTGATATAATTCAAAGTCCAAAATATAATTTCCATTTTGTCATGATAAAATCTTTTTCTAAATAAATAATAGATCACAGTAGTATCACAGTGACGGCACCCAGATTCCACACAGGCAGAGAGGGGGGACAATGGATTCTACAGTCAGCCAGTGCTCGGAAAAAGGGGGAGATGACAAGGAAACAAGAGGGGGAGACATTAAGCAAACAACAAAACAATGGAAAGGCCTTTCTTCACCGTTTCACTGGCAGGGGGTGAACACAGCAACACCTGGCTGAGAGGCACAGCTCTATGGGACCCTTCAGTCGTGCAAGGCTGTACCTGGCAGTGGCGGCCTCTGCTCCCTGAGGGCAGGAAATTTCACAATGCTCTTCCCCACAAGAATCCCATCCATCTTGAAAGGCACTTATTTACAAGCCACTCTATAAAGTTTAAGTGTTTATGTTTTTACATATTTTTTTTCTTAGTTCCCATAAGCTCTAACCTTAAAAGCTCAAAGAAAAATTCAGCACCCCACAATGCTTCTGAACCCCCAGGTGAGTACTTTTTCTGTGGCTCTCAGTAAAATCCCAAACGACAAAAAATAAACTTCATTAAAGTACATTTCAGGACGCTAATTTATTCCCTTTACAACTAAGAAAGAACACTGCATTCAGGATGAAAAAGGTTAAAGATGGGGAATGGAGATCTGCCCGGCTCCATCCAGCCAGCCACAAACTGCACAGCCTCCAGGCAGACTCCTCACCAGGTGCAGCAGCTTCAAGAACCGAACTGAGAAAAGACACCCTGTGACGATTAATTTTATACGTCTACTTAGCTGGGCCACGGTGCCCAGATCCGCGGTCTGACCTACTCCAAGCGTGTTGGGATGAGACTGACATTTAAGCCAGCGGCAGACTTGGCATAAAGCAGACCGCCCTCTGTTGTGTGGTGGGCCTCGGCCGACCAGTGCAAGGTCGGACTACACCTGCCCGCCCCCGAGCAGCAGTGAATTCTGCAGCAGACAGCCTTCAGGCATGAGTTACACGGTCCCCGAGGCCCCTCCTGCGGGCCTACCTCACAGACTGCGGGCTTGGCAGCCTCCATAATCACGTGAGCCTCTGCACACGCATCCTATGGGTCCCGTTTCTCTGACAAACCCTGACTTATACACCCTCCCCCGAATGAGTCAAGGCCATGTCCAAGAGGTGTTACGAATAAAAAGAATGGATCAACACTTCCCACTCTTCTCAGAGTCAGCAGGCAGCTGGTCGGGCCACAGAATCAGACGGGTTAGTGAAGACAGGAGGTCGTAAACAACATGCTCACTTCAGTAAATGGGATGCCTGGGCAAAGGCCTAATTTTCTATACAACATGATCCAAAAACAGAAAAAATTAAATGTCCTTGTCAATGACAAGCTAAAAAACACCTGATGATGAATGACATCAGGAGGGCCGATTACAATGGCGATGTCTTGGTTTCTCTTTATCCGCCACTTCCCGTACAGTACCAAACATGCCTCCACCCACGACCACAGCAGGAGGCCGACAGCACTCTGGTTTTATAGCTGAAGATTCTGAAGAGAAAGAAGCTAAATGGATCCTGTAAGCACAAGCAAAGGGCCCAGAAGAGCAGGCCCCTACAGTTCAGCCTTAAGACTCTCCACTGGGTACCAAGTGTGTCAGGCCTCAGAAAGAAGCGGTGGAGACAACCAGCTTTTGTTTTTTTTTGACAGATGTCCTTACCTGCACTGAATGTGTAAGTGAAGCTAGAAATTCTGATAAACTTTCTAATACAAAGGCCACGGACTTCAAACAACGTATCTGCCCTGTTGTATCTTCCTAAGAGATTCATGCACCGGACATACACACATAAATCTGCATTAAGAGGATCACAGCACCATGCAATCTGGAGCTCCCGGAACCTGGGAGCCCCAGGGCACGTTCCCAGGGAGGGCACAGGACTACATTCCAGGGACTTACCAGCCCGGCCTCTTCATATACTTGCATCGATCATGGGAAACAGGTATCAATACTTTACGGGAAAGCGATTTTCAGAGTGAATTAAAGAATCAATCATTCCAAGACCACAGGCCAGGAGTCGGCAAGCTGTACTCCGAATTCAGACCCACTCCGTCAGCATGCCTCTCCCACAACATGAAGCACTCTCCTGGCAATGCAGAGACCCTGACGTCCTGGGAGATGCCCGTCCAGCTGCGCCCGGGATGTCTCCATAGGAGCTGATGACACAGATGGTTGCCCCACTGAGGGGCCTGTCTGTGGTGGGCCACTGGGGTCTGCTCCTCAGGAGCCCAGCAGGTCTACAGACACTGGGCCCAGAAGCAGCTCTTCTGGGGTTGAAAGAGAGCCGGCCAAGTCCCACTGGGCCATCTCCCCTCATCCCATGCTTCCTCCCTCACAGGGCCCCTGCTTCAGGGCCTCTTGGGACCTTAGTCACTTTCCTCCAGCCGTCCTGCACCTGGTCTGGTCTGTGGATGTCTCTCAAAATAGAAACCCGCAGTTACCGGTGGTAGACTGCACGCGGTCTCACGTCCTCAGGGTAAGAGGCATGCGGGGCTGCGAATGGAAATCTATGAGGCATCAGACACTGAAGTTTTTTTATATCCCTAGGTCTTTGCACATTAATTGTCTGTATTTATGCAGTTGGTGGAAAAAACGGGAAGGGGAGAAGTGGGGGAAAGCAAAGGAAGAAAGGCAGCAGGAGGGAAGGAGCCGGGCGCAGGGCCTGCAGGGCATCCGCACCCTCCTCCACAGACTCCAGCGCACTTCACCCTGACAGGCCCACGTTCAGTCCTGACCTGTCGTTCACATCGTCACCTGTGCTTTTCCCAATGTTGTACCATCAGCAGACTTGGTAAGCACACCTTCCAAACCTTTATCGAGGGCACTGACAAAAATGCTGAAGAGAACAGGGTCAACGCCTGGGCAATGAGCCGCTCCCGGGGGCTCCCTCTAGGCTGTGAGAGGCACCGAATAACCCTCCATGTGCGCAGAGCCACCCGTACCAGTGCCATGCAGGTCACCTGTTTCCACTCAAAAATGGGCAGAGGGTACAAACAAAAAAGGAAGTAATACAATGGACCCGTGAATGTGTAAACCGTTCAACTGTACCAGTAATTGAAAAGTATGATTAAAACTGAGGGTGGGCAACAGTGCGGCCAAGAGGCCCGTTCAGGCCCGCCCCCAGCTGGGAGAGGCCGCACTGACCAGGCTCCTCTTCCCTCCTCCTGATGCTCTGACGCCTGGGCCGCGCTGACCCTGGAGGGGCCACCGGCTTCCAGAGACAGCAAAACCGTCTCGCCTTTGAAATGCGAACCCACCCAGCGCACCCTCAGAAACACCCCCCTTGCCACCACGTCCTTCCCCTGCTCGCACACATGCCCGCCGCAGGGCCAGGTCCCTACGGCTCCGGGCAGCCCCTACCCCAGGGCTTAGGGCCTGCCTGCCCGGCCTGCCCGGCCTGCCCGGCCCTCCCAGCCAAAACCCGGCACAGGCCGAGCCTCTGCCTCCTGGGCAGCCCAGTACCTCCCCACGTGGCCCTTCCCTTGGGAACTGTGAGTAAATAAACTCTTTTCAACTGCAATTGTTTCCTGATCTGCTAGCCTTACTATACCTTAAATTTTCTATCAACACACTATCTTTTAAATATCTTCCAGAACAGCAATTTTGCAAAATGTGTCAATACCGCTTCATATGTTCATATCCAGGTTTTTATAACTGCTAGAAACTTACACTAAAGAAATAACCAGAAACCTAAACAAAGAATACAAAGATTCCCTAACATAATTTATATTACTGAAAAATCAGAAACAGCCTAAATATCTAACAATAGAAAAGTAGCTTAAAAAATTATTGGTACGTCCCAGTAACTTTAAACATTAATGTTAAATAACTTTAAATATGACTTTCACTTACTATGGAACACATAAAAATCACATTTTTTAAAATGTGTAAATAATAAGGGGAAATACACACAATTTGATATTAAGTAAAAAAATCAGAATACAAAACAGTACGTAGAACAGATCTCAATTTTTGCTATCAAAAGGGGGAGAAAGAAAAATATGTCTGGGTAATTCCAAAGAAACGGGGGACAAAGAAAAGACAACAGGAAACGCAGCCTGCTCTTAACAGAGCTACATCCACACCAAACGATGCATTCTTGTCTAAACATATACAAGTCCACTACTTTTGAAGTCCTGCCTGGCCTTTCCGGACTACAGAAGCCACAGCCGAGCACAGAGGCAGCGCTGCGGGCCCTCCAGCGCTGTGCCGGGATGGCGTCACACGGGCAGCTCTGGGATGGGCGTCACCGAGGGAAACCAAGGGTTAACAACCAAGAAATTCAAGCACAACTGTGCTGGGATTCTTGCTCCGGGAAACACGGCTCACAACAAAGGCTGAACACGGAGTACAGACCTCTCTGAAATATCTTCATACTCTCCGTTATTTTTAAACAGTGATCCTTGGGCAAGGCCGGCACGCTCACTATGGGTACCGTGGATGTGTGGGTTGGGCTCTGACTCCCACCTCCTCCAGACAGAAAGGACTGGATCCTCCTCCTGCGTCCGTGGCGACTGGGAGCTTCCCGGGTGCTAGTCAGGCCAGTGTTGGGGAGGCGACTTGAAGGGGTCCACAAAGTTCCTGAAGCCCCTCATTTGGGCGAGGCTAAGAGACTCACTACCTGTGAATTAGGTTTGAATTAGAATTAAGCAAGATCCTCCCTGTGGGAAATAGTCACTGCAGAGCGGCACGGACAAAGGGCAGCTGCAAATTTACAAAGTAAACCCCGCCACCACTGTAGTGGGCGGCAGTTCACGTATGTTGGAGGGCCGGAACAGAGGCTGCGCGCCCCAAGGCTGCCATGCTGTGCCCCAGCTGCTGCCCTCAGCCCCACACCCAGCCACCAGCCCCACTCCCACCCCACGGAGCCTCCTGGGCTCTGCCACCAGGGACACTGGAGGGAGAGGCCAGCGGCAGGCGGGCACGCCCAGCAGCTGCCTCACCAAGCACCAGCAAAGGTGCCAGCCCCTGGAGTCCACACCCAGCTTGCAGGCCCCTTCTTGAAAACTCTGGATCCTGTAACTCCAGCCTCTTCTCTTTGCCCCTGGCCCAGGGGAGCCTCTCAGTCATCAACACCTCGAATTGCCGCTTTGCCCTCTCTGCTCTGCTGAAACCCCCCCACCTAAACCCCTGCTGCTTAGAGACCCTGGATGTGTTCTGTCTTCTGGATCCTGATGGATACACTTTTGTCTCAAAGAGAAAAGGACACATATAATCATGTTCTAGACAGAGAGCTACAGAAACTGCATGAAGACCCACAGTCTGTCCTGTCACCTGGCAACACTGAGAAGCTGGCTGGCTCACGGGTCAGACACAGTGACTGGAAGGTGTCCCCTCCCTTTTCCCAGCCCACCCACTTGGGACACAGTGAGGCCAAAATTCAAGGGACCTTGTGCAAATGACTGCACCTCTCACACCTTCAATTCTGCCCTCTGTAAGCTCGGGATAAAGCAGCACCAACATCACATACCCTGACGACACGAATGGTGGCATTCGCCCCGCCCCCCACCAGCCCCCAGGAGAACACTGCTCCGGGCCACACATCGCTGACACACGCCATCCCCACAGAGTTCTGAATCCCTTCACAATCTCGGCTGCACACTTTGAATAAATTCCAAATTAATGCACATTCTTTTTAAAGATAGTACTTATAAAAAACAGCTCATAAACAGGAAGACTATCTCCTCCCTCGTTCTGGACACTGCATTCGGTTAATGCAGCCAAAAGATACAGCCGAGGTCTAAAACTGTTCATTTTTGGCAGCACATCACAGAAGTCATATTTTGCTTTCAATCAACTAAAACACCTAAGCATGTTTTCAGGGGCATAAAAGGTGCTCAAACTGATTAATACCTTATTAGTGTATGTCTTCCAGATAATATGAGTGAAAACCCTTCGGCATCTCAGCTACTTTCCCTCTTCCTGCCGGGAGGGCTCTACCTTCTGACAGCGGCCCTGGAGACGGATGTGACTGGAACACAGCCTGGTGGAAGGTGTGGCCTCTGCAGAGGGACGGCCAGGCTTGAGCGCTGGCTATACGTCCGACAGCGGAGCAAGCCTCGCTGCCCCATGCCTCACGTGCCTCACCTGTAAGTGGGGTCACTGTGATAACACTGCGGTAACTCTTAAAAGTGCTTTGAATTTACAGAAATGGTAGTTCTTAACTAAAACAGAGCTACCAACGATAATGCTGTTTCCATCAACACTTGGGCAAGTCTCCTCAGACTGACCTATGCACAGACTAAGCACGGAGCCTGAGTACGGCAGTGATTAGAAGGGGACCCAAACGGCTGGGGCTGAAAGGGGGTTTCCAACAGCACAGTGCCTGGTCAGGGGTGACCCACGTTCTCATCTACACCTGAGGGGGGAGGTTTAGAATGTGTGCTTATCTTAGCTAGCTGAGCTGGAAAGGATTATAAATAAGCTGGACAAGAGAATCAGGAAGCCAAGAAAGATCTGGCAAAGCCACCGAACCAAATGAGATAAAACTGAAGATTAAAGCCTAGCTGCTGCAGCCAGAAAAAACCACCTGACATGCAGAGAGGGGCAGGCGGGAAATGACGCGCACAGGAGTGTCTGACAGAAAGCGTCCCACGAGCCAGGAGGCCGGGCCCCCCAGAGCAGGTGGATGGACCTGGCTATGCCGACGAGATGTCCATACCCAGAACGAAGGTGATGACAGCCACGTCCACCTACGCCTCACCCATCGACCCATCCCTGAGTGCGGTATTCGGTCCTGATCACTGTACTTACACAAAACCATAAAAATAACTTTATAACGATTCTGATCACAAAAGAAGAGCCAGAAAAAACTACTGCTCAGATATTCATGTTTTCTTATTTTCTTTGTACGACACAACACAGGCCATATAAGGTCCAACTTTTCCCCACTTAGTCATGCATGAACATTTTCCTATATCATTAAAAGTAAACCAAAAGCTTTTCTTTTTTTAGACTAGTTAAAATTATTTTCACCTTTCAACCAATCTTCCCAGGCACTGTTTACAGTAAAATCAATGTATAAATATAATGCATATAAACAAAAAATATGGTTCTTTAATTTAGTGAACAAATCAAGAGCTTCTGGTACCGATTATATTAACATAAAAATGTGCCTCAATTGGAAAACTATCTCAAATCTGATGAGTGAAAAACTGAAACGACAGAGAGCAAAAAGGGACTCAGCCTGAGCGCCCCTGCCCCCCGTGCGCGCAGCCTGCCCCGCAGCCTGTGCAAACCCCCTACACGAGCGTTGGCGCGACCTGAGCGACGCAGGTTCTCCTGGCTTATGACGCGCAGCGAGGGCACAGGGCAGCTTCGCCCGCCAGGCCCTAGTCCACAAGAAGCAAGCTTCGCCGCAATCGTGCAGGGTTCACCTTACGCCCACTTCACAGGTCAGCCCGCACAGCTCGTTATGCAGCAGACGCAAGATGGGAAGCTGGCCCTCGGCCCAGGCCACCGCGGCGTCCTGTCATGCCACCTCCCATACTTGGGGACAGAGCTGGGGGCAGGGCGGAAGGGCACGTGAACACCCACACTTGAGGACCTGCAGGAGGCTGCCCACTCAGGCCTGGCAGGAAGCCCGTGGCAAACACCACGCAAGTCGGTATGGACTCTCACGTGAGGGCTACAAGGCCAGAGCCCTCCCGGCCGGCGCCGGCTTCGCTCTGCCTTTCGTTCCGTCCCCAGGGCGAGCACCCGACGCCCAGCATTCATACCCCCGGCTGCCCGGCTGCACGGGGGTTGTTTCAAAAAGCAGTATGATGCCGCAGGAGGGAGATGTTATGCCATGAAGCAAACATTTTTGATCTGAAAATGTAAGTAAGAATACTTTTCCACTGCAAACTGTGACAAGGGCATCTCTAGCTAAGCATGTTCCCACCTCTGAAAAACAAAGTGGAAAGGGCAAAATGTCCTAAGGAGAACAGCATGGGAGACAGCCTGCACTTCAGGCGGACGGGCAGGGGCCGCGGCCGCAGTGTCCCCTCTCTGCTCTCAGCCCACGTCTCCCGGGCCCCTGACTTCCGGGATCTGTGCTGATGACATCACTCACAACAAGCGGGGGAGGCTGAACATTCAACAACAGGTGAAGCTGAAGTATGTGCCAACAAGGAGCCCTTAAAACTAGTTCGGAGCATTTAGCAATATGGAAAAACTGCATGTGAGAAGGTAAACACAAAACATGAAACACAAGATTGTATGGGTATCATGGCAACAATGTAATCACATATGTACTTGAAAACTGTTAGGAAACTCCCAAATTCATTCAAGTAGCTCTTAGTATTACTTCATTATTATTACTATTCGATTTTTCAGGTCTTCCACGATATTGCTATAGACTTCTATAAGTTTTTTTTTAAGGTAAAAACAAAACAGCAGTCTGTAAAATAAAGGTGATTTACGTTCCAGGACACAGAGGCACAGAACGCTATGGGATTAAAGGAGGAGGTGGAGACGGGATTCCGGAAGAGGCTGGCATCTGAAATTGACTTGGGAGGACGGCGCGGTTTACCAGGTTGGAAGCAGGCACACGATCTTCTGTGATCAAATTTTTATGTGTTCTGCAGTTCAAAGGGTGTGTGTTTGTGTGTGTCTACACACACAGCCATGCAATTCCTAGCCCTATGACCTTTTGGCACACAGGGATATAAATTTGTGGGCACATGTGGAAAGCCTGAAATAAAAAAGACAGTAACACGATTTTTAAAAATCATGACTATTTATACGTAAGTTAACACACTATAAATTTAAACTCAAATATTTAATTAACCTCATCTCAATTCACTAAGTCAGTAAATATGGCCTTTCAGTATTTTTAATTTAGCAAAAAGTACTAAATAAATTGTATTATTCATGCCTAAGCTTTTCATTCATCCAATGCCTTTACTGAACTATATCCATTCCTTTCCTGTTCTTACCAAGAAAAGCAAACAGTGATGGGTGATTCATAAAAACCAAAGCTTAATGTATCTGAGCAAAACCTCAAGAATGGGAATTATGTTATCCATAATAATAATTACTATGACAATTATGGCAAACAAATGTGATCAACTTATTTTCAACCCTTGTCCGCACCCTATCACCCAAAATCAACTCAATTTCTAAAATTATTGTGGTAAAATAATATGCAGAAGTTTAGCTGGACAGGTTGCCCGTGACCCCAGTGGCGGCCATCACCCAGGATCAAGGCCCACTGAAATTAAGGAATGAGCTTGTATCATTGGTGCGACTAAGAAATGACACAGAAAGGAGCCCCAGAAGACCAGAAATGTTTAACGGGAGTGTAGGAAACAGCGAACAGAGGACGCCCAGGTCCCGCAGCCAGGGCCAGGCTCCCCGGGCCTCCCCCGCCTCCCCCTCCGGAGCAGGGCGGCTGGGGCAGGGCAGGCCAGGAGGGGGGACCTGGGCCGGATATTCTGCTTTCTTTTGATTTGTGATTTCTTTAAAAGCACCGAAAAGCTGTCAAGATAGTAAGAAATGACAAGGCCAAAATCTAAGGGACAGCAGGGACTGCAAGGATTTGCAAAGGATGAAGAGGGAAACCATGGGGGTGCACAACTGAGGGGTTCGAGTATTCTGCTCTGCTACCATCACCAGAATCCAACACGGGAACATTTCTATCCCTCCAAGGAGCAAATGCTGTGCCCACCTGAAGTCACGCTCCATCCCCTGCCCCTCCCCCAGGCTGATCTGGACATCTATACACTATGTCATCGTCTGTGTCCTCCGTGCATTTCTGCTGGGTTCCCAGCTCTGGAGTGCCTCGGGAACCTCAATGCATGCACTTGGGGTAAAATGATCCCAGACTGGGACCAAGAAACAAGAGCCCACCCTGGAGAAAGGCACCCTTATCCGGGGCCTGCTGATCCCCACCAATAACCTCCCAAGGCAGAGACAGTATAACAGAAAATCACAAAGCACACAGACCAACTCGGCACCAGGGGCAATGATTAACACGCAGCAAACAGAAGAGCCCAAGAGCTTCAGACTGGAACCCTAGACAAAGAACAAAACACCAGACAAATTAATAAAGGCAAGTAATAAAATACTAGACTGTACTTACATACCCCAATGAACTGAAAGACAAATGGAAAATCACTGTAGAGAACAGGAAATTTTTTTAAGCATTGTAGTAATAAACCAAATAAAGTTCCAAAAAAATGAGAAACACAGAAAACATTAAGGTTCAGAGGCTTGGGAGGATGAAACAGAATCCATCATGTTAGAACTCGGTGGATGACCAAGAGCAGCTTGGCACAGTGAGACCGCGCGAGGCGGACTTGGTGAGGAAGAAGCTGTCCTCCAGGCAGCAGAGGGCAAAAGGGGGGAAGAGTGGAGAAGAGTGGACGATATCAAGTCGGAGTTTCACAAACAGCACGGGGGGCAGGGGGGGCAGTGACGTCCCCTAAGCAACAACAACGGCCAGAGGTGACGCCAGGGTATCTTTAAAGTGCTGAACGAAGCTGCCCATCTAGAATCCCACGCCTAGGAAGCTTATATTTCAAGAATTGGGACTAAGCAAAGACATTTTCAGATTAACAATGAGAATGTGTCATCAGCGGACCCTCATGAGAGGAAATTCGAAAATCTTTCAAAGTGAAGTGATCGCACATGAAGGTCTGGGATCCAAAAGGGATGCGGTGTGGGGCCACAGGTGTGCATGGGCATCTGGAAGCACAGCGACCGTGAGGAACAGGAATGACAGCAAGCGCTTGTGGCGCTGCCAGAACAGAAATAAAACACGCGACCGCGCTGACATAAAGGGAACTTAGAGGAGTTGAATGCATTTCCAAAGTCTCAAGTGGTCCAGGAAAAGGACAAAGGCCTTGATTAGCTTTATCCTTTTTTTTTCAGTATTCCTGCTGTAACGGCTAGGAACTATTAAACAAGAGAAAAACAGTATACTACTTCAAAAATAGTGGAAAGAAATAATAAATATGTTCAATCAATAAAGACGCAACAACAACAAAAAAAGAAATAGTACAGACAGGACAAACAGAAAACATAAAATAAGATGGCAGGTTTAAGCCCAAACAAATATAAACTGACTAAATACTCCAATTAAAAGACAAAAATTGTCAGACTAGGTTTTTTTTTACTTCATATAGCAGTTGTTTTACGAGAGACTTAGGAAAAACATGAGGACACACAAAGGCTGATGTATATAAACAGACAGGAAAATAAACAGCGCAAACACTAACCAAGAGGAAACCAGGTTCATGAGAGGACAGACTGGAAAGCAAAAAGCATTATTAGGGATAGAAAGTGACTTCATTACAACACAGACTCCAATTCACCAGGAAGATACACAACTTTAAATGTGTATGATATAGTAATATAGCCTCAAAATATAAATGAAGCACAAATGGACACAACTATAAAGAGAATCAGACATATTCACAATGATGGTGAGAGTATGTAATACACCTCTCTGTGTTATGACAAAAGCCAAAAAAAGTCAGTAAAGATGACTTATAAAATTCTTGGCTTAATGAGCGCATACAGAACGTGGCACCCAACAAGCGTAGATAAACATCGGGCTGAAGCGCACAGGGAACACACACAGCTCTAGAAGGCAAAGTCTAACAAATTTCAAAGGACTGAAATCTTGAGCGTGTACACACGCAAACACGAACGCGCACAGAGCTGGGCAAATTGCATGCTCCACAACACCAGGGGGCGCCATTCACGCAGGTCAGAGGTAAATGCCTCCCCTACTGATGTGCAGGCGGTTACTGCCCTGCCGAAATCACATGGATGTGCGGCGACCAAAATGCAGTCAAGCAAGAAATCGAAAACCAACCCTAGGAAAATTCCTCAATGTTTAAAAAATTACAAAGCATAGTTTTAAATAACCCATAAATCAATGGTAGTCAAAATGAAAATTAGAAAATATTTGAACTGAACAATAATAAAAACACTATACATCAAAACTTGCGGGACCCAGCGAAGGATTTAATTATTTATATAATTTGTAAATTATAATTTAAGTATTTACCATATACCTGTATTAGCAAAGACAAATGACCAGTAATTAAGAAGCTAAGAATCCATCTCAAGAATTTCTCCCTCAAGAATGGACAGAAAGGAATTAAAAATAAATACAAGGAAAGTAGGAAAAAGGAAATAATAAGATTTAACAACAAGTCAATGAAATATTAACAAGCATACTAGAGAGTATTAATAAAGCCAAAAGCTGGTTATTTGAAAGACTAATAAAATGGGCAATCCTCTGGCAAGAATTGAAAAAAGAGTGGATGTATAAATACTCAATGTCAGAAATAAAAAAGGAATATAATCTCAATCTATAGACTTTTAAAAGACCACAGGAGGATATAATGAACAATTTTATGCTGAAAATTTGCAACCTAGATGAAATGGACAATGTTCTCTAAAAAATGTAACTTACCCAAACCGACTTTTAAAAAAGGGAATACCATTTTAAAAGCCTAAATCATAATTTTTAAAAGCTCTTTTTACAAAGGAAGCTCTAGGATGCCATGGCCTCACTGACAGGTTGTCTAAGCCACGCGCCCGTGGGGCAGGAGGTTCCAACACCGAGGGATCGCTCTCGGGCTCGAGAGTTCCACGCAGCCTGAGCCTCCCCGCCAGAGCCGGGGGGCGGCCCTTTCTGGGGAGGCTGACTTCTCACAGCCCTGACGCCCTGGAAATGCACCTAGTGAAGCTAGAGAGAGCAGGCTGCTGCGGGGGACTGGCTATCCCACTACTGGGCTCTTGGGACCCTTAGACCCATGAGACAGCCCCTGAAACAGAAGACCTGTCCAGCGTGGTCTTGTGATCACAACAGTATTAAACCAGCAAGAAACCGAGGCACAGCTGCACTGTGCCCACACATGCTCCACCCCACCCCACCCCTCATCCCAGCAGCCTTACACGCGGGGCGCAGGGCGCGAGGCGCAGGAAGCTGTGCACACTCCCAAAGAGATGGAAGATGCTATGAATGCTGCACATAAAACCATATACAAAAATAAATGACACATCCTTGTACGCTAGCAAAACAAATGCATACATATACAGCTAAACAATTAGATTTTTTAAAAGATGCTATTTAGGAAAGCATCAAGATAGTATCAAGTACCTAAACGAAATCAAACAAAAGATAAGCAACACCTCTGCAAGAAAAAGTATCTAACCTTATTCAGGGAAATTAAGGACCTACCGAAATAAATGGTGACGTGCCATGTTCAACGACTGGAACACTCGATTTTTTTCAAGAATTCAAATCTCCCCAAATTGATGTACAAGCTCAATGCGATCCCAATCAGTATTCAACTAACTCTCTTTCTTTCCTCTCAAACTTGTGGACGAGCAAATGAACAAGAGCCACAACAACTCCCCAAGAAAACGAGCGCGAGGACTTAGCTCACTCCGTTTCTCATACAGCCTCGTAACTAAGACAGCGCGGAAGGTGCAAGGGCTGGCCAACAGGACGCAACAGAAAGCCCCAAACACACCTGAGCTGACACAGACACCTGACGACAGAGCACGGCCGCAAAGGGAGGGGTGAGCTTTTCCACAGACACCACTAAGACAACTAGATACCCACATGGGGGGAAAGGAAACTGGACCCTGCCTGAGATCGACCCCGAGTGCCTCACGGACCTGCAGAGGGAAGGCCAAGGCCAGGGTCTCCACAGGTAAGGCAGGAGCACACCTTCATGCTCTCAAGCTTAAGGAGGAAGTGATAAACCTGACCCTGGAACTGGAGTGTCAAAACGCCCCTCCAAGAAAGTGAAGATACAAGCCTTAGACTGGAAGGGTGTTTACAGCAAATATACAAAATTTATAAAACTCCTAAAATCAATAAGAAAAGGACAACTCAACAGAGAAATGGACAAAAGATCTGAAAAGGTTTTTTTAAGAGAATATTATCTTGTACCTGTGCCCTATGCCTGCTTAGTGTGCAGAACACATAAGAATGCTCCTTCCAACACCATTCAGGAGTAGAGTAAGTGAACTGTGATTTGGATGTGTCATGAAATATTACACAGACATGAAAACAAAGTCATTACACAAATGTTCAACAGCCTGGGTGACTTGTACAAATGTAACATTGAAGAAAGAAGCTACACACAAAACATAAATGCTGTGTATCATTCATACAAACTTTAAAGTGACAGAACAGAAGTACGACTTTTAGAGACACACATGTAGGGGGGAACCTCTAAGAAAAGGGAAGAAGTAAGTGTCACCCAAAAAGTAAAAATGGCACTTGACCCCAAGGGGAGGAGGCACTGTGATGCGGGTGTCCAGGGTGCTGACATGCTCCGTTTCGTGACTGGGGTTGGGGTACACGGGTGCTGTTTTCGTAAATACTGGCTAAGCTGTAAATAGATGTTTATGCATTTTACCTCCTACGTTTTTCAAATAGAAAGAAAATAATCAAACAGTACTAGAAAGAACCTTCTTAAATAAAACAGCTAAATGAAAAGAGCAATTAGACAATTCCTTATAGGGCTCTAATGATTATTAACATCAAAAGAGGATTTCTGCACAATTAAGCAAAACTCTTAAGGTAGCAAGTCAAATCCCAAGCTCCAAGGCTGCCTGACAAAGTGCCCAGTTTAAATCCGTAACACCAAAACAGGAGAGGACTTTACTCTTAAGTCCTCTTACCTGTTTAACAATTATTTCAGTTTCAACCTCTGACCTTTGTAAAGCCCAAATGCAATGCAAATGTTTCTATCAGAGAAAGGAGGAACCTGAAATCTAGACTGGGCAGGTACTTGCAAACTGAGCTCTTCCACACTTCAATCTGTCCCTTAATTTGATGCACCAATGCAGTCTTAAATTTTAATGCCACATTTAGGTTGGAAAATAAAACTCTGGGGGAAAAATAAGGTTTAATGAAAGAACAAGTCCAACATACACCACCATATTAACTGTAAAGAATTGACTAGCAACCACTGGAATCTGCTTAATAAAAGGGGCATCATTCGTCTCTCCACCACTTCCCGCCTTCCTCGGCTCCCCCCCCAGCACGCTCAGGGGGATGGCCATTTCCAGGAAAGACGCAGTAACTAGTACCAGACTAGTCCTCCCACCACACACGACCAGGACTGAACAAAATACATAAAACACTTCTTCAGACATTAAACAACATGCAGTGTAGGAATACGATCCCTGAGAAAAAGAAAGCCAACGGGGTGAGACACATATCACCAGCTTTCCGTGTGGAGACAGGGGCCCCCAGCAGAGCGCGGTAGCTCACTGAGCACGGGAGACGGGGACCAGAGCTCAAGGAGGCTGAGGCAGCCGGAGGTGGTGGGCCAGAGACCCAAAGAGAAGAGCGCTCCCTGGAGAGGGTGCTCCAGAAGTCTACGTGGGGCCCCTCGCACCCCTGGCTGAGCAGAAGGCAGCACGTGCAGTCAGCAAGACTCGGGGAGGCCAGGCGAAGAGCAGCCGCTGGGTGAGGCTGGGAGGCACCCAAGGTCTAACCAGTCCGAATGAACAGACCTCACTGAACACCCGTAACATTCAGCAGAAGCCCCGGCAAGGCCAGACCTTAGGCATCAGGCTAAGCTAGACCCAGAGCAAAGGCTTCTCTCAACTAGTGGTATTCAGTTTTTTCTGAAAAGGGCCAGATAGTAAATATTTTAGGCTTTGTGAGCCATACAGTCTCTGTCTCACTCAAGCTTGCCACTGGAGCATGAAAGCAGCACAGACAATACATGAACAACGTGGCTGTGTTCCAAACGACTTTATTCACAACACAAGCAGTGGGCCCGAGAAGCTCTACAGGCCCCAGTTTGCCGACCCCTGATCCACACCTGCTTGAACGAAGCTAGGAAACAACCCTGGGAAGAATGAAGCTGATACACTAGCACACTGACTTCCCGACAGAACAAAACTGAACATTGTTCTAATGAAGACAGCATCCAGATGCTTGGCAACACATCCACGGTGTCCAGCACCCAATCAAAAGTTACCAGATGTAAGCATAAGCAGGAAAATCAAATCCAGAAGCAGAAGAAAACCAGTCAATAGAAACAAAGCCAGAAATAACAGTGCTGATGGTAACAACAGACAAGAGCTTTGAAATGGGATTATAAATTTGTTCAAAGATTAAAAGGAAAACAACATAAAGAAGAAAAAAATATAAACTATAAAAAAGACCCAAGTAGAATTTTTAGGGAATAAAAACATATTATCTGAAATGAAAAATATATCAGATGGGCCTAACAACATATCAGACGCTGAAGAATAGATGAGACAATGTGAGGACGCTGCAGCAGACACCAGCCAGACTGCTCCGAAGAGGGAAGAAAAGGTGGAAGCAAGTGGGGAGAGAGTCTCAGTGGAATAATGTCGAGCCTTTATGATAAATGTAACTGAAGTTCTGGAAGACAGGAGGGGAGCAGGGGAGGAACATAAAAAATGAAAGAATACGGCAATACATTTTCCAAAATTTTGATGAAACTGATAACCCTGCAGATCCAAAAATCTCAATTGACCACAAACAGCCTCACCACAAAGAAAACTACACTGACGTACATCACAATCAAACTGCTAAATTCCAGTGGTAAGGAGAAAATTCTTAACAGCAGCTGGAGGGGAAAAAAAAGATATATTACATACTTGGCAACAAAAATGAGACTGACAGCAGACTTCTCATCAGGAACAATGAAAGCCCAGAGATACCCTTCAAAAATGATGGTGAAATAAAGACATTCCCAGACAAACAAAAACTAAGAAAATATGTTGCCAATAGACCAGAAATGTTGAAAGTTCTTCAGACTGAAGGAAAATGATACCAGATTCCAACTCAGAGCTACACAAAGTAATGAAGGCTGGAAATAGAAACATGGGTAAATATAAAAGAGGTTTCTCTTATTTTTAAAGTTTCTTTAAAATACAATTGACTACTTTTTTAAATAACAATGCAGTATAATGTTTATAACATGTAGAAATAAGACATATGACACTAATAGCAAAAGAGTGGAAGGACAGAAGTTAGGTTCTTAAATTCCATATGAAGTGGTACGGTATTACTTGCAGGTGCAATGTGGTAGGTTAGCAGTGTAACACTGCAAACCTTAGAACTACCAAAAAATTAAAACAGAGAGGTATAGCTCAGAAGCCCACAGAGCACACATAATCATAAGAATCATCTTTTTAAGCTAACATTAAAATAATCGTGCAGGTTTTAAAAATTAAGTACAGGATGAAAAATACAAATTTTTATAAATATAATTCTACTGATCCCTCCTTCCCATCCCTATCCCTAAATGTGTACCTTTCCATAAATTTTTTACATAGATAAGCACGTATTTGTATATGTATACACAGCTTTTTAAAAGCACAAATAGGATCATACCATATACTCTGTTCTATGCCTTGTCTGGGGGGTTTCTTTGTTTCTTTTAATAATGTATCTTGGAAACCTTCCACAATAGCACATGTAGAATGGCGTTGCTGTCTTTAGTAACTGCATGGAAGTCTAGTGTATGATGAAGCGTATAATTTAATTAATCAATTCTCTATGGATGGGTATTAGATTATTTGCAGGGATTCAATAAATACTAAGTGAATGAATGAATAAATGCTGCAATGAATATTCTTATAGAAAATTGGGATGATCTTAAAATGTTTGGTTTTCTACATTTCTATATTTGCTTGGATTATTATTCCTAGGTTTAAATAGACTCACAGCTCTATAAAGACAATTCCATAAAGTCATGATATTTGTGTAAATATTAACATACTTTCAGAACACATCTCTATGTATAAGTCATCACTGAAGAAAAAATAATCTACAGAATCAACAGTAATCTACTTAGTATGAAATTCTCAAAGAAAAAAGATACTGTCAGGAACAATCTGGCAACTATTTCTCAAAATATTTATTTATGAGAAAATATATTTTGTTAAGTGAAAAATATCAACAAGTTCAATAAGGCAATAAAATAGATCATAGATTAGACCCACTGTCTACGTTAAATGCAGTAACATAAGACACAAAGATGGCCCTAAAACTGAATCATAAACAAGCATGTCCTGGTAGAGCTGACAGCGGCAGGGGCAGAGCAAGGGCCCACGGTCAACCCCCTGCCAGGCGGATCAGATGAGCGCTAGGGAGGGAGGGGTGCGCAGGACAGCAGCCACGGGAACCAGGCCATCTCCAAGCCCACTTCGGGCATGCCTCTGGTGCCTGGGATCCAGGACAGCACCCAAGGGAGACACAGCACACGGAGCCCGACACCACTCGGGGTCGCTGCTCCTTACACTGGGCTGCAGAACCCAGGCAAAGCCAAGAAGGGAGAAGCAGCCAGGTGCCCCAAGCTGAAGCAAACCAGAACTCAGGGGGGAAACTCAAGCCCTAGGACTCAGTAGCCAGTGCGCAGGTTGTTGTTAGAGCAGGATTCACAGAACAGAATAAAGGGGGGACCTGGTGATCAGCATCAGCAGACGGAGACCCAGACGTGGGTCAGAGGAAACGTGGCTTCAGGCACAATTCCGAAGCCCCATGGTCAGCGGCAGGCCCCTCACTTCTGGGTCAGCATCCACACCCTTACTCCCAGTGGGGCCCCAGGAAAGCTGAGGTACCTCCTGCTTGGCTCATTTCTCCTGGGACTCGGGACAGCACTAGGCCAGCGAGCCCACCTGTGGGAAAGGCAGCACAGCGTAAGAGCCAGGGCTAGACCAGCAGCAAAGAAAATGGGCATCGCAGCGAGCCCACGCTCAGGGAACTTGTCACGACTCCCGTTAAACCCAGCAGTTGGCCCCACAGATCAGTAATACTGGAATAAGGCATTTCATCTTCAGAGCGCCTTTACTAGAAAGAAGGGGACAGTTTTGACCTCTCCTTCCCAGTCCTATTGGTAGATTTCCCCAAACTGTTTTTACGAGAACACTTACTCTGAATGAAATGAATCTGATGTCTAAAATACATGAGAGCCATTACTGAACGTCTAATGCTTGCCATGATGGCTTGCAAAAATCAATTCACTTTCTCTAGTGTTCACAAATACTGATTTATGGGAATTGTGTCATAAAAGCTAGTTTTTGATAAACCTCCAACATTTACCAGAATCTCATATAAACACACTGAGGTACAGTGTGTATCTCAGGACAGATCATATCCTAGATGTGAAAGGGGCTGGCAGCACTGTAAAGGGGTAAAAAAGAAAGAAAGAAATCTAAGCCTGCCCGGTTTAGGGCCCCTCGTAGGATGACGGGCGCCTGAACCACAGTGCCCCTTACCAACCGGTGCGAACAGCCGGCACAGCCTGTCTCAGGGGAGGCAATCTCTGCTCTTTTCTTCCAAATAGGTGATCATTTGCAACATATAAGCTAGCACACACAATGGACGGAGCTCATTAGCAGCCTGCAGTAACGAGCATATTGTGTCCCCTTGGGCAAGAACAGCAGTCACCCACCAGGCGCCACACCATGGGTCACGGAGTCCCCAGAGCTTCACATATATTATCACACTTAACCTCACGACCGCCCTATGAGGTAGTAGCCTTAAACCCATTTTCTGGTGAAAACACCAGGATTTAGACCAAGAGCAGACGGCTAGAAAAGGAACCAGCTTAGACGAAAGTCAGTCTGACACCAATATCCATTTTCTTAGATAAAAGCTTGGCTGCTTCCTCAATTCTTTGAAAAAGTCCATCAAGATTTTCTGAGTCTCCCTAAGGAAGGGCTTTTAACCAATGAGAAATCTCGGCCGAGGCTGTACTGAGAACAGGGTAGAAGCACATTGGAAGCCTGGCCTCCTCCACTGTCAAATCAGGACCTTGGACTCCTGGGCCCGCCTCCCAGCAGCCAACGAATTCCATAGGGTTAAGTACCCTAAGGGGCCTCAGTTCGCTCAGCTCTAACAATGGCTGCTTGCTTGACACGGGTGCTGTCAGGATTAAATACACTAATCCATGTGAAAAAAAATGTTTCCAGGCTGTAGACATGAAGCGCCACAGCATAGCCGCACCCCCCTCCCTGGAGCAGCACGCAGTGCACCCCAGGGCCCTTCCCTCCCCACCCTCCACCGCCTGCCCTCTTTGCTCTGCAGGCTCCTCTGCCTGGCAAGCATTTGCTGCTATTGCCCCCAGCGCCAGCCACTTCTGTCCTCCCAAACCCCAGACTCTGTGACCTTGCTTCCTTGATGACGGTTCCCCAGAAATTCAGTTCCCACTGAATTCCTTATCTGACCAGGGCCTCTCTCTCAGAGGTCACGAATGGCCCCAGCTCCATCATGCAACAGATATTTACAAAGCCTCTACTATGCACCAGACACTTCTAGAACTGTCTGTCCAGCGGTAGGCCTCTCGATCACGATGTCGGCTCCTGGTGAGTGAGGACCGTAGGTCTCCTTTCTGCAGTTTTCAAGGTCATATGGATTCCACATGTTGGCAAGAACATGGAGAACCTGGAACTCATGCAATGCTGGCAGGAATGTTCGCCGGACGGCCACTCTGAAAACCTGTGTGGCAGGTACCTAAGAAGGCTGATTATATGTATTCTCTATCCCCCAGCAATCCCTCTCCTACATATCAATACCTAAGAAAAATCAGCATATACGTTTCCCAAAAGACATATAAAAGAACATTCACTGCAGCACAATTTTAACAGCCCAAATGCTGGAATACATTTGACATGCAGGAATAAGCTACAGCCCTGCACCCCGTGAAGCACAGGACCGCTACTGACAGCAGCAGGACAGAGCCTGAGAAACAACACTGCCTGCCCCTCGGGAGAACGAAAGCAAGAGCTCCACTACCTACAGCAGGCTTCAGGGGGTGGCTTCCCGGGAGGGGGCGCTGGCAGCGACAGGGGCGAGGCCCAAGCGGCACCTCAGTGGGCTGGTCGCTCACGTCGCCTCCTTTTCTTGGTCTGGGTGCTGGTCACACAAGTGTTCACTTCATGGCAATTCACGGAGCATTTAGGATGTGAACTCTCCTGTTAGGTTTCCATGGAATTTACTATGAATACCTCAAAAATGTGAGTCTCACTTAAGTGACCCTAAGCAACTTCATTTTGTGAGGACATCTAGCATGGGGTCCAGAAGAGAGCAAAAGGCCCCAACCTCAGGAAGGATGGAAGAACCAGGGCAAGGAGGCGAGAGGGCCCGGCGTGGAGCCGAAGTGCACCCTGGGCTCCACCACTGTGATGGCTCAGCCGTATGCTGCATCCCTGCACAGCAGCTGCTTCACAGGTGGGCTCTGCCACTAACAGAGCATGCCATGACCCCTTGTCACCCAGTCTTCATACTGTGTCCACTCACGTTTCCCGATTCAAATTCTACGAGAGAACCAATTCTATGGGAGCTCATCCTCCCATCTGCCAGGCCATACACTGTGGCCTTCGGAAGTGAATGCCCTTGGGTCAGAGCTCCAACCTGCAGTCAGGAAGGGGCAAGGCCATGTGGTCCAGCAAAGCTGCTCGTTCCGGAGGAGCTAGGACTAAAAAGGAGAAAATATCTCACTGGAAGGGGCTATGGACTGGCAGACACCCAGTGGAACACTTAGGAAATCTCATAGGGCAACTACTTCCCAAAGAAACCCTTTCTCTTCCTCGGCACCTGTTACGTTCCATGATTCTCTCTCTCCTTATCACTGACTGGTCTTTCCCTGATAAACAACCCCGCTTGTTCACCCTTCCACCACCTATCATCACCCCTATGCAGTTTCTAAATTTATTTCTCCAAACTTGACTCGTGTCTTCAAATTTCAGTGTCCCCAAATTCAACCTGCGGAACACCAAACTCATTAGCTTCTTTGCAGGACACCTTTCCTCAAGTTCACTTTATGTTACTAATCTCTTAGTTCAGATTTAAAACAAAAACAGAAAAAATAAAACAGATTAGACTTGAAAACATCACTATGAATGTATGTTTAGCTTAACACAGATACAGATGGTTGCGTATAGAAATACTTACACATATGCACACGGGGCCGTATGCATGCACGCATCTCCTCGCTCTGCCACCTGAGGGCCTAGAAGCAAGGACCCCAGGAGACAAGCACACCCAGCACCCAGCTCCTGGTCTCCGACCCCATCCCCATTAAAAGGACCCAGGGCTCCTCGGAGAATCGGCTGATTCCAGGACTGGGGCAGGCGGTGCACATGAGCCCAGGACGCTGGAGGGCCAGACCGTGAGGCACCCCAAACCCCGGCAACGTGGGGCTCGTCGGAGCAGCACAGGAGCAGACCGAAAGCGCCCAGTGGCCAGAGGCAGAGCAGCGGGAAAACAAAGCACAGCGGACGGTGACCCCAGGTGGAAGGTAAACACGCACGAGTCCACACCGATGCAAGTCGATGACGGAGAAGATCAGTAAACGGGAGACAGCAGAAGTCCCCCTCACAGAAGGATCCCACGCACTGGGTGCAGACGCTCTGCGTCAGGAGGGGCACAGCCCCCTGAGGGGGCGCCGAGGCCCCAGGGGCTCTGGATGCTGGGGGGTAGGGGTAACCGTGGCAGAGACACCGCAAGCACACCCCAGCCAGGTGACCAAGGTCACATCACGGTGCTGAGCCAGGCTGAGGGCCCCACCCTGGCTGGATGTAGGGGGCAGCTCATTCCCTCCCAAACCCGCAGGCCCAGCCCCACCAGGGGAGAAACATCAGGCAGCTCCAGCAGGGGTGGCAGAACCCCTGAGCTGTGCTCCTCGAACTGCGGCAGTCCTCCAAGACACAGACCACTCGGGGGACGGTACAGCCCAGAGGAGCTCGGGAGCTGGAGGAAGAGAAGTTCTTTCTTCTAATCAGTCACCAAATCCTACGATTCTCTTTCATCTTTCAGAATGTTTACTCCAGACTTCACACCCCACCCCTGCTCAGAAACCTTCAAAGATTTTATTGCTTTCCAAATGAATGTCACTTCCTCACCCTGCCCTTCAGGCCTTTAAAGACTTGGCTCAAAGACCTCCCAGCCTTGGGCCAGAGATGCGCCTGACTCCAGACGCGCCTGACTCCGGGCAAACCCTTCCCTTCCCCACCTCCATGCTGTTCTTTCAACTCCACTTGCTAAAATCTTGCTCCGACCTTCAAACCCTTCTTGCGTCCACAGCTGCCCTGACCACCAGGTGTGCGAAGCCTCCCTCCTTGGAGGCCGCTGTCTTTGCCTTACGTCACCTGCCTGGGCTCCAAGCGCCCACTGAAGCAGACAGATCTGGTTCCTGAGTGTGGCGGGGGGTTTCCAAGTGTTTGTTACGCTTCAGATCTTAAAAAGGTAAGAAAAAATCGGTAATCCAAAGTAATCCTTTAGGACGTATACAGCGTAATCATGGTGGTGGGAAGGGGAAAAGGGAAGACAGAGAAGTGGCAAATACACCAAAATATTAACAGTGCCATGGTGGGACTTCATATAATTTTTATTGTCATTGTTAGTTTTTCTGTGTTTTCTAACTCGTTTACAATGGCATGTATTATTTTTATAATCTGAAGGAAAACAAGTTTTCAAGGAACTCAGTCCCTCCAATAAAAATGTTAAAATATTTTTCAAGAACTAAGACCATTTTCACTATAAAGTTTTATTTAAAGAACAAGATATTCCTTATTACTCAGCCATAAGAAAAAAACAGATCCTACCATTTGCAACAACACGGATGGAGCTGGAGGGTATTATGCTCAGTGAAATAAGCCAGGTGGAGAAAGACAAGTACCAAATGATTTCATTCATCTGTGGAGTATAAGAACAAAAGAAAACTGAAGGAACAAAACAGCAGCAGAACCACAGAACCCAAGAATGGACTAACAGTTACCAAAGGGAAAGGGACTGGGGAGGATGGGAGGGAAGGGAGGGATAAGGGCAGGAAGAAAAGAAAGGGGGCCTTACGATTAGCATGTATAGTGTGGGGGGGGCACGGGGAGGGCTGCGCAACACAGAGAAGACAAGTAGTGACTCTACAGCATCTTACTACGCAGATGGACAGTGACTGTGAAGGGGTATGTTGGGGGGACTTGGTGAAGGGGGGTGCCTAGTAAACATAATGTTCTTCATGTAATTGTAGATTAATGATACCAAAATAAAATAATAAATAAAAATAAAATTTAAAAAAGAACAAGATATTCCTGCCTGCCGACCAAGTAAAATCACATCTTCAGGAGTAAAAAACTGAGGAGCAGTTCTCGGGAGCAGAGCCCAGGAGCCAGGCTGCAGGTCTGACCCAGGCGCTGCCGCCCATGTGGCCAGCCAGCCACCAAGCGGGAACGAAGCGCCGCGGTCGCCTACTTGGTGAACATGTCCCTACATGTCACGTACCCAGGACGTCTACTGCAGCAAAGAAACAGGACACCTGGTATCCCGGCACAGCCCTCGCCTCTGTAGAAAATAAACCTGGGCCTCAGCCGGCGCTTAAAGGGGATGCAGAAGAAGGGAAAGTCTGATTTAACGTTTGGATAGTCCTTTTATTTTGGTGTATCTTTAACTGCTGGTCTGATCAACTTTCAAGGATAAAAGAAGAAATTACACAAGAAACAGCAAACGGAATGATACTCCCAGTGCGCAGCTCATCGCCAACCCCTGTGGGCATGAGGACCAGGGCGCAGAGGGCAGGGAGGAAAGAGGACCAGGCGCCAAGGAGACCGTGCAAGCGACGCTTCCGGCATTCCCCGCAGAAACGCTCTTTTCAAACAGAAAGGACACGTTCTCCAATGTCCACAGCAGACATGTGTCCCTGCCCTTCCCGAATGCCCGCAGCGGCTCGTTCCTCTCTCACATCCAGCCAGAGGCCTGCACGTCACTCTGCCACCCCGGGGACCCAGCCAATGACCAGGCGCGATCAGTCCTGTCCCAGGAGCATCAATCCTCTCAGGGCTGCCCAGCTCCACCTGCTGCCTCTGCCCATCCTCGGCACACTCCCTAACGCACACTCACCTAGTCACACACACCCACAACACACACAACACACTCTCCAGAGAGATCTCTAAAATGCAGTCCTGATCATGTCATTACCCTACTGTAAAACCTTTCTGGATTGTCCATGAGACAAAAGGGTCTTATAAAGCCTGCCATACCTGCCCTGCCCCCTTCCAGCCTCAGGTCCCTCCCCACATCTCTTCACACACTCTCTGCCCCTTTATTTGCATGACTATCTGCACAACATGTCTACAAAGCACCTACTGCCAGCCAGTCACTATGCAGAAGCAGCCGTGAACAAAACCACGTCCCTGTTACATGTAACCCAGTGTGAGGTGGCAGTGCTGTAGGGACAATAAAGCATGTGGGGCTGCAGAGTGGCTGGCACAAAGTGTCAGTGGAGAACCACACCTGTTCCCGGAAGCCAGAGGAAAAAAAGAGCTCCCTCTCTTCCCACTACCTACCGGCTCAGAGCACCAGCACCCCCACAAAGGCCCCCACCCTCAGTGTGCTACCACCAGAACCCCAGCATCCGGCCTCCTGTCTGAGTCAACCCAGCTTCCCCAATAAACTGGTAAACTCCTTAAACACAAGAGTTACCAATGAATTGCCAAGACTCAGCCTATTGCCTGGTGCATAGAAGGAAGCGCTCAATAAATATTAGCTGGACTACTGAATTTTATAAACCAGTTGTTTATGACTTTACTCTTTCCCCTTCCAGCACCCCAGCACCTGGCCTGTGCACATACGCTGTCACTTTCCTCATCAGGAAATCACCGAGCTCAGCCAAGTGCCTCGGGCATACAGACACCTTAGAAACGTCCAGCAGGCTAAGCTCTTGAAGGCACTACCTTGTTAGCCACATGCAGACACTTAATTCCTATAATGTGCTTTTCCACAACTTTGTGTGAGGACGCCGTTTTTCTCTAGTAAGATATAAACTCCCCAAGGGCCATGTCCAGCTCCTTCCCTCCCACACAATCGCAGGCTCAGGGTTCTACGCGTAAATGGTACTAAATGCCTGTAAGAACCATCATTTCCCCACAAAGCACTGAGAAACCCTGAGACTGACTTTCAGATGGCACAGACTGGTAGGACTTGTGCGTCTCACTGTATGCAAAGTCTGCCTCAAGCGACGTAGTAAACATCACCTCTGCATCAGGTTGCTTCCCCAAGAGCTACCGGTTCTCACTGTCGGGAAGGAAGCAAGGGGCAAGACCAAGATGAGGAAAGATGAGGTGCGCCTGTGGCAGTCGCCACACTGAAGACACCGCTGTGCATTCCCGGCGCTCAGCGGAGAGGGGCGCGCAGGCAGACAGGTCTCCGCCCTCTCTCCTGCTGAGGGGCCTACAAACAGCAGCATACCAGCAGCGACAAGCACACACGAGGCCCAGACCTTGTTCCCAAAGGCCATTCGCTGCCAAAGGCACCAGGGACCCTTGAAGAAAAGGTTGGTCAGGGCTGAAGCAGGGAAAATACAAGAGGGGCACGGACCACCTCACTGCACCGGGAAGTACAGAAGTGCAAGACCTGGCGTCTCAGAGGGTAATGGCGACAACGTGAATAGGCCTTACCAAGCAAGCAAATCAATAGTGAGAGGGACAGAGCAAAAGGTCAAAGGCAACGATCCTGGGACAAACCACCATCGTGGGCTTCCTGCATGAGGCTCTGGGAAGAGCGCATCACTTCCACAGTGTTCCTGCAAGGGGCACGGCCTGAATCTGAGTACGAGGACACAGTAGGCCAGGCTTGAGGACATTATACAAAATAACTGCCCCGCCCCCTTGAAGAACGTCAAGGTCAACAGACCCATAGAGACAGAATGGAGAACAGAGGTACCAGGGGCTTTGTCAGGAGGGCAGTGGGGCGTTAATGTTTGATGGGGGCAGTTTCTGTTTGGGAAGATGAGAAAGTTCTGGAGGTGGATGGTCGGGATGGTTGCACAACAAATGTGAATGTGTTCAATGCCACTGAACTGCACACCTAAAAACGGTTAAAATGGTAAACTTCACATTACATATATTTTACCACAGTTTTTTTAAATGTCAAGGTCAAGAAATGCTAAGAAAACATGAGAAGCTCCTTGGCTACACAGACAAGACCACTCATCACAATGAGTGACCCTAGACGAGGAGAGAGGGGCAGAAATGGCTGATAAAGGGGCACTGTTGGGACAAGCAGATACATTTAATGTGCACTGTGGATTGATGACAGCAATATAGCAACGACAAGGCCTGATATTCACAACTGTCCTGTGGTTACACAAGAGAATGTCCCTGCTCTTAGCAGATACACACATGACGGCATGAAGGAGCAGAGTCTCCAACTTTCTCTTCAACAGTTGAGGGGAAATTATGTGTTTACATGTGTAAGTGGAGAATGAAGTAAATGAGACAAGATGTGAACAACAGTGAATCTGGGGCAAGGGGCATGGGCCCCATTATACTATTCTCATGATTTTTTTTTAAGTTTGAAATTATATCAAAACTAAAAAATGCAAAATAGAACTAGTCAAGAACAAGACACATCTGGAAAGCACACTGGTGAGCAGGTAAAATCAAAACCTGTGATCAGTGACAGGCCCTCCCTCCGCCGTCTCCTCTTCTGCCTCTGGAGGCCTGACCGCAGAGCTGAACCTACCTGATAAGTTTAAGGCTCAAGAAAATGATTAAAGCATTAAAACATTATGCCAAACATTTACTGGAGTGATATTTTCTATGTATTTAATTAAATTCACACAAAGAAAAGGTGTCCGACTTGAGCTCTGCTGAAGCAGTACAGCAGGTGCCCAAAGAACTCTTTGATGTCTTCTGAATGGAGGGATGGGATCAGAAGCCCGGAGGGCGCCTCTGTATATGACCGGCACGCTCTCTTGTCAGAACCCCAGCTTCAGGATCCCACAAGGCGATAGCGAGGGGGGACTGCTCCATCCATCCCAGGACTGCCACAGCGCACTGTCCAAAATGGAACGCGGCACGTTTTTTTAAGCAGGTTAAAAAAAAATCCACGTACATGCCCCTTGGTGGCCCCTGAGCCTCACGTGGCGGCTGCCAACTCTTCGGCTCAGGAGTGCACGCCCGCTCGGCCCAACAAGCGTGCTGGGTTCACGGTCGGCGCCCCCTCTCTGACACTCACACTCCAGCCAGACTCTCGGTCCAGCCTCCTGGTAGCAGAAGAGCCCCTGCCTGCTCCCGGCCCCCCGCACGGCTCGCTCCGGGCCATGTGGCTTCCCACCCGGACTACAGATGCCTCTGCCGCTGGCCTTCTCTCCTCCAGCGCCATGTCCTCCACAATCTCCACTCCACCCATGGTCGAAAAAATCTTTCAAACGCAGATCTATGTATGGCATCGCCCACGTAAGTCCTTAGGCCACTCCCATTGCCGACCACAGAACAGTCATTAGTTGCTGAGAGTTTAGTGCTGGGTCAATGTAACTGATTATAGACTTCACAAATGCAGTTGAATGCAAATGATTTACTTATCTAATACAAATTCAAGGTTTTCCTGAAAATCATGTCCTTCTCAAGTTATACTGGTAAACACACATGTAGCAGCATTATCATGACTTGGTGCTAGCGTGCCTGTCTGTCCTACTAGACACTAGGTTCCCGGAGAGCACAGCACGTGGTGAGAGAGAAATAAACCTTTGTGGAACTGTGGTGAAGGCTTCCAGCTAACTTCCCTGGCCATACTGGATCCACCACTCCACCCACAGGACAAGCCCCCACCAGGTGAGCAGCAGGACACCGGCCAGAGGTCCAGGGCAGCCGGAGGCCCTGATGATGGCTAGACAGTCATGGGTAAAGGGCAGTCGCCTTCACAGTCACACAGGCTCTGCGCACACACATAGCCCAGAGAATGGCACAGACATAAGAGACCCTTCTTAGGTCTAGTCGAGTCACTGCTTGATACCCACGGCCAACCACCTGATATCCTCAAACCCTTCTTCCTAATTTAAGTGTGACACCCACTTTAAGGACAATTACAAGTGTCAAACTTTTGGTAACAGGGCACCTTCACACTCTTGGAGATTACTGAGGACGCCCAAAGAGCTTTTTTTATGAGTTACATTTACCAGTATTTTCCATAATAGAGGTTAAAACAAAAAAAAAAGTAATACATTTCAGCATTAATTCACCTAAGAATTATAAACTAATTATATATATTCAAACAAATATTTCTATGAAAAATAACTACATTTCCAAAAACTTGTCAGATTGACTGACAGATTTTTGCAAATATCTTTCATGTCTGCCTTACCAAAAGACAACTGGACTCTCATATTCTGCATTCAATCTGTTGTTTTGATTGATGTAGATGTGGAAAACGAAACTCATAAAGATATGTAGTTGGAAAGGTTGAGAGTATCAGAACATCCAAATAATTGGGAATAGCCTTCTCTACTATTACATCAAAACTCTACTATTACACCAAAAATGGTAGTTTCTTAAAGGTCTCCTGCAATCTATCTGCACAGAATATAAAACAGAATTTCTAATCCATCTGATACCAAAGCGATGAACTCTGTGTGCCCTATCACATTAGAATCCACGGGCCTGGCTCTGAATGGGTCCTTCCCCCCGGATGGCTCTGTGGTGTCATGGGCATTTGGAGACAGAGGTTCACTGAATTAGGCAGCCGTTCCAAATGCGGGTGCATTTCATTATACAATATAAGAAAAAATCATATTCATTGATATCACCATGATCTCATCAGAGAAGTGTTTAAGTATTGGGATGCTATGAACCTCACAGTGGCAGATAGAGGTTTTCCAAAACTCTAATTTCCACTTGAAAGTTCAAAACCTATCACTGGCAACAAATACTCAGGAGTTTCCCTTGAGGTGGCAGCTGGCTGTTCACTTTGGGGAAGACACCTGTGACAGGCCCAGCCTGAGCACCCGCCGGGTCCGTTAGCCTTCGTGCGGGTCCGCCGGTGTTCCAGGAAAAGTGGCAGCTCATTCAGCCTGCACCACACAGGGTGCTCCAAAGGCCACCACCGCATGCAGCAGAGGCGTCACAGCGCAGAGGCATCGCACAGTTAGACAGCTGTGCACACAAGAGCCAACATGTTCTGCAACACCCTTTTTTCCTGCTTTATCGGCGGCATCCTCGAGGGAATCGGACTGCTCCCATGCATGGGGCGGTGAAGACAGCAGCCTCCACGCAGTGCAGTGCTGCGCCTCCCTTCACGCCCAGGTGCCCGGCAGTGCGGTGCTGCGCCTGCATTCACACCCAGGCGCCGGGCAGCTCACCCACCGGCTCTTTGCACTGTGAGCGCAAAGCTCAACAAGGCAGAAAAGACTAATGATGCCTTCTGTTATGAAAATGGTGAACTTGTGGACTGCCTGAACAGGCCAGGGAAGCCTGGGAGGCCACGGGTCAGCTGTCTGGTTCTGTGTTCCTGCCACCACTAGTTACCATCCCAACACATCTGGCTTTAGCCCCACAGCCTCTCCACATGAACCCTTCAGTACGGACACTGCGATACAGTTTGGTGTGTTTGCTTGGCCAGCAAGGCTTCATTTCTCAAGTTCCACTTCCTTTCACTGCGAGCCATGTGATATAGGTCCCTTAGGCAAGCCATTTAACTAAAGCCCGTTTCTTCCTAAATCACATGAAATAATGATCCCTGACTAACTTAGGTGCTATTGAGCCTTAAAGATATGACCAAGGTGGAAACCCTTTGTAAATTATTCATTTCTTCATCAGTACATTCTTAATGAATCCTTGCTATGTGCCAGGCACTGTTCTATGTACAAGCAGGAACAAAATCCTTGCTTTATAATAAAAAGTTCAGTTCTTGAACAGGAGGGGTCTACCAAGGAAAATATCAGAGAAATCAAGCATGGTCATGAGAGAGGGGGAGCTGCTTGGGATGGGGCGATCAGTTAGGGAAGACCTCTCTGAGGAAGTGACCCAGCAGCTGAGCCAAAGGACAAGAAGCAGTGAGGTGTGCAAAGAGCATTCTGGGCCTTTCCATTCAAGAAGCAGAAAAGGGCAGGCAGAGCTCAATCCTGAAGCTCTGTGAGCCTGGGTGGGGACTGTTCTGCTCCAAGCACACAGGAAGCCCTCAGAGAGGGCTGATGACGAAGTAACAGGACCCTATTTATACTTCTGAAAGATGCCTCTGGCCGCTCCAGGAAAAAACGGTCATGGAGCAAGAGTGGACACAGCAAGCGCAGCCAGGATGCAGCTGTAGTCACCCAGACCAAGACCGGTGGTTGCCTGAACTGGGCCCGCAGTGGGGAGGACAACCTGGGGCCGTCCACTGTGAGATACGCTTTGGAGGTAAAGTTGACAGGTTCCACTGATGAAGTGGCTGGGGCAATGGAACACGGAGAGGACAGAATCAAAGATAAATCCTCGGTCTACAGCTCGAACAAGTGAGTGGGCTGTGGAGACAACTAGGCACAACAGGCAATCAGGCATCTGAGACGGCCGGGCAGGCCAAAGCCCCAGGGCCAGCTCACGGGCCTCTAAACCTGCGAGCCTGGGTGATGCCAGCTAGTGAGCGGCGGACACACAGGAGACAGGGACCCACGAGGAGGCCCGGGGCACTCCACGCTCACTGCCCACGGCGAAGACGTCGCAGGAGGGGTGCTGAGAGGCCTTGGGGGAGCCCTGGAGCTATGGGGGACGCGGAGGCAAGAGGAAGGGCTCCGCTGTGGAACGCTGCTGAGAGGTGGCCCGAGACAAGGACGGAGAAGGGACCCGTAGATTCAGCAGTGAACACGGCCATGCGCAGGTGGGCAGCGCCTGGAAGCGGCCTGCCTGGGGGAGACAGAAGAGCACGCGAGGAGGAGTCACATGCGATGATGGAGCGTCACTGTTTGTTTGCCTTTTCTTTATGCACATAGCAGTTGGATGCATCTACTCGGTTTCCTCCGCAGTTCACTAAAAGCGTGGCTTACGGAGCAAGGTGCCTACGTCTAGAGACGGCTTGGGAGATGGTTTCGTCTTCTTACCGCTCTACTGCCTACACACGTGCGGGTAGCGTGTCTGCTGATGCTCTTTCAGAACAGTAGCTCTGGAGCTTCCCTGCGTCCATCCCACAACTGGGGCAAAAGAGCCAAAGGCAACCAGTCACCGAGGCGGCCCACTTTCCGGTGGGGAAATGAGCTCTGTGGTAATAACACTAACTACCACGGTACAGCAACGGGAGCGATCGACACACATCGGTTTTGGCCACAGGTCTATGAATGATTCATTTTGAACCGTAATTCATGTAAGTCTAGTTATTTGAAAATTACAAGCCAAAAATGCTACTGGTGCACATACGTATCATTTGCTATGCATAGTACAGTTAACCAAACAACAAACTGATTTGATAACGACAGTATTGAAATAACAGTAACTTAGTATTTAAAATGCACTAATAGGGGCATTTGAAAACCAGGAGTGATTCAAAAGAAGACTGTGGGAGTCCCAACTGCGAGAGGCACGTGCTCCAGCTCTGTAAGGATGGATGCCCCGTGCTGAATGCGGAAAACTTTTTGGAGTCATCAGTCAACTTAAGTAAAAATGCCAATTTTGGGAATCCTTAACGCCACAAAATAGGCCACAGGTAACCACTAATATATATGTGAAATGGAAGCATATGGTGCCACACATGGATCACGGGAAGAAGCAAGGGCTGGGTCTGAGTTTTGGGCAGTCAGCGGCCCACCAGAAGTGACGGGGGCGTGGGTCTGTGGACAGGACAACCAGGCCCACACATGTAGCTTTACAACAACGCTGCTGCAGCACAGGGCGGCAGTCTGGCCATCCTGGAATTTCCAGGCTGCCTGGAACTGCAATACCAGAGCAGAAGTCACGAGTAACCCACTGGCCAGAACCAGCCCCACAGACTCGGTCTGTTTGGCCTGCAGTGTTGGATCGCTTTGTGTTTTGTAATATACGAACTAGTGCCAGTATTTTAAAATTGGAAGACTTCACATTTAAAAAAAGTAAGTTTCTGGCTTCTCAAAGGAAAAGAAAAGGGAAATGCAGAGATCTGGCCGAGTGAGGCCCAGCTGCTCTTCAGCTGCCCCAGCACACGCTCTTCAGAGCCCACTATCCCAGCCCTCCTGAAAATCAAGCCTGAGTCAAATATCAGCTGCCAGCATCTCTGAACCTGCGCCATTATTCTTATATCTTTTCATTTATGCTACCTTCCAACGCTTAGCATCATTTGACTTGGCAACCTTTGTCCCAGTAGGGTGTGCTGAAAAGAGCCCCTCAGGGTTTAACCAGAGAAAAGGGACTACAAGGACTGTTAAGATAGCAAACTCACAAACTTAACTAAAAATGTTAGCTGTCCTTCATTAAACTAATTGCAAAGGTCAGATAAGCAAACTTTCTCAGACTCACAGAACTTTTCCTCCTCTTAATAACCTATGAAAAGCTTACTAGTGAATGTTGATCATTCACAAATCAATGTTTTAATTAAAAAATCAAAAGCATATCCATTATCAGTTTTGCACAGTTTGAGCACAGGTTTAGGATAGCAGAGGAAACCACTTTTCAAAAGAAAAAAAAAAAGGCCCCCCAAATAGAATGAAAAAAAAAAAGATTAGACAGTCACTTGAAAATAAATTTCTTTTCATATGTGCACAGGAACACAAAAGCTCTTAACTACATAATTAGTACTGAAGATATCCATAAGATAGACTTTATACAATCTCTTCCAATAACCACCTCTTTTATTCCTTAAGCTACTTTTGAATAAAACAAATTTTCCTAACCAAAAGTAAACCACATCATTAACTGAAGGGGTTACTAGTGACTGATTAACTAGAATTACCATAAGGGTAATCTTCTTCTATGTGTTCAATGTTATATATGAAAAACAATAATCTCATATAAACGTGTTCATAAGAACAATGACACTATTGTAATACCAACTACCCCCTTATACCTCTAAAATATTTAAATACAATCTTGAAGAAAGTAAGTCACAAAAGACAAATTATAAGTGTATATAGGTGAAACACCCCCCCCCCCCCCGCCTTTTGCTTTAGAGATGAGGAAATACATGGTGGTGGCCAGATTCAACAAAATTGGCTATTTTCTTCCCCACTAGCTGCTTGTGAGTCACTGTCTATGCTCCAACACCACCGGACTCCCTAAAACCTGGACCCCACTTCTAACTCCATATACTCATACTCTAAGTCCACTATTGGAGAAATTCTGTCTCCAAGTTACAGCAATATGACACCAAAAAAAAAAAGGAGGAAAGTCTGGATTCAAGATAAATTGTTTAGAAGGCTATAATGAAGTTCATCGTAACTCTAAAATACCTTTGCATTGATTGTTACTAGCTGAACATGTGCCAGCAATCTTGTTTCCTGGCACAGTATATCAGACCTTGGCACCTCACCTAGCTTGGATAAAAAAGTGAACTGACCACAAAAGCAGACTAACCACGTGGGCGCAAGTATTATGTCCCAAGGTGTCTTTTTCTCTCAGCGTTAACAGCATTAAGTATAACCAGAGTGGTAAACACTTGCAGTGCTGTATTTTCAAGCTCAAGGTTAACTTTTAGCGTCTGAATTAGAACTTAGTTTGAATTAACACTATCCAGTGAATTAAGTCTAACTAACCAAAACAGCCTTTTCCATTTGCAACCGAAAACTGGCATCTGAAATGGTTTGTGCTTTCTGGATCACTTGCAACACGTGTCTGAGTGAAAATCGCCACTTTCCCAAGGACGCTCTTGTGGCTCTGAACTTTATTCCTCGAGAAAACTGCCAAGGTCCAAGGGGTGCAGCGGGAATCCACTTACCCGATCCTTCATCCTCCAGCTCTGAGCTAAGGATTTGGAGCCTTCAATTTTCTCACAGTGCCTCTTTTTCATAAAAGCCAAAGGCAAGTTCCAGTCCGTAAGGTCGGCCTCGTCTTCCTCCCCCAGGCCCAGAAGAGGCGACTGCAGCATCTCGGACTCCATTACGGGGGGAGGAGGTGGGGGAGTCCTTGGAAGCAAGCGCTCGAGAACCTCCAGCCTTAAAAACTAGTGTGTACCAGAATGGGCGAAATAAGAAACAGAAAGGGAAGGAGTAGGAAGAGAAATGAATGGAGAGTGTGCGGAGCCCCCGGGCTCTAACTCTGCGCGGGAAGTCGGAAGGGCTGGGCAGAGCGGGTGGGAAATGGGGCGGCCCGGGAGCGCACAGACACACGCGGCCCCAGATGCTGAGCCGCGGCCCGCCTCTGAGCCCGTCAGCGCCCGGGGGGCTGCGCGCGGGCTGTCAAGGGCGCGGGGGACTTCAGGCCTCCGACGCCGCGGCCGATCCGAGGACAGGCAGGCCGCCAGCCCCTGATGCCGGCTCGCCGACCGGGCTGTCTCCGGCCGCGGGGAAAAGGTTCCGAGCGCTTCGGGTCTCCTCCGGCTACTCTCAGCCCTGCGGGTCCCGCACTCGCCGGAGCTGCTGCAACGGGAGCCAGGACCGGCCCATCGTGCTCGCCCGCAGCCGGCTCCTCAGCCCCAGGTCCGCGCGGCCCGGCCCGCCCTGGCCTCCGGCCCCGTGGCTCTCTCCTGCCTGAGAACGAGTCCTGAGAAACGGGCAACACGGAGCCGCGGAGGAAATGGGTTACGTGGAGTTCTTGGGTTTGGGGAGTTTTGCCCTCTGGTTTGAAACCACAGTGAAACTCCTCTCATCAGCACATCAAGGAGGACGCCATATTGCCGAGGCCCAGCGTGCCTCGCGACCTACGGCGTGGCTGAAAGGCCCAACTTCCTCAAAGCGTTCCGGCCGCGCCTCCCCGGAGGCCGCGAAGGAGAGTCGCGCTTCCTCTCCCCGTTACCATGGTTACCACAATTCAGCTTTCCAGCGTTCATCACCGTTCATTCAATAAATGCGTGATATCAGTCAATTCTACAAATGGAACTATGCTAATTTAATTAATTGAAAAAAGCGTATTATTACAAGTGGCTACATGTTTCTGAAATAAAGAAGAATAGACCCCGTGTTGTTTCTTCCAGATTTTGAAAAGGTAGCAAAAAAGCTTCGGAAAGAACCATTGATAACATCATAGGAGAGTCTTTTGGGGGGTAGAGGGGGCGCATAGTATCCTCTACAGTATCAAACAGATTTTCCTTTTAATTTTTTTTTTTTTTAGAACACCAAGTGAAAAAAATTAAGTCCGGTTACAGGTTTTTGTTCGATCCGTGTTATTTTCTGAAACACTGTTCCTGTTTTGACACAGCTTCCTGTACAACCAGAAAAGCTACGGCTTTCTGCGCGTGGAGGCGCGCCTCCCGCCCTCCTCGCGGGGCAGCGAGCCAGAGGCTGTCTCGCCCCCCGCGCCTGGGCTTCCGTGCTCGGTGCCCCCGGATCGGAATCTTGGCTGTGTCTCTTTCCATCTCTGTGGCCTTGGTCAATCCCTTAGGGAGCTCAGGCTGTTTCCTCGACTGTAAAACAGACCGTAATACCCACTTAAAGGGTAAAATTCATCCGTGAGATGCCGTAGTATACAGTGAGTACCTAATAAAATTGAACAATAGAGTGAAATCTGGCAACCCTGAGTGGCTGATTAATCTAAAAGCTGAGGCTGAGCTCTGGAAGATCCCTGTTTCTCCGTGTTTCCCTGGGCTTTGACACAATGCCGTGGTCCGCATCAGAATCCTGACGGTGTTGGTGTTCCTTGCAACATCCAGGTGACGAGTACAATCCCAGATCTCCCACAGAGCACATAGCAAGCATTTAATGAAAATTCTTGGATTAAATCATTACCATTCCAAATATCCATTTGCTGATTACATCCCGCTGAGCCCAGTTCTCACAGATGGAGGCTGCAGTCTTCCTTTCCCATTCTCTGTGTTAGCAAAATGTCCCGCTCAGTCCCCAGCAGCGGCTTCCAGATGGCAGGGTCCTGGGAAGACCCTGTTCTCGCCTGAAGGCAACCGCAGAGCCCCCACTGCGGCCCTGTCACTCTGCAGCACCTGGCAACGAGGGCCAGGGTCCCCCTGGGCCGCAGATAACAGTCCAGGAGCTCTTGGAGGAAGCCTCAACCACAGAAAAGTGGCAGCTTTAAACCCAGTCGTTCCTAACCAGCTCTGTGACCTGGGAAAACCCACTTCATCTTTGGAAGACTCAGTTTCCTCACCTGTGAAGTGTGTGTCACCTTGGGAAATCCACTCCCTCTGTCTGGTATTCCAAGTGGAGGCAGTAAAGGAGACCGTGGAGCCTAGGCTGGCAGATCGTCAGGCCCACCTGGGAAACCCTGAAACATAAAGACGCCTGGGCCCCACCCCACACCTCCTGAATCAAGGGGAGCAGAAGATACGGTTCAGGGTTTGTATTTTTCAACCAGGGGACCCTGGTGATAGCTTGAAATCAGCCAAATTTGGGGATATAGGACAATATTCTCTCTAAGGACGTTAGATAATATTCTCCTCCAATGATTATCTTCCGAATACATGGTGGGCCATCAATAAATATTTGTACCAAATAAATGGACACTATAAAGCAATTACCCAATCTTCCATCTAATAAATCAGAACAAGACATACCCTCTGCTGTTTTGCAAACGTGACCCCAGAAGCCAGAGGTCATTTGGGGCCCATCTGCCGGGCTGAGGCTCAGGGTACACATATTCTGGCCCCCAGACCACCACTAGTCCTCACAGACACTGGTGGCAAAGCCTCTGCCCTTCTCTGTCCTCAGCCTCCACGTCTGTGACATGAGGATCTTGAAGGTGAGTCTCTAAGGACACTTGAGGCTCAAAATTCTGTGATTCATGTGAACATCAGAAAGGAGCTGGTGACAACCCAGCCCCCAGCCTGAAGATTCAAGAATGGGCTCGAGTCATTTCATGGCATGATGACATTTGAAAGAAACCTCATTCCAGTGTGTCATGGATTATTCTATTCAAGTCCCAGATAAGCTTTTGGACGTGTGGCTCCAGGATGGAGAAGGCAGTGAGTGTCTATGACTCATGACAGGCTGGCAATTCAAGGGCTTCATAGTCTCACCTGCTGATCTCATTACCACGGTGTGTGATCTGCTAGCCACTTGGGCCTGCAGTTCCGATTTCCCATGACTCCAGTTCTTCACAAACAAGGACGTCTCCTGCTTTCCACAAAGCCTCTAAATAAGACACTTTAATCTTGATAACAAGCTTTATGAATCTCAAAAAATGCACGAATCTTGAAACTGGTCTGATTCAAGCTATGAAAATGGGGGAGGCTGTCGATGACATCGTGCTGGTGATGAACATCGGGCTACAGATGTAAAACTAGGAGAGAGGAGGAGCTTTTCAGCCCAGCTCTGGTCAGAAACGGCAGAACACCCTGCAGCCTGCCGGACAGAGAGGGACGCCTTGTCCTAGACTGTGAAGGCAGACCAGATGACCCCTTCCAGCCTTAAAACTTGGGCTATTTGGCAACCAGAAGCCAAAGATACAGCGAAGTGAGCACGAGAACAGATATAAAAACCTGAGTGCATTGGTCAAATACAACGGAAGTCAGGGGTAAGTATAGAGGTAAAAGTTCCAAGATACGGACAGGGTCTGAATAAATGCTCCCACTAGGTTCCATGTTGCCCAGGAAAAAGGAAGGAGGCTGGGTTCTCACAGCATCCAAGCTTGGCTGTTGGCCCACAGCAACCAACCTAAGCTTTTCTCAAGACCATCGCCACGGCAACGTTCCATCTGCAGGCAGCATGGGCCGCGTTCCACCCTCCAGCAGGGCAGGTTCCCCACTGTCCATCAAGGGCACTGAATGTGTTCTGTCATCAAGAACTGGGAGTGAGACTGGAGGTCAAGCAGCTGCAGAAAACCGGGAGCTTCGCTGAGCAATTGTTTTCCGCACAGGGAGACCGGCCAGCTCCCGTTCTTTCCAGAGAAATCTGTGCTTAGCTTAAAAAAGCCAAAATAGACCTGAAGTATTTTGCTTCTGTCTAAGCACCATTACTCTGTTTTTAGCAAAATCCAAGCCCCCCCCACCAACTGCAGGTCAGAGGTTTTGTTGACAGTGAAGTGAGAAGAGGGGGGAGGGAGGTAACAGGGCCTCACCAACACGCTCCATGGGAAATGCCAGGCCGCACGGAGCCGCCTGGCTGCCTCCCTCTGCCCGGTTCATCCATCAAAAAATAGGGTGATATTTGTGCATGTGATTTGCACCCCGACAGTGTACCTTTCTATTGTATTTATAATTTTTTTTTACACTGAGCATGAATGGTTTTGATAAGCAGAAACAAATAACAGTGTTTTTCTGATTTAGAAAGGAGATGACCTCTGAGTAGCATGGGGGCTGCAGTAAAAATCACCTCAGATTGAACAAACTTCACCTGCTGTCCAATTTCTTCTTTCAGAACTGAGGCGTTTTGCACAGCCTCAGCCTTAAAGAGCCGCCGTGTCCAATTTCTTCTTTCAGAACTGAGGCGTTTTGCACAGCCTCAGCCTTAAAGAGCCGGCCGCAAGACAGAGCCGAGAGGGAAACGCACAGAGGCTAGGAAACAGAAGTGGGTCCTCAGCAGAGGGTGGCCTGCACCCCAGCCCTTTCTTTCCTACTCTGGGCTGCTCTGTGGGCCGGAAGGACCCTGTCTGGGGAGCCAAGAATTGGGAGCAAGGCGAGGGCCTGAAGCCAATGAGCCCCAGGCCCAGTCCCCTGGGCCCAGCTCCCAGCACGGGCACCCTGACTGCTCGGGCCAGATGGGCTGGTGCACCCAGCCCCAAGCCTCTGCTGGAGCAGACACCCCAGGGGTAAGAACTGCATGGCCCCCAGGAATTCTCTGCAGAGAAGGGGTGAGAGCAGTGCCCTTTCCCGGTCCCTAGTCCCTCCTTCCTCCCCCAGGACCCTGGAGGCAGAATCACGGAGATGTGGTCTAAACCCAGCACAGAGTGTTTTAAGAAAAACAAAGGGGAAAGGGAAGCTTTTATGATAGAGATGATACTGAGAAAATTTGTTATCCAATAAAAAATATGCAAACTGAATTTTAAACCTTTTATTTTAATAGTATTGCCTACAATAAGATTTTATCTTTATGAAAGCACGAACAATATAACCAATTGTCTTTTTTTAAACTCTCCATTTGTCATTTTACATAATAGTCACATCTCATCAATGATTCTCAGGTCCTCAGGGAGCACAGGCTCCTGGGGGAGCGAAGGCTGACCCAGCCGTCCCCTCTACCCTCCGAGGGGAATTGGAGAACCACCCGTAACTGAAACATGGCAACCCCAGCAGTGTCTGAAGCGAGCCAAGCCCTTTTCATAAGAATTAACTCACTTAATCTTCCTACTAACCCCATGCAAAGGTTCCTGTTTTAGATTCATTTTACCAGGAAGGAAATGGAGACATAGAATGATTACACAGCTTTCTCAACATCTCTTTCCAGGCCAGGGCCACGTGAGAGTCCAACTAGTACAGTCTAAGCCTGCGTCCTGTCGGGAGTGCCTCTGAGTGATCCTGGGTTCAAATCCCTGCGCTGGTGTTTCCCTGCCCCGAACCCCCCCAGTGAGGTGCTGGGCACACCCCAGTCCCAATTTCATGTGGAAACTAGGAGACTAATAGTTGCGTTTCATAGACGTGTTGTCAGTAGTAAGTGAGCTAATGCCAGGCACACAGCAAGCCCTCAAGAAAGGCTAGCTGTTATTATTAACAAAGTGCCCTAGGAAATAAGCTCCATCTGGGCCTATTAAAAAGCCTTCATGGGAAACACAGCATGTGAGCCCCAGCCTCCAAAATGGATTTCCTTTTCATTTTTTGAATAATTTTAATTGGTTTTCTAAATGGAAGTCTTACATGTGAGGTGGGAGGGAGAAGAGGGAAAACTCTCATTTCTCTCAGATGTCAGGGGATCAGACTGGGAACGCATTTTTCTTTTATTAAAGCATCATTGATAAATAATCTTATGTTGGTCTCAAATATACAACACAGTGGTTCAACAGTTACCCATATTACTAAATCCTCACCCCCTCTAGTGTGGTCACTATCTAACAATGTAGTAAGATGTATAGATGCATTTTTTAAGTGAAGAAAGATACTGGAAATATGCTATGCAGAAATGGTGAGGTGGATATGAGCAGATACAGCCCAACACGTGAACCAGCTGCTCCACAGGGCGGGACTGGCATGGGGCAGGGGGCAGGGACACTGCCCTCCCAGCATAATTCCAGAAATAATATTTGACATTTTAAACAGTGTCACATGGTACTTTGACACTTTTTCTCAAATTTAAAAAGTAAGAAGTAATAAATACTTGCTGGAGAAATTGGAAAATGTCAAAAAGAGTGAAAAAAATGAAATAAAATTGCCCATCAATCCACAGCCCAGAGTAACCACTGTTGCCATTTTGTGTATTTCTTTTCTGCCTTTTCTTTTGACATAACTATATTTAAAATTCAAGTTGCTTTATGTTACAATATTATCCTGAAACATTGTTTTGAAAATAAGGAAAAAAGCAAACACTTTAAATTCCAGTGTGCAGACATACTGCTATTAATATTTCTTTGCATAGCCTTCCAGTATATATTATAAATACGTATTATAAGTAGATATACTTAATTGCATAGTTTTTGCACAAAAGAACCATTCAGTTTTATATAAACAATACTATGTAACAAAGCATTTATTCTGTGGCTTGTCCTTTTCACTTATGGAAGGAGCATGCATCTTCCTTCCCAGCATTTTGCAGATCAGCATCATTACTGATGCATATACGCCCAGCCCAGACAGCAACTGGAAGCGGAGAGGCACGACCCACTCCCAGGGAGACAGGGGTTCTTTCTTATTTTTTTAATTGTGGACACAGCCCTCAGGGCTGCTGCATGCTGCCATGATTGCATGTGATTTAATCAAATGCAGCAGGCTAAACCTTTGGCTACAGAGACATAAGGCGAACACCCTCCCGTTCATTTCCAAAAACATCTCGGGGGACCTCAAACCTGCAAGCAGAGCCTGTGGAAGGCTGACTGTCTGATTTGGTACTGAAGTAATTATGGCAATTCCAATGGCCTACACACCCAGCGCACCTCCTCTGCACGAGCCCCGCTTCTACGCACCTCACCCTTGCTAACTCAGTATGCACAATGCATCTGTGGTCCCCACTTGGCAGACAGGGAAGCTGAGGCAGAGGGTCACTTGCCCAGAGTTACACGGGTAGTAAGTAGTAGAACCAGGATTCAAACCAACAGGTTGAGTGCAGAGCTGAGGTTCCCAAACTGTGCTGCGTGGGGGAATTGCCAGGAGCCTTAGAGCGCTCCGCAGCACCCAGAGACCGGCAGGGCATGTCAGAGGGTGGCAACCTCTCTGCATCCTAGAATCCCCAGGCGCTTCCTGCCGGGCACATGTGGGACCCGCAGCATCCAGTCCTGCATCCGTAGCCATGGAGGCACGGATTCCTGGAAAGTGCGACTCAGTCCCATCCCAGAGATTGTGGGACATGGCGTCCCATCCAGGCCATGCCATCTACACTTAGCTGTGGGGGAGGACTGGGTCCAGAGCTGGGAGCAAGCTGGCCAGCGCGGGTCAAGGTCCTGGTTTCTTGGGACATCCTGATGTCACCCCTTGTCCTGACGTAATGGTTAATAGTGCCTCTTACATTCTCAGAGATGTCCTGGTTTGGATGATAAACTACGGTCAGGCTACCTCATACCCTTCTCATGAGACCTGCACTTTTCACTCATTGCATACATCACTGGTCTGTTCACTCCCCACCAGACAGAAGGTCCTTGAAGACGGGGACTGGATCTTCTCGTTCTCCGCTTCATGCCCCGCAGGGAACACAGAGCTTCCTAGAGTGGCGGGCACCTAGGATCTGTTAAATGACTCATGAGCAGGAACCCCAAGGAGCGCACGCCTGGCCTGAAGCGGAAATGGGGCGGGGAAGAGCCTGGACAGCTCACACTGCCCGGTTGGTCTCAGCACCAGGCTCAGGGTCACGGCGGCGGCGGCAGCGGCTGAACCCTTGGAAGGAACAGGCGTTGGGGAGGGGCGGCCCTGGGTAATACCTAATGACACCCGAGAATGGCTGCACGAAGGCCAAGGACAACCACTTGGGGCCATGCTGCCCCGGCTCTGAAGAGCGAGTGACTTTATTCTGAGTCCCCAGGGGAGCAAAATGGGGCATGGGAATAGCCTGGCCTCTGAATCTTTGCTTTTATCCATCTCTGATTTTTTCCTTGTATCAGCAGCTATGCTAAGTGCTGGCACCAGCCAGTCTCAGTGGGAGGCCCTTGCACACCCCCAGGACAGTTCAGTACAGTTGGGTGGAGTAACCTTGGGGGCACAGACCATGTCTGTCTTGGAGCCACCATCCCCTGAGCCCTGGGGTCGGGGGAGGGCGGGGAGGGGTGGGTGCCTCTGGTAGATGTCTGCTCCAGCCACAGGGCTGGAGGGGAGTGAGGTCTCCCTGGCTCCCCTGAGGCTGGGGCCTTGGCCACACCCAGTCATGCACCACAGCTCACTGCAAGGCAGGCTGCGAAATGCAGTGCCAGGTGCAAGAGGAAATGGAAACACATTTGGTAGATCAGGAGATACAAGATTTCTCCCTAAGAATGAAAGAGTAAGGAAAAGGCTGTACTCATTAGCCAGGGGCTGACAAAGAGCCACCAAGGGGATGACCTAAAGCAAGGGAAGTTTGTTGTTTTGCAGTCTGGAGGCTGGAAGTCTGAAATAAAGGGGTTGGCAGGGCAGCGCTCCCTCTGATGGCTCGAGGAGAAAAGCTGCCCCTTTCTGTGCCTTTCTGCTAGCTTCTAGCTCCATCCGCAACCCTGGGGCTTGCTGGCTCGCTGCACATCCCTCCAGCCCCACCTCCCCATCCCTCGGCGTCCTCCCCGGTGCCTGTCTCTCTTCTTATGAGGACACGGATCACATTGGATTAAGGGCCCACCCCAAATCATCTTAGCTGACGCCTTCATTACATCCACAAATAAGCCTACCTTCACGGGGACCGGGGCTTAGGCCTTGGATAGATGTCTCTGGGGGACACAATTCAACCCAGAAGAAACAAAGGGCGTGAACTTTTCAAGGGTTCTTGAGACATCCTCCTTTCGCTTCCAAAGAGAGTGTTCCGATCAGCAGACGCACCAGCAGGGACGGGAGAACGGATGTCAAGTGTCACTCCACCTTCCCAAACTGAGCAGCGGCATTTCGGTTTTCTTCCTTATCTTTATTGTCTGTTTTTGCAAACTCGGTAAGTGAGCAGCGGTGTCTCATTTTTGTTTTGATAGACACTCCTTAGGAAAGACATGGGAAGTGTAAACACGCACAGGAACCACGTGACCCATTACAACGGAAGGATGGCACTCAGTCAGGATCCAGGGCTGGGGACAGCGTTGGGCCAGTGTCCTCGGTGCAGGCCCAGGTGTGCAGTGTTTTTGGTCAGTAAGCAGCCATCACAGGGCAGAAGCCAAGCAGGAACTTAGGAACATTTAAGCGGCTATAGTGAGACTCTGAGATCATTGTTCTCTTCTTGCAGAAAGCAAACATCAGAAGGCAGAGAAGACAAAAACTTCCATTTATCCATCTGAAATTAATGTTGCCAGCAACAAGGCCTGGGTGCTTTCTGCAGACAGCCCAGCTGCCGAGGTTGCGTCTTGTCTGGTTCGCTTGTCACGGTGGCAAGCTCGCTGTGATGGTGACGGCAGACGCCCAGATGCCATCCACAGGGCGACTCTGCCAGGCCACTGGTGCCATCGCCCATCAGAACGCTACGTGCTGAGTCCAGAGGAACCCCCGCCCCGTGAATTACTCACACCAGCCACCTTATGATATGTGATCGCATTCCAGGCAGAACGTCAGCCAGGGAAGAATTTGTAAGCGTGATTTGCATTCTCAGTTTCTGTCATAGAGTTGGTCATTATCTTCCCTCTTAGCCCTCTGTGTCCCTCCTGCATTTCCCCTCCTCCAGTGTTAATCAGGAGCAGGGGCCAGAGTGAGTTTGAGAGTCGGCCTTCCTTCAGAACGTGGCCTGTCGTGGCAGAGCACAGCCTCAAATCTCTGGGTTTGTGACACGTATTTTTACTGCCTTTGAGTGAACGTGATTGCTATATAGTTATCTCTGTCAACCTTAAAAAACAAAAGAGCCAGCAGTTTTACCAGCAAAATGAGTTTTTGGGGGATAGCAGAGTGACTCCAGTCCAGGACCAGCAGACGATGGTGAACCGTAGGCAAGTCGGGAGAGCAGAGGAGAGGGGAGGCTTTTGCGGGGAAAAGGGGGAGTTGGGAGGGGCTGTTTCCAGAGTTCTCAGTGGCTGGGCTGTTGCCAGGCAAAGAGAAATTCTTCCTCCTGCCAGGCTACCAAAGTGGGCTTCTCCATGAGGGGCATTCAGGAGGGCATATTTCTAATGGGGGTGGCCACGTGTGAGAGTGCCCTCTCGGGGCGGAACTCCATTCCCGCTCTGTTTTTAATGAGGTTTCCTTTATTTATTTTCATGTCTTCTTCTTAAATATATCTTCCCCCTTCACTTATTTGGAGTATGGTTTGAATTTTGTGCATCTTTCGAGCTGTACTCCCAAAAGAGGTGCGGAGGGGAAGCTGCTTCTCACCATGCAGTGTCCCTGTCACTTTCACAGCATCCCCAAGGGGACAGTCTCCCTTCTCCGCTCCTATGGGGTAAGCAAGGGATCCTTCCCGACCCACCTCCAAGTAGGCCTTAGAACCAACCCCCAGCTATAATCAAGGCAGGGAGGTGGAAAGAATGAAATGGAATGGATAGAAAAAAGCCATGTAGCTGTCAAGCCGGTGTCCACTGAATTAAAGACCCTTATGAGGAGAGGTCCAGGGTGCTTAGGTAGGCCCAGAAACTCATTTCCAGAACCAGAGGTTGCATTACTGACCTAAAATCATTCAAGGCTGACAACATAATCAAGGTCAGGATCCCCCTATCTTGGGCCCAAGTCTGCCGCTCCACGGGCCTACCTGTCAGCCTTGCAACACAGACAGGACCACTGCACAACCCCACCCCAGCCCTGAGTTAGGTATCAAAGGTGATGAGGTCCAGTGAGAGGACTGGACGTCTCGTGAGCAGATCCACTTGCCAAAAAGACAGGTTGGACCTCGCAACCTCTCACTTTGATCCTGGCATCACCCAGTCCGCTGGCCTGAGGGAGAGAGTGGCCAAGCCATTCACACTTTTGGTCACTCACACAGCCCCCTGACCGTGGGCTGCTGCAGTGGCTTTAGAATAAGACAGAGCAGGTCCCAGCACAGCTCTAAACTCACAGACTCTGCACTCTCAGGCAAGTTACTTAACCTCTCTGAACCCCAATTTTCTCTGCACAATGGGGAAATGATGAGATTACCCAGGGCACCACGTCATGAGAGTGGAATCAGATAGGACTTAATAGGAACTTTGCAAAGTGACTCTTTTAAAGTTCAAATCAGCTTAGGGACCATCTAGGGCTCAAAAGCCTCCAACAGCCCCATCTCAGGATAAATTCAGAGTCCTTACCGTCACCCTGAAGCTTGGCAGGCTCTGCCCCCATTTCCCCTCTGATCCATGACGGTCTCCCGCAGAGCTGCACCCCAGTGGCCTCTGTGATCCTCCTGGGACACCCCAAGCCAGACTCCTCCTCACCTTCAGGCCTGCACGTTCTGCCCCCTGCCTGGAACATGCTTCCCCAAACGCCCACGGGCTCCCCGCCCTCGCTTCCTCGGGGCCCCCACTGACGTCACAACCCAGAGAAGGCTTCCCTGACCATCATCCCCTCCATCCCTCGTCCCGCTTTCTCTCTCTCTGCTCAGCCCATCACCACCTGGCACGTCTCACATCTACGGTTTATTTACTTACCGCTTGCTGGCCCCTCAGGGAGGTGAGCCAGGTGAGGACAGGAGTTCGGGTCTGCCGTGGAGTCAGCACGAGGTACATACTTGCTGGATGAAGGACCCAAGGGAAGTCAAGCAGCTGCACCACTGAAAATGACCCCCATCAAATGGCGACAGTTCCAGTGGGGGAGAGGGGCTAACAGTACACATGGGCAGCACCATAGGTCATGGCTGGGGAGGCCCAGGAAAGGGCCCCTCACCAAACTGGGGACATCTGGAAGGCACCTGGAGGCAGGTAAGGCGCCGCTGGGGGGAGGGAGGGCCCAGACGCAGCTGGAGGGTGAGTGGGGCCTGAGCCGGTGGAGATAGCAGCCTGTCCGTGGGGGGCCAGGGGCCACGGTGGAAGGACCCCTCGTAGGATGCCCCAGGAAGCCGGCCAGTTTCCCAGAAGGCCACAGAAGGTGATTAAAGAGAGTGGCCCAGAGGCCGGGAGACCGCCAGGCTTGGCTCCTTACCAAGCAGAGGAGGTGGAATGCAGCCCCCCACCAACTTTATTGCCCCCTCCCCAAATCTAAATATTCCTACTGTCCACGGTTCTGATCAACAGTTTAGGAGTCTTGAGTAAGGTACATAATCCTGGTGGAATATGAAGGGGGCCCAAACCTGGGTGTGAGGCAGGGTGGGGGACGGGGAGGGGTCTGGAGCTGTCTGGGAGGCGCAGCGGGCCCGGTGGTTGATTGGCTTGGGGCAGGGGACTCAGAGAGCACTCCCACCTTGTGGTTCAGGCAGTCTGAGCCTGGGGCATGTGGGCCAAGAGGCACCCTGGCTGCGAGAGATGCTGCCCACCCCTGGTTTCTGTGCTCCCCAGCCATGCTCGAAGCTGCCACTTGAAACTAAGGAAAGTGGGAACAGTTTGATTTGGGGATGTAGGGGCAGTAACGATGATGGAGGGCCGGCATATGCTCCGAGCTGTTTGGAGAGGAACTAAGCCCAAACAGTTGGATGGGGGCGGGTACCAGCTGGAGGAGCGGGGACTGAGGGACTTCTGGGATTCTGGGCGTAAGCAGAGGGCCGGGAGACAGAGTGTGGCATGGCGTTGAGGGACGGTTCGTGAAGAAGGCAGCTTGAGCGTGTCCAGGAAGCACACCGGCCCAGACACTGGCTCCCGCCTGAGGGTCCCTGGCAGCAGAAGCTGTCCCTCTGCGGGCTTTGGAGACATCAAACCACAGGGGGACATCTGGGAGGAGCAGGGACTCTCCCAGGTGCCCACCTGGGCTGTGAGCTGGTGTGGGGTGCCCTGTGGGTACAGGCGGGCAGGAGGGGGCACTTGGGGCATCGTGACCTTTGGTGATACGCGTGGAGTGGCTGTCGCCCCAGCACAGCCATAGTAGTCACAGAGGCGGCACCACCTTGTCACACACAGCCACGCATACCAGGGTTTCTGAGCCTCAGCACTATTGACATTTTGGGCAAATTATTCTTTGTTTACATTTAGCATTTTTTTAAAGCACTGTGGTAAGTATACATACCAAAACACTATTTAGCCATTTTAAGCATGCAGTGCAGCAGCGCCAGGCCCACTGGCCTTGCTGCGCAGCCACCCCACCGTCAGTCTCCGGCCTCTTCATCTTCCCAAACTCTGTCCCTCTTAAAGTCACTCACTCCCCCTCCCCTGGCCCCGGGCAGGTGCCTGCCATCCTTTCTATCTCTATGAACTTGACTCCTCCAGGGACCCCACATAAGTGGAATCCAGTGCTATTTGTCCTTTCGTGACTGGCCCATCTCACTGAGCATCATGTCCTAAGGTTCCTCCACGTGGTAGCAGGTGTCAGGACTCCCTCCCCTTCCAAGGAGGAACAATATTCTGGGCACACGGTTCTCTGCTGGGGGGCCGTCCTGCACACCGTAGGGTGTCCGGCAGCATCGCTGGCCTCTGCCCGCTAGAAGCTAGAAGCACTTCCCTCCTCCCAGTGTGACAACCACAGATGGCTCAGACTTCACCACATGTCTCCAGGGAACAAAGCCTCCCCCGCTGAGAACCGCTGCTCTGTGCACGCTCACCCCTGAAGAACTGAGTCTCCCCTCCATGTACCTGAGCTCCCCTCAGAGCAGCCGCACCTCGGCGGAGGGGCAGGGGCCCCTCGGGAATGCCTCTCCAGCACTGGCTGCAGCCCACTGCCCAAAGCCCGTCGGCAAGGCACAGCCACACACACTTCACGTCAAAACCACTTAATAATGTCAGGGCAGATTCTCACAATAGCCATCTTTAATAAGCATTACAAAATAAAAACCTCTTTTCTTAAATCCACACCAAGCATATGGCAAGCCATGTGCTGGCTGCATCGCCTCCTGCAGACTGAATGCCGGCCCCTCCTTTCATTCCTTCCATCTGGGGAGACATAAATCCTCCTTAGCGCCAAACCTCAGGAGATACAAGAAGCATGTCAGAGTCAAAGGTAAACAGGCCTGCTTTGCCCTGGGACACGTAAGCTGGATTTTCTTCAGTAATCCAGTTCCTTCAGAGAAACAGCCGAGAGCAAGGAAACTTCACGGCAAAATCCATAACCACACACACACACACCCCCCAAAAAGAGTGAGTCTGGCAGCCCAGGCAGCTGACAGCCACAACCTGGGCAGGAATTCAGCCCGCTCACCCCCTCCTCCCCGACGCAGCCAGCACAGTGGCATGTTGATCCACACAGATTTCGCGTTTCCACTCAAGCCCCATACAGCCCTGCTAATGCCCATCAGCCCTCAGATAAAATCTTTTATTTCCTATGAGCCTGAAATAAAAAAGATGATTTTGCAGGGGCTTTAGGAGTGAAGGAGAGACACCGGAGCCCCTCAGGATTATCTTGGCAGGGAATGAATTTCGTTTGCGTGGGTATGGTTCATCAGGCGTTGTTCAGGAATCATAGAAATTTGGAATTGGAATCGATAAGAGCACCTTAGAGCAGGAACAAATAAACCTCTCCTCCAGCGCCAGAATGGAACTGAGGGGCCGTGATCCCCCAGCTCTCGCAGAACATTCCAGAAAGGCATAGATTTGCCGCAGTCCTTCACCCTTTCCCGTGTCCCCGTCTGTCGCATGACTTGTAGCTCTTCCCACGGAGTCAGACCCTCCTTCCTGACCTTTACTTCAGACTTGGCCTTGAGCCTTGTTTTGGCCAGAGATCCTAGTGGAACGGCAAACACAGGGGCTGGAAAACACGCCTGGGTGGGGACTGCCCTTTGCGCACCTCTTTCTCCAGACGAGAAGCCGCCACCGCGACCCACTGGTCCAGGAGCATCGGGGCTGGTGCGTTAAATCGTGAGTTGGGGCCGGTTTGTTATACATCGTTATTGTGCCAATAGCTGGCCAGCATAGAAACTGGCTACATCATGCTTCCTGGGGCAGGGTGCTGAGCGCTTGGCACGGCTTTTGCATGGAACTAGCTGACTGGTGTGACGAGGAGAGCTCTGCTCACAAGGCAGATGTTGCCTTGCCCACATGCATTGCTGGACGGTGACTTTCCTGTTGCTCTGGCTTCGTCCCCACCAGGCCATGGGCGGGCCCGACCGCTGACACAGTCTAGAACAAGGGTAATCAGTTCTGGACTCGGTGGCCTATCAGCTACCTTGTGAGCTCTCGAGTCCGCCCTATAGCGCCCTATAGCTCCCTATATGCCTGGGAGACACCAGCTACGGAGGAGACTCAGTCATGGCATCAGGTGTGCATGTCGGCTGGGTGAGAGGTGGTCAAGCCAGAGGCCGGGCCCCTCGTGGAGAAAGCAGAGTCCCCAGAGCAGCCCGCCAGCTCTGATGACCCTTCCCTCCGCCCCTCTCCCCCTCCAGGCTCCCATCGCAAGTGACCTGAGCAGATGCCTGGACACCCAGGCTCAGAGCAGCATCACTCACAACTGCCAGAAGGCGGAAGCAGCCCAAGGGCCCATCGCCGGGTGGGTGGAGTGGGTAAACAAAGTGTGGCCCGCCCACGTGGTGGGATATCATTCGGCTGTGAAGATGACACGACATTCTGACACCTGCTACAACATGCATGGCCTTGAGGACATGATGCTCAGTGCAATCAGCCCGGCACAGAAGGACAAACACTACGTGACACCACACCTATATGGTACTTAGAGTGGTCAGACTCATAGAAACGGAAAGTAGATGGGGGCCCAGGGGCTGGGGGAGGGAAGGGAGGGGTCATTGTGTGATGGCCATTTGGGAAGATGACAGAGTTCCAGAGATGGATGGTGGGGGGCTGCCCAACAATGTGAATGGTAATGCCACTGAACTGTGCACTTAAAAATCGTTAAAAGGATCAATTTTATGTTATGTATATTTTACCACAAATTTTTAAAACATGGCCTGTCCTATGTCCCAGCTCCTGAGGCCCAGCTCCCACCTGGCTGTCAAACAGGGAAACCATTGATAAGTGGAAGCATAGGTAGCGTGGGCACGGCGAGGAGGCGTGGAGGCATGCCACCTGCTCCTGCCCTCCTCGGCTGCAGCGGAACCTCCGGCATCCTCCTTGCTTGAACTCAAATGAAGTGACTGCTAATGGAGATGACCCATGCATAGGGGCGGGCCAGTAGGGGGATCCTGGGGACAGAGAGGGAGCCCCCCGACGCCCCTCCCATCCCACACAGAGGCTGCCGGCCTCCCGCCCTGCGGTGCAAGTCTGTGCAGGGCATGCTTATCGCACTATCTCCGCGGAGGGAAGGGCTCTTTGTGGCTGGTGTCCAACTGGAAAGCTGCAGCTTGAGCAGGTGGAATTTGTGTAGATGGGGGAAGAGAAGGTGGGGACAACCGGGGCGAAACCGGAGGAGCGAGGACCATGGAGGAGGGCAGGGCAGGCTTTGGACCTGCAGACCCGGGCTCATGTTCCAGCTCTGCCACGTGCTGGCTCTGTGAGCTTGAGCTTGAGCTTGAACTACCCACCTCCCCAAGCCCCATGTCCTTGTCTATACAGGGAGCGTAGTACCAGGACCTATGCCTGGCGGGGTTTCATGCGGGGTAAGAGAACATGGTGCCCAGGAAGGCTTGTCCAGCATGTGGCCCACAGTGAGCGCTCAGTTAATGCCAGTCAGCTGGTCGCAGCCCCTGTGGTCCGTCCCTGCCAGTGCCTCCGTGTGGCCCCCTCCCCTGCAGTGTGGACACCTAGGGACTTGCTTCTGACCACGACCAGCAGAGGTAACAGTGCGCCATGCTCCCGAGGACGCTACCAGTGGCTGCGACCTGACCTGCGTCCTGCCTGCCCTCCTCTGGCTCTCCGGGGAAGCGAGCTGTCATCTCGTCGTGATGGGGGTGTGAGGGGCCCACATGGCGAGGACCCGCCCCATCGGCAACCACCCAGCGAGCAAGGACATGCATCCTTCCCAGCCTCTCAGGGGCCCTGCCACAGTCCCTCGGAGTCCATGACAATAGCTGATGTTCTAAGCCGCTTCCGTCGGGGCTCATCTGGTTAATGATCCGCCAACAGCCACCTGCTGTTCCCAACCACAGCTAGACTCCAGTGCTCTCCCCTGTGACCCCACCGGCCAGGCAACCACCAACCCCCCAGGCTCTCCTACACTAGGCCCTCAACACCACACACACCCACACCACACCCACACCCACAACACACACACCCACAACACACCACACACTCACGACACATAACATACATGACACACAACACATGCACCACACACAACACACACACTCCACGTGCTTCATCTAACTCATGTTGCCAGAGACTGCATCTTCCAGGATGCAGCGTGGCCAGGCAGTGAGTGCGGGGATCTCTGCCCGGGGTCTAGGGACCGGGCTCCCAGGGGACAGGGGGCACATCGGTGCCTGCCCAGCACTGCCAGGAGAGGCCTGCAGGCAGAGCACCCCCAGGCTGTCCCCCTGGGCTCCCTGGCTGGCTGCAAACACCTACTGAGCTGCTCCAGCTGCCTGGTTCCCATTCTGTCTCCACCCCCAGAGCCAGAGCCCGGGGCGCCTGGCTGCGGATGCGCAGGGATACACCCACCTGCTCTGTCAGTTTTCTGGTGTGTCCCGGAAGCACATGTGTTTGCCACACACAGAGGATTTCAGTCCTGGCCAATAACTAAGTCAGCGAGGAGGAGATGCTGACATCTAAGTTCTTATGACACCTTGAGGGCCGCTGAGCCTGTGGAGAAGGAAGGCCGAAGGAGCCCGGGGCTTGGGTTTGAGTCCAACTCTGCCCTGACAAGCTGGGCCACTTTGGAGGAGTTCCTGCCCGGCACTGAGCCTCGGTCATACCCGCCTCGGGGGTCTGCTTGTGTGAGGCCGAAATAAGGTAACGTGTGTGAAGGACCCTTGTTCTCTGGCCAGGCTTCAGGCAAGATGAGCTACTGCAGCCAGAGGCCCCAGTGTGGAGCTCTGAGCCCCCCTCCCACTGGGAGGCAGCCCACTGCCACGGGGTTCCCCCTTCCGTCTCTCGTGAGGTGGGTTATCATGAGTCGATTCCCAAGAGCCGAGGCTCTAACGGGTTGAGCATCTGGACCCGGGAGGCGGAGTGCTATCATCCTGGGCTGAGCGTGTCCTTCATGACACCATTCTTGAATGATCACAATACCCTCTCACTTTAAAAGAACAACCTTCACTTGACCCGGCTGCCCAGTAACTTTTCTCTAAGATTCTGCCAGGTTGTGGAGGGCAGACAAGAATGCAGGCTGTAAATCGGGAGCCCTCGTGACACTGAGATCCATTAATCCACCACAAGAAGATTCGCTACCTCTCAGTGTCCAGAGGGAGACCAGAAATCCTCTCACACGGCTGCCCAGAGGCTCCGGCACCACGGTCAGCACTCAGCACATTGTACTGCGACCTTTAGGAAGTTACAGGGCGTGAGCGCTGCTCCCTGAGGCCCACCGCCTGCCACTGCCCGGACACCCAGACCCACCCGAAGGAGTCTGCTGCCAGGGGCCTGTGCCTGTCCCCGCACCGTGCGTGAGGGACGGAGCTAATCTCGAAATGTTGGGGAGAACCTAAGCCACCACTGAAACCTACAGGATCCAAACGACCACCCGGACTGGGAGCTCGTGAAAGCTGGACCCACCTTTGCCCTCCAGCTCTTAGTCCTGGGCCTGGCGATGGGCGACGGGTGGGTGTATGGATGGGTGGTGGGTGGGTGTATGGATGGGTGGGTGGGTAAATAAATGCCTGGCCAAGAACAGAAGTTCTCCCCCAGAATCCACCACCCACCCTGGTAGCTTCTCCATTTATAAAATCAGGTGCGAGTAGTTCGTTTTCTACCCATCCCATAAAGTTGCTGTGAGAAAATTTGATGATATAAATACACTTCTTCGGCTACCTCTGTAGAATTATACCAATGAAAGGAAGCTTCAAAAGAAAATATTTTCTTCACCCTAATAGATGCTTTTAGAACCCATGAATTCAATCACCAACTTAACAAATCTCCTTGGGGGAACACCGCTTAGTGGGCTCTTTAGAGGCGGGGTTCCAGACAGAGAAAGCTTGGCCGCCGAGCCGCCTCCCCCTAGGGCTACACATTGTTTCATTAGGCCTGTAGCTGTGCAGGACTGTGAGCTGGCAGAGGGCAGGTACTGAGTCTTAGGCCTATGACCCTCCTCATCAGCAAAAATTAGTAATTAATATCTATCCCAGTGATTTCAATAAAATAACAAAATCATAATGTCAAAGACACAACTTTACAGAAGACAACAACGTAGACATACTAGAGTGAAATTCCGTGTGTGACTTGTGTCCTCCTTGTCCAACTCTGAATTTAGAGATTGCCATTCGAAGTGGCTTTTTTACTCATATGAACCCTGTTTTAAAGATTGACGTAGGGCTTGCGTGATTGGGGACGGTGAACAGGGACAGGAAGGGGCGGGGCTTGGGCCAATCTGTGCAAACAGCCTGATGCAGCAGCTGACATATAAAAATGCCTGATCCACAGCAGCCTAGTATGGCCACAGTGATTCAGGGCCCAGGCCTGCCACTGTGTCACCATCCACTGTGGTCCTGGACCCTCTGTCCCACTGGCCTCCCCTCCCCTTTTGATGGGGCAGGAGGTGGCAAGGGCTGTAGTCCGGGTCAGAGGAGGGACGAGGGCATAGCAGCCCAACAGGAGGGGCTGAATCCCTGTGTGGACACCTGTCCACTTTCAGTCCCTGCTCCGGGCATGTCAGCCAGCCCCCAGCTGCCAGTGCTGGAGGGTCCAGCGTTTGCTTTCTTGGGTGGGCACCAGGGTGCAGAACCATCTCTGACTTGGCCTGGGGCTCCGGACCAGGCCGTCAGGCTGGGCTGGGAAGGAGCAAGCGTGCGAGCGGCTGTCACGGTGTGCTCAGGCTTGTCCTCAGAGCACCCCAACATGCGGCAGGCTGCCTGCAGCAGGGCTCAGAGCTCGCTGGGGCCGGGCGCGAGGGAGCGCAGCGGCAGATTCTATGCATGACAGCTCCGTGAAAAGGGCACCGCATTTACTTTAGCAAATTTGGGACCGGAGATTGGTGAACTGACCAAAGTTGGTAAATATCAAGGATTAAACAGCAGGCCCCCCATTATCAACCCTGGCATGGAGTTGCAGACGTCATGCTTTCTAAAGGACAGGAGCTGGGGTCAGGGGGCACTCACAGCATTAGAATTCCTAATATCACAGTTTCACACTTGGGGACAAAATGAAACAGCTCTATTTTAACTACAAAATGTCCCCAGGAGCTGAACCCTAAATGATCTCTAATTATTACAGGAATCTCCAATTTCTGGGCCGGCTTCCAAGGCCGCTATTGTGGCCGTTCATCAGCGGCAGCCCCAGCGTGGGGGCCCTGGAATGGTCGTCGAGAAGGCAGACACAGGGGAGCCGGAAGTCACATGAGACCCACTGTGGGTTCAGGACCCAGCCCATGCTCCGGGTGCCACAGACAAGGAAGCATTCCTTTAGCTTCAAGATGTCCAATCCCCAGCTGAACAGACAAGCTGGCTGGGCATGGAGCCTGGTGCCCAGACCACTGGCCTGAGGGTGCCAGGCAGCTTCCACCTCTCTGACTACTCCACCTGAGAGGTTTTCACTCCGGACCATGCCCCCTTCCCAGGCTCTTTCAGAAATGAGGAGGGGACTTATCTCTGGTTGTCACATTTCTGGGGACCCTGCAGCACTGAGTGGGCAGGTGCCAGGGATACCAAATGCCCCACACCGTGCACTCAGCTCCACTGTGATGGTCAATTTTCTGTCACCTTGGCTGCACCACAGGGCCCAGTTTGCTCCAACACCAGTCTAGACGTTGCTGTGAGGGTGCATTTTAGACAGACGAGCGTTGTACTCAGTAGCCTTTAAGTAAAGTAGATGCCCCCGCTAGCGTGTGGGACCAGCCAAGGGCCTTAGGAGGAAAGACTGGTTCCCAGAAGAGAAAGGAATTCTGCCTCCAGACGGCCTTGGGCTCAAATGCAACATCACTCCTGCAAAATTTCCAGCCTGCCGCCTGCCTGCAGATCTCAGGTGTGCCAGCCCCCAGTCTCATAAGCCAAGTCCTTAAAGTCCATGTCTTTCTATATATACACACACATATCATAGGATATATATATATATATATATAGCTCCTAATGGTTCTGTTTCTCTGAAGAACCTTGACTAATACAATCACCCTGCCCCAAACACTACTGGGGCCCCCCAGAGAGCCACCGAGTGGCCTGGACCAGTCCCACAGGCCTCTAAAATAAGGGGATGGGCCGGGAGGCCACTACACACTAAAATTTCTGAGGTTCTACATTAAAAGTGGACCCTGTGAGGCAGCCCGTGGGCAGGCCCCTGGTGCCTAGAAGAGACGAGCTTCCCGTGGTGGAATGAGCCCGAGTCATCCGCAGCCCCTCCCCCTGAGGCTGCCTGGGCACCCGCCCACCTCCTCCAACGCCTGCAGCCCCTCTGCGAATGGATCCAGCCTGGGGCCCTTCTCGGATCTGAGCAGGAGGCTCGGATCTTCAGTTAATTGGCAAAACAGGGCTGTGCGAGGCCATGACAGCAGCCAAGTCTGTCCAGTGGGGGGCCCCAGGGAGGGTCTCTGGCCTGTGTTTTTCTTGCCAGGTTCTTCTGGAGGCCGTGTTGGCTCTGAAACCTCAGGGCACGACCTTGCTCAGAAGCGCAGCTGCGGACAAGCAGGGCCGGGGAGGAGGGCTGGGCTGCCCCAAGCCACCCAGCCGTGTCAGGCCCCAAGCCGCCCGGACAGCTGGGTCACGAGCCCTCGTGGGGCAGCCTCACCGTCTGGCCTGAGTGTTCAGAAAGTCTGCGTCTCCCGGGGGCCTCCAACCTTGACTGCCAGAGAAAGTTAGTATTTTTAATTAAATAAAGGGTTTTTCCATTGTAAGTACCATACTCACTATTTACCTGACAGAAATGGACCCAGCACTGTGCTTAGGTGTCAGGAACACAGTTCCTGACCTCCAGGAATTGACAATCAAGCTGCTACTCGTTATAGAATATTTGGGATTTTTTTTTTAAGTAGAAGGGGAAAAAAAGATCACCCATTGTTTTCCACACATGAATAACCACTGCACACATTTTGGTGAACTTATTTCTCATCCCGCTACGCATCAAGGGCTATTTCCATCATGGCCTGAGGTCTGATGTCAGGTGATGCTCATACGATGTTTGTTTGCAACTTGGTCCTTTTTGTTTAACACAGTGTTTTCATATTGTTTAAACTTTTCATAAAGAATCTGTGTTTGGTAAGGCAGAGTGTTCCACTCTAACTTTCTTGCCACTTAGTCATTCCCTTATCATTGGGTATTTCAGATTGTTTTTGCTTGTTTGTGGCTTTTATAAATGAGAGCATTATGAACATCTTGATTTTGAAGGCTTTTCTAATATACCTGTTTCTTCGGGACACATTTCTGGAAATGGAATTACAAAAGATCTTTTTTCTTTTTTCATTTTTAAGTGGCTTAAAACAACAGACACTCATGATCTCCCATTATTCCTGTTGGGAAGGAGTCCGGGCACAGCTTAGCTGGGTCCTCCGGCCCGGGGTCTCTCCACAGGCTTCAGTCAAGCTGTCGGCCAGCCGTGTTCTCATCTGCAGACTCGACTGGGTGGGGAACCTGCTTCTAAGCTCACTCCTGCGGCTGTGGTTGGGCGGCGAACATGCTGTGAGCTGTGGGCTGTGAGCCTCACTTCTTGACTCTTTGCTGTTGGCTGAAGGTTCTTTGCTGTGCGGACGGCTCCACCAGGCAGCTCACAGCACAGCAGCTGGTTTCCCTCAGAACAAGTGAGAAGCCACAGGGACACAGGATTTTGAAGAAATGCCAGTCCCTCTCCACCCGCTCTCAGCATGAGGATGTCACAGGGCCACACTCACTGCCTGGGCAGGCAGCCACCTGACCAAGGAGCAGGCTCATCGCAACGTTCCCGAGGTTCAGACCCTCTAAAATCCAGAAAAGGGCTTTGGGTGGTCGGTTGTCTGGCCCAGCTCAAGGGACAGAGCCCCAGAGGTGCCAACAGCTTAGCCTGTATCGCAGATTTGCTCCTCTGCTCCTCTCTCTGTGGGGTGCACAGGATGGCCGCACCCTGCCTGTCCCACAGTGAAAAAGCTGAACCAAAGAAGTCGCCTGAATTTCTGTCCCCTCGTGTCCACTAAATGGTTCGCCACGGGCCTGACGGAGCTCAGTTCTATGTCTAAGAGTGGCCGAAGGATACCCCGAGGAGCGGCGAGTGGAAGGCCGTGGCTGTTCACTGCGGGCTGCCCAGGTTCTGGGCCAATGGCCTGGCACCACCGTGTAGGTGGCCCCCTAGCTGCCCCCATTGCTCCCCAGGCCCAGTCTCCATCCTGAGCCAGAACAATCTCTTAGAAAACTCAGGTCTGGTCTTGTCCCTCTGCTGCTCAGAACCCGGAGACTCCCTGGAGCTCTTGGGATGAAGCTCAGGAGACTCGGCCTGAATCACTAGGCCTCCTGGGACTGGTTCCTGCCTCCTAGCTCCTCCCAGGCCCCCCTTCCCACCCTCCTTCACCCCAACTCCACACTGAGCTCTAAAGGTGCCCAGTGGGCGCTCCTCCGGCCTCTGCACGCACAGTGGAAGTCCCGCACTCCACGCCCCCCGCTAGCTCCTGCCTCCAGCCCAGCTGTCCCTCGGCACATCCCCAACCCCAAGCCTGGCCTGGGTGCCTCACGTCCTCCTGCTGGGGGAGGAGGCAGAGCCAAGGGGCTCCAGGGAAGCTTTTCTTCCTGCAGGATGACCCTGATTGAAGAACGAGATCTGCACTGGATTTCTGGCTCCTGGGGTTTTACCATGTGCCTCCAGGTGGCTCAGTTAACCTTTTGTGCCCTGGCTTGCAAAGGAGAGAAGATACCTGCCCTGCCCGCCTGGAGGGTCCACTGTGGCTGTGTGCGTGCACGTGCGTGTCCAGGCGTGTGTGTGGAAGTGCTTTCAGACTGCAGAGATGCAAGTGCAGACAGGATCCCGGACAAGGGCGGGCTGCACAGATCTCGGCCTGCAGCTCAGAGGAAGGAAGGTGTGCTGGGGCATAGGGCGCCGAGCACGAGGGGAGGGCCTGGGTTCTCGACACAGAGGATCTGCGTTTCAGCCACGCATCTGCTGTGTGACCTTGGACGAGCCACTTGTTCCCGGGTGTCAGCTTCCCCACCTGTAAGTGAAGGCACCCAGGCTTTGGGTGCTGGTGGCTCCAGTGAGCCGCCACGACCCTGGTATCCTGGGCCTCTCAGCAGCTGCCTTGAAGCACAGCCTGCCAGTTCTCCATCCCACCTGCACCACGCCCACCAGCCTTGCCAGGCTCAGGCAAACAGATAGCAGGCCTCCCCGAGGCTGGAAAAAAGCCTCTGTGTGAACGAGAAAGCCCGAGGCCCCACAGTGACACGGTGTCTCCACGGCAAAGACCAGGATGTCACAGCCAGGAAAGGCAACGAGAGCTCCAGGAATCACAGATGTCTGCGCCACGAGTAGAGGGCGACGGGGGAGACAGGGGCCAGGGCAGCAGCTTCTCCCCAAAAGGGGAAGGGACAGGAATCGAGATGCAGGAGGAAGAGGGGGGCCCGGAAGAAGGCCGGGTCCAGTACACACCAGCTGGAGTGCAAGAGCCCAGGGGAGCCCAGGCCTCAGACCTCAAGGGGGCGCTCGCTTTAGGGAGGAGAGCGAGGCCATGGCCAAGGGGGGCTGGACGGCTAGGGCGAGGCCAGTGTCCCCTCTCCCTCCTCCAGGGACAGAAGCTGCTGGCAGCTCCCACCCGGGACAGGTTCAAAAGTGAGAAGGTGTGAATGGGGGACTACAGGTCGTCGGCCCTGGTGCCCACAAGCCCAAGCCTCCCCTGAGACGAGGGGGGTCAGAGAGCATCTCCAAAGCAAAACAGCCAAGAAACAGCACTGGAAGCAACTATTCAGACTCAAGGAGGCGCCCATCACCACCACGGAACATGGAAACAGGAGCGGTCACCTCAGGGTGCGAGAAGGGAGGGGCAGGGCCCAGCTGGCACCGCCCGTGCTACTTTCTTATGTATGAATTTGACTCCTTTAGGGGTCTTATGTGAGTGGGATCATAAAGAATTTGTCTTTTTCTGACTGCCTTATTTCATTTATTTTCAAGATTTATCTACAGTGTAGCAGGGGTCAGAATTCCGGTGGTTTTCCGGCTGAATGCTATCCCGCCATGTGGACGGACCACACGTGTTCATCCGTTCATCCGTTGATGGGCACTTGGGCTGCGTCCACCTTTCGGCTGTTGTGTGAATCATGCTGCTACGAACACGAGTGTGCAAGTATCTCTTTATGACCCCTTAGTCTGGGGACTTTGCTCATTCACACAGCCACCCTTTCTCTCCCAGAATTCAAAGCACTAGTTTTTTGTTTTTATTTTAATTTATTTTGGTACCATTAATCTACAATTTCACGAGTAACATTATGGTTACTAGGCTCCCCCCGTCATTAAGTCCCCCCCACACCCCATTACAGTCACTGTCCATCAGCGTAGTGAGATGCTATAGAATCACTACTTGTCTTCTGTGTGTTGTACGCCCCTCCCCGTGCCCCCACACCCCCTACACTATGTGTGCTAATCGTAATGCCCTATTTACCCCCTTCTCCCTCCCTCCCCACCCATCCTCCCCAGTCCCTTTCCCTTTGGTACCTGTTAGTCCATTCTTGGGTTCTGTGTTTCTGCTGCTGTTTTGTTCCTTCAGCTTTTCCTTTGTTCTTATGCTCCACAGATGAGTGAAATCATTTGGTACTTGTCTTTTTCCGCCTGGTCAAAGCACTAGTTTTTAAGTGCATCCCCCTGCGTCCATGAGCACAGCGGAGGTGGCAGAGCCCTCCCCCAGCCCTGCTCAGGCTGAATGTCCTTTTCATCTGCTCAGGAAGGCGTGTCTGCCATCAGCCCCATTTTATAGATGAGGAAACTGAAGCCCGAGGAGGCTGAGAAACTCGTCCAGGGTCATACATTTAGCAACTTGCCGAGGGAAGGTGGAACCCAGTCAGCTGATGCCTGAGCCCAGGTTCCAAACCACTTTGCTCGGTGGTTTCAGTGTCCGCATGAGAAACGGAGAGGCAGGCACGCTTGTCTTTCTGAGGAAAACCTCGCCACAGCGGCTGTGATGGTCACACAGCCGTTACCACCAAGGCCTGTTCTGTGACCTAGAACCCGCGGCACAGTCCTCGGCAGCCCGTCCAGCCCCCTCCCCCTCTCCCCTCACTATGCCCTCACACATAGTGTCCCTTCTGCTTGTCCGTCTGGGGTCCAGCCTCGGTCAGCCACAGCCCAGCAGAGGCACTGCAAATCCCCGAGAGGTGAACATCTGCTTAGCCCTGAGTGGATCAGACACGAGAAAGGTCAGGCAGCCAGGAAAGCTGAAAGCCCCTAAAAGTGTAAAGGTGATTGGCTCCCACAGAGATTAGTTTTAATCAATTATTAAGCAATAACTTAATATTTTAAGAGTTTGTTCAATCACAGAGAAATGAAAGCATGTCATGATTTTCTTCCCTTGTATGTTCCAACATAAAAACCGTAGCTGTGGTGACACAGATTTCTGAAAAACCCTTTCTATTGAAACAACTGGATGTCTTTATCTTTAACTTTAAAACTTCTGTACGCCCCACACAGCCTGGCCTGATGGGAGCCTGAGAGGGGCTGAGTGCTGACCACCTGGCATTCGAGCACCAGTTCTGTTCAAGGGACCTCAGGAAACACCACCATGTCCTTAAGTCTCCCCGGCTTACAGTCCCAAGCCCTCCCGGCGGGCCCCACGGCAGAGACTGGCGTCTGCTCCTCTGGCCGTCACTGGCCGTCCTCCAAAGGTCTGGACCCCTCCCCTCCCCCTCCCTGCTCCCCAAGCCCTGCCTTTACCATCAGGAACTGGGAGCAGCAGACAGAGGGCAGCAGGAAAAGAGGATTCGAGCACACTGCCACCTATGCGACCAACCCCAAAATAAGAGAGGTAGAGGTGACTCAGCTCCCATTTTTATTCTTTGTATGATTCCCCTTTGAACTCTGATTCGATGTGCCTTTTCCCACCCATCCGTGCATCCACCTGCCCCACCCACCCACTCATACTCATCCGTCCATCGAGCCACCCATCCATGCACCCAGCCAGCCATTCATGCAACAACACGTGCCAGGCTCCAAGTCAGGCGCACCAGACAGTCACTCTCTGAAGGGAGACGGACCTGGAATCCTACCTGTCATCCAGGATGCTGGGTGCTAGACCGAAATGTCCCCAAGGTATGCTGGGCATACAAGGAGAGTGGCCCCTGCTTGGGGCACGTGGGGCTCACAGGGAAGGGCCTCGGAGCCCCGCTGAAGAAAACCAGAAGGGGTGTAGAGACGCTGCTCCTGGCAAAGGGACCAACCCTGAGCTGCGAGCCCCCGGAGCCCCATATGGCTCGTGCGTCCCTGTCTCAGCACACTGCCCCCCAACATCCAGCTTCCCGCCCTGTCAAACAAGGACACGCCACACATTCTCTTGGGGCCCGCAGGGCAGGGAGCACTTTGAAGTGGTCTGTGTGTTGGGCAGACCCCAGCATCTCCTGCCGCCCCACCTCCCAAGGGGAGGGCATATGGGGGGGAGGTTCAAGGCCGGAGCCCTCGCTGGGGATGACTCAGGCTCATTTGTCGAATCTAGATCATGCCGTGTCCTAATTAGCACAGACCTTCAAGGTTGCACTGCATTTGCAAAGTTTCCGAAATGGGCCAGTGCCTTCCACCTGCCTCAGCCTCCCCGCCCGGAGTTCGCCTCCCGGCCGCTGCCCCACCGCGTCCCCCCATGTGGAAGTCCCGCACCACAGCAGCAGCAGAGCCAGCTTTCGGCCCACCGACCACGGGCATTTTATAACGGATTTACTTCCACAAAATTCACTGGTGACCGACACGCCCAGGAACGGAGCCGCTCTGGGCCACAATTCTGTCATTGTCACGTATGGGTTGTTCTCAGGGGGCGGCACCCAGGAGCAAGGGCCTGACGTGAAGCAGGAGCCTCAACCCCAAGAACACACTGGTAGGGCCAGGGCCCAGCCTTCCCTATATTCTTGGGGTTCAGTAACAGGGTTTGCTTTAACTCCTCAGTCAGGAGCCGTGTGTATCCTAAAGACAATACATAAAATATTTATGAAGAGAATATCTATTTTTAAGTAGGGATGATTTCAGTTCTATAATTCATGCAGCCTCGAGGGCAGGCTTCATGCTTACTGGCAGGAGCTGGGAGACACAGAGGAGGCAGATCTGAGATCAGGGGCAGGGACCTGGGTGAGGGCAGGGGGCCTCCCCAGCAGGGGTGGGCACCCCATGTCGCCCACCTGATTATAGCCACAGGCCCACGTTCAGGAACGCTGTCTGCAGCAGCTGGCCAAAGCTTTGGCCTCTTTTTAAACACAAAGTTATCTGTGCCCCTGGCCAGTCCTCGAGAGACTCCTAGCGGGGAGATGCCCGGGGCCTCACGGGAGTTGTGGAACACGGCCCCTGGCAGCCGGCGAGCCCGGGGCAAACCTACCAAGAGAGACAGGCGCCTGCTCCCGCGGCAGCCCTGTGCTCACAGTGTTTTGAAAAACAGGCCGTAACCCGTCAGAGCCCAACGAGAACACGCTCAGCCAGCGGCTGGGCTGGCAAAGGTGCCAGGGCAGCGACCTTCCGCTCCCCCAAGATTCCTGGATACAAAGCTGCTGAACATCTGATCACCCCAGAGCAGGAAGATGCCTCCCACACATGCCATGCAGTGAAGGACAGGGTGCTGGGGTCAGCAGACAGAGATGGAGTCCCAAGTCCCCCTGCACCAGCTCTGGGACCCTGTCCAATCCCTTAACCCCTCTCAGCCTCAGTGTCCCCTTCCATGAATGTGGACCCTAAAACAGGGGCCTCGGAGGTGTCCCAGCTCACAGCAGATGTTCCCACTGGGTGCTGGCCCAGACCAGCACATACTCGGTACCCAGGCAGTAAGTGACAGTGGACACAGATACCTGGGGGCAGCTGGCTGCTCAGACGACCCGTTCCTCCGCGGGGTGGGTAAGGAAGCGGCGAGAGAGGGAGGGGGATGGACGACAAATGGCTGTTCTCATTCGAGCAGGGCCTATGTTGACGCGTTCTTCCATTTAAACCCGGAAGTCTCTGTACTTTCACTGTTGCTACCCCTTTGCAGAAGAGGGCCTGGGTCCCAGAAACCCTTCCAGTGTCCCCCACATGCAGACACAGCGTCAGAGGGCAGGCTCCCCCACTCTGGAGTCACCTAGGCATCCAGGGTGCCCGCCAGGGCCTCACTGGTCTCTGGGGCACAGGGCGGGGAGCTGCCTACCCAGACCACCCTTGAGAAGCACACGCTGTGCCAGGCACCCCTTGCACCTGCTCCAGGCTCCGTGCCACCCTGAACTGGGGTGGAATCTGAGCTGGGCATGAGATCTGGAAGCAAGAAGTTGTGATGCCCAGGGTTTAAAGATCATCAGAGCCACACATTCAGAGATGGAAGGCGGCACGGGACGACTGAGCTGGTGACAGAGGGTCCCTGCAAAACCCAATCACGATGCGTGCTGTGAAGGCCATGTCCTCGGGCTGTGGGGAAGGTCGCCAGGTCAGAGTGGCTGTGTCTGCCTCCCACTGGGACGCTGGCCTGCATCTGGTGCTCTATGCACAGACCCTGGGCAGGCTTGCTGCCGTTTCCGAGGGCCCGTGACTCCTCAGTGGAGAGGAAGTGGGTGTGGAGACACCTGCCCTGTTCTCCTCACTGGCTGCCCTCTGCCCCTTGTCCCGCCCCTCCCTCCCTCTGACCCCTGACCTCTGCCCCTGCGGCCCGCTTCTCCCTCCCTCTGCCCCCTGCCACTTCCACTCACCCCCCTGGGAAGCTCACAGCTCAAGTAAACCCCAGATGTGGGAATGTCACATTACCCACCTCAGCCTGGCCTTGCTCTCAAATTCGGGACCACTCCCAGCCCCCACGTCATGGGGCAAAGCCCAGCACCGGAAGCAGAGCCCCTCCTCCGCTCTCTCTCTTCAGTGGGGGCTCCTCACGGGGTCCTGCCTGCTGCACCCTTTGACTCTGCAGCCGGACGCTCGCCCTGCTTCCAGCCCAGCAGCTCCCAGGAGTTCTCACCCAAAAGTGTCACCCTGCTTTGGGACGCATGGTCACATTTAATAAATATCTGTACAATCTGAATTGTTTCTCATGGGCATGTATTTTTTGGTTTTAAAAAAGTGTTATTAAGTATGAAAATAAAGTCAAACATTTTAAAGGCAAGAAGAGAGAGGCCCGGGGTTGGTGGGCGGTAGAAGCCCTCGGCTGTCAGAGGTGACACCTGGGACGCAGCTCTCAGGCCGAGCCTGCAGGGGCCCCCCGATCCAGCTTGATTCCAGGCCCCCAGCCTCCCCCGCCCTCCCCACTGGCTGCAGCTGCGTCCTGCCACGAAGGAGCAGCGGGGCCCCTGCAGGGACACTTTGCCACCAGCCAATGTTCAGCCCCGTCCTTGACCTAAGATGAGCTCAGATTCCCCCCACACCCACCCCAGCCTGAGCAGGCTCAGCACCTCCTCTCGTCGTGGTGGGAAACAGAACCTACAGGCAGCGGGCCTCACAGGACACAGACCTACTATGTGGGCCGATCCAGGGCAGGACAGTGCTGCGGCTGCACACACAACAGATGACAGCCCTGCAGCTGGCGCTGGCGCCTCTGGGCCCAGCTCCTGGGAATGGAGACCATCACTACCTCCACTCCGCACACAGGAGACCAAGACTTAGCGAGTGGTAGGACCTGCCCAAGGGAACAGTCAGTGTGCCGCCAACCAGTGCTCGTACCAAGGCTGGCCTGGCTGCAAGGTCCACACCCATGACCAGCAGGGCACACTGCCTCCCCGCCGGCCACCCTGGGCTCTGGCCTGCAAGAGGGCCGGGAGAGCAGCAATCAGAGGTGTCCCCTCTGGCCTGCCTCACCACGGTTTCTGTGTCCACCGTGGGGGGACAGCCTGTTCCCCATGCTACCCTGGCTTGGGACTCAAAGCCTGTGCCCATCCCCCATTCCTGGCAGCCCGCAGAGTGAGAGGCACCCGGCCCAGAGGCAGAATGCATGAGCAGCGTCTCTCTCCTCCCCTGTGCTCGCTGGCAGGGGCTGCCCGAGGCTCGCACAGTGCTCCACGGTGGACACGCACGTGACACTTCCTAATGGCCAAGCGATTACCTTTATTTGCGTCCTTCTGTGGAGAAGCTAGAGGCTTCCTAGCAGTAAAACACTTTAAAAACAATAAAGAGAAGTCGGGATCCCAATCACAGGAATCCTGGGGGCCGCAGACACTGGGAGCCTGTAGCTGGCACTCAGCTCTTTGGACAAGGGCCTGGTCCCCTGGCCGTGCGGGCTTAGGAGGGCAGCCAGGCTCCCTGGGAAGGGGGGGTGGAAGTGGACAGGTGGGGCTGAGGGCTGAGCCGGTGGCGAGAAAAAGATGCAGGCTGACTGAGCGTCACCGGCTGCGCACCATGGTTGGCCTTGGCGGACCGCACTATTATGGGGACTTGAGATTCTATTATGTCTAGACACTTGTCGGGTGCTTTACATATTTCCTCCCCTGTCATCTTTCCAGAAATCCCATGTATTGTCGCCATATTTCAGATGTGCTCATTGGAATTCAGACCAATTAGTTTGTGCTGGGTGCACAGCTGGCATGGGTGCAGCCAGCATTCAAGCCCAGGCTGGTAGCAGGCACATGCTCTGAACCGTTAGGCTGCATGGACTGAAGAGGCAGGAAGGTCCCACAGGCGTTCACCCCGGTGCATACACGCACACAACCACACGACTTTTCCTCCAGAGCCCGGCACCGTGCATGAAAGCCAGTCCCTCTCTGTCCCCCTGGCTGCCTGGCCCACACCCCAGTAACATGCTGGTCCACGGCAGCTTAAATGGCCTCCTCTGCCGGGCCGTCAGTTACAAAGAGGGAAAACCAAGACTTCCCAGTCAGGTTAGGCAGAAAGGAAGTTGCTCGAGGGGCACTGGCTGCCCCGAAGACAAAGCCAGGGAGCCAGGCCCGGGCAGGACCGGGAGCTGCTCGGCTGTGTGGCCATAACAGACAAGACTTCAGTGGCTTCGAACATCAGGTCCCCTTTCTCGTTCCCTCCCAGGATGTGTCTGCCGCAGGTCAGCAGGGGCTCCTCCCACCCTGGTCACTCAGGCACTGGGTCCCTGGGCCAGAGAGAAAAAAGAGGGACCCTGAGGGTCTGAAATGCCCTGCCTGAAATGACCTTATCATTTTGGTCCCCATTCATTGGCCACAGGGACAGTGATTCCACCACAAGGGAAACAGAGCGACTTGGCCAATGTGCTGATGAGACGGCCAGTGTCCCCTGTCTGCAGCTGGTCCCCCGGGAAGGGGGCTGAAGAGCCCACGGGGCAGGGCCCTGACCTCCCAAGGCCGACTCTGCCCTGGGTGGGAGTAGCCCTGGGACATACAGAGCCCATATCTCCTCCAGGGCCATCCCTCTCTGGGGGCCCCATGGAAAGGGGCACAGCTACAGAAGCCTCCTCCTGCTAAGCCCCCTCATCCAGGCCACAGCCAGCCCCAGGGATGGGGACTCTCGAAGGCCGGCAGAAGCTGAGGTGGCTACCGAGGACAGAGGGCACCTCCTTATGCCCCTGGTAACCCAGAGCCCACAGCGCTGAGCTCCTACCACTGCATTATTGTCTTGTTCAATGTGCTCCTGGTCTACGGCTCCCCTCTGGACACCTTGTTGGGCTCATCCACAGCTGGACACCCAGCACCCGGGACGTGGTCACACTCGGAGGCTAGTTGCAGCTGCTCACTTGCTGCCCTGGCCCAGAGCTCCCCATCCCATGACCTCGGCAGTGGGGCCAGTTTGCATTCATTATGGTTCACTCCTTCCAGAGAGCCTTCCAGAAGGCCTGGAATACGCCATGGAGGAGCTGGCTGGGGTAGGCTGGGACTCCACAGGCAAGCCTCCGAGCTACTCTGTGTAGCCTTGGTTTCCGTATTAGTAAAAAACAAAACAAGCAATCCAAAACTACTGGAACTAATATCAGAATTCAGCAAAGGTACAGGATACAAAATTAATACAGAGAAATCTGTGGCTTTCGTATATACTAACAATGAACTAAAAGAAAGAGAAATCAGGAAAACAATTCCATTCACAATGGCATCAAAAAGAATAAAATACCTAGGAAAAACCTAACCAAGGAAGTGAAAGACCTATACCCTGAAAATTACAAGACACTCTTAAGAGAAATTAAAGAGGACACTAACAAATGGAAACTCATCCCATGCTCCTGGCTAGGAAGAATTAATATCGTCAAAATGGCCATCCTGCCCAAAGCAATATACAGATCTGATGCAATCCCTATCAAATTACCAACAGCATTCTTCAACAAACTGGAACAAATAGTTCAAAAATTCATATGGAACCGCCAAAGATCCTGAATAGTCAAAGCAATCCTGAGAAGGAAGAATAAAGTTGGGGGGGATCTCGCTCCCCAACTTCAAGCCCTACTACAAAGCCACAGTGATCAAGACAATTTGGTACTGGCACAAGAACAGAGCCACAGACCAGTGGAACAGAAGAGAGACTCCAGACATTAACACAAACATATATGGTCAATTAATATACGATAAAGGAGCCATGGACATACAATGGGGAAATAACAGTGTCTTCAACAGGTGATGCTGGCAAAACTGGACAGCTACATGTAAGAGAATGAAACTGGATCACTGTCTAACCCCATACACAAAAGTAAATTCGAAATGGATCAAAGACCTGAATGTAAGTCATGAAATCATAAAACTCTTAGAAAAAAACATAGGCAAAAATCTCTTGGACATAAACATGAGTGACTTCTTCATGAACATATCTCCCCAGGCAAGGGAAACAAAAGCAAAAATGAACAAGTGGGACTATATCAAGCTGACAAGCTTCTGTACAGCAAAGGACACCATCAATAGAACAAAACGGTACCCTACGGTATGGGAGAATATATTCATAAATGACAGATCCGATAAAGGGTTAACATCCAAAATATATAAAGAGCTCATGCACCTCAAGAAAAAAAAAGCAAATAATCCAATTAAAAAATGGGCAGAGGATCTGAACAGACAGTTCTCCAAAGAAGAAATTCAGATGGCCAACAGACACATGAGAAGATGCTCCACATCGCTAGTCATCAGAGAAATGCAAATTAAAACTACAATGAGATATCACCTCACAGCAGTAAGGATGGCCACCATCCAAAAGACAAACAACAACAAATGTTGGCGAGGTTGTGGAGAAAGGGGAACCCTCCTACACTGCTGTTGGGAATGTAAATTAGTTCAACCATTGTGGAAAACAGTATGGAGGTTCCTCAAAAAGCTCAAAATAGAAATACCATTTGACCCAGGAATTCCACTTCTAGGAATTTACCCTAAGAATGTAACAGCCCAGTTTGAAAAAGACAGATGCACCCCTATGTTTATCGCTGCACTATTTACAATAGCCAAGAAATGGAAGCAACCTAAGTATCCATCAGTAGATGAATGGACAAAGAAGATGTGGTACATATACACAATGGAATATTACTCAGCCATAAGAAAGAAACAAATCCTACCATTTGCAACAACATGGATGGAGCTAGAGGGTATTATGCTCAGTGAAATAAGCCAGGCAGAGAAAGACAAGTACCAAATGATTTCACTCATCTGTGGAGTATAAGAACAAAGAAAAAACTGAAGGAACAAAACAGCAGCAGATTCACAGAACCCAAGAATGGACTAACAGTTACCAAAGGGAAAGGGACTGGGGAGGATGGGTGGGAAGGGAGGGATAAGGACGGGGGAAAAAGAAAGGGGGCCTTACGATTAGCATGTATAGTGTGGGGGGGGCACGGGGAGGGCTGCGCAACACAGAGAAGACAAGTAGTGATTCTACAGCATCTTACTCCGCTGATGGACAGTGACTGTAATGGGGTTGTGGGGGGGACTTGGTGAAGGGGGGAACCTAGTAAACATAATGTTCCTCATGTAATTGTAGTTTAATGATACCCAAATAAAAAAAAACAAGCAGGGGGACCAGGTGAGCCAGCAGCCCTGCTTTTGGTACACTCCCAAAAGGTGGGAGCAGCCCAGGAGAGTGGATAAACCCCGTGCAGTCTGTCCACACACCGCAATGTTGCTCAGCCCTGTGGAAGGGAGTCCCAGCACCTGCTACGTCGGGCGTGGGCCTTAGGAGATGCAAGCCAAACACAAAAGGACAAATCCTGCGGGATTCCACTTACGTGGGTCCCTGCAGGAGCCGAGTTCACAGAGACGGAGAGGATGGAGATTACCAGAGGCTGGCGGGAAGGCGGGGGAGTGTTTAACGGGGACGGAGTTTCAGTTTGGGAAGATGAGAAAGTTCTGGGGACCGACGGTGGGGCGGCCGCACAACAGTGTGAATGCGCCTAACGGTACTAAACTGGACACTTAGAACGGTTGGAATGGTATGTCTTATGTTGTGTATATTTTACAATTAATAAACATCTTTAAATTTAAATTTACACTGGGGAGCGCTGCTTTGCAAGGGTCCAGCCTGTGCTGCTCAGAGACCCACCTTCCTCCTCCTCCCTGGCTCGGCACCAGGCCCTCACACAGCCCGAGCATCCCTCTCCCTCCTCATGTCATTCCCAGTACCAGAGTGTCTGGAGGGCGGGGAAGACAAGAGCATATCAGCATTTACTGACTCTACCATGGGGCGAACCATGCTAAGAGCCTATGGCGCTTGCTAGTGAACCTTTGACATAGCCCAGAGAGGGGAGGTCACCCATCTGAGGTCACACAGCATCTAAGCAGAGGAACTGCCTCTGGCCCAGGCAGAATGCTGAAGCCGTGTCTCTCACTGCCAGGCTCCCCTGACCATCTCCCCACTGCCCAGGAGCACCCAGGAAATAGGCATAGAAACCAACAGCACCTATGGGTCCAAGTCCTGCCTGTTTCTGGGCTGTGGCCAGGCCAAGCCGTCTCCACTACAGCCTGTGCTTTCTGAAATGCATGGTGGGCCTGCTGAGGAGGACCAGCCTGTCCTTCTATCCTGATGCCCGGCCGCACTTTTCTGTCTGGACAGACTCCGCCCCTGGCCCCAGGATGTCCTCCTTTCCTGAATGGCCCCCAGCTGCATGAGTCCAGGGGCCTCACACACCATCGTCAGAGCCCACAGATACTCTGAAAACCGCTCCCAAGGGGGGCAATACTCACCTTGTCCAGTTTCCCCGTGGATGGGGAAAGGCAGTCTGGGCAGCTGAAAGGGGCCCTCCTTGCCCAGGTCAGGAGACGCTGGTGCATGGCCACCTCTGCCTCTCTTCTCTGGGACCCTGAGAGTCTCACATCTTTGTACTCTTACCTCTGTGGCACTGACAGCCCACCTGTGGAAACGGTCACCCCCAAGGGTCTTTGGGGGAAGTCTCTGCAGGTGGGCAGCCATCTGCCCTGCGTGAGACACTGAGCCCCCCTTCTGTGCACCCACCATGCCCGGACCCCAGTCCATGTCCTGGGCCTGTGGCACGTGACCTGTGAGCACATGGCAGGGAGGCGGGGGAAGCGTACCTGACCCCGTGGATGCTTCGCGCTCCCTATAAAAATGCTAAGACAGCAAATCGGGTTTACAGAGCAGGTTGTCCCTTCTCTGCAGCCGGCCCCAGGGCACTTGACTTAGTCACTCTGGAACAATGTCAGAAGATAGCCAGGGATGCACAAATCCCTCCCTTCCATGATCGGTGGCCTCGCCAGGGCCTGCAGGGACTGGAGAGCACGGGGCAGAGCCTGGCGGCCAGCACTGCAAAGCTGCCTGCTCTGTGCCGGCTCCCCTGCCCCCTTCACTTCTGTCCCCTCCCCTACCAGAAGCAGAGCTCTCCTGAGGCCTCCCGTGCCTGGATGGAGGAGCAGAATGGCCCGCTACCCGGAGCCCCCACTGCAAAAGAAATCCCAGGGACAGGGTCTGTCAGCTGCAAGGTGGTGGCTTCACCCCAGCCCTCCATGGGTGTCTGCAAGTGCAGATGAGGGAATAGACTAAGGGCAGCCTTTCAGGGGCCAGCGATTCCCAGCAGGGATCTTGTGAACTGCTACCCTTGCCACAAGGGGGTGCTGGCGACCCAGACTGCACTGCCAGGCCCCACACTCCCCTGGGAGTTGTGGCACTGACTGTACCGGGCAGGGGGAGAAGCTGCACTCCGTGGGGGACGCCCTCCGGGGACCGCTCCCTACCCCCGGCCCCCCTGCGGCAGCTCCTGGCTTCCCGGGACCGCTGAAAAGGAGGCCAGCACAGCCGGAGAAGCATTTTCTATGAATGGTCCAAGCTCCGTCCAGCTTCAGGCTGCAGCCCGGCCGGCAGCCAATGGGAGGGGGGCTGCTGCTCTCGCCCTGGGAAGGCCTCCCTCTCCCCAGATCCGCTCACCACCCCCCACAACATGAAGCCTGTCCCCCCTTTGCATCCTCTGCCCTCCTTTTAAAGGAAATACTGTGGATTTAAACCACAAATTAAATTTTTAATGAAACTGCATCACAGTAGGGCCCAGTGCAATGCAATACTGATGAGATCGCAGTGTCCGGCCGGCAGGAGTTCACCCCAGAAAGCTTTTTAGGATATTACGCAATATGGAGTCAAATTAATTATTTGCAACAAAGGGATCTGTGTGTCTGTAGTGCTGCTGGGCCCGGCGAGTGTAAAACGGACGCTTTTCATCACAGCCAGCTACAAGCAGCGGCCGCAGGAGCGGCGCCCTCACAGACCCAGGTGCTAGGAGCGCGGGGCAGCGATGAAAGGACGGAGAGAGGGGAGGGGGGGGTGCAGGGCACAGAGGGGGGCCGGGGCTCCGGGGCCCACGAGCCGGCGCTGCGGCGAAACGCAGCGGATTTCTTGGAAGCAGGCTCGGAGCTCCCACAGCCGGCTCTCCGGGGCACCCCCTCGCGAAAGGGCGCAGCAAGCCGGGCCGGCTGCCTCCGGCCGGGGCCCCAGACGACCCCCCCACCTGGGGATGGCAGCCGCCCACGAGGCGGGTCCGCAGGAGGGGTGTGCGGGGCTTGGGTCTGGCCATGGGGAAGTGGGTCTCTGTCCCAGCGCGCCTGACTCCAGCTCCGACGCGGCCCTCCGGCAGCCTGCCCGGGGCCCGCGGGGCGTGTCGCTGGACCCCGAGCCCCTGCGGGCCGGGGAGAGCCTCCCTGGAGGCCCCCTGGTCACCCGCGGTGGGGCAGCACCGGGAGGGGAGGGCCCACAGCGGCAGGAGCCGAGCCCAAGGGCAGAGGGGAGCAGGGAGCCGCCTCCTCGACCCCGCCAGCCCTCCATGCCGGCCCCGCCTCCAGCCCAAGCTCTGCCTCTCCGTGTGCTTTCCGGGTTGGCGGAAAAATACCTCCTCCGCAGATGAAGACCTAGGACCAGAGGTCAGCCGTCTTGTCTCAGATTTGAAGACTGGAGAGGGTGCACCTGGCCCCCTCGCCCCACCTCCCCACCTGGCCACTAGGGCATATCCACATCGGGGCTGCTTTCCCAGTGCGTGGGTGGGTGCCCCGCTCCCCTGCCTCCACTTGAGCTCCGCGTGGAGGCTACAGGACAGGCACAGGCCACCGGGCTGGGCAGGGCCACACAGCACGCGTGTCGGGCACGTCACCAGACCCACCTACAGAAGAAGGAAACGGGAAAAGAGGCCAGCGAGACGTCAGAGGCCTTTGGGGGAAACGGGGCTGCCGCGTCTGCGAGGAAGCCCCACAGCAGCTGTCAAGGCCAAGGGCTAAATACGGTCACCCTTGTAGTTCACGCAGAATGGACGCGTGATTGGGGGTGTTCTCCCGCCTGCACCCTTGCTCCCAGCCATCGTCATACTGCTCACAGAGGCTCCTAACTGGCGTCCTGCCCCCTCCGGCACCAGCACCAGGTCCATTCGCCACCAAGGGGCAGGCAGAATCTTTCTAAACTAGTCTCTTGCTCCAAACCCTTCTGGGACTCCCAGGACCGTAATATAGACTAAACCCTTTAATGTGACCTACAAAGAAGGCTCTGCTGACCTCCATGCCCACCCCTCTGCTCACCCCAAACACCTTGCTGCCCCAGGGCCCTGGCACACACTGCCTTTCCTCACCTAGAATACGTCTGCCTGGATGACTCCCACTCCTGCTTTAGAGCTCAGCTTCCACGTCGCTTCCTTGGGAAGATCCTCTGTGACCCCCAGCCTAGGCCGGGTCCTGCTGTACGCTCCCCAGGCATCCCTGACTTAGCTGCACCACCCCAGAAGCAGAAGCGAGGCTGAAAGCGGTTTGTGTGTGAAGTGATCCGGGAGGGAAGGGAATGCTAGGGGGGTGATGGATCTGGCCACTGCTCCCGGGACCTCCTGAGGGGGCTGGTGAACCCTCCCAGGGCCACCCGCTTGGAGGTCAGGAAAGGTTCTTGTCCACTGAGCCTTTATGCCACTCGTCAATGGTGGACTCACATTGCCCACCCCAAAGCACATCTGGGGTGTGCACATGTGGCTGTGCAGAGAGAGGGCTGCTGGTGGAGCCTGAGAAGCCCTGGGGCCATAAGGACCGGGGACTGCCTGCCTGCCCCTGTGGGGAGCTGACCACAGCTAGTACCCACCTGACCTCGGAGGGGCCTGCAGTAAGACGAGAGGGGTACGCCCATGCTGTGGGCATCCTTGTCAGGGGCGATTTCCCTTGTGCAAGGGTGCACCCGGGTCCTCTGCACGCTGCCCGTGTGCCCAGCACCACCTGGCCCTTGGACGGCACTCAGCACAGAGCTGGACAGAGACACAGACACAGGGAGGCTTCCCTGTCCCACTGCTGAGTCTAGGGAAGGGGCCAGAGAGGGTCCCGGAGGACAGTGTGCACCTCACACAGCTGTGGGGGGTCAGCCGGGCCAGGAGCGCCTCTTGGCGAAGCCTGAGCTCCCACTGGCTGGCAGCTGGCAGCCGAGAGGCGGCAGGACAGGAGGCCAAGGCGGCTCTGAGGGCTTGCTCCTGCGTTCCCGCCGCAGCCTGCCTCCAGGGGCACTGGGCTGACCCCGCGCTGAGCAGAGAATGCAACCGGAAATGAAAATCTTCCCAGAAAGGGGGCTTTGCGACCCCAAGACATCCCAATGGGGGCTTCATTCCTTGGTTCTTTTGTTCTCTTCCAGTTGCGTGAACAGGAAGATTTCTCCTCTCCTCATTCACACACACACACACACACACACAAACACACACACACACACACACACAATTCAGGAGGGCCCCTCCCCAGGAGCTGCCCCTTTGTCCCCAGGAGGGGCCGCACACCCCAAAGCTTCAGACCCAACATCATGCAAAAAAGAGGCGGAACCCATGGAACACACAGCCCCAGCTGGGAGACGGCCCCCTGCTCCCCGTGTGCCTCGATGGCTCCCCTCCTGCCCAGGGCTGTCCCTGGGTGGCTGGGCCCTGCCCACAGCCCATCAAGGTCACAGGAACAGCCATCGCCACCTCTGAGGGCACGCTCGCTGCATGCAGGCCTCTGCCCACAACCCAGCACCATCGATGTCGCCCCGATCTCACCCAGGGTCTCACCCAGGGCAATGGTGAGGCTGGAAACGGGTGGAGCTGGGATGCTGAGCGACCCTCCCTCCCAGCGTGCCTCACCCCGCACCAGAGGGGCCCACCGCATCCGTGACGTCGCTATCCTTGCTGGGGCCCTCTGTGAGCCACCGTGAAACCCTGCCTTGGAAAACCGCAGGTCATTCAAAGTCCACGCTTCTGGCCCAGCCGGACACCCTCTTAGAGGGATCTTAATATAACTGCTGGAGTAGATGCCAGATGCCAGTTATCTTAAGGAAAGTGCATGAGATTGAAACTTAAAACCAAGAACGTTCTGAACATCAACCTAAAATAAAATCAGCGGGAAACCTCTGTGTGTCCACTGTGTGAGAGAGTCCCCAGCAGCATGAAGGACGTCCTGGAAGACTGTCCGTGGAATGAATGAACAGAGATGGAGGCCAGGCCCTGCGTTACTGCAATCTGCTGTGCTGCTCAGGCCGAGCCCTGGAAGGGAGTGAGTCTTGACGGCCTGTCTGTAAATTATGACATAAACACAGAAGAACCCGCTGTGCTGGCTTCACAGGCCCCTCATGTGATCAGATGCAGTAAGATGTGGGAAAGCATCCCACCAGGCACTGGGCTAATTTGGGGTCAAAGGGCCAATTTGAGTTGTGTCCTCTGGTCCACTGGAGGCCCTGAGGCACCTTCCCGCCCCTGGGAGCCTGTAACCTCCATCCACTGAGTCTTGTTGGGGTGGCCAGGTCCCACCCCTGCTGGCAGGAACCTGAGCCTTTCCCCCAGGCCTGAGCGATGGCCTCTTAGCCTCATGACAGCTGTGACCCCCCCACCGCCGGTACACGCCATTTGTATTCTTGACACCAGTATGCCTCACCTTGTTTCGTGTTTCCTAATGCCCTCTCCTGATGTCTGGCAGATGGTGAAATTGATGAGTGAGGACACAGCAGGCTGGTGGCCTGGCACCCACCGCACCAGCCCTACGCCACTAGCTTGGGCGAGCGAACCAAATTAATGCAAGCTGGGGTTCCCCGGGTTGGGGCTCCTGGGCCGTTCCAGACCCAGCCTTAGAATTTACTAGCTCCAAAGTTGGGAGGGCAGGGAAGACAGTGATGGAAAGTGTTCTGATGTCCGCAGTGCCCCACAAATGGCGGAGAGTACCAGCACCTCTCCTTGGTGTTGTTAAGTGCGGAGATCAGAAATCCTAACAGGACAGTCCCTGTTGGGGTCAGGGCACTGTCCTCCATCCCTGGGTGGTCTCCCCACCCACTGGCTGTACCCCCACCACCCCGAAGATGCACACCCAGGGCTCGCTCGTCAGCTTGACTCTGTCCCGACCCTCAGCCCCTCCATCTCAGCTCGGGACCTGCCTCCTCCCTGGGCACTGGTGGGAGCCCACTGAGCGCCTGGCCAGGGCCAGGTGCTTGGGCATCACTGCTGCAACCTCCTCCCGGCTGCTGGGTAACCGCTTCAAGGGAGACGTGTCCCATGTGGACTCACCGTCTGTCTCTCCCTCCAGACCTTCCCCTCCTCCACCGCGGCACCACCAGCCCCTCGCCCCCCTCGGGGCCAGTCGGGAATCAACCGAGCCCCCTCCTCTGCTTCACTCCCCAAACCCAAGTCATCAGCGTCCTGACGAATGAGCCTCCGGCAGTGTTCTCAGCTCCACCCTTCTCCCCAAACCTGCCTCGCCTCAAGGCTGCCTTCCAAGAAGCGCTCCAGGGGGGGCCTCCTACCCCCAGGACCACAGCCTTCTGGCCGACAGGAAGAAATCTTGGCTCCTGGCCCCAGGCCTGTCCCACCACCCCACCCACACCCCTCCCACATCCCGCTTTGCCCTCTGCTCCTCCAAGGTGAAGGACATGCCCTTGGGCCATGCCTCCCCCCACCATCAGCCCCCTCTCCCCACCCACTCTCAGGACCCCTCTCTGGTACCACCTCCCCAGGAGACGTCCTGCCCACTCACCTGCCACGCTGAAGGTGTACATACACCCTTCTGCCCTGCAGCACAAGCGCTCTCCAGGCCGGAGGTGGTGGTTTCTTCTGCCCTGGTCCCATCTCCCCTCAGTAGATGCTCTGGGAATATTTGTGGGCAGAGAGCAAACTTTATGAACATTTACACTATGTTAGATGCCCGTGATGCTCCCTGGCACCAGAAACCTCTGCTTGGAGGAAAGGGAGACGAGCCTTCCTCAGAAGGATTCGTGGTGGTGCCCCTGAACGCCTGTGGGTCGGGGTTGGAATGTCCTCAGTTCAAGTCTCCTCACCCCCAAGGCCAGCGCCGGGCTCAGTCCAGAGGAGGGCAGGCTGGAGACGGACACCACCTGGGGCTCCGTCCACGGTCAGACCGGGCCAGTCGCTGCCCTGGGAAGGGCTCCGAGGAAGGAGGCCCTCGCTGTGGGGAAGCCCCAGTTGGGATCAGGGAGTCCGGAGGCCCAGGGCAGCCCAGCTGAGCTGTGTTGGTGGGAACTGCTGCCTTCTCCTCCTCCCAGACAGAGCCCCTTGGGTGGTCCCACGCCCCCCTCCCCAATCTCCTCCCTGCAGGGGCAGCTGTTTCAAACGACAGGGCAGACCCTCATGCTCAATGGGCTCAGAGATAAGCAGTGAGCCACTTTTAGCAGAGATCGCACCCAGCACCCCACACCCTGAAGGGATCTCTGCCTGAGATTCTAGACCAGCCTGTGGTCTTGTCCTGAGAAGAGGACAGCCCAGGAGATGCCACAGGGTGAGAGCAGGTCCAGGGGCAGCTTCAGCACCTCCCTGGGTGGGTTCCCACCATCCACTAGGTAAAGACCCTCAGTGGGCACTGGCATCTTCAGGATACCTCCTGACTTACCTATAAATAGCTGTGCCTTCATATGCCTGCCTGCCTTTACCATGCTGGCCACAGCCAGGGAGCCCCGGGCCACACTTCCCTACTAGCCCCCTCGGCCTGCCCTGCACCCCCAGTCTAACCTCTGAAGGCCTCCCCATCCTCTTCAGCTGAGCAGGCTGACAACAGCCGATTGCTACATTTCAGGAATTTGCAAGCTGACTGTTAAACACAGCCATCATTAAAATTTAAATCATATGAATTTACAGTTAAATTATATTAAGATCAAAGGTACTACATACTCAGAATTCATTGCTTTCTAATTACTCTTACTACATTTTACTATTATCTATTCTTTTGAGGTTATTCACATCTTGCGTGGCTCTGCTGGGAATACCACGTAATAGTATGGCACTGAGCATCTCTTTCCAACTCCAGGGGGGGTGTTTACAGGACCTCCTCCCCACCCCACAGTGGGAGAGAACCCGGTGCCCACACATGAGGGTGCCCCTGCATCCCCCAGCCTTCCGGCCAGGACGCTAGGCAGCTGGGGCTCCCCCTCGAAGGGTTTTGGGCAGAGTGACCTTTCATTGGCCTACCTAGCCCTCCCGCCCAGATACCAGCCCACGCCGGAGAGGGAGAGGAAGCCGCAGACATCACCAGGATTGAGTCCCTGCCTGCCCGGTCTTGAGTGCAGTCACAAGGCTTTAAAGACGGGGGCCCTGCACTGCGGCCCTCGGCCAGGCAGTGCCCCGCGTACCTGCTCAGGGGCCCTGCAAAGGCTTTCTGGCCAACGGTGTGCTCCACAGAGGTCCCAAGGGTCGTGCTGGGACCCAAGGGTCTCGGCCCTGACAGCCGTCTCCCCCTCTCAGGACCCCACATTCCCGGGTCCCCTGGACACTGCCCCAGGACCCTTCCCCCACGCGGGCTTCTCAGCCTCTGGGGGGGTGGCCCCCGTGCCCCAGGGCAGAGGTCTCCTCCCTTGGCGGTAAAAGCTCCGTCCAGGTCTTGGGCGCGGGCAAACCCCTGCCACACCAGGGGCTCAGGACGCATGGCCTGGGCCTCGGTGGGCTCCCCTCCCGCGCCCACGCGCCCTTCGGGATGGCCTCGCCTTCAGGCCCCTCAGGGAAGGCCTTGGACTGACGCAGCCCTGGGCGTGGAGGGACCCCCAGTCAAGTTCTGGCCTGGGGCGCCCGGTCGAGAGCCGCCGCGGGGCTCAGCGCTGGGTGGTGGGCAAACGGGAACGCTGGGGCCAGGACCCCGCGCACCCCACGGGGCGCGGCGCGCGGAGCCCGGACAGCCACGTGTGGCCCGCGGGGTCCCTCTGGCGCCGGGAAGCGGAGGCCGAAGGACGCGCCAGACGTGCAGGGTCGCCCGGGCTCGCCGCCTGGGGCTGGAGAGGGCTCCCGGCTGAGGCGGCGGGGCGCCCCGGGGGCGGGGGTGAGAGGGGGCCGTCGGGGTTTGACGTAAGGCTCTCGGTTAAGCCGCTGCTTCTGCCTCTGCGGGGAGGCCGCTCACCGCAACCTGAAGCCGCCGTGGGTGCCCGCGGGCGCCCCGTCAGAGGCTGCGGGGTGGAAGGCTCACTGGGTGCTTGGAACGCGCCACCCGAAAGGCCTTTGGCTCTGACCCCCCGGGCGGGCCTGCAGCCCGGGTCCTGGTGGGGAGCCCCGAACGGGGCGTCGTAACCCAGACGGGAGTCCGGCAGCCGAGACCCCCTGTGCCGCGGCCCGAAAACGGGTTCCAGTGTATGGATGGCGGTGACTGAAGTGCCCCCCCTGTGGAGCGCCGCAGGGGCGATGCCCACAGCCGCCCCCCTTCACCCCCAGCAAGTCCGGAATGCCTCCCCACCAGCCACCCGCCGAGAGGGGACGAGCTGGGGCGAGTGGGGTCCGGAAAACCCGACACGCACACGCGGACACACACCCAGACACGCTCACTGACGGGCACACGTGCCCGCGCTCGGGAGCGCGGAGGGTCGGCCCGCTGGCGCGCTCGTCGGCGCGGCGGGCCCGGCGCCTCCCCGGGACCTGCGGGGAACATCCAGCCCCGGCGGCGCCGTCTGCCGAGGACCTGGCCGGCTCCGCTGGCAGGAAACGCTCGATCTGATGGGGGCGCCTCCGAGAAGTGCCGCCCGCCCCGCAGGCGCGGGGTGGGGGCTGTCATTCCCCCGGGGCTCTGCGGGTCCCCAGAGCCCGGGGCTTGGGGAGGAGGGGGGCGCAGGGGAGCCGGGAACGGGGTCTTGGGGACGTCCCAGACCCAGGGTGCAAGCGCTTTTCAACCCACAAGGACACCGAAGAATGGTGGGGCGGCCCCGCGACACCCTATCTGGACTTCGGGGCGCCGCGCGGCTCCGCTCCGGGCGCTCCTCACCCGGCACACGGTGTAGACGATCTGAGTCCCTGGGGACGCGGTCGGCCTTGGACGTCACCCGCGCGGGCCCCGCGGGTGTTCTGTGCAGCTGAGCGAGGTGAACCGAGCTCTGCCTCCCGAGCCCGCCGCAGCCTCCCACCGGCCCAGAGCCCCGTCGGAGATTCGGGGACAGCGCGCAGGTGGCCCATCCTCTACCCAGTCCCGCCCCCTTCCCTCCCCCCGGCGGCTCTGGGAGACTTTGGGGAAGCGGCTGGCGGCGCGGGGGCGGCCCGCGGGGGCGGGGAGGAGACCTGGAGGCCGCCCGCCGCGCGCGTGCGACCTCCGCCGCTCAGCGGGCCGGCCGCAGGCAATTAAAGCGGGATTCCTCCCCCGCTGACGTCGGCGGCGCCGAGGCCCCTCCCGCGGCGGCATAAAAGGCGCGGGCTCCGCAGCGCCGGCGACAGCGAGGGCCGGACAGCGTGGCGGTGCGGACTGCGCGGCCGAGCAGCGCGGCGCCCAGAGCGCGGGCCGCCCGCGGAGCCCCAGCCGAGCCGAGCAGCGCCGAGCCTAGCGGGCCCGCAGTGCCCGGACTCCCGCCCGCAGCGATGCCGGCCGGCCGCGCCGCGCGCACCTGTGCGCTGCTCGCCCTCTGCCTGCTGGGCGGCGGGGCCCAGGATTTCGGGCCGACGCGCTTCATCTGCACCTCGGTGCCCGTGGACGCCGACATGTGCGCCGCGTCCGTGGCCGCCGGCGGCGCCGAGGAGCTCCGGAGCGACGTGCTGCAGCTCCGCGAGACCGTGCTGCAGCAGAAGGAGACCATCCTGAGCCAGAAGGACACCATCCGCGAGCTGACCAACAAGCTGGGCCGCTGCGAGAGCCAGAGCACGCTGGACGCGGGCGCCGGCGAGGCCCGGACGGCCGGCGGCCGCAAGCCGCCCGGCGCGGGCAAGAACACCATGGGCGACCTGTCCCGGACACCGGCCGCCGAGACGCTCAGCCAACTCGGGCAAACTTTGCAGTCGCTCAAAACCCGCCTGGAGAACCTCGAGGTCCGCGCGCGCCGCGGTTCCCCTTCCGGCTCGCGTGCCCCCTGCCCTGCCCCACCCCCACCCCCGACCCGGCCGGACACCGTCCACCCCGCCTCGGCCGGGCGCCGACTAACGCCCGCCCGGGTCTTCCCAGCCCGCGGGGCCCCGCGGACGGCCGCTCGCCCGAGCCCTCCGCCAGGCCGCCCCCGCAGTCGCCCTGAGGGGACCGCGCCACCGGCACGGTCCCTGCGCCGCGCGTAACGATGTGGCTTCCCCCCGCCCTTGCACCCGCAGCAGTACAGCCGCCTCAATTCCTCCGGCCAGACCAACAGCCTCAAGGATCTGCTGCAGAGCAAGATCGACGACCTGGAGAGGCAGGTGCTGTCTCGGGTGAACACGCTGGAGGAAGGCAAGGGGGGCCCCAAGAACGACACCGAGGACAGGGCGAAGATCGAGAGCGCCCTGACCTCCCTGCACCAGCGGATCAGCGAGCTGGAGAAAGGTAAGGGGTGGGGGTGGTCGCGCTGCCTGCCCCAGCCCCCTGGGCCAGGAGTCCCTGTCTCTGGTCCTGACTCCCTGCACAGCACCCCCATCCCTCCGGCCCCTTCCCGATTCCCCATCCCCATCCCAGGTTCTGGGTGTCCAGCTGGCATTCCTGGCCCGGCTGCGGTACCCTGGTTTGGGGACATCCCCATGGAAGGGGCTGCCTGGTGTCCACCCCCTTCAGTCCCCTCAGGCACATACCCCGTAAGATTTTTCTGAGTCTGATTTGTTTAATCTTCAGTAACTTTGTGCTGTAGCTGTGGCAGCCCAGCCGTCCCCGGCTGAGAAAGCCTGGCTCCAGTCCGTCCCTGTCCCCAGCAGAAAGCAGGCTCAGGCTGGGCCGAGTCCTCCTGGTCCCAGCAGATTAGGGTCCTGGGCAGGCTTCCTCTCAGCTCCCAGGCACCCCTGGCGTCCTCTAGGGATCTCGGGGCACCCCCACCCCAGTCCCTTCCTCGCAGTTTTCTCTTGGGAGTGACCCAAGTCCGGGCATCTTGCACTCCCGGAGGTCCCTGGGTCACCTACTCAGGCAGCCCCCCATTGCAGCCCAGGGAGCTCCGCAGCTCAGCCCCGAAGTCTCAGAAATCAAACAAGGTTGTAAACGGGTGGGGGGGCCTGGCTCAGAGGAGGACCACGTGACCCTTCTCAGACCGCAAACTGTGCCTGATGGATCTAAACAGTGCCATCTTAAGGCACGTTATGTAACTGAAAAAACAAATCGGGAAGAAGGATGGGGGAGCGTGGGGGGATGGGAGAGGGGAGGTTGGGGGAAATGAAAAACACCTCCTAGAGAGGCGAGAGGTTGGGTCTGTCCAAGGAGGGGGGGCGTTGTGATCCTGAGTGGGTGTGGGGAGCACCGCCTGGGGCCAGCCCTGCTCCGTTCCCTGACACCTGGCTTAGGGGCGGGAGGGGGGAGGTGCTGGCCCAGGGGGATGCCCTCTAGAAATCATTCTTGGCCTGGGGGGCTGGCTTAGGTTCTGGGCCCCCTGGCAAGCCCCAGAGCACACCCAGGAGCTGGCAGTGGAGTGGAGCTGGCTCTAGGCCTGGTGCCCATGCCCACTGTTAGGTCGGAATGTTTTGCTTGGAGTCAGGCACACGGTGGCCAGTGCCACAGCCGCGGTGTACGTGTGGGTGGAGAGGGGGCAGACAAGCCCTCCCTGGAGACATCACTAGCAGGCAGGCTGCTGTGGCCGTGCGCAAGGCAGGCTATTGAAAAAGGAGCCTGATTCTTCAGGAAACATAGGAAGCTCACCCAGGAGTGAGTGCATAGCATCAGGGCAGTCACCCTGGGGGGCCCCTGACCCCGGGGCTGCCTCCCGGCCCCCTGCTGTCCTGCCCCCTTGCAGGCTCCAGGCAGCATGGCCCCAAGAGTCCAGGAGGGCAGAGTTTCCTCCTGTGGGGTGGATGGGATTCTGGAAATAGCCTGAGTCCTCAGGGCTAGTGGGCTGGGTCAGAAGGGTGAGCAGGGACTGCAGCGGGGTCCGGCCTCAAGGAAAGTGTGATGAGAACCAGGGGCCTCGGTTGTCCTGGGCGGGGATCCGAGAAAAGGGAGTGGTTCTGAGCACCGTCAGCAGCCAGCATCCTGGAATCAGGCCGGGCCCCCAAAGGAGCTGCTCTGAGGTGGTCTCTTTCAGGGCAGGGAGGAGACCTTCTTTTTTTCTGTAGCCACAACTTTGAGGGCGGTTTACAGGATATCCACCACTCAGCCCAGGTGCCGAAGCTCAGTCCACCGTGTTTCCCACACCCCCACCCCAGCCTCCCCAGGGTTGGGCGCTGCGGGAGCCAGACTCAGAGAGCAGAGACCTTTGCTCAGCTCTTTGGCCCCGGACTGGTGCCCTGGCATATACAATGGAAACGGAGTCTGATCTGTGAGCTTGGCAGGGGCTGAGTGGGCGTCAGAAACAAGCCCTTCACCAGGTGCAGCTGTCAGGACGTGTCCCGCCTTCCCCAGGTCAGAAGGACAACCGCCCTGGAGACAAGTTCCAGCTCACGTTCCCCCTGCGGACCAACTACATGTATGCCAAGGTGAAGAAGAGCCTGCCCGAGATGTATGCCTTCTCCGTGTGCATGTGGCTCAAGTCCAGCGCAGCGCCTGGGGTGGGCACGCCTTTCTCCTACGCCGTGCCGGGCCAGGCCAACGAGCTGGTCCTCATTGAGTGGGGCAACAACCCCATGGAGATCCTCATCAATGACAAGGTAGAGCCCCCATCCATCTGGGCTTGCAGGGCGGCAGGCTGAGGTCCCTAGGGCCCTGTCCGTGCCAGTCATGGGACACGCAGCTTCAGATGCTGCCGTGGCCCCAAGGGGAGTGTGTGCCGGGAGGGCGAGGGTGAAGACCAGGAGCAATGGGAGGGGCACTCTTGCCTGCACTCCATTAACAGGGTGCAGCTGGAAACTTGCCAAAGGCCCAGGAGGGTGGGGGATGGCAGAGGATGATCCAGGGGACCCGTCCATTCGCAAATCCAATCCTGGCCCTAGCTGGCTTCGGAACTGGCTTTGCTCCATGTATTTGCGGGACCGTAGACCCGTAGATGCGCTAAGAATGGTGAAGTTGCCCTAGAGATTCTTCCCAAGCCTGAATCTATCCTGCCTGACCCCTGACCCCTGGGAGGAGTCCAGAGCTGAGCAGACCCCCTCGGAGACGGCAGCCTTTGCCCTCCAGAGAGCCCTTCTCCACAGTGGCCTTCCTTCAGCTGTGGAATTGAATGCCAGCTCTTAGACTCCCTCGTCTCTATGCCAGCATTGGCAGTAAATGTCCGAGACCCTGGCTGGGGATTGGATTCCAAGCCCTTGCTTCGATGGCTTGCCCAGGAAGGGTTGCTCCTTTCTGGGCCCTGTTTCCCCAAGCTAAAAGGGCGTGACACCTACCATCTTCTGTCTGCTGCCCCATCCACCCTCCTGGAATGTAAGAGTGGAATGAAGCCCCAGGCACAGGCAAGTCAAAATTCAAAGGCATGGTGCCACCTCTCCTGGTGTCTCTGAGTCTCTGCAAAGGCTGGGCGAGTTGAGCACCCAGAGAGTTCAGCAATTGGTTGAGGCCTGAAGGCCGCAGTAAACTCAGACCCCAGGGCTCCCGTCCAAAGGTTGTTTTGTAGACTAGCAAAGAGGGAGGAGGGTGAGGAGTGAGGAGACGGTACACTGAGACGGATCTTAGGGGTTCGCTGGACAAGGCTTCACACTTCCTGTGTGATTCTGCTGGGTGGGGCCGGCGGCCAATAAAGCCTGGAGTGGCAGGTGGTGAGAGAATTCGATACCGGCTCGTAGCATTTATTTTAAATGCAGCAGTAGGAAGAATGACAGCGGAACTAATGACTGGCAGTGATCACTGACCCTGTGCTGTGCCCCTGGGTCCATAAAATGTGTGTCATCCTCCTTCGCAGGTGGCCAAGCTGCCCTTTGTCATCAACGATGGCAAGTGGCATCATATCTGCATCACCTGGACCACCCGGGACGGGGTCTGGGAAGCCTACCAGGACGGTACCCAGGGCGGCCACGGGGAGAACCTGGCGCCCTATCATCCTATCAAGCCACAGGGAGTGCTGGTGCTGGGCCAGGAGCAGGTACTGCCGGGGACCAGGGGCGGGGACCAGGGGGCGGTCTGCTGCAGGGGAAGAAGAGGTGGGAGGGGAGGGAGGAGAGAGGAGGTGGAGAGGGAAGCGCTTTCCCCTGGGAGGCAGCCCAGGGAAGCAGCTGCACAGCTTTGGGCCAAGTCCCTGCTCTGCGTGGGCTTGTTGGGAAACGCAGGCTGCCCCGGCTCGGCGCCCCACTCTTAGTAGCTGCAGCAAGACTTTCCTGGTCGTGGGAAGGCTGGTCCTGCCTTTAGCCATGCATAATTTATTTCCTGGAAGTGGTTTGTCTCCCATTGGGCACCCAGGCGGAACCCGGTGGGAGAGCCCCAGGCTTCTGCTCCCGCTGGGTGGGCTGCTGGCAGAGAGCAGCGTCTGAGTGCTTTGACTGGATCGGGGGAGTAGGGGAGGTTCCCCTGGCCCCGCTCCCACGGCTGTCATGGCCCCAGCTGACCCCTCCCTCATTGGCGGAGGGACTGACCACAGGGAGAGGCTGCGTGCAGGTGCCCCGAGGAGCAGCCCCACATCCCGGACAGACGTGGCCTTTCCCTGGGCTCCCGGGGCGAGGGGGACCGACACTTAGCTGGAGGCCCAGAGACAGGAGACCAGATGGTGCTCAGGGCTGGATGTGCAGAGCTCCCAGCGGGGGGTGGGGATGCCCAGAAACTCACCCCGCAAGGGTGGCCCTCTCATGATGCCCTACCTCTGCAACCCCCTCCCACCTCCTCCTCTTGTTTCTGAAGGACACTCTGGGTGGTGGGTTTGATGCCACTCAAGCGTTCGTGGGCGAGCTGGCCCATTTCAACATCTGGGACCGCAAGCTGACCCCGGGGGAGGTGTACAACCTGGCCACCTGCAGCACCAAGGCCCTTTCTGGCAACGTCATCGCCTGGGCCGAGTCCCACATTGAGATCTACGGCGGAGCCACCAAGTGGACATTCGAAGCTTGTCGTCAGATCAACTGAGGGCCCTGCGGGGCTGAGCCCCCGCCCTGGCCCGGCCCGCCCGCCTCGCCCCTGCTTGTGCCCTGATGACCCGTCGTCTCGCTCCCTCTTCCCCAGGAATGACAAGGCATCACCCTTGCACACCCACCACGCACACGCACGTAGCCTGGTTCGCCCTTGTGCACATGAAGCAGGCCCAGCTCCGGCCGTCCCCGAGGAGGCCCCCCGTTTCTCAGGCAAGCCCTGTTCACCACCAGGACAGGTGGCTGCAACATGCTGGACAATGAAGTAGGTGAGAGGACGGGTGTGTTTACAGGTGTGTGTCTCGGGGCTGGGGGGGGGCGGCGGCTTTTTCTTTTAGAATGAGGTATTTCATTTCCTTCTTTCTTTGTGGCTTTGGGAAATCTCATGACTGGTCGAATATGTGCATTTGCTGACCATGTTAGCTGCCTGTGTGCCTTGGGGCTGGTGCGGCCTCTTCAGCACACGCATTTGTCTTCGTTTGCAAACCTCTTTTAGAACTAGGACGCATCCCCCCCTCTGATGAAATAAATGTCTTAGGGTTTATTCACGACTGGGGAGGGAGCCTCCCCACGGAGAATTTCTATCGTATAGTAGAAGTGATTCTCCGAGGTCTGAAAGCTGGTGGTGTTCTGGGGTGGCACCACATGCTGTCGGGTGGTGAGGGGCAGAGGAGGTGGGGCTGACCCCAGGAACTGGGCAATCCCCAGCCCACCGCCCAGTGCCCAGCCAGCAGCCCTGCAGTTGGCATCTGAGGACAGTGCTGGGCTGGGGAAGCTGGCCTGCATGCCTGGCTTGGCTGGCTCTGACCCTCATCTTCCCACCTCCTTGGACCTGCGAGGCTGGGCCCTGTCCCTCTCTTTCAGCCACCAGCCAGTGTCCCACCCACAGCCCAGGAAGCTAGGGTCCCCGGAGACCTCCCCTTTTGTCCCTGGCTGTGGAAGACCAGAGGCTTCAGTGGGGACATTTCAGATAAGGAAACCCACACGGACGAAGACCCATGGACACAGGGCCATTGAGACTCAAATCTGACCAGTCAATGAGAAGGTCCTTGGTAATTTTGGCAGCCATAGTCTTTCCATGCTCCTGGGCTCAAAAAGCTGGTTCAGTGACTCCCACAAGGGGACAGGGACTCTGGAGACCTCTCACATGGCCAGGACTGAGGTCTGAAACCTATGCCACGGTCTTAGAGGGCTGAAGCCCTGCAGCAGCCCCCAGCCTGTCCCCAGCTGGTGACACTGAGACAAGACCAGGGCCCAGAACCTTTGACTTTTGTTTCCTTCATGAAAAACAACCATGCACATTTTCTTCTCCGAGGTGGGGAGACGAGTGTGTGTGTGCATGTGCGTGTTGAGTGACAGAGGAAGAGCATGTGGACAGATCACGCCCAGGGGAGGGTGAGCTCCCTACTCTGGGCCACCATCTGGGGGTCGCATGCCCCAAGGGCACCCTGGACTCTCACCAGGAGTCTAATTAGCAAAAGGCTGGAAAGTCTTTCTAGAAATTCTCCCTCACTGCCTGGCTCCTGTGCAGCTGCAGGCGTTTCTTCAAGAGGAGCAGGTGTTCTGTCTTCTGTCCCTTCCAGGGGCACCTGTCTCCTTAAACGCAGGTCCGTGTTGTGTTGGAACCTAGTGCGTCTGTGTGAGTCTGTGTTGGTGCCTCTGTGTTAGTGTCCACGTGGGTGTCTGCTCAGCAGCCCACTGCCGTTCTGCGGCGTATCGCTCTCTTTCAGAGGAAGGAGTCCAGGCGCCGTGCTGTGTGTTGTGGTCCAGCAGTGGCTTTTCTGAGACCCCTGTGCTCCTTCAGCGCCCAGCGGGTTGTGGCATCTGTGGGCCTGCAGGAGCCTTCTCTGTTTGCATGTTCCTCGGGGTGGCGTGTCCCTTGCTCCCTCAGTCTGACGTGTGCTCCCCTGCCTGCATGGACTTCTCTGGTTCTGTGTCATGTACCGAGTGACACCCATTGTTCTGTGATCATCCACGTAGCTACCAAAAAAGGTTGGGTAAGCAAGCCAAGGGTGTCGGAGGAGGTCAAGGGAGAGATCGATTTCCCTCTCCCCCTCCCTGCTCCCCAAACACACCAAGAAGTATTTTTAACGTGTAGGTTGAGAACAAGCCTGAACAATACCCGTGGTTGGGAGAGAGCAAGAGCTTGGAGTCACCCCTAGCCCAGATCGGCCCCACCCCTCACGTCAGCCATCTGGAGCTGCTGCGTAGGCAAGGCCCCGAGCGGGCTGGGTGCTCTCCCCTCAGCACCTCCCACCAGCCCTGCCGATCTACCGGACCCCAGACCACCTGCTGCCCAGAGGCCGCGGTGGGAGCTGTCCGTTCAGGACCACAAGCCATCCTCTGCCCTGACTAGAGATGGGCAGAGCACACCCCGGATGCTTACGCCTGTGCCCTTTCGGCCTCCCTGCCCGTTCACCTTCCTTGGCCCCTCCCCCGATGCGCCCATGGTGCCAGGGACAGAAGCTGACACTTAGCTCCCTCCCCGCCCCTCACTGGAGCCTGTGCCAGGCCCACCGACTCCCTCACTGTGTTAACACTTGGCACTTTGCTGGCCCCAAGGAAGGTGGATGACACAGCCACAAATCTAATCCACAGTCCCCGTCTACTCCTTAATCTGACTGACGTTCCCTCTCGCACTGAATGATACATGCCTATCTCAGGTAAGCCATTTCATAAAACAAGAAGATAAAAAACCACTGTCAAGGCAGTGTTTGCTTTTGCCGAGCTGGTGTCCCGCAGCTCCCGGGGTGTCCGAGGTGGGAGAGCTGATGGAGGCTCTCCAGGCCTTTGGGGCTGAGATCCCACTTGAATCGTAAGCCTTCTTGCTTTTGATAACACAGTGTTATTTCTCTTACTGTAGAAGAAAAAGTTTATTACCAAACAAGAGTATTTTTATGAAAGAAAAGGACAAACCTATAAATTAACTCAACCTATATCTCCCGTGATACTTTCAGGCTCCAACCAAAACATAGGACTGAGAGCATGTATTTTGGAAGAAAAAGATACATTTTGTATGCTTTCTTTTCCTTTTGTAGATTCCCAGTTTATTTTCTAAGACTGCAAAGATCACTTTGTCACCAGCCCTGGGACCCGAGACCAAGGGGGTGTCTTGTGGGCAGGGAAGGGGAGGGAAGAGGCTGGCATGAGGTTCACAGTCATTCCAATGAGCTCCAAAGAGGGACCACCTGTTCTCAAAGGCATATTGGGGACAGGATGTAACTTGGCTATTTACGGTGGACCCTTTGCTCGGAGCTGACTTTTAAGTTGAGGACTTGATTATCAGTTCCAAACGTGCTAGAGAAACTAGGGTTACATACTATTAACGTTAAGAAGATAGTATCCTTTGTAATCTTATGGCAACCAATACGTGTCATCTCTTAAAACAGTGTAAATTTATTCAACTAATGATCGGAAATCTATCACTTCCATGCATAGTGGATTTAAGTGCACTTTGTTGAAGGGGAACAAATAATTGAGGAGAAAAAAAAGCCCAATACTTAAGAGTCCCAATTTTGTGTTATTTGCCAAAAAAACACCAAAAAACAAAAATAACCAACAAAGCAAATCCCCGATGGTTGATATTGTTACAATGTATATATTGTATAATATGAAAGAGAATCGATGTATCTTACTTTTTCATTATTTGCTAACCAAAGCTGTACATTTTTCATATGATCTGCAGCCTTTTGGGTATCAAATGGGACAAAACCATGGGACCTGCCACCTCCCATCAGCAATTCTAGAAATGCACTATTTCTACTGGTACTCTTGCTTTCTTCTTTTTTTCTTTTTCATTTTCTTGCTGAAATGACATGAATTGTTGAGTTTATTTTTACACAGTAAAGAGTGAAGAAAGACTGTGGTCTCCTTGGAATGTGCCTTCTTTCCCAGCTTGCGGAGGCCATCTCGATCTGCTGGGCCACCCCAAGGGACCTGCCAGGGTCCCGCGCCTGCAGAGAGGGTGCATGCCTCAGCACTCCCACAGCCCTCCAGTGGCACTGGGCCGCCGGGGGCAGGGAGGGGCCTCCCCAATTCATAGATGAAGATGACATGTAGGCAAACAGAGGTGAAGGGGTTTCTCAACTCAGCGGCGAAGCCACACTGGACTTGGGGTGCACAGTAACTCCCCATTCCTCACTTTGCCTGCAGCCCTAGTGCCTCCTGGGTGAAGAGGGTCCTACCCCCACAGCTCCACTGGGCACAGGTTCCAGGCAGCCTCGGCCGGTTCTTCCCAAACAACCCTGCCCGGTTCTCCTTTGCCCCATCCCTGCTCACCAGTCTTTGGCCAGCACCTTCCCTCTTCTGGGGCTCCCCTGGCCCTTTCCCCGCACTCAAGCATGGGAGCATCCAGGATTCACATGACAAGGGGAACAGGTAACGAGGGAACCCTGGGTACTGGGAAGAACTTGCCTTCCTGGCCCCTCATGGACCAGGCTAGACTCTGGACGGACACAGAGCCTGCAAGCTGCCCCCTTCCAAAGTAAGAGACAGCCAGGAGCCAAGAGAGCCTGCCCAGGTGACTGGTCTCCCGATGCCCGACACACACGCGCGCATCCACACAACGTCAGCAGGAGGCACCGGTCGCTCGGGCTTCCTGCTGGCGCTACACAGAGCGTGCCCGTACTCCCGGCCTCACCTACAGATGGCCGGCCCGGGGCGGTGGTGTTCTATGACCAGGTCTCGGGAGCTGGGGTTCGCTGGGGGGTGAGGGAGCCCCGGCCGGCCTGGTATGGTGTGAAGGGAGGAGCTTAGCCCTTCAGCAAGGCAGGCAGGCACTGTCCGCTGTCACTCCTGCAGGAGGAGCCTTGGTGGGGAGAGAAGCCCCGCCCAGCGGGAGGCCCTGGGCCTATGTTCTCTAGAGTCGCCCTTGCTGCGTCCACCTGTGGCCTGCACCCTCGTGGCTGGGCCCAGGGAGGCCCCCGATTCCAGCAGTTCCAGCCGGCACGCCGCCTCTCTGCCTCCGGCTCAAGCAAGTGCATAGTTACGCCCGCAGCAGCATCGCTCACACATTTCTAACATGTAGAAGAGCTCATTCAGAAACGGGGGTATTTTAACTATCCTTAGGAACAAATTACTTTCCACACTGCTCACGCCTGACCTCCGCACATCGGTGAACGACTTCAGGCGGCTACAGGGCTGAGAACAACAGCTCTGAAGGCAGCCGCGGGCCTTGCAGCTGAGCTGGCTCACCCGGGAAACCGAGTAGAGGGACACAGGCTCCGGACCTCAAGGCTGGAGAGTGTGTTGGAAGCCGTCGACCACACCAGCCCATTGGGTGCATGAAACTCCTCAGCTCACACACTTCTGGTGATGGGAAGCCACTGTCCCGTACAGACAGACTGGCCGCGTCCGGACACTGTCAGGGACCTTTCTCCCGTAGGTCTCTTACACGTCCCGTACGATGTGCTCGGTTCCTTGTATTGAGCTTCCGCCCCCGACCGTCTGTCTGCACACGTGAAGACAGCCACCATGCCCTCTGAGTGTTTGCCGTCTCCACCCCCTGAGCCGCCCAGCCACACTGGGCAAGAGGCATCCTGCCCTGCTTGTGGCTTGTCCAGCTCTCTCCTTGAGGAGGAAGAGATACCGCCCGGGATGTCTGGGTTGGGAGGGCCTTGACGGTCGTCTAGTCTAGCCGGTCCACATTTCAGATGAGGGGACTCGAGGCCCAGAGAGGCTGTGCGGACTGTTCAAAGTCACACAGTTGTCTATGCTGCAGCCAGAATCAGAGCCCAGGGTTCCCGACTCCCAGCCTGGGGCGCTCACCTGGCCTGGCTAAATGACAGTACCCTCACCTGTACTGCGGGGGCCACAGCCTCCACCTCACAGGGTTGTGCAGGTGGGATGAGCAGCCATGTGCGGGGCCTGGTGTGGAGCAGGCACACATGGAGTAGTGCCCTCCCCTTCCCTTCCTGCACCACCAAGAACCCCCCTCCACACTCCACTCAGGAGGGTGGGACACTGTCCCTCACTCCCCCACAGAACCCCCCCATGACTAGTCCCTCCTAGGGCACAAAGACCCATGAAGATCTGGGAGATGTTGCCCAGGTTGGGGGTGGTCTCCCGAAGCTGGGCTCTGGGACATCGTGGCTGCAGCCCTGGACTCCAGGGACTCCCCCCATCCTCAGGGCAACTGGTCAGTGTCAGGCATCTCAGAGGCCAGTTCTCAGCTCCCAGAAGCCCCTGAGGGCTGCTCCCTCCCACCTCAGCCCCCAGGATGCTGGGGGCTCAGCCTTCATGTCTCTCCTGCACCACCTGCTCTCCACTGACCTGCTCCAGGGCTTGTCCAACTCCCCCTTCCCCGAGTCCCCCAGGGGACAGCAGAGAAGGATGGACAAGGCCCTGGTGGGTCCGGGATGTGACTGGAAGTAGGTCACTGCAAGTATAAGATCTTTCTGAAATCCTACATTATCTCTTCAGCCATCAAACGGATGTGTGCCTCTCCCCCATTGGGTCCCTTGTCTCTCCCCATCTAGGTCCTTGCTTTAGGAAGCTAGGACATGTGTCACGTACTCAGCCCCAGGCCCCAAGGGTGGAGCAGCGCAGTTGAAGGCACCCAGCCCACTCCACCTGCTGAGTTGGCATCCTGCAAGGTGCCCAGGCTGCAGACACCTCCCCAGGAGCCCCTCTCTGTGGCCCTCCAAGGAGCACACACACTCCTTGGGCTCTGAGGAGGTAACTGCTCCCTGGAACCAGGAAACAGGAGGGAGGAGAGGTGGTGGCCATGGGGATGTTGCAGATGGTGTGGAACTCCTTGGAAGGCCTGTGGTTCTGGGCTCAGAGTTTGGCTTCTCCATAGAAACCAGAAGCCCTGGGGAAGGTGCTGGGCTGCCCTGCTGACCGCTCGGGCTCTGCGTGCTCACCCCCGGGTGCTTTTGCCTGGACCCCTATGAGACTCCTCACCCGCCCCCCACGAGGCGCTTCTCTGCAGCCACGGCTGGCGCCCACATGGGCTCAGGGCCCTGGAGGAGCCGCCCTCAGGCTGTGCAGCTCTGGGCCTCTGCAGCATTCACTCTGTGCTTAACGCGCTAACATACTCTATCTTCCTGATCCCGGTGGCCACCCTGCTGACAACAGAGATTGCAGATAAGTTGCTGGGGGAGAGGCTGGGGGACCTGCAAGCTCTGGAGTGGCAGACGAGTGTGCACACCGCGGAGCCCTGCCTTTCCACGCTAGCCCTCTGGTGCGGCGTGAGCGACAGGCAGACCCCCACCTCACAAAGGACCCAGGCGCACTCAGCTCTCGGATCTCCACCCGGACCTGCTCTTCCCTCGCACGTTGCTGCTCGGTCATCCTCGGCCCGCGGCTCTCACGCACACACGTGCAATGCGCAGGTGGATCCCTGCGGCCTCAGCTTCCAGAGATGCCCCCCCACCTCCACGGGAGCAGAGGCTCCTCCTCTCCTGATGTTCAAGTAAATCGTTTCTGACAGTCTGATCCTTACAGCCTGAAAACCATCTCATTCCCTGGCCTCCCCAAGAAGCACACCTGCACTTCCTGATTCTCACACGGGCACTCAAGGAGGGTCTCCCCCAGCACGGAGAAACCAGACGGTCTCTGTGGTCCCTCTGGGCTCTCCCTGGTGCCTAGACGGGCCTCCCCAGTCCATGGGCACTACTGGAGTCCATCTGCACAGGGCACCTGCCCCGCCCCAACCTGAGCCCCGCTGTTCACACAGGGCTCTGGCCCCCTGCCGCCCGCCTGAGTCCCCTGGCCCACTGGCAGCCCGGCAGCCACATGACCTGCCCTCACCAGACTTTTGCACAATGTTGACTGCCCGCTGCGGGTCCCTCTTATCCCTCATCAGACCCTCAGGCCAGACCCCTGCCCTTTCCCCGACGTGAGTGCACACTCCTGGTCATCATTGGTGGGCCTGGGTCACATTTTCTTCCCAGTAGCTTCTTAGCTATCAGATCAGGTGCACACAGGTACTCGCGGGGGGGTCTGAATGTGGGAGGTCTGGGGCGCCAAGCCCCTTGCCATGCCCCGTTCACATGTCTATGAGCCAGCACCCCCCTCGGAGGACCTGGGTTTCAGCAGCCTCCTTTCCGGGAAGGGTGCAGGGCGCAGGAGCAGAGCAGAGTGCCAGGGATATGAAAAGCCACACTCTCGTCTCTACAGACACATTCGTTCATCCCTCGTGCCTCCCGAGCACCTATCGTGAGTAAGCCCCAGGGCCAGGTGGTGGTCTGCCAGCCAGAGGAGGGGCCCCCATCTCTGGCCGGTTCCCAACCAGCTCCAACAGCGGGAAGGGCGGGGCTGGGGGATGGGGTGAGTTTGCTTGTGTGCCTAGAGGACATTGCCAAGGAAGCCGTCTGTCCCCTGCTTGATTTCTGCTTCTCAATTCAGGCCAAGGTGGGGGGCCATCTGCTAAAGTGGGCATGGAGAAAACATTTTGGCTGTGCAGAAAATTGGCTTCCAAGGGGAAGCTGTGTGCTCAGCACAGAACCAACCTGCAGAGGCGCTTCAGGAGGCGCTGGGCAGGACGGTGGGGGGGTGTGGTGGCTGGAGAGGCTCCCCCGCACCCCTGCCACAGCCTTGCTGGGCTCCAGGCCCGGACCGCCCAGGGTCTCCACAGCAGCAGGCCCCTTCTTAAACATTAGGGGCCCGTGCGTGGGGAGCCACTGCCTCCTTCTTAACAGCTTTGAGATATATTCACCTGCCAAACAATTCACTTATTTCAAGCATACAATTCAATGGCTTTTGATATATTACATTACTAATTGTTTTGAATTGTAGAAAATGTAAAATTTACAATTTTAACTATCTCTAAGTGTACAATTCAGTGTCATTCATCACATTCACAGGGTTGTGTAACCATCACCTCTACTTCCAGACATTGTCCCAAGCAGAAACTCTGCCCCATCAAACCCTGACCCCCGTTCCCCACCCCCACCACTCCCGGACCCTGCTCACCTTTCAGCTGATTTCTGTCTTTATGACTTTGCCTATTTCGGTGCCACATATAAGTCGAATCAGACAATATTTGTCCTTTTCTGCCTGGCTTCTTTCCTGTAGTGTCACGTTTTCAAGGTTCAGCCACGACGCAGCAGGTGTCAGAACTTCATTCCTTTTCATGGCTGAATAATGTTCTACTGCATGGAGAGACCACACTCGATCCATTCATCCATCAATGGGCACTTGGGTTGTTTCTACCTTTTGGGTATTATGAATAATGCTGCAATAAACATGGGAGTACAAGTGTCTGTTTCAGCCCTTGCTTTCAATTACTTTGGGGACATACCCAGGCGTAGAATCATATGGTAACTCCATGTTTAGCTTTTTGAGGAAATGCCAAACTTTTATAGTGGCTGCATCATTTTACATTCCTTTCAGCAATGTACCAATGTTCCAATTTCTCCACTAACATTTGTTATTTCAGCTTTTTTAAAAAAATTAGTAGCCATCCTAATGCAAGGTGGTATCTCCTTGTGGTTTTATTTGCATTTCCCTGATGATTCAAGATGCTATGTGATGATACAGTGGTTTTCATGTGCTTATTGGCCATTTGTCTACCTTCTTTTGAGAAATGTCTAGTCAAATCCTTTGCCCATTTTTAAATTGAGTATTTACTTATTTCTTGTTGAGTTGTAGGAGTTCTTTATGTATTCTGGATACTAGAACTTTATCGGGTAAGGGACGTGTGAATATTTTCTCTCATTCTCTGGGTTTTTTACTCTTTTGTATACCCTTTGATACACAAAAGTCTTAAACTTTGATGAAGTCCAACTTCCCTGTTTTTTCTTTTACTGCCCATGCTTTTGGTGTCACATCCAAGAAGCAATCTGCTTGATAAATCCTACTCACTCCCCTTTACCCCCAAATCCATCCTAGTCATTCTGTCCTGTCACCTGTTCCCTTGGCAGCGTGGCCACACCCGGTGGGTCTGCAGGGCGCCGAGGCTCCCCAGCCCAGAACCCGGTGCGGACAGGCTGCACCTGTTTCCTTCCTCCCAGAAGCCCCTTCTGGCTTGAACATTCTTGGCTCTGGGCTTTGCTCTTCAGAATTTTGGTTCTCTAAGAATCACAGAATGTTAGCACAGATGTAGAAAGAAGAAGAAAAAAAACAGAAACGCTCTTTGAAATAAGAACTGGCTGCTTTCATATACCACGGGGACAGTATAACTACTCGGCCAGCTTGAGTCCATTTAGGAAAATTCCCCCATGGCTTTTGTTGTTCTGAAAGGTGGGCTCTGCTCGGTGCCTACCCACTTCCCTGCCTCAAGGGGCCCAGGCAGGAAGGGGAGAGAGCAGAGAATTGCTTGCACAAAAGTGGAGGGGACCATGGTTTTCAAAGAATTCCTGGGAGAGAGGAGGTCGGAGCTCAGGGAGCACCAACTGGGGAGAGAGAAGGTGTGATAGGGTCCAGAAAGGCAAGGAAAGAGACGTCTAGAGCCAGAGAGGAATGTGCAGCACCACCACTCGAACCATCAGAGAGTGCGGCTGCCCAGAGCAGTGGCTCGGGCACCCCACGTGAACGTGCTTTGCACGGATGAAGCAGCTGAGTGGTGTCTGGCGTAGACCACCCATGAGCAGGCAGCAGAAGCAAGAAACGTGCAGGGAGATGACGAGGAAAAGTGTGCAAATCCTCTTGGGACACTCGGTTTTCCATTGTATATGGATGGGGGCTGTACTGGGTTGAACAGAATCCCCCCAGAATTCACATCCACCCAGAGCCTGTAATTTGACCTTGCATGCAGACACAATCCAGTTGAGATGCAGTCCCACTGGAGTAGGGTGGGCCCGGATCCAGTGCCTGAGGCCCTTGTAAGGGGGATACCTGGCCAAAGATGCAGACATGCAGGGAGACGCCATGTGAAGGTGGAGGCAGAGAGAGGGCTCATGTGTCTACAAACCAAGGGACTAAGGATTGTTGGCAGCCACAAGAAACCAAGAGGCAGACATGGAATCGAGCCTCCACAAGGAACCAACCCTGCCGAAACCTTGATTTCAAACTTCTTGGCCTCCAGAACCGTGAAAGGACACATTTCTATTATTTTAAGCCCCCTAGTCTGTGTTATCTTACTATGGCAACAAAAAACAAATAAAGGGGCCGAACGAATAAAGGGTCTTTCATTTTAACTGCAAAGGAAAGGGAGGCCCCTAACGCTGGAGGACTGGGACACCAGGAGGCTGACGCTGCTGGTGGAGTCTCTGCCCTCAGTGGCCCCAGAAAAAAGCCAGACCCACTTTGGGCAGAGTGGAAAGTAGCTCTGAACTCCAGCTTTTCTGCTCTTTCCAGCTCAGTGGTGACCAGCTGTCCCTTGGCATCTGGCAGTGGACAGGGGAGGCTGAGATGCCGGGTCAAAGCCCCATGTACTATGCACGTCTGCCCGCAGCCACCTTTGGTCTCTACAGCAGAGACAGCTGGCTGAGTGGGGTCACTGACCAGAGGAAAGGCCCAAGTGCTTGGGAAGGGCAAGAGCCACACGCAGGAACCAGGCCCTTCCACCAGCACTGCAGGGCACCGGTGTGCAGCCTAGCCCCCTTATGGTGGGATTTGGTGGTGACGTGGGGAGAAGCCCACGGGATGAGCAGGGGTCAGATGGACGTAGGATCCAGCAAGTGGAAGGGAAGGTGGTAAGAGCCATGATGAGTAACAAGGGACAGAGAGGCGGGGCAGGGAAGGAGGCCAGGGCTCGGCCATGTGGGTCGCTGGGCAGAGGCACCGGCCCCTCGGGAGGGACAGCCTGAAGGGGCGCCTGCTCAGCCACGAAAGGAAGCTGCATGGCAGGGAGGGCGCAGCAGGTGAAATGCAGGGCCACTGGGGTCAGGTCACACTGGGCCTTGGACAAGAGGAAAGCGACTGGCCTTGGTGTTCCTATGCGGGTCAACCGGCGAGTTTATGGCTGAACAATGTCACCCAACACCACACCATCACACAAGGGTCTCTGTGGCCTGAATGCACCGAGTCAAACACAAGAACATTCTGCAGTCGGGTCTGAGCACAGGGAACACACACACTGTCCAGTACTTCTCAGTGAGCACATGTTCCATTTCCCTACTTTCTAGATAAAAATGAGTAAAGAAACAATAATGGAGGAACCGCCTCTGCTTCCCCACAGTCTCTGGTCCAGCCCTTGACACTCCCACCCCCTGCCAGGTCCCCCTGTACCACTCAAGCCTCGTGGGTCCTTGCTGATACCTGCACGGGTGCAGCCCAGGACTGGTCTCCCTGGCTTCAGGCCACTACAGGTGCGTTCCCGGGAGTCTTTGCACGGAAGATCGCTGAGACCTCCTACACCATGGAAAGAATGTCGGGTGTTAGAATGATATGGAAAACCAGTGGATGGCATTAAACAGAGAAGTATATAGTGATTTTCAAAAGAAATACCCTGGGAGGCTGGTCAGGAGGCTCTGTTTGGGAGTGCAGGTGATGGCAGGTGGGGTGGGCTGGGGGCTCCTTCTGCCCTGCAGGGCAGCCAAGGAGTGAAGGTGAGAACGTGTGATGGCCTCTGTGTCCCAGGACTGTTTCTAAGGGGCTTCTGAGGTAGGAATGTGGCTGCACTGAGCTGGAGAGGGCTGTTTGTGTCACTCTCAGGCAGCAGGAGAGGAAGCATCTAACTGGAGGAATGCAGAGGTGCCCAGCCCCACTGCCAACCTGACCCTGCCCAAGCACAGTGGCCATCACGAGGAGGGCATCCTGTAAGACAGAGCTTACGGAGAAGAGAAAATCCACGTGGACCTGCAGGTACTTAGGAGCTAGGACGTGTGGGGTCTGTACCTTATTCTGAACCGTCCGATGTGGCAGCAGCCCAAAGGACTGTCTGGACGGATGGTAAGGTCATTCCCATGACCCCGGAGAGGGGGGTCAGAGGGACTGCATATGCTCAGCCAAGAGATGAGGGGCCAGGTGGGAAGCTCAGAGGCACAGGGTGTACCCACTCCCCTGCCCCAGCACATACACACACAGATTCCAACGTCTGCCCAGGAGGGTGGGCTAGCCAGGGGCTTCCTCCAGAATAGGGTGAAACCATGTTGGTGGCGGGGGGGTTCACCCTTTAGTTCCCAGTCCCCAGGGAGGGCAGATGCAGTGTGGCTTTGGCCCCCTTTCTGCCTCTGCACTGCTTTCCCCTGGGCCCTCCTGCAGCTGGAGGGTGGAGCGCTCTGTGGCGCCTGCCTGGTTCAGTCTCCACCGCTCACCTGGACTGGTGGGCACCTCAAGCCTCACCCTGACCTTGTCCCCCACGCCAACACTCCTGCCCCACCAGGCGGCGAGCACTTGGGACCACAGAGCTACGGAGCATGGAGGGCTCATGTACCCCGGACACCCTCCACTCGGGAGGGTGCAGTTCTGGGAACCAGAGGCCACACCAGTGTCACCGCAGGTCACACACTGGCTGCCCTGGGGTCCTGCTGCAGCTATCTGGGTGTTAGGGGAGAGGAAACTGTCACGTGAGGACCGCCATTCCCACAGATACATAAGGGTCCCCGGGGCCCTTGGGCATATCCATAAATGTTACTCGAAAACACAATATAAATGCACTGGGGGAAAAAAGACTGGAAGAAAATATTCTGAGATGTTAACAGTCGTTACGTCTTGTGGATTTTAAACTTCCACGTGTTTTCCAGATTTTTTACATGGAACACGTGTTAGTTATATAATTTAATTTTTATTTATTTCTTTTTAAACAAAATCCTCCAGCCAACTGTGCTCTTCCCCAATTGCAGTAACTTTCCTTTGAGTCAGATTTCTGGGCGAACCCCAGGGAGGAAGAAATGACTCCCTCTCCAGCTGACAGTACTTTACACACAGTCGCATCACTGCTTCTTAGACGGCCGAGGGCGCAGGGCGGCTCTGCGGAGGCCCCACCAGGGCTGGGGGCACGGCGGCCCGTGCTCGGGGCGCTGGCGCCCCTCTCCCACCTCGGGGCTGGGCCCAGGCCGGGGCCCGGTAGCCGGGCTGCCCCCCACGCCGGCCCACTGACCCCGGGCCGCCCCATCTCCAGACGCCCCGTCCTCGCCCTCCACTACCTCGAGGGGGAGGCGGCGGAGGGGCCCCCGCTGAACTCCGGTATCCGGGCCGCGCCCTCCAGGGACCGCTGTGGGACCTCGGGCCCGGGCGGGCAGGGAGGTGAGGCCCGGGGCCAGGAGCCCGCGGAGGCGCGGCCCAGGGCGGCGAGCACGGCAGGAGGGCCCGGCAGAGGCGGCGGGCAAAGTGCTTTGAAGAAGCCAAAGGGGGCCGACCGGGCCTCCCACGACGGGGAACCCCGGCCTCGCCGCCAGGAGGCCTGCGGGCTCCCGGGCAAGGCCCCCTGGCGCAGCGGGTTGTCACGGTAACGCGCTCGGGCGCGCAGCGATTGGTGGAGCGCGGAGGGCGGGCCTCGCGAGAGCTCGCCTCGCGGCTTCCGGCGGGCGTGCGCCGCGGGCCGAAGGGCGGGGATCCCGGCCCGGCGGCGGCGCCCCGCGTGCTCGCACGGCCTCGCCTTCGCACGTGCGCCGGCGCCCCCATCTCCCGGCTCGGGCGCCCTGGGAGCCCAGATCACTGCCCTGGTCTCCGGCCGGGCCCCCACGCAGCAGCCGGGGCTTCGTATCAGTGCTGCCCTCTCTCCGCGCTTCCCCGAGACCGAAGGGCCCCTCCGCCGGCCCGCCCTTCCGCCACGCCACGCTGTCGAGCCCGCCAGGCCTCGCTCCGTCCTGCCCCAGGCCCTTTGCCCCTGCTGCCGGGAGCTCCCCTCCCCGGAAGCCCGCTGGACTCCCTTCGGGCGTTGCTCGGGCGTCGCCTCGGAGAGGCCGCCGTCCCGTGGCCGTCACACCCCTCCCCCACTCCTCCCGTTTCCCTCCGCCAGTCTCATCACCGGGCGGCACAGCCCATCCCGTAACGGTGGAAGATGCTTATTGTACGAAGGTACCAGTTCTCACACGTTGACGATCACCCTTTTACAAACGAAGCAGGCTCAGAAAGGGCAGCCGCAGGACCTAGATCGCGCCACTAGTACATAGCGGATTTGTGGCCGAGAAGCCTGTGTTCTTCCCGGGGCATGATGCTGCTTCTCAGGCAGGAAGCCAGACACGCATCCAGGGCTGCCTGGAATTGCATCCAAACATCCGGATAACTGGCTTCTCTGTGGGCATGGGCCCTGAGAGAGGAGCTCTTTGCAGGGTGTGTGGCTTGGGCAAGCCAGGGCAGCCATATGCTGGCAGCCTCGTGGGGAGCAGGGCACAGGCCACCCCAGGAGCCAGATGCTCCTGGGCCAATCTGTGGCTCAAAGGTATTTCCTTCAGGAGATGGCGCCACCTGGCCCTTCTCCTTCCTCCCTCCTGCACCTGCCTCCCTCCCATCTCCGAAGTCAAGGGTTCCAGGGCTGTGTCAGCAAGGGGCCGGGCTGCACTGTCCTTCTGTCACAGGACACTGTGGCCCGGAATGGACATCTGGTCTGCCTCAACCCCCACAGCCAAGGCATCTGTGGTCCCGTGCAACTCAGCGGCAAGGAAAGCCAGGACCGGGGAGAGGCCATGCTCCACTGTGAGCTTGCCAAGTGGCAGAGCGGGGCCCTCCTGGCATCACCCTGGCCACTGAGGGTGACCCCCGAGGGCCCTACCATGCCAGAGCTCCCTCTGCCAGGTCGGGTCTGCTCAGCTGAGGGACAGAGGGTGGGGCATGGGCCGTGACTGATGATGCCAGACCCGGGGATCTGGAACCTGCAAATGGGAGGGGGAGGAGGGTAGGCCCCACCCCTTGCCCACAGTGTTCCCTCCTGGCTGGCAGAGGCATTCCTGCTCTGCAGAAGTCAGATACACAGACTTTTCTGGCCAGGGAAAAAACCTAGAGGCTGCTTCCTTCTGCAAATGGAAAAAGTGGGGTTCTGAGGGGCGGAGGGTCTGGGCTCCATGGGCTTTGCCTTCTGCTCATCAGCCCCTTTTCAAGAGGAGCTGGAGGTTAGGAAATGAGTGCCATTTTCAAGTTGTCCTGAGTGAGCCGGTTCCCTGGGTCCCTGGCCCCTGCTGGCCCAGCCCAGAGCAGGACACCAGGCAGTGCCCACACTTGCCATGAGAGGTAAAAGCGAGGCTGAGGAGGGGGGGGACCCGGGTCAAAGGCAACCATCCTGCCAGAATCAAGAAGTTTTGAGGCCCCAGCTGGGCCCAGAGTCGGGAAGGAAGCCACCAAGGGCAGTGTGGCCATGTGGGCCGACACTGTGCTGCCTGCCCTGCCCCGTCCGTGAGGTCGCACTGTGCCACCTGGGCCCTGAAGAAACAGCACGTCTTCGGCCTCCACGTGGGGCTTCAGATGAAGTCATCAGTGACCCCTCCTTCTTCCCAGCCTCTTCCTGACCCTCTGAGCACCATTCCAGAGGCAGAGGGGCACCCCCTTCACCAGCACGGTCACCACGCCATCATGACGTGTCGTTAGCCCCCTTCAAGAACCAGATAGCCTGGCCGGGGGCAGGAGGGCGCCAGCTGTGCTGGGTAACTGACATGGAATGACAGCCGAGGGCATGGGAGAGGTGCAGAGGTCTCCAGGTGCTAGAGGAGGCGCCATGGAGGAAGGGTCTGGTCCCTGGATGGGGAGAAGGGTCCCCGGATGGGGAGAAGGCATCTGGGCCTTGGGGTCATCCAGAACAAGCTGCCCTGGAAAGGAGGGTCTGTCTGGAAGCCAGAGTGCACTTCAGGGCTGGCGGGAAAGGGTGCATTTGGGGGCCATAGCTGGTGGGCCCCGGGGGCATCGGCACTTGTGAGCCATGGGGAAGTGTGCATGGCTTTGAGCCCCAGGCTCATGGGCGCAGAGTGGAGCTCGGGGAAGCAGCTTTTCAGCAAGTGCTTTAGAGCTTTCTTGGAAGCAGGATGAGTATAAATTATAAATAAACAAACGAGAGCTCTGCAGCAGGGCGTGGGCCGGCGGGAAGAGGGAAGCAACACGGCAGAGAGCCACTTAGACGCTAGCGTCCCCCTGCCCCTTGACTCTCTCCCTGGCTGGCCCTGCCCTGCCCCTGGCGCCCAGGGGCCTCCTGCTATCGCCTGGCTCCAGGTCTCCCAGGGGCTGACCTTTGCCAGGCTGCAGGGGGAGGCCAGGGCGGACCCCCATGCTGGGGAGCGGGAAGGCCTGCCTGGCTCACACCAATCAAGAGGTGCAGGCCTGAGTTTCCCATGGACAGAAACAGGCCCTGTGGACACTCATCCGTGTGGGAGGTGTCTTACCAAATGTTTGAAGGGAAAAAAATCCCATTTTCTTAGCTTTTTTTTTCCATTCTATTTTTTGATTATTTTTCTAGATGACTTCATTTCTAAGAAGGGTGTAGGGAGAGAAGGAGGGCAGAGGGAGGGAGGAAGGACATGGGCCCCAAGGGGGGCCGGGAGGGTGGGGAGCAGGGGGGAGCGGGGAGTGTGGGGTCTGGGGTTCCAGGGAAGGGCCGAGGCCTGCAGCCCCAGGGACCTAGGGGCCCGGCTTGTCCTGAGCACAGGGGCCTGCAGCCCGGGCTATGAGCACCCCACTCCTGATGGCACACGGATCCCTTGGTGAGCTCCACTCCCGCAGGGCCCTGGGCGGAGGTCAGCTCTCATCCAGCCGGCTTAGCAGGGAAGGGCCGCCTGGCAGCTTCTCTCTAGGGCACAACTACCTGCCCCGTGGACGAGGTGAGGTCTCCTAACCCACGTACCACTTGGGAGCTACAAAACCCACTCTGGTCAGCTTACTGGAAAAGGAAGTCACTGCGGGATATTAGGAAGCTCAGCCTTCTGGAGAGACGTGGAGGTGCTTGTGGCCACACCCCCGGAAGCAACACCCCAACCACACGCTCCGCGCTGGGCACAGACCCCGCGGCCCGAGCCGCTGCCCTGGAATTCAGTGCCCTCTGCCACAGTGTTGCTAGAAAAGGAAATCCGGGGCATTTGCTTTCCGGTGTTGCTCACGTCCGAGTCAGTCTGCTCAGGCGCTTCTGGCTGGCGGAGCGCAGGCCACCTGGGCCCAGGGAACACAAGGTCTGAGTTCCGCCTTAAGAAGGTGGGACTGTGTAAGGCAGGAAGCCCACTCCCACCGGTGAGGCAGCGGCCACCCAGAATTCCCTCGGCCCACAGTGGGCTTTTCCGGCCCAAGTTCCCAGCAGCTGCCCAGCTCTGAGGCACAACGGCCGCAGGCCTTTCTCCCAGCCCCTGGTGGCTGCCGGCCGTCCCCAGCATTCCTTGGGTGGTGGGCGCACCACTGCAACCTGCCTCCAGCTTCAGGTGGCTGGCTCGAGGCCAAGGCCCAAATCTCCCTCCACCTTTCTTGATATCCACTTGATATCCACTTGATATTGGATTTAGGGCCCACCCTAATCTAGGACGATCTCATCTCAAGATCCTTAACTTGGTTACATCTACAAAGGCTCTTATTCCAAATATGGTCATGTTCTGAGGTTCTTTGTGGACACATTTTGGTGGCGGGAACCACCATTTGGTCTACTCTTAGGTGCATGAGAAATGGGCACAGAGCAGAAGGCCAAGGGCGGGAGTGGGGAAAGAGGAAAGGCAGGGGGTGGCAGGTGGGAAGGACTGTTCGGGCAGGAGAAGCCCGCTGCCCCCAGCTTGGCATCTGTGGGTGTGGCACTATCTGGTACTAGTTACTTAGACCCCAGCTTGTGGCCGCTGAGAAGGGCTTTCTTGCTACCTCTGGTCTCCCCACCATCTTTTCCCCAAGACCAGGGTGTCCCAATTTCAGGTGCCAGGAGTACCCCATCTTCTCACGGGCCCCAAGGAAGCCCTGGGCTCTGAGTCCAGGGAGCAGGAGGAGCTGCCTGCGCAGGTCAGCGTCTTAGATTTCCTGAGCACATGGAGAGGGCAGGTCCCACAGTCCCTTGTCCCTCAACTCCCCATGGCCCAAGGCTCTGCCTCTCCTCCCCAGTCCTCCCGGTCAGAGCTGAGGCTGTTTCTTCCGCAGGGCTCGTTCCCATTCCTGGCAGCATGTGCTCTCAGGGATAGGGAGCCCAGGAGGTGCATGGATCAGACTCAGAATATAGAAACGTTTCTCCTACATTGTCAGACCTCAGTACTGCCTGCAAAGGAGACGCTAATCCCATTTTAGACAAGGGAGACTGAGGCCCCATGAGGCTGAATGGGTTGCCTGTGTTCCCACAGACAAACCTGACACTTGAACCCAAAGTCCAGCTCCAGCTTTTAACACTCTTCCCACCAACTCCCTCACACTGGATCCTATCGTGTCCACCTCAGGCTTGAATCCTCCTAGGGACAGGGAACTCACCCCCTAACAAAACAGCAAATTGCATTGACAGTCCCAAGTGTCAGGGAAGCATCCTTCATTGAGGGAAAGCCCTTCCCCCGTGGAACTTGGCCTCCCAGACTGGGTGATGGGCAGTGCCCCTGTCCTCGGGCTTCTCCAGGATGAATTCTGTTTCCTATTCCTTTCCTGAAAAGTGGGGCTCTGGTCCCTCTCCAGGGCACCCACCCTAGGAGGGTTTCTGGCTTCTTGATGCCCAGCCTACAACATCACAGACACAAGGTCCTTGGGTTGTGAGGCAGCTGCACAGGGTGACTGGCCAAGTGTCCCTGGGTACCGTGCCTTAGGCGGAACTAAGGACTGTGACCGCCCTGGAGGGACAGAGTCTGCCCAGGAGCAGAGCCCGAGCTCAAGGCCTGGCTGGTCATTGGGCCACCGTGGCTGCCTGGGGCCAGGGCCACCATCATGGGCACTCCTGGGCAAAGGTGCTCACCCTGCCGCAGCACAGTGTCGATGCTGCACTTAAGAGAAGAAAAAGAAAAGGCAGTGGTCACCAGCAAGCCGAGAGGCTGAGTACAGCTGAGCTGAGTCACCCCCGGGCTGGTGGAGGTGGCTGCAGGGGTGGGATGGGCCTCCCAGGGATGGGCGGGAGGGGAGAGAGGCCCCGGGGCCTGCCTGGCACCCTCCCCGGGCTTCTGGGGCTGTGCAGGGCCAAGGCTCGGCCACCCCCCAAGCAGGGCTTGTGAGACCAGGAGCCCGAGGGCTGGGGCTGCCCACCAGGGCCTCGCAGCCAGCGGGCTCACGCTCCAGCCCCAACTCAGTGTCCTGTCCGTGTGGCGGCCCCCGCCCCCAGCCACTGGGATCACTGAAGGTCACCACGCCCAGTGCTCAGGGAGCACCCTGCACAGGATGGGGCTGAGCCAGGTCCCCGGGGGCTGCTCCCCGTCTCTACAAAGGAGAAGCCCCAGAGCTTCCCAGAATAGGGCGTGGGGTTGCCCCACACCTTCTCCCAGCCCCTGGCCCTCCTAGGCCCTCTGAGTGAGTCCCCCAGGTTGGTGGTGGCCTTGAGAGGATTCCTTGTCAACTTGCCCACTCCCCGTCTTTCCACGGGCCCCAGTGCCAGGAGGTCCAGGGTCCAGTGGGCTGGGCTCGGGGGCAGCCAGGCCAGAGCAGGCCTCCCACCTTAGCCCGTATCCTGCCCAGCAGCCCAGCCCCCACGACCCTCACTGCACGGTGCCCACTGGCCAGGCCTGGCTGGGAGAGCCCGGCTGAGTCGGGCGCCGCAGGGTGGCCTGGCCTGACATGCAGCACCACCCTAACCTCTCTGGGAGCCTCGCCTCGGAGTGCAGGGCAGAGGTGCTGCCCACGTGCCTGGATGGGGCTGGCCTTCCCCCACCCCCTCACGCCCTGGCAGGTAGCTGTCTGTCTGCTGAAGACGCCCCTCTCCTGCTGAGCAGCCCGGCACGCAGGAGCTAGAAGCTGCCCTGAAGATGGCCCAACCTCACTCCTTCGGGTCCCCAGGCCCAGAGTGATGGCACTTGCCCAAGGCCACGTGGTCCCTGCCCTGACCGGCGACCCGGTGCCACAGGCCTCCCCCTGAACTGGGAGCCCATCGATCCAGCCCCCTCCCTCCTGGGCGTCTCTGTTCCCTCACTGGCAGGCGCCTGCCTCTCCCGCCCCCACGCTCCCGGCGGGAAGGGGTTCCTATGGCACCCCTTCCCCCGCACACACTTAGCTCACTGGCGGCCCATCTGCCCTGAGACCGGCAGCAGCAGATGCCTCCGTGCACAGCGGTGCCTGAAGCGTGGCGGCCCAGCGCCTGCCGGACGTGAGCCCTGCCAGCCCCGTGCGGAGGCTCCAAACACTTGGCTGGGCTGGAGACCAGGGTGTCGGTGGGCTGTTATTGGAGCTGCCCTCCATCCCGCCAGGGCCCCAACTGCCTGGGGAGGAGGCAGTGGGTGGGCTGCACTCTAGGGGGCTGCACCCTTAAGGGCAGAATTCTGCAGCTCCTGGCTCACTGGTGGTGGGGGCCGAAGTGTCGGGGTGCTGCTCCCAAGCCCCCAGCCATTCTCCATCCCAAAAAGATGTCGGTTGCCACAGGCAGACCGCCCACAGGCCATCCAGAGCGCGTGTGGAGGCTTGCGGAAGGAAGCCCAGAGCTGCCAGCCCCTCCACGGGGCTGGGCCCTCGGCAGGCGCTTGGGCAGCAGGCTCTTGGCTCAGCCTGCCTCCACCGGGCCTGCTGAGCCCCAGGCCCCGCTCCTCGCAGCCCTGTTCTGCAGCTCCTGTGACTTCTGCTTCCCACCAGTGGGGGCAGGTGGCAGCACAGGACAGGGGACCTGGGCTGGGCCTCTTGGGAGATGGTGGCCACCGTTCCTGGGCCCACTGACCATCTCCAGATGCTTGTGGCCAACAGCCTCGTCTCCACGGCAGCAACCCCCAGCCCTAGGTCTGGGAGGAGGGGTGGGCTGGGACGGGGAGCCCAGCCTTTGGCCTCAGGAGCTGTGCTTTGTAGCCTGTGGGCACCCAGCTGAGCTCAGAGGCACCCAGAGCGAGTCTGGGGGGAGGAATGAGGGGTCAAGAGGGGAGCTAGAGGGCAGGAGGGGAAATGCTGGGGGGCTGCTGTGCCCTCCTGTCCATCCCCAACAAAACCAGAAGAAATGGCCAAGTCTGGAGCCCTGGGGACTCCGGTTTATTAGGTAGAACTTCCTGATCCTGGAGAGAATTTGAACATTGCAACGATCTGCACACGGGGCTGGGGGGCCGTTTGATCATGGCTTCTGGTGCAGCATCCTGTGTGTGGAGGGTTTGGGGAGCAAAGGGGTCTTGGTGATAGTGTGAGCTGCCCTGCCTGGGGTGCAGAGTGGACAGCCTGACCTCTAAGGACCCCATTAGCTGAGAATCCAGAAACCATGAAAACAAAAACTCACCCCGAGCCCTGCAGCCCCCTTACCCTTTGCTTTACCCTCTCCTCCCAGGGCCCCCGCAGTGCGATGCCAGCATGCACACACACACATGCACGCACACGCACACACCCCCAGCCGCCTCTGCTCCCCTCACATCCTGCATTTGTTTTGCTTCAGCGGGGCTCGAATGGGGACATGCTGCACTCACAATTGGCAGCTCCCTCCAATCCCCCCCACGGAGGTGCCATATGTCAGCATCGTGAATAAGCCCGAGGCTCCATGTGGGGGGCTGGGAAGTGACAGCTGCCAATCACCCACTGAGTAGACATGGGGAGCGCTACCACAGGGTAGGGGGCAGCTCCATGGGCCTAGTCGGGGGACGGTGTGAGCAGAGGCATGGGAATAGGGTGGGTCAGAGCACGGTCACCAGGCCACCAGAATGCTTTCCCGGAAACAAAGTCCAAACGATACAGTGTGACCATGTCAGGTGGCCAGAGTCCCTGAGCCCGGCCCCTCAGTCTCCTGTTGGCCGGTGTGTCGCACACTGGCCAGCCCACACCACCTCCTCCAGGATGCCCGTCCTGTCCCTGGCCACAGCCTTCATCCCTGTGTGTCTCCAGGGCACAGGCTGCATCGGATCATCCCACCAGGGAGTCAGGGACAAGGTTTCACCTGTAAGGATGACGAGGGAAACCAAATGCAACCAGAACCCATCTTGGGACAGGCGCTGAGAGAGGTGCATGTGCACAGGTCACCACTCACTCTCACCGCACCCCTGGGATTATCAGCCCTTTTACAGGTGAGAACCCAGAGGCTCAGAAACATTTTAAGAAACCGTCTCTAAGTCTTAACAACTTGGGACGGCAGAGCCAGACGCTGCTCCAGTCTGCCAGGCCACTGCCAGAGGGCTCTGAACTGAGCAGTGGGCCCGTGTGTCCGTGCAGTGCTGTACCTGGGTGCCCTGGCCGATGCCCACAGCCCTTCACCACGGACCTCCTGCATGCCCCCGCCCGTGTGGAGTTAACCTTTCCCTTCTTCCTGCCCCGAGGATGCTCCTGCCCATCTTGGATCCCGCAGAGACCACCCAAGGCACTGTCTGCACATCTGTCCCTTCCCAGCACCCTCCCACTCCCTGACCTGCAGTGACCGGCTCAGGCCAACCCAGCAGGTAGCTGTGGAAGGAGCTAATGAGGGACAGAGGTGGGCTGAAAGGCGAGGGCCGTGAGTGGGCGTCCTAGGTGTGACTGCAGATGCATGTGTCCTGGGGAGATGGCACCCCAGGCCCCTTCCCTCATTCCCAGCCCAGCTGGAGGCTGAGGCAGGCGACCGCCTGGATCGGATGAACTGCTCCCGGTTACTTGGCTATCCCTTGCGTCAGCATGACGGATCCTGCTTGACATTTCCCTAGATAGCTAATTGATATCCAAGTAATCTGTCATGGAGACCTCGTTATATGCCAACTGGGTCCCCTAAGCCGTCAGCGTCTGCCCCAGAAACAAGACTGGCAGTTAGTGATGGAGCCTTAATCATGCCGTTCCCTGCTGGCACTGGGAGAGAATTACTCAGAGACAAGATGGGTGCTGCTGGGAAGATGGTGCTTTCCTGGGGCCTGGGGAGATCCTGGAGCCACTTCACCTTCCTGAGGTCCCTTCCCTTCAGCTTCCCCAACCAGGTGTGCCTTCTGCTGGTGGCAGTGTTCTAGCCACTGAAGAAGCCCCCTCGCTAAGGGCTGGTTCTGTTCCGTGGCTCAGGCTGGGCACATGTCTCCCTCCAGTCGGCCAGTGATCGGGCAGAGCCAGGCCAGCCAGAACCGAGGGGCGTGGCTTCTGTAGGAGCCTTTGGGATAGAGGGGTGCATTTCGCTGGGACCACGACAGGGCAGAAAGTAAGCCTGGGGCTACTGTCGACCACCCAGCTGGGGAAATGGCATCAACAGAGGGCGACAGCAGGTGTGCGGTGCAGCTGCTCTGCCCCTTGGGTGAACTAACAAGCCCGTTTTTGCTTAAGGTAGTTTAAGTTGGTTTCTACCACATGAAATCTGGAGAGTTCTCAGCTCAAACTCCTACAGGCTCTCACCCAGATCAAGCCTGTCTGCAGAGCCTGCAGACGTCTGCTCATAACAGCAACAGGGGGGTACCTGAGGAAGGCAGCCTGGCACAGAAGGGCAAAGCCTGGACAGTGGGTCAGGGCTGGGGGGGAGGTGATCTTGAGGGTGGCCCAGCGTCTGCCCTTGGGAGGAGGGGAGCACAACTAGGCAGATGCTTCCCAGCATCGCTGGTGGCAGCCCCAGCTGACACGCAGACATTGGCTTCAGTCCAAGGACAGGGCAGCCTCGACCGCGCACCCCAGCAGGCCCAGAGAAGGGAGTGGTGGACTCACACATCTAGAAATGTGATGGTGCAGTTATCTGGAGCTGTTGACAGAACCTGAAAGACATCATGGTGTCCTTCTGTATTGGAAACAAGAACTCCCCTGGATAATTAAAAAAATCAGCCTCTTTCCCAGGTCACCTTAGCAGAGCACCAGGAGGCAGTGGTTCTGGGATGCGCACTATGGGCGAGCGGGTTCTTCAGGAGCCTCTGGATGATGCAAACCGTTAAAACAAAGGAGCAGCCCAAGGAAAGCACTGCATGGGGTCTGCCCAAGAGCAGATTCGGTGCAGGGGGAGGTGAGGACGGAGAGAGGGACGGGCAGCAGGCGTACAAAGCAGCCAACACGGGGGGCGCAGGACGGATGGCCCTGTACTAGTTACCTTCGGCTACACAGCAAACTATCCCAGAACAAAGATACTTAACTCACCCAGTTTCTGAATGATGGGAACTTGGGAGCAGACTTGCAGGCTGGTTCTGGCTCAGGGTCTGGCTCTCGTGAGGCCATGCCCAGGATGACAGCCAGGGCTGCAGACATCTGAAGGCCTGACCAGTGCTGGCAGGTGCACTTCCAAGACGTCTCCATCCCATGGGGAGGGCAGGAGGGCCCAGTGCCCTGCCATGTGTACTTGAGGGCAGCTTATGACCTGGCATAAGTTCATGACCTGACTTCCCCCGAGCGAGTGATGACAGAGAGGAGGTTCCATGGTGCCTGATGTGCCTTCAGCTGGTCATGCAGACCGATCTGTTCAGTGTGGCCGGAGAACTACACAGATGCTGTCCATTGGGGTCATCCTGAGGGCTACCAGCACCACAGGCCCCCAAGGGAAAAATTCATAGATGGCCTGGTGTCTTCAAAGAGGTCTGTATTTCCACTGCAGGCCTTGGGGATAAATAAGTAATAGGTACATAGAAAATAAATCAAACCCAAAACATGAAGCAATCATTAAGTCCAGGAAAAACAAGAGGTTGTATAAGAAAGGAGATATAATTACAGTATGTTAGCAGCTGTGGGCAGTATATGCAAAGAAATAATGCAAACGTTGAATCTGATTCAACCAGTGAGGGAATTGGTTCAAGGAAAAGAATGTGAGAGTATGTGAGTGTGAGAGTGAGTGTGGGTGGGCAGGTGGAGTGTAGGGGAGGGGCCATATATGAGAGAAAAACCCCAACAGCAGAAAGTCGATGGATAATTTCTAAATCTGACAAAAAAGGAACAAACGGAAGGGGCGATCAGGAAAGGAGAGGGATAGGTGACGGGCTGCTGGTTCTTCGTGACAAATCTGTATAACTATTCCGCTGTTAAAACGATGTACTTTCATGACTGACTTAAAAACACAGGTGAAATTCAAGTTACTAAAAAGCAGGAACACTCCAGCCTGCTTCCTGCTTCCAACTCTCCCCAGGGAGCGCCTCCGCTTCCCGGGCAGGACCCCCGTGCCCTCGGTCTGGCCCTCGCTCAGCCGCCCTCTCGGAGCTGCTTCAGGTCTGCTGGCCTGTCTTGGAGGGCATCTTCCTCCAGTAGCCCACCTCTCACCTCCCCTGCCTTCTTTCTCAGTCTGCTCCCCGTTGGGTGGGGATGGGACAGAGGGGGTCCAGCCCTGTCCATGAGCAGCAGCCGGGCCCTGGGCCTCTGGCCTGCACTCCCCACGCGGCCCCCACAGCCACCCACGGTGGTAGAGAATTGGGGCAGTTGCTCTTGCTTCCCAGGGAGGTGAACTGGGGATAGTGGGCCGCGCTCCATCATTCCCGCGACGCGTCGCCTAATTACCCGGCTTGCCATTCGTCTGGATGTCAGCGCTGCCGCGAGCTGGTGCCTGTAATTAACCTGGTAGAACTCCACGCCGGGCCTGGCTGGAGCAGGGCAGGAGGGGCTGCTGCGGGGGCCAAACCTGGGGCGGTGCGCCGTGGGGCAGGGACCCCCGCCTCCAGCCAGTGCAAAGCCCTTGGGCTGTCCCCTGTAGGCCATGGAGCCTCAGGGGAAGCCCCTTCCATGAGTCAGGAACACAGCCCAAGGGGCGGGTGTGCACGAGTGACTGGGGCCTGAATCCGGGATTGGCTTCCCTGGCGCCCAGGCTGGCCCAAGGGCCCTGGAGGGTCAGGATCCCAGGAACACAGGGGAAGGGGTGAGGTGCGGTCAAAGGGCCTGAGGAGCCTGGCTCAGACCCAGGTGCAAACTGGACAACACCTATGGCCAGAAGATGGGGAGCAGAGAGGGTGGGGTCCCCAACGTGGGAGTCCCGAGGTGCCTGGGTATGACCAACCTTGGCCAGACCAACCCCCGTCTTGGGAGCCTCTCACTCGCAGCCGCTGGGCAGGGTGGGGGCCTGGGGAAGGGGAGCAGAGGCTGCCAGGCTAATAGGAACATCTATTTGGGTCTGCCTTGAATTATTGAGTGGTTCAAGGCTTATTCTTGGCTCTGGGGCAGGCTGTGGTCTGCGGTGAAGGACATCATCTCAGCCCTATTTCTAACGTTCTGTGCGAAGGGGCCAAGACGTGACAGCACTTATGGGCCCTGCTTGCCCTTCTGTACCAGGAGGAAGGAGCAGGGTAGAGCCCTGGGCATGAGGTGGAGCTGGGGGAAGGCAGGAGGTACCACCCCGCAGCCTCACCCCCACCACCCCACTGTCTTCTGGGTCTCCCACAATGACCCCAGCTGGCAGGTCCCCATTATAGCCCCTTCCAGTTGCTTCTGTGCCCTGTCCCTCCACCTGACCCTCCCAGTCCAGCCCACCCTGACCCCTGCACCCCACTCCCAAGCCTGACACCCTCCCAGAAGCCCTGGGCTCTTGGCAAGCCACTGAAACACACCACCTCTTTGTCGCGTCTCCAATTTGGGCTGGTGCCTTGGTGCGGCCACCAGCCAGGGCAGAGGGCCCAAGGCACCCCACACTACTGGGGGTTTTCGTCCTTAAGGCTGTAGCCAAAACTCCTGTTTCTTTAAGACTCAGGCCCCATGCCACCCCCAGCCATCTATGCCAGGCTAACCTCCCCACCTTCCCCTGTTCAGCCCACCTAGGGTGATACACAGCCTTTGCTGGCCTTCAACTGCTCCCCTGAGGTCAGGCCCTCAGCTGAGGATTTAGTGGGGCCCTAATCCGTTTCTGCACCTTTGGGGGCCTGTCTGCTTGGGCAGAGCAGGAAGCTCTTTAAGGCAGATGGAGATTGAGCTCCGACCCTCTAATCTTGCAGGGGACCCTGCCTTCCCACTCCCACTTGGAGCCAGGGTCACTGCTGGGGCATCGTGGGGGTAAGGAGAGGGCTCCTAGAAAACACTCACAAACAGACTCACCCAGAAAAAGAAGATACAGATTACTAAAATCGGGAAGGAGAGTGGGACATTAGCACCAACTTTACAGAAATAAGGAAAGTGCCACGAGCAGCTGTATGTGGACACACCAGATAATTCGGATGAAATGGACACATTCCTAAAACACACAAACTACCAACTGACTGAGGAAGAAACAGAAAATCTCCACAGACTTTTAACAAATAAAGAGATTGAATCAGTCATTCAATCTCTTTATTTGTGATTCAATCAGTAAACCCTCCCAACAAAGAGAATCACGAGCGAGATGGCTTCACCGATGGATTCTACCGAAAGTGTAAACGAGGGTCAACAGCAGGGCTCCTCAACCTTTTCCAAAAAACAGAAGAGACAGTACTTGCTAACCATTCTATGAGGCCAGTATTAGCCTGATACCAAAGCCAGTCAAAGACATCACAAGAAAACTACAGACCAATATACCTTATGAATGTAGATGTAAAAACCTTAAAAAAAAAATACTAGCGAATCCAACTGAGCAGCACAGTAAAAGGACTGTAACACCATGACCGAGCGGGATTTACCCCAGAAAAGCAAGAGTGGCTCAGAATCAGTGTGATGCGCCATACGAACCGGACAAAGAAACAACGATCAGTTCAATCGGAGCAGAAGCAGCTTGTGGCAAACCCAATACCTTTCATCACAGAAGTACAGAAAAACTAGGAACAGAAGGAACTTCCTTCAACCTAAAAAGGGGCACCTGAAAAACCCACAGCCAGGATCATACTCAGTGGTGAAAGACGGAGACTTCCCCCTAAGATCAGGAACAAGACAAGGATGCCCGCCCTCCCCACTTCTGTTCAACACTGTACTCGGAGTTCCAGTCACGGTAATAAGGCAAGGAAAAGAAAAAAAAGGAATCCAGACTGGAGAGTAGGAAATTAAAGAAAAGTTCTACTTGCACATGACATGCTCTTATGTGTAGAAAACCCTACAGATCACACACACGCATGCACAGACACACAGCGGAGCTAATGAAGGAGCACAGAGAAGGTACAGGATACAAGACGCAAAGTCGATTGTACTTTTATACATTAGCAATGAACCCGACAATGAAATTTATAATGAAACAATTCCAGTTACAATAGCATCAAAAAGAATACAAAGTGTAAACAAAGGGTATACAAGACTTGCACACTGGAAACTTCAAATCATTGTTGGAACGAACTAAAGATCTAAACAAAGGAGAGAGAGACCCAAATTTGGTGATTTCGACTCATGACAGTTAAGACAGCAGTGCTCCCCAAATCGATCAGTGTGATCCCCAGCAAAACTCCAACTGTTTTTGCAGAAATGGACAAGCTGGTCCTAAAATTCATGGAATTGCAAGGCACCCCAAATAGGATATACAAAGATGAACTCAAAATGGGTCAAAGATATAAATGCAAGGGCTGAAACTATAAAACTCTTAGAAGGAGATCTTTATGACCTCGGAACAGGCAATGGTCTCTAAGTAAGACAGCAAAGCACAAGGAACGGATGAAGAGACACAGTGGACTCCGGCACATCGGGGAACTTGCAGGTGTCAGAGGACACAACCAAGAATATGAAAAAAACTCAGAAAGCAGAACATATTTGCATATTATGTAACTGAAAAATTCTGATATCCAGAGCACATAAAGAACAAACAGTTCAATAAGAAGGCAAAGTACCCAGTTTAAAAGAGGGCAAAGGATTTGAGATCTGTCTCCCATGAAGACGTACAATGGCCAATAAGCACATGAAAAGGTGCTCAACATGTCATTAGGGACATGCAAATCATATCGCTTCACACCCACTAGGATGGCCAGAGTCAGACACATGATAACAAGTGTTGACAGAGGCGTGGAGAAACCTGCGCATTGCTGGTGGTTGTAAAGGTGCATCTGGAGTGGAAAACAGTGTAGCTGTTCCCAAAAGGTAAGCACGGAGCTACCACAGGACCAGCGATCCACTCCAGGCATACAGCTAAGAGAACTGAAAACATACATTCCCACAAAAACCTGTGCATCAGGGTTCAGAATGGCGTTATTCCTAACAGCCCCACACAGAAACCACCCAGATGCCCTCCCGTGGACGACTGGAGAAACGGAATGCAGTGCGTCCATACAAAGGAGTCAATATTCGGCCAGGAAAAGCGAAGCGCTGGTAGGTGCTAGAACATGGATGAATCCTGGGAACAGTGCTGGAGAGGCTGGACCCGCAGGTCGCACACCGTGTGACTGTCCCGGGGAGGCCTGAGTCTGCACGGCCACGAGGCAGAAGCCCACTGGTGGGGCTGGGGTGCAGGTGGGGATGGGGTGTGATGGCTGACCGGACGAGTAAAAGTTCTGAAATTGGACAGTAGTGATGGGTGCACAAGATTCTGAATATATTAAAACCCACTAAACTGTACACTTAAAAACATGGTGACTTTCGTTAATGTGATTTAAACCTCAAAACAGAAACTACTCGTGTCTGCTCTGCCTGCCCTCACTGAGGTGACCTCTGGGAGCTGTGAACAGCACCTCTAAGCAGGACCCCACCCCCATCCCTGTGGGTGGCTGTGGCCAAGCCCGCACGCCGCTGGTGGGGCTCCCTGCAGGGGCTGCTGCAGACACGGCGCGAGCGCCCAGCACCCCTGGGAAGCTCTCCTGTTAGCGTGGGGGGCGGGGCCGGGAGTCACAGTCCTGCCCGTCCAGCCCTTCCGGGACCTGCATTCTGGGGCCAGGAGGCATGAGGAGCTTGGTAGAAGAGGACTCCACCTCCCGTTCTTCCTTCACCCCTGGCCCTGTGGACCCCACTTCACACGCTGTCACCTCCCTTCTCAAGGACCCCGGCACACCCATTCCACGCAGGAAGACTCCTGTCTGGTGAGGTGGGACAGGTGTCCCCATCGGAGGTGTGCCCAAAGCCAGCTGGTAGAGGTGGCCGCCCTGCTCACTTGTGCCCCTGCTTCTCCCAGGGGCCCAGTCCCTGAGGAGCACCCATTCCTGTCACGAAGGGAAGGAGAAAGGCCGGAGAGGGGCGCAGAGAGAGCACAGAGACCACCTCAGGCTGGCAAACATGACGACCGACTCCTTCTTGAGGCAGGATGAATGGCAAAGTCCTCTGCGACTTCATCATGCTTCTCAGTAGGTCCCAGAGTCCTTAGGGAGCCCTGGGTCCCAGGGATCAAGCTGGCGTGTGCAGGGGCCGGGGGCGTCCCCGTGGGTGGTGTGACCAGCATGTCCTCAGGGCCTGGGCACTCCACCTGCTGCCATGGGGGCAGGGTCCCGGCCTGACAGACGAGCCCCCAGGCCTACTGCCGAACAGGGGACGCGGGGCAGCCTGTCTTCGTGGCGTCCAGCTTTGCTCCACCCGTGCCCTTGTCCCGCGACTCCTGGGTGCTGTGGCCCTCGGGAGGCCTGCCTTCACCTGTGGCCTCTTCTGAGCCTCCCTTGGGGCACACTCCCCTTGGGTTCTGCGCCTTCTGGCTCCTGATAATGAAATGGACAACGGGCAGCATCAAACACAAGAGCTAGCCTGGGGCCCCCTCATGCCCAGGTGGTCCCCGAAGCAGCCACTAAGCTGACCCTCAGAGGCTGCTGACGGCCCAGGCCAGAGGGCCAAGCAGAGCCTGACAGTCAGGGGCTGCGTGCACTCTTTCCAAGGGCCCCTACTCCTGGGGGCGTCTTAGGTCAGAGGCACACCATCCCCCCATTCTCAAGGCAGCTCAGCCAGGCTTTGGACGGCCACCGGCTTGCAGGGAAAGGCCCCCCTCGGGATGGCCCATGGTGGGAGGCAGGCATGCAGACTGCCAGCCAGGTGTCTCCAGCTGCCCTTCGCTCAGGGAGCGGCAGGCAGGTCAGAGGCCAGGCTTGGCATCCCATTAGCGCCCTGTGCCTGTTTCCAGCTGGGGAGCCTAGCACCCGCTCGTGGCAAGGTGCCATCAGACTAATAACCAGTCGTTGCTCCCGAGAGCCTGGGAGGATCCCGGTGCCTGCCCACCGATGAGGAAGTGAGGGCCAGCGACAGAGCCGTCAGGCAGAGCCAAGGTGTATTCCCACATCCTGTCTGTGGAGCCCAGCCCCAAGCCCTGCAGGTGAGGGGACCAAAGCAGGCAGGACAGCTCTGTGGGTTTCTAGAGTTCCCACTGGACACTGACTGCACCCGGGTCCCCGGGATCCTGCTGGTACAACTCTCCTGTCCCTTCAGAGACTGTGCATCCCCTGCCTGGCCCTGCACGTCCGCCCTAAGCCACAGGGCCACAGCAAGGAGAGGCTGAACCACTAGGAATGGCCCACACGGGAAATACTGGGGGGACTCCTAACCAAGTTCCCAGCCTCCCGCCATGCTCACCTCTCTTGTCCTGGAGTGGGGGCCCTGGGGACTCCCAGGGTCCTGCGGATGTAGTCTCGGGAGCGGATGTCGGCCTGGGGAGAGGAATGGCTCCCATGAGAGGGGGTGGCTGGGGTCCCGAGGTGGCCTCCAGACCAGCCCCCACCTGAGCAGCCTGGTGCAAGCCCCCTGCTCCCCCCTGAGAACATCCAAGGCGGCACCGCCAGGCCTGGCCCTCAGAACAGGGAGCACAGCCCCACGGGGTGCGGGCAGGGGCTCTGAAAGGCCCGAGGGAGGGAAGGAGGCGGGGTCCTGGGGCGCCTCCGTCTCAGCTGGGGGTGCCCAGTGTCTGGGCTTGTAGCCCGTGCTTCCTGTGATTTTCTTCTCTAAACCCTCTTCCCAGGGCTCTCCTCAGCCCGCTGGTCTGTCTTCACCTTTGGCTCCTCCTGTCTCCCTGCTCCTGTCAGCGGAGACCCCGCCCCAGGACAGCATCTACGGAGAGTCCTGCAGGGCCACCGGGATGAAAGGTGCTCTGGGCCACAGGCTGGCGTCTGAGACAAGGGGCTGGGGTAGGAGCAGGGACCTTGCTGTCCAGGCTCTTCCACACTGAGGCCTCCTGGGGGCCTGGCCACTCCCACTGCACAGGGGCTTAGCACCCTCTGGGCCACAAGACTACAGGACATACAACTAATCCTGCAGATGCTGTGTTGGCATGGATGGGCAAGCGGGCAGGGGACAGTGGGACACTGTGCTGGGAAGGCAGCCCCGGCAGTGGGAGGCAGCACCTTTCTGCAGCCTGTGCCATCTTAGAGAGCTGGGGCCTGCCGGTAGGCCCCCTCGGCGGACCCACAGGTGCCAGGGAGAGAGAGCGGGCCCCACCCACTCCCATTCTCTCCTGGGAGCTCCTGGAACAGGAAGGCGGCATTGACAGGAGAGCGGGCCCAGGAAGAAAACAGACCAAGAGAAAGCCAGGGCTGCCGGACAGGCTCACCTCACTGCTGATGTGAGGGTGGGCTGCAGGCTCCTGGGCACAGGTGGCTGGCTTTTGGCAGGCCCTTCCCTGGGGCTAGACACATGGTCTGTACTGGCATTCAGATGCCCAGGCACTTTATAGGCCATTCCCCACCGGCAAGGATGGAGGGCAGAATGGGGTGTGGAGAGGACTGACCCAGCACAATGGGGCCGCTTACTCCGAAGGACTGGGGAGCGTTCTTGGGTTTCTCCCTTAAGGTCACACAGATGGAGGGAATGGGGGAGGGCAGGGCTTAGGGGGTGGGGACGCAAGTCACAGGCTTTAACACCCATGCACCTCAGCAGAGTAGGGCCCTGGGTGGAGGCTGAAGCGGGCAAGCGTGCAGGCTGCTGCCACCTAGAGGCGGCCCTGCACACCAGCAGCCCGGAAGACCCCGAGCCCCCAGAGGTGGGGTCGGATGCTGGTGGCAGGGCAGTGGGGCTTCCTAGGGTGGCAGAATCAGAGCAAGGGCCATCGAGTTTCCCAGGTTACCAGCTGGTGCTGAGCTGGGCGGACTGGTTCTCAGCAGTGTGGCCGTGACCTGCCCAGAGCTGAAGCGGCACAGGCTTCGAAAGATGGGGAGCTGTGGGCACCAGGGAGATCTCCGGACCCTGCCTCCCACCCCACAGCAGCCCAGCTCTAAGCCAGGGTCCCAGGCTCGGCTGCAGAAACCAGCGCCACTTACCTAGCTAGCCGGCTCCCCAGCTCCCCGGATGAGTGCAGAGCCGTGCCTAGGGCAGGGCCTATACCCAAGGTCCCTGCGGAAGGCCTGAAGGCCCAGCGCCCCCACTGTGCTCACAGGCTCCCCGCAGCCTGCCCTGCCCCACCTTGGCCCTGGCCACACCCTCTTTTGGGTTTCTGGGCCTCAGTCCTTCCTGCCCTCCCCTCTTCCTCCAGCAGGTCTCTTCCTAAGACTCCGTGGGCTTCTCAGGGACATGCACCGCCCATGGCTGGTCACCCCCGCAGGCTGAGCTCCAGCTCCGCTGAGCCGACTCTGTCACCAGAGTTCTGACCCCTGGCCTATTTAGTTGCTGGGTGACTATGTGCCACACCCCAGAGGCTCCGGAAAGACACACTGATGGTTCCGGCACACGTCCTCCTCAGCACTGCCCAGCGGCCCTGCAGGGGCTGCCCAGCAAAGGGCAGCTGCTCCCCCTGACGCCAGCTGGGCAGGGCAGGCCCTGAGGGACTGGCTGGGGGCTGGCAGGATGCTGTGCCACCCATGCTGTCCGCTGGCTTTCCCAGTGACCTGGTACCTGCTGCAGTAGGCTGGGAGGCTGAGCGCAGGAGCACGGTGGAACCTCGGGCCCTGGCAGGAGCCCCCAGGAGCTCTGCTTCCTCAGTCCTCCCCGGTCCCAGCTTGGCCCAACCAGGCTCTCCCACAGGTGCTGGTGCAAAGGAAGACGAGGGGGTGTGGCGGCCACCCACCTGCCGCACAGGCTCTGGAATCCGGAACTTGCAGCACCCTCGGGTCAGGCGCACAGCTGCCTCCAGGCTCACCTTGTGGCCCACAGAGACATAGAGGGGCTTGGTGCTGTGGTCATGGCTCTTCAGGGCCTGGGACAGCAAGGTGCAGTCAGGATGCTGGGGAACAAGCCCTGAGGGCTGGAGGACTGCAGGCCCCGGGGCAGGGTGGGGCGTGTGCTGCCCTGAGGCCCCCTCAGCACAGCCAGGGCTGGGGAGCCAATAAAGGCCCAGGACACACCTGGGCCACAGTGGCCGGGAGATCAGGTGGGCACGTGCCAGTACGTGTGTCTAAGGGGCCTGCTCACCATGCCCAGGATGGTCCCGGAGCCTCCCATCAGAGGAAACGTGTCTCCCCCAGCTCGTAGAAGTCGTATCTAGAAATAGGGAAAAAACTTGGAAAAACTATTTTCTTGGTGAAGGGCTGAAGGCACACCTGTTGGTTTTTAAAAGCTGAGCAGCCTGGTGCCCTGCTCATGCCCATCCCATAAGCCGACTCGGAGTTCGGGGAGCCGCCCCACCCGGCACTGGCCACCTGACAGGCCCTTGGAGCTTGGCTCTCTCCTCCATGCTCTGGACAGGGAGGCAGGGCCTGCAGGAGGGGCGGCAGCCTGCCCAGGCCACGTGCTGGTCAGGGATGGCCCCAGCCTCCTCCCCTGGGGGCCAGGCTGGGGGACAGGCAGGTGCAGTCTGGGGGCCGGAACCCCTTCCCGCTGCTTTCTCTCCAGTTAGCAATTCGGGCATTTTGATTCGACCTAACATTTTTAGGGGGTGGGGAGTGGCCCACTGACGGTTTGGTCTGGGGTCTCTGTTAACAACTGCTCTTGCAGACACAGGATGGCCCAATGGGTGAGACAGACATGGTCTGTGTGTGGCACCAGCTCCCTCCTGAGCGGGGTGTCACATTCCCAGGGCCAACCTTGGGGCTCAGAGGAGGGAAGTGCCAGGAGGTGGGGCAGGAAACGAAGGCTGGGTAGATGGTACCTCACCTGAGCAGGGGCCAGGGGGCTGGGGCGGGTTAAAGGACTGAGCACCAGGTAGGCTCCAGAAGGGAGAGGAACTCGGAAGGTGCCCTTCCAGCCACACAAATCTGTCACCATGCCCTAACCCCCTGGGAGCCACAGGGAGTGGGTCAGGGACCCAGGGAGTGCCAGCAGGAAAGGACTGGACCAGAGGTTCCCCACAGGGCAGAGCGCCCCCTCTGGGCCTGGGTGCCCCAAGCCCCACCTTGGGCAAGACGTTAGGACCCCTCACCTTCTCCTTGTGCAGGGCGTTGTTCTCCAGCCCATCCACCTGCAGCAGTTTCTTGGCCACCCCGACACAGGGCAGGTCTGTGAGGATGCCGAGGTGGCAGGCCACCCCAAAGCCTACAGGGGCAGACGAGGGTGAGGCTGGGGCAGTGGGGTGGTGAGCCAAGCAATCTTCTAGAGGTGGTGTGGGGACTGGGGACAAACCAGAACCTGCTCAGTTTCCCGAATGAACAGAGGCCTGTCGGCAGTCCAAGGGCTGGGGAGCCTGGACTGGAGGCCCCAGCCTGCTCTTGGCCGTGGCCCCTGCCCCAGTTTCATGGTGCCAGGCTGGGGCACAGGCTGCCTCCTCTCTGATGAGTTAGGAGCCTAACTAGAGTGCTCACGATGCTTCACTCCACTTCCTCTGTCATTTTCTGCCCCTTGCATCCTCTTTCCCTTTGTGGTTGCGGGTGGGCCTCTCTGTTCCCTGCCTCCCCCCCACCACACACCAGGACCCCTGCCAGGCAGCCCACACTGCAGGGACTGGGGCCCTGGCTCAGGGCTGGCCCGCTGGTCCTGGATGGCATCCCGGGCAGCACGTGTCCGTCCCGTGGCCCTGGACCCAGGGGCTCTAAGGCATGGCGCCACCCCTCCCCACTCCCTCTGGGGCCTCCCTCCCTCCCTCAGTGGTCCTCTCCCCGGCCGAGGTGCTGGCACCCAAGCAGGAGGTACAGGCCCATGTCAGTGTGAACGGGCACCCGTCTGCTCCTGGCTGGTCTGGGGCAAGGGCGCAGGGCAGGCAGCTGGTGGGACCGGCTAGCTGGGCGTGGGGCCCTGTGACTTCTGGTGTTGGTCAGGTCCAAACTGGCAATGGCTCCTGCGGTGGGCCAGTGCCGGGTGCTGGGGGAGGCCAGAGGGCAGGCAGGAAAGAGGCGGGGTGGAAGAGAAGCAGGCTTCTTTACTGGGTGGGTCCTGACGCAGGGCACAGGGGTCCGTGGGGGTGGTCAGAACCACCTCCATCCCAGTGTCTTTCCCACAGCCTCTGGGGCCCTGTCTTTCAAGTGCAGGATTACCTCGGTGGTGGAGCACACCGTTTCCATCCACAAGAAGGACCTGGAAGAGCCGCGGGGGAAAGTCAGTCAGCTTGCTGTCCTTTGCCCATCAGGCCAGGACGTCCTGAAGGAGGAGGGGTGGCCCTGCCATTTCTGGGGCCCAGCTTTTTGGGAAATCTTAGCCCTCTCCCTCAAGGCAGAAGTGCATTTCTGCAGGAAGCTCAGAGGCCCCTCTCCCCATGGACGCAGTTGAGGTACCTGCCTGGGGCATGAGGTGAGGCTCCCTCTCCTGCAGCCGCCGCACTGCGTCCACCAGGAAGGGCACCTCTCGGAAGGCCAGGAAGCCTGACATGTAGGGAGCCGTCAGGCTAACCATCCGGCAGTCCTCGTACACCACCTGTCACCGGGCGCCTGGTCATGGACAGCACGGTCCTCTGCCCTTCAACCATGAGTCCTTTTCACTACCACGTCCTCTCAGCTCCTAGGCCTGCCCCGGGGCCCCCACCCCTCCTCACCTACCCAGAGGAAAGTACACGGACAAGGTGGCCTGCCCTGCAGATGGGCTGAAGCCGCAGCCATTTCAACGGTGCCCCCCACACCTCAGCCAGACCAGACCCTTCTGGGGTGCCCCCTTTGTACATCAGAGCTGACACCTGCCCTCCACCCCCATGACTAGAAAAGGCCAGGTCTTCAGAGAGGAGGCAACGAGAAAGGCGACCCCAGCTTTATGAAGAGACTTCAAGTACTTCAGGAAAGGACAGGCCTGGCGCCAGAGCTAGACAACCCGAGAGAGAACAGGGAGCCCGAGGGATCGGAGAGCCTAGAAGGGTTAAGTTCAGGGCCACGACTGCAAGAGCCCCGGGGTGTAGGGGCGGGTGCCCCGGTGATGGCATTCAAACTCCCACCCAGAACCCCTCCCTGCAGGGGGTCTACGTGTCCCTAAAAGAAGGGAGTATGTCCTCTTAGGGTGCAGGCCAGTCTTCTCCTTCCAACATCTTTTATCAAAGTCACCAGAAACTTATCAAACTGCCAGCTCCCGAAGTGGCAGGGTCTCATCTGACGACGGACGAGAGAGTCTGACCCACAGGGACCCCAGCAGGCTGGGGCGCCAGACTCCACACAGGGCGACTGTTCACAGGGACACATGGGACACTCAGGGGTGGCCTGCGTTCTCAGAGGACGATGACGGCAGATCGCATCAGTCTTGCACAAGCTCCAGAGAGCAGACATCCACAAGGGGAGGAGAAAAACCCCCAACCCCATGCCAGTGTAAGCGTGTTACGGACGCACCTATGAAGGGAAATAAAAGCCCGGACGAGCAGAGCCAACCCCAGACTGCACTGGGCTGGCAGGCATGGGATGGGCGAGGTGGGGCGGGGGTGATGGGGCCTAGTGGTGAGCCTGCCGCAGTGAGACCTGGGGGGCGGCCCCCGCAGGGGGGCCTAGAAGAGAGGCCTGGAAGTACACTGAGCCAACAGCAGCCTTTCTCAGAAGAGGCTGCTTCTGGGGAGGGGCAGCTGAAGCCTGGAGGGTGGCAGTGAAGCGAGGCCAGGAAGTGTAACGTCCTTCAGGAACAAGAGTGTCAAAGAACCGGAGACACGCTGGCCATCTTCTCCTCTGAAAAGGACACTGTTTGTTGGGGTGCCTCACTTCACTGTCCTTCATGATCTCAGACACCCAATAAGCCACCCCAAACCCAGCCCTCTGGTTTAAATACAGCTCAGTGAGCAGCGAGGTCGCGCGCCGCCGCAAGAGTTCAGGTGGCGAGGCCACAAATGCGACGGCTGGCAGATGCTGCCCACCCAGCGCCGACGTGCAGCAGAGGAAAACGACGCTTAAACAAGTGGCATATCAAGAAGAAAACAAGGCAGAAATTCAAAACTCAGAACAGAAACGGACAAAAAAACCTGAAAGAAAACCCAGCATGCATACAACTGAAGGCAAACGAAACTCGGGAGTGAACTAATACTCAGAACCATGACCCGGAAACACTCAAGGAGTGAAAGAGCTGATGCCCCAGAGTCAGCAGACTGTGAGCTCGGGGAGGCCGACTACGGACACTCAGCTCAAGACGCATCTTAGCTGCGTGAAGGGTAAAGAAGTCAAGCACCGTACTGGGCGAGAAATGAACCAGCCCACAGTAAACATGACCAAAAAACAACAGTGGACGTAACACAGAATATGTTAAAATTTACAGATCAGAAAACCAGACGAGGCCAGCTTTCAGACATGGGACAGTCGGGAAAGTGTGACATGGAGTGGGGTTATGGCTTTTCTGAGGTGATGATGACGCTGCTGTCACGCAGACGGATGTTCTACATTCTGCGGACAGGCCAGTTGATTTGCTCAAGTTTGCTGTCACACCCTCAAGAAGACACCCAAGCTGTTCGGGACACGCACAGAAAACCGACAAAATTCAGCAGCTGAAGCTAAGCTGAAGGTCTAGAGCATTCAATGTTATTCTTTCAATTTTTCAGTACGTTTACACATTTTTTAAGTTAAAAATCTGGGAAAAGAAAAAATCAGTTGTGCAATTAGCATCTGGATGGTTAGTAATCTCCATGAAGATCTGCAGGCTCCAACCTAAGTCAGCCATGTGGTGCCCCTAAAAACTGTCTTAAGCTGCACTTACAGAAATGCATGTGCATGTCAGGCCCACGTGATGTACACACGAGCCTTACCAACCAAGAGGACAGCAGAAGTACAGAGGTGAAGGAGCTGGAGTCACACTAGCAAGACTCTTAGGACGGGGCAGACAAGAGGGGGCACTGTGCAGACAGTGGGAGGTCTGCTCCGTGCTCTGCTGCCGTACCCAGAATCGGCAGGTAGAAGCCACACACACTTCAGCTCCGTGCTAACCAAGAGTCCAGTTATGGAATGGGCTCTGCTGTAAGGCCACCATTTGTCAGGGATGCTGAGGATGCTGCAGGGAAGGCAGACCAGCGATTACCAGCCTGGCTTTGCTTTGCAATCATAGGGAGGCTTGCTTAGAAAAGCCAAATCCCAGGCTTTACACTGGGGGATTTTTTTTTTTTCCTGCAGTAAAGGTGGTGGGGCTCTGCAATCTTTTTTTAAAACAATTTTGAGATATAATTTACTACCATAAAGGTCAGTTGTGTGAAATATGTAATATTTTGATATTTACAGCTGAGCAACCATCACCACAATCTACTTGTAGGAGGTTTTCATCACCCTCAATAAACCTTGTAGGAATCTGTGTCTCTTAAATGCATTTCCTGGTGACTTGGTTGCACAGATCCACAGTTGGGTGACCTGAGAGCCATTGGACCAGACTCTTTAACCCTGTCACTTTAATACAATATGAGAAGTGACTTCAGGGCACATACAGGGGCCCAGGGCAGAGTGAGTGGCGGTTAATTCTGCAGCTAAGGAAAGGCACAGCACGGGGGGACATGGGCACCGGGCCCCAACAGGTGGAGACGGAGAGCGGCTCTGTTCATGTACTGAGGGCTTGGCAAGGGCCAGCTGTGCACATTGCTTTCTGTATCTGACCCCATTTATTCCTCACAGCTCTGGACTGGGTATCAATACTGAGGTCACCCCTGAGTCAGAAAAGGGGAGATGGAGGCCAGGGGCTGGGGGTGGGGTGGGGAAGTGGGAGCGGCAAAGCCGAGGCAGGAGCCCAGGCAGCGTGGCTGTCAAGTCTGTGTCTCTGCCCCCAACACGGCTCTATAAACTGACCAGGGACCTGGCAGGGCAGCAGCTCTGGCTCCTTCACCACCTAGATCCAGATTTTAGCACACAGCAGGTGCTCAGGACATTCGTGCTGAATTTTGACTAAAGATGCCCTCCAAGTAAAGTGCAAAGACATGGAAGCAGGGAGATGCCATCTTTGGGAGCTGGCAGGGCAACAGAGCAGGAGAAACTGAAGCTTTGGAGCAGTTTTCCTTCTCGAGCTCTTCTTTAGCCAAGGTTTCCTGAGCTGTGCAGCCAAAGGAATCGCAGGCATATGTTTGTTCACTTGCACATATATTCAAGTGTGTTCTATGTGTCAAGCATTGAGCTAGATCCTAAGGCTACAAATGGTGGGCAAGATAACATAATTCCTACCATCACGAAGTTTACTTCTGGTAGACAGACCAGCCAATTCCATCCTGGTGCAATAAAGGGGAAAGAGAGGGTGCTGGGAACAGCTACTGGTCTTACAGGGCAAGGGGGTGAGCTTACTGGAGGACCCAAGAGATGAGCAGGGGTTAGCTAGGTGAGGAATATTCCAAGAGAGGTAACGTGGTTGCAAAGGTCAGGCAGGCAGATACAGCATGGCATGTTTCCAGAATCCTAAGTGCTGTGTAGTCCGGGGAGAAGAGTGGAGTGTGGAAGGTGGAGCCTATAGTGTTACATTAGGCAAGGTCAGATCGTGAAGGACCCTTACACTTGTCAATGAGGGTGACTTTTATTTAGGGAAGCCACTGGACTGGTCAGGTGGTCACATCTGCTTTTTAGGAAAATCCCTCTGCTGGCAGCATGGAAAAGGAACCACAGGGCAATCCCAGAGGCAGGGAGCCCCCTGAAGATTCTGCTGATCACCTACAGGTGGGGTAATGATGGCACAGCCGGGAAGGGGGCATCGAGGATGCAGCCTCTAGCAACGTTTAGGACAGAGAAAAATGGAGCCATGTGTTACTGGACACGTGGGGTCTGGGAAGACAGAGATCTGCCGCTTGGGCAACTTGGGGGTGCGCAGCTGCGGGTCACTGAGGAGGGGAGCCCAAAGTGACCATCAGCTTTAAGTGAAGATCGAGGGTTAATTCAAACTTAAGTCGCAGAATCTCCTTTAGTTTCTGCCCGCCCCACCCCCTTCCCGAAATCCTGCAAAAGGAGAAGCCGAGTTCTACCCGGGCATCGTTCCCAGCGCCGGAGCCCCGCCCGGCCCACCGACGCACCCTGGGCCCCGGCAGGACGGTTCCGGCTAGCGTTCCCCCCGGGGTTACCTCCAGCTCGGGGTAGCTGAGCACCACCAGGGAGGCACACGCGTTGACACTGTCGCCCTTCACAAAGGACACATCCACGCCCCCGACCCTCTGCAGGCCCGAGAAGGCAGGGTCCCGCTGCCACGCCTCCGTGTCCCGGTCCACGACGCGGGCCTTCAGCTGGGCTTGCTCCCTGGGGACAGCACACGTCAGGTGGGCCTCGCGGCCCAGTTCTCCCAGCCCTGCGCGTCCGAGCCCGCGGGCTGGGGCTGCTTCTCGGGACCCTCCCTGTCTCACGCGCCCTGCCCTGGACCTCCTGGCCTCACATCCCCGCCCCCGGGGCCCAAGACTCGGCGCCGGAAGTGAGCGCCGCGACTCCGAGGACTCCAACGTCCCGCAGGCCCTTCCGCCCGCGCGCCGGAAGCGGCCGGGGTTACGGGTCGGGGGGTGCGGGAAGGCGCGTAGTTCAGCCCCACATCTTGCGCGTATCCCACCCGACTACCGTTTCCAGAGCAACAGGGTTTCCTCCGGCGGCCGCCCCGCCGCCTCCCGGGCCATGGCACAGCGTCCGGCGCCTCTGCATCGTCACTTCCGGCGGCGCTGCCGCCGGCGCGCGCTCGTTGCCATGGCGGCGCTCGCTGGGGCGCGGGGCTCCGGGACGCCGCCGCCTGGCGGCCGGAGGCCCTGCCCGGGACTCGAGCGCGTCCGCTCAGCCTGGGCTGCCCCCCGGGCGGACGCCCGCACGCCCGCGGACCCAGGGGCGCCCCAGGCCGGCGTCGGGGCGGCCCTCCCGGAGCGTTGCCCAGCCGGCCCGCAGGCACACGGTGGCCTCCCCCCGGGGCCGGCTCCTCAGCCGCGCTGACACGGGCACCCGGACGGGAGGAGGGCAAACACTCGCGCCGAACCAGCACCAGCACTCGGGGGCCTGCAGCGAGGAAGACCCCAGGCTTCACCACCAGTCTGCGACGAACGGACGGGGGTCTGGGCCGGGCGTAAATGTGGCGACAAAGCCCGCTGACACCGCCGTCGGCCCTGAATTCCTGCTCCGGAGACACGGCGGTCGCCCCACCCTCCGGTCCTGGCGGAGTCCCTTTCTCCTGGGGGACCTGGGGTGAACCGTGGGGGAGCCAGGAGGGCCCTTCCCGCGCCCTTCGCAGGCTCCCGAAGCTGAGGTCGTTCACAGGGGCCGCAGCCCCATCACCCCGCACCCGTTTCCCTCACTGTCCTCACGTTTTCAAGGACAGGACCCAGCCCTTAGTGGGACCACACTCACAGATTTGACAGCATGGGTCTTGGTGGGCAGAAAACTCACCCACCAGACCAAACTGACAACCTTTGGGGCATCGATTCCTACTGGGAGCTCGCCAGCTCATCATCTATTCTGCGCTTGGTGCCAGGTGATGTGCTACATCAGTTTCCCCACGGTGTAGCTGCCATCATGGTGCAGCAGCGAAAATAACAGGGGCCTGCTGTAGACAGTGGTCAGGAAAAGGCTATTCTGGGGGGCGAGTGCACAGGCCGCCTGAAGGTGGTCGACAAGAGCCTTTCAGGCAAAGTAAACAGCAGGTGTAAAGGTCCTGAGATGGGTGTGTTTCAGGCACTGAAGGGCAGCCCTGGAGGCTGAAGTGTAGCGATTTGACCCCTGGTTTATATACAAGGGGAGTTCAGGGAAGTGTTCAGACAAGTAATGCAGTCTTGAGTGTAGATCTCGAGACGAGACTGCGGAAGACTGGGTTGTTTGAGGTTCAGGGGTGGCTTCGTATAGTTTTTGACAGCTGGTGGGCCTTATGAGATAGGCAGTTTCCAGCTGGGAGCAGGGATGAGACCATTTCTTGATCTCCCATTGCGTGCAAGGCCCTGTGCTCAGTTATTTACCTACCTTACTGCTTACAGCACCGAGAGGTACTTTACAGAAGGGGAAACTGAGGCTTAAAGAGGTCAAGTGGCTTGCCCAAGGTCACAGAGCTGGCAAATGGGAGAGCCAAGATTTACACCAAGGCCCACCTGGGCTGTAATGTGTCAGCCTTGTTATGTGACAAAACAGTCGGGCGAAGAGGCCCTTAGATTTGGTGGTGGGGAGTCGTTCCTGGGCCTGTGGAGCTCGGGGCAAAGTTAAGGGGTGCTGGGGGTACAGGCAGTGGTCATGGGGGGAATGCTGGGGCGTGGGGAGCAGTCCTGGTAAGTTTAGGTGTGAAGGGAAGTGGGTTGAAGGCAGGTGTTTAAAGGATGTGGGGTCTTGGAGGCAGCTTGCATGTACTCCAGCCGGGGCCTCCTGCCCTCCATTCCACTCAGCTCGTACCCTGGATGTTTCCTGAGACCCCCACCGCCTCAGTGGTCCTCCTGTCCCCAGCATAGCCTTCCAGTCTGATGAGGTGAATTACAAGCAGCTGCACTTCCCTGGTGCTTGTTTTTCCAGTTGGAAGTAGGACTCCTAATGCTTGAGCACAGGCTTAGTGACCCAACAAGGGATCAGAACCTTAGTACTCTGAACGCTGCCAATGGCTCGGACGTGTTGTCGCTCAGCTCCAGACCTTGGGTTTTCTACCACCTCTGCGACCGAGTCTCTCCGGGCCCAGCTGGTACTGCAGCCTGACCAGCGGCATGGAAATGTTCAGTCAGGTGGAACTGTGCCCACTCGTGTGGCTTGACAGGCAGTGGCACCAGACCAACAGGGCCCTCTGACCTGATGTTTCTTCACTGTTTATCACTGCAAGTTTCTCTCTAGGTTGGGCTTGCCTGCACCCAGGAATAACTGCAGCAGCTCAGGACTGTCCTTGGTCCTATCGCCCATAACAAAATGTGAATAAGTAATTTACACACACACCGAGGCCTTACAGATGTAGTCATCAGGTGTGAAGATTTTCTGGTACGTCCCCACCAACCCAGGACTGAAAGCCTAAGAACTGGTAACGTCCAGAAGAATGAAGGTGAGATCGATGAGTGAACTGGGGCTGCATGGGCAGGTAAGGGCAGGTGCCGAGGGCAGAGACGGACTTGACACCTACACTGGCACTGGGAAGCAGTGGAGCCTGGCATGGGATGGGGTTGCGGGTCCTTGTCAGCCGGCTCGCGTCCTCTGGCCGCAGCTCTGCACCACAGATTTCTCTCCTAGAGGAGCCTTTTCTTTTTGGAAGAGAAAATGCAATTATCCTCTGAAGCAGCATTTTACCGCCCAAACCTCTGGGCTGCTGGAAGCTGGCTCCTCTCACATACCTTAGTTCCTTTTGCTGGGGAACGGTTTCCCCAGCCCACAACCTGTCCCACTGCTGGGGTGGGCGCGTACTCACTGTGAGCTGAGCTCTGCTGGTTGCCGGCAAAGGCACTTTAGGCAGGGAGTGGGCCGCCCCTCTAAGGCTACCACTTTAACTCGTCCAGAGGAAAAGTTACCCTCTCACATTCTATACCAAAGTGTACATTTGCTGTCTGGAACCTTCCATTTCATGGATATTGCTACAAGAACAGTTCAACAAAAAAGAAACATTCCTGAAAGCTTGGTTGATGCCTATTTGCCATACACAGAGGCTCCGCCCCCCAGAGAAAAGGGGTCTTTAGAAGCAAAACTCAAGTTTATTAAAACAGGAATGCCAAGTATAAGAAATCTTCCTTTGCGTGTTAGGCCAATGTGTTCTTGTACAAACCAGGTAAAGCGAGATCTGACAGTTAAGGCTTTGAAAACATAGCATACAAAACAAAGTATCTTCATTAGAAAACTCTTCATAAAAGTGAGGGAAGAAAATTCCCAGACCAAAAAAAAAAAAAAAAAGATCTTTTCACAGCAGGAGATTGACACCTGACCTCCACCTGCTAAGGTGTGGACAGGGAGGGACCAGAGCAGCACCTGATGGCCATGCCCGCTCCATCCCAGCTCTGAGGTATCAGGAGTACCAAGTGCAAGGGGAGACCTAGAACAGGCAATCCGCTGAGTGGGCAATCCTGCATGCCAGGCTCAGTGGGGGAGCGCCTCTGCACAGCCTGGAATGATAGACTCATAGATTACCGGACGCAAGTGGGTGCTGCCCTGAATGACTGCTGCTTTGGCCAGGGCCTCGGACCTCGCCTGCATCAACCCGAGGAGAAATCGGAATAAGGAGAAGGGGGTGTGCCTCCTCCAGCTCCCTCCAGTGGTGCTCAAGAGGGCGGCGGTGTTCTTGGGGAGCATTTTCTGGTTTTGTAGCTCTCACGCCACGGGCCCAATTTCAAGTCACTGGGCCATGAACTCCTTTGTTAAGTGCATTAAAGACGGTGCCTCTGACTTGTGAACAGTCTCAGTGCCAGTGGCACCAAGCTATCCAGGAGCAGGAGCCAGCCCGGAGATGAAAGTGCCCAGGCAGTTGAAAAAAAAGACAAAGCCTCTAACAGCGAGAGAAGCAGCATGAGATCGGGCCTTGCTGACTACTCTTTTTCCTTTTTTAAGTGGCGTCGCCATCTGTTTGTAAGGCCTTGGCTCAGATCCAAGGACGAGATGACGATCACACGAAGGCCACATGTCAGAGTCTTCCCACGGCGATGGCAGACCCATGCCACTGATTCCAGTTTACACCGATAAACTTCCATTCAGAACTTAAAAATACTAAAAGGAAATCTGGTCATCAATCTGTCCCTTCATTTTATAGATGGAAACTAAGACCCAAAAAGTGCCCCTGACTCGCAGCCCAGTGCTCTTCACGGTGAGAGCTCTGGGGCTCCGGCTCCTGACACCCGGCAGGGACTCCAGGGGCCTGGGCGAGGCCTCGTTCGCATCGCCTCCAGGCTCCCGGAGGGCCTTGCCTGGTGTCGGTGGGAAAACAAAAAGCCTGGCACTTTTCACAGCTTCTTGGCAACAAGAAATTTGTGTTCAATATTCGAGTGTACAGGAATGGAAGAAAGAAGCAAGCCAGATTCTCTTCTTTGAATGCAGACTAAGTTGGAAAAATAAAGCAAAAATTACTCGTTTTCCTTCACTCGCTGTGCGGGAGTCTGAGGAAGAAGGGCCTGGTAGGTAGGCACGTGCAAGTTCAGAAGCTCGGCGGCCACACATGACGCTGGAAGCCCGTGGGTACCATGTCCCGGCTGTAAAGGATGGCGGCTTGTGCCAGGTCCGTGTCATCCTCAGTTCTCCCAATGCACAGCGCCCATCACGTGAGGGCACAGTTCTTGAAATGGCTTGGTTCTCCAGAAGCGGTCAGCTGGCACAGCACGTACTGGTCTTGAATTTGGTGCTGGGCGAAGCCCACGCCCCGGGCAGAGGCAGCACCACGTAAACAGTTCTATCTGACTTGCCGATCCCGTTTCAGTTCAGCAGCCATTTTCCATACAGAGACACAGTTGGAGAGTGGTATGTCCTCTGGGAACTGAGACTCCATCTCGGGGAGAATGTCACTGTCTTTGGTTTCCATGTAACTTACTAGAGTGTCTCTCAGGCTGAAAACCAAGGAACAAGAAACAGCATTTACAACAGTTCTCCATACGACATAAGGAGACACATCAGTTATCCCCTTTTTAAGTCATCAACAGGACCAAAGTGTGTTCTTTGAGATCAGAAATACCAAAGGCCGGAGGAACAACCTAAGACAGGCACGGTCGCAGGGGGGCCATCAGGTGAGAAATTGGGGATCAACAGAGGTGGGGCTTAGAACCTCACCCCCCAGTTTTAAGGGAAATCTTCTGCATCCGTGCAGGTTTTGCTGCCCTTGTCTAGCTTGGATTAATACTTAGTCCATAGGCACACACCTGATCATCTACGTTTGCCCTCTTACAGCACTAAACTATGTTTTCTACCTTTATCTTGCATCTACCTACCACTTCAGCATTTTATTAAAAATAATAATAATAATAATAATAATAAGGGAGAAATGTGGGATTCACATATAAATCAAGTATAAAAATCAAACGAATAATCATATCTGACTTGATTGTTTATAGTTCATGATGCGTGATCAAAACCGAAAGTTTCTGTGATGACGGCCCTTGCACTGCTCACCATGTAAGAACTTATTCACTATGTAAGAACTTGTTCACCATGTAAGAACTTGTTCGTTATGCTTCAGAAGATTGGAGACTGTTGAGAATTAGGCTTGGGGTTGATTAATGATTGTGCATTGAGTCCCCTATACAGAATTTTATTGCTGTTAACAACCATTTGATCAATAAATATGAGAGATGCCCCCTCAAAAAAAAAAAAAAAAGATCAAATTTCTGATTATAAGCAGATGTTCAAAAAGCTTATACTTGCTATAGATCAATAAATAATTGGAGACATTTCATTTAAAAAAAAAAAGAAATACCAAGGGCCATCTTAAAGTCAATAACTATTGAGTTACTGAACATGGATCAGAACCAGACATAAGGGCTCTGGGACACACCGACTACTTGCCCCTGCGGTGCACAAACACTAACGAATGGTGCTAAGCTGGTTAACTGCCCAATCAGGTGGTTCCTAACACTCTAGTAGCATGATCTGTACAAGCAACAACGCCTTGCCACTCAAAAAAAGCTTGTAATCCATTTCATGTTTTGTTTTAACAAGGACCGTAAATTCTCCAGGAAAGGGATCTTTTCCCTAGCTGAAAGTCCAGGACAGTAAAACATGTTGAGTAAGTTCAGTGAATATAAATGTATATAATAGGTATATGCCATATAGCATAATGGAAGAAAATAGCAAATGTGAGTGCATTGGTGAGGAAAACCAGATTTCTGCGGGTAGAAAACCAGTGAAGTTAAAGGCCTGCCTCACACTACATACCAAAATGAACTGGCTAACACAGCAAATATATGATATGAAACCCCAAGCCTAATTCTCAACTGTCTCCAATCTTCTGAAGCATAACGAACAAGTTCTTACATGGTGAACAAGTTCTTACACAGTGAATAAGTTCAAGCATATGTGATATGAAACTAGAAGCACAGGAAGATAAACATGGGAGAACACTCTTCAACCTTGGGATGCGGAGGACCCTTGTGGGTCTGTTTTTGTATAGTCTTTATAGGAAAGTTCTGTCCAATTTGGCTTCCTGAATTAAAGACTGAGAGCATTTGTAACACGATAGATTAAACATTAATCTCAATCTTTTCAGATTCAGTAAAAGATGACCAGCCCAAAAGAAAAATAACCATAGGATATCAAGAGGTCATTCAGAGAAAGATACACGAATGGCTGATAAATAATATCTTCAGCTTCACTAATAAATAAGAACAAAGTGAAAACGAGATACCCTTGTGGGCATTTAAAGTGGAAAATGTAAAGGAAGAGCGTGTCCGGCGTCAAGTGGCCTCACACACCACACCAGGCGTGGCTGTTTCACGTTTAAAACACCCTCTTTTTGACACAGTAAGTCCACTTGTTATGATGAGAATATATGACTGCTATAATCATTTTAAAGAGGCCGACAGAGACCAAAACCCATGAATGCAGTCCTCAGGGGCCCTGGTCATGGCGCCAAAGCGGGGGGCTGTAGGAGGAACCACTCTTGGGCCTGTGGAAGGGCAGAGACAGATGGCAGGTGCTGTGTGTGTGCAGGGCACACGGGTCTGCAGACCCTACCTCCACTCGGGGTTGAAACTCCCCTCGGTCTGGGGGCTCTTCAGCTTCAAGACCATCATCTCATGGAGCTCCAGGAGGAAGGCGTCCAGGCTCGTCTGGTGCAGGAAAGTGCTGAGGAGCTTGGCGTTTTCCGGGCTGAGATCAGCTTTGTACCTTGACTTGATTTCGCGAAACGGTTCCTAAAATGAAGCAAGGACAAAGGAAATGGTAGTGCGCAGGAGGAGCGCCGAGCGATCCCCCCCGTCCAGGCGGGGAAGGGAGCGCGAGCGATCCCCCGTCCAGGAGGGGACTTACTTTGTTCAGCCGGAGCAGCTGTTCAGATCTGTGGGCAGAGAGGAGCTGCCAGAGGGCAATCGTGTGTTTTAACTGGCACCAGCGTAAGGCCTGCAAGAGTGACAGTTCCTGAGCAGGAGGCCCACTGAGTGCCGGTCACATGAGCACAGCTCCCACCTCTGCCCCGTGTGGATTTCATTTCCCTCCTAAGAAGGCTGTCTCTGTTCCCTCCACGAATTCCCCTGCCTCATCCATACCAAGTGCCTGGAAAGCCCCCACCCGTCGGCATCTCAGAGCCCATCCACTGCTGACCCCCTTGGGTCTAGATTCTTATGTCCCGCCCGCATCTCTGCGTCTGCCGCCAGAGTGTGTTCTGTTTACCCCGTGGCTGGGCTGCGTGAGGGGCTGTTCTCGCCTCCCTTTCTGAGCTGCCTGGATGGTAGCAATGCTGCAGGGAGTCAGTGAGGGGAGGGCAGTGCTCACTGCCTTTCAAGGGAACCCACAAGGCAGACCCACCTTTAACACCAGCATTGTCTGGCTGTCCATCTGCAGCATGTCTTGGATATACTCGTTCAAGTGCATGTTGGGATCCCCGCCAGCTGTGCTCAGAAACCCCAAAGTGATCTCTATGACAGACAGGGCTTCACAGGCATCGCTGTAGGATGGCAGCTGTCCACTGATGGTGCTGATAGCCGAGTTGGGGAGAGAGTTCTAGGAAAGCAAGGACGGAACAAGTCTGTGGGCGGGGCTCCACGCACAAAGCTACGGTGAGAGCCCCTGCCTTCCTGGCTGCCAGGGCCCGAGGGTGGGGCGGACTCTGCGAGGACAGTCAGTGCTTAGTCCTTCCTAAGCATCGGCACTATTCCAGGTACTTTACAGAAACAGACGTGACACCCTGGAGCCTTCCAGCCTGGCAAGGAGACACCCCTCCACCGACATGCACCCCCCCACTCTCCCCACCCCACACACAGACAAAAGAGCAGGAGTAAGTTCTCTGGACCTTTACATCAGCACACACAGTCATGACACCATTACTAAGAGGCTTGACGCCACAAGATTTCCACCTGTTTATACCCAACAAGAAGACCTGCTGATTTGCCGTCCCGCTCGCCCTTTGGAAGGGAGCACTGGACTCAGGGAACTTAGGGAGGCCACTGACACTCCTTGGTTCTCACAGTGAACACCAGGAGTGAGGGCGGAACACCCCTAACAGGGATGGAAGCACCCAGGTCAGACAGAAGCACCAGGCACCCGGAGGAGCGGGCCGCCGTGATCACCTGCGGCATCTTGTTCTTGATGTCCACAAAGAGGTGCTCATAGTTCCAGTCACGTCTGTACACCAGAGTGGGTATTCCCTAGGGTGGGAAAGACAACAGCATTTGGAAATGGAATGCATAATGGAGGGTCCACCTTTGCTGAATGAGATGAGCAGCGCTCAACTGCAGAGCCAGGCTACTCGGTGTGTCACTGGGCGGAGCATGCCATTGGCATGTGATGTGCGTGTCTTACCCACAGTCTACGGGAACATTCACACAACAAGGGGGCAGCCTAGCCAGGTGGCCAAGCAGACACCATAGGATAATGGGGGCTTGGGGACCGCGGGGCAGCCCCCACCTGTGCACTCACTCCACAGGACTGCACAGACCGCGAACATGGCAGGCACCACTCAGCAGGGGTCACAGAGGAATTAGGAGCGGCCTTGGGCTCAAACAGTTTGCAGCCTAGCTGAGCAGTGAGGGAGAACAGACCTGCCTATGTGTGGTGCCTTCCACAGCCCGGGAAGGCACGGCCTGGTCCAAGGACAGGTGTGGAGTGCCTGGTCTTGGGGGGAGTAACCCATGTGTGGGGCCAGAGGCGTCAGGGCGGGAGGCATGGTGACCAACTGGAAGCGGGGTTGGGGCCGGGCCTCAGGGAGTATGGCTTTATCCCTGGGCAGTAGGATGTGTCCGGCTGTCCACTGGCATGATGGGGTCCGGACTCAGAAATATGAACTGAGGAAACCACAGGTGGAGCCAGTGGGAGCTACTGCAGTGGCGGGACTGGAGGCCAGCTGCTCGGACTGAAAGCAGGGGCTGGGGCAGCGAACTGAGGGACACCCGATGCAGACTGTGTGGAGGCCACAGGAAAAGGGGGCAGAATGGGAGAGGATTCTGTATGTGAAGACACCCCAGGGGAGCTGAGGTCAGAGGTGATGCAGAAGATGGCTCAGGAGGGCCGTGGGTGCAGAGACACAGACAGAAAGGTGGCTGCGGCCCTGGGGAAGTGAACAAGGCCGACGAGACAGCCACGCCTCACTCCTGCTTGCTCCGGAACTGCTGCATTCAAAGCCACAGCCAGGGCCACTTGCAAGCCAGCCGTGCTGACCGAACCAGCAGCTGGGTCGGCCGTACCTTGAGGGTTATCCTGGGCTTGCCCAGCAGGAACCGGCTGGTGAGCTGCCGCTGGATCTTCTCCAGGTCAAACTCCTGCAGGGTTTCGCGGCCTTGCTCTACTTTATATTGGCAGTTGGAGAGAACCAGTGGATTCAGGTCTCGCTCCACCTCGTAACTGATGACATGCAGGTCAGTGACCTCAGAGGTATTGATGGAATAGCTGAGAGACATCAGGACACGGCACTCAGAGTCCCGGGCAAGCACACGCGGCCTGGGGCTCTGGGTCACGCAGAGCCAGGTCCTGTTTGCTCTTCTCACTGGCTGAGCAGGCAGGAACGACACACTCATGTGTGGGCACTGGTGAGCGTGGCTGAAGGAGTGTTTTGTCAAGAGTTGGAGCTGAAGTTTGGCACCTCTGCCCTCACAAGCCAGGGGACCCTGCTCAATTCACCTCAGAAATGACACCTCCTGGGTGAAAGGGCCCCGCCTCCTGCAGCTCCTGCACTCACCTGTTGTTCTCATTGGAGAACTTTTCCACTGTGTAGACAATTTCGTTGTGCAGGGCAATCAGGTAGCTGACTAAGGCAGTGGAGCAGAGGCCCAGGTCCCGGCGACGCGGCAGAATGACCTCGAAGTCAGCGTCCAGATCCAAGTCTGTGCTGCAGTATTCTTTAGGCAGCTTGATCTCACCTTTCAACAGCAAGTTATTCTTATAAGCAGAGAGGCAGCCATCTCCATGCTGCTCCTGTCACTCCCTCAAGGCCGGGGAGTCCGGCATGTGGGGCAAGAGCGAGGCTACACAGAGGTCTCCTCACCCCACATGAGCTGCTGCAAACAGATTGGGTTCTGCTTCGGATCTCTCTTAAGTGCTGAAGAATTCCCAGTGTCCTCAACTCCTTTTCAATTCCAAATTTATAGATGCAAGGGGACCGAGGGCTCGTTTTTCCTGACTGTCATTTCACTTATCCCAGACGCCTCCCCAGAAAGACTCAGCCCCAGCGTCCAGCACAGGGGGTACCAACGCCTGTGTGTGCAGTACGGGACAGGAGAGCTACGTCGGGGAGAAGCAGCTTTCAGAACAGGATGCAGGACACTTACCCCTGGTCTCCAGCGATCTCCTCAGCTTGTTCCATGTCGACAGAAAGATGGAGATTCTGTTGTGGAGTAACTTCCTCAACCCATCTGTCAAACCAAACATGTTTAAGAGCCCGTGACAATAACCGCCCACTCTAGCTCAAACCTGCATCATTACATGCTCATTGGAAGAACCCAACTTTGAACCTCATGTGTTCAACATGTCCCGAATGCTGCTGAGCCTGTGGAGCCACGACAGGGTGCTTTCAGCTGCAGCAAAGCTTCTAATGTGTTTTGGGGTTCATGGCATTGCTTCATGCCATGAAAAATCTCAGGTATAGAGCCACCCACAGCTGTGCCCACCCCGGCCAGTGGAGTGCTCACCCTGAACCACTAAACACAGACAGTACTGGTGTCTTACTAGACCGGAGTCATACCTGAATTTTGGCTTCCGATAAAACCTCGGATAGATTGGTATTCAACTTCTGAAACATTCTGGAATTGTTCCACAAGACTCCTTTGCAGGGCCAAAATCTCGGGCAAGAATTTCACCAGCCTCAGTTCTGCTTCCTGGAGAAGAAAGACCACCCAGGACCACTGTGATTGTCCTGTAAGATACCACTGGGGAAATGGGCTCCGGGCTGCCCAGGACCTGCACCTGTCATCTAATCCGGTCAATGCCCCATGTTATATGATGGCACACCGAGGTGCCCGAAAGTGGGGAAAGGCCACCACCTTCTTCCAGCAAGCACCTATGGGCTGCTCGCAGTGTGCCAGCCACTGTTCCACACTCTAGGTATGAGGGAGTGGAGACAAGCCCCTGCCCTCATGGGGCTGACACATGAAAGAAAGCAGCGTCTGGGGCCCATGTGGAGGGCAGGCTGTGCAGAGAAGCTGCTGAGAGCAAAGAGACCAGGTGCTGAGGCCCTGGTGCTGGGTGTGACCCTGGCTGTCTTCTGAGGGCCTAGGAGCTCAGCAGCTTCAATTACTGGCACTTTGCACCTTGGTGAGAGATTGGTCTTAATGAGTCTTTCCTACTGGGAACTCATTTTCTTTAACTGACCACCAGAAATTTCTGAGTCATCTAACCTCTTGCTAGGCTAAAAATACTGGTCCACAGAGAAAATGATTAGAAAAGCTATTACAGAAAAGTTCGAATGAAATAAAGTTAGAAACAGTGTCCATTTCTGGTTCTGATGCGACAGACACGTATGCTCCCCTCCCTGCCACCCTCCCCCACCGACTCACTCACGTCTCCAATCTAAGGCTTGGTGGTTTAGGAAAAAGAATGTTTCTGTTGTCTGATTTCATCATGCATCCTGACTACAGTCTTTTCATCTCCCAGACACCCCCTGGAGACCAAGTGCTCCCAGCACGGGGCCAACAAAGACAGACAGACACGGCATGGAAAGATTCGTGCCCTATTCTTTTGCTAAGTGACTGGGGAGATAGCCTCCTGGCGCTCTAGCTCTTTACAGATTCTTGATATTTTCAACCTATGTACACTTCATCTATGACTTTATGCTTCAAACTGCCCAACACTTTGCTGTGTATCAAGATCTCTCCTTGATTCCCGAGCCTTCTGCTACACTCTATTAAAGACCAAAGCACTGGAGGATCAAACAAGATTGAGGCACGAGAAGTGAAGCAGAAACCTCCTCCCATAACCACACATAACACGAAAATGCAGCAAAGAGAACTAATCCTGAAAGTGACTGGAAAGAAGACTTCAACAGACAGTCTACATCTGGGGAAAAGAGAAGACCTCATGGAAAAGGATAAATAGCAAAGCCGTGATCCGACGGGACCCAAGCCCTGCCCCCAACCCCAGGCTCAACAGCGGGAGGAAAAAAAACAGAGTGGGGGGGGTGGGGGGTAGAAGCCCAGGACTGCTGAACACCCACCCCTGGAGATGTGCTCTGGGAGCACGAACCCACATTACATGGTGCTCTGGAGATTAGAGGGGCTGGAAAACAAAGACAGGTGGAATACTCAGAAAGACTGAGATTCCAGCTGCTTGAGGTACCCACAACTGTTTGCTCCAGGACAAAAGTGTTGGCAGCCGTGCTCAGAAAATAGCGCCCCATGCCGGGCGCTCAGGGCAGCCGGAAGGCCCCGAACTTCCTAATGACAAATCATCCCACACCACTAAACTACATGCTAATTGCGCCTTGGCATAAGGACCAATGAGACCCACCAAATGGTTATGCTAATAAGGCATATGGAGCCGCACCAACCAGGTCAGAGCATGAGAACTATATAAGCAAGCCTCTCCTTCCCCTCTGGGTCCTGCCCAACTCATTTGTTTCACAAAGAGCTGAAGAATAAAGCTTTCTGCAGAAGAATCCTGCTGTTGTTGCGTGCTGTTCTTGCCGGCGAGGACAGGGCACGCGACAAGTGGTGCCGAAACCCGGGAACCAGAACATCACCGGCACAGGGAGGACCCTTCAGACATCTGGAGAGGATTCAGAACTGCAGGTCAGAAGAAAGCCCGGAGGGGTAAGTTCCGAGAGGCCCCTGCTTTTTAGGATGATGGTTGATGGTTCTCTGTAAATAAGGAGGCACCATGGGGAATGCACCGTCATTAGTCACGGCGCTGCAGACAGCTCTCAAAGAGCGAAACTTGAAGGTCTCCAGCAAAGTCTTAGGATCTTTTGTGAAGGAGATAGACCGTGTGGCCCCCTGGTTCATTTGTTCAGGGTCCCTCTCAATCCCGAGCTGGGACAAACTGGGGAAAGATCTTGATAGAGAGGAGGAGGAGGGTAGCCTGAGGGGAGGCACCAGGCCCCTCTGGAAACTGATTAGAGCTTGTCTGCAAGATGAGAGATGTGAAAAGGTAATAAAAGAAGGTCAGAGAGCATTGACAGATATCCAAGAGAGCATGTCAGAAACGGAACGGGAAACAGAGAGCGCGCGCGGCCGAAAAAAGGCCACAAAAACGAAGGTAAAGAAACCTCAGAGTGAGGGAGAAAGCCCGCCTAGGGCAAAAGCGAAAGAGCCCCGAGAAGCGAGTGATGATCGCCTCGGAGAAAATAGTAAATACCCCTGGAAAGAATTGAGGGACCTCCAATTCTCCAATAGGGAATCTGAGGAGGAATTAACGTCCGCAGAGGAAGGGGAAGAAAATAAAACCGCAGAGTGTAGAAGTAAGGGAACCAGCAAAGTTGAAAAGCGGACCAAGGAAAAAATGAAAGCAGGGTGTCCCCCGACGCCCTTTGCCCCGCCACCTTACGTGAGTGGCGCACTCTCCTTTTGCCACCCAGATACTCTTCAGGCAATTAGACAAATGTTTCCTGTATTTGAGGATAATGGCGTACGCTCTCACCAGCCCCTGAGCCATAAACAAGTTAAGGAGTTAGCAGAATCCGTTCGGGCTTATGAAGTCAGTGCCAACTACACCATAGCACAAGTTGAGAGATTAACAGAGACAGCCATGACACCCGCAGACTGGCAATATGTAACTAAGGCATGCCTTTCTAGTATGGGGCAATACATAGAATGGAAGGCATTGTGGCATGATATCAGTATGACCCAGGCACGCGCAAACGCGGCCGAAGGACAGCCTGCGTGGTCATATGATACGCTGACGGGCCAAGGACAGTGGGTAGCCAACCAGACCGCCTTCCCCTTACAGGTATACGCACAAATAAACACGTGCGCTGCCAAGGCATGGAAAGCCCTCACCAACAAAGGAGAAGTATCAGGCAATTTGACAAAAATTATTCAGGGGCCGAGCGAGCCATTTTCTGACTTTGTCGCTCGTATGATGGAGGCCGCAGGCAGAATATTTGGAGATCAGGAACAAGCGATGCCCCTGGTAGAGCAATTAGTATTTGAACAATGTACCAAGGAATGCAGACAGGCGATAACACCCTGGAAACAGAAAGGGATACACGCTTGGTTGAAAGCCTGTAGAGAAATAGGAGGGCCACTCACCAACGCGGGCCTAGCCGCAGCCATATTACAGAGCCACAAACAAGCCAGGATCACTAACAGAAGTATTAAATGCTTTCACTAATCTGTCACGAGGCCTGTCCCAGTATCTTTCAGGAAACTGGTCCCAGGACTTTGATGGAGCACTAGAACTGCGGCGAGAAATAATCCACATCAACTCCACCCGTCTAGATATCTCCGTAGCAGAAGGACTCTCTTCCTGGTTCCTCAGAGCTCTCTCCCACGTCAAGGAGTGGGCGGGCATGGCTGGGATGGGCGTGTTCATGCTTGGAGGTCTCATGCTCCTACTCTGGTTGTTATGCAGACTCCGCAATCAACATAAGGACAAGGTGATCCTTGCTCAAGCCCTAATGGCGATAGACATTGGCGCCTCTCCCCAAGTGTGGCTCAATATGCTTAAGAAGGAAGCTCAGCTTTAGCTTGAGGTAGCTCTTGCACCCTGAGCCCATGTGGCACTGCACCAGGCCCGAGTACCTCAATGCTTAATCACAGCTTTCTTTAAGAAGCTCATGGTGCAAGAGGGTTGAGAAAAAGGGTCCAAACCCTTTGTACCAAGCGGTCCCAACGCCAGCCAGAGGATGCGAGGCAAAGCACTGCAAGAGGTCTTGGACCCCTCTGAGAGGCATGCCTGACTGCATAGGGGTAGATGCCCAGAACCCCTCTCCAAAAAGGGGGCATCAGGAAGTATGATGGAGGTCAGGCCTCTGTCTCCGCCTCTGCTGGCAAGTTCCGCCTTGAGCTTCTGTTAGACAAAAAAGGGGGAGATGTTGGCAGCCGTGCTCAGAAAATAGCGCCCCATGCCGGGCGCTCAGGGCAGCCGGAAGGCCCCGAACTTCCTAATGACAAATCATCCCACACCACTAAACTACATGCTAATTGCGCCTTGGCATAAGGACCAATGAGACCCACCAAATGGTTATGCTAATAAGGCATATGGAGCCGCACCAACCAGGTCAGAGCATGAGAACTATATAAGCAAGCCTCTCCTTCCCCTCTGGGTCCTGCCCAACTCATTTGTTTCACAAAGAGCTGAAGAATAAAGCTTTCTGCAGAAGAATCCTGCTGTTGTTGCGTGCTGTTCTTGCCGGCGAGGACAGGGCACGCGACACAAAAGAAAGATGGGCACTTTGAAAAACTTCCCAACATGAGAGGGCTGCTAAGGAGGCAAGGAGTGCACAGAGCTTGCTGCTCAGGAGAAAGGACAGGTGGACAAAATCATCCCGGAGCATTCAGCCCAGCAGGTTGGGAACTTTCAGAAGCTTCATGCATTCCATCCCTCTGGCTGGTAACGCAGTGCTAAGGCCCCACAATGCGATACACAGCCTGCCGCTCCTTCCTCCCGGCTGGCACTGGATTGCAAACCTGCTGCCCCTGCCATTGTGACAGGCCAGGCAGAGGGCAGCCCTGCCTATGGCAGCTACAAGGGCATAACACAGACGCTCCTCCCTACGCGCTTGGCCCACTGGCCCTGGCAGTGGAGGCAGGCACTGCAGCCGGGAAGCAGGAAAGAGCTCTTTCCTCCTGGCAGGCACCAGCGCCGCTCGCCTGCGACCCCCACCATCGCTCCAGGAGCCGGGCAGCTCCAGAGAGTAGAGCTTCTGGGCACTGGCGAACGCCAACTACACAAACCTATTATCCCATAGTAATCATCAGAAATATGAAATGGCAGAAGAAACTGGTACAAACCCAAATCCCTCAAACACCAGAAAGGGCTAAATGAAACTGAAATCATCAATCTTCTTGATAAAGATTTCGAAATAAAAATCATAAACATGCTCACAGAGCTACAGAAAATATTTAAGACCTCAGGGAGGAGTTCAAGAAAGAAACTTTGAAAAATACAGTATCTGAAATCACACATACAATGGAGGGATTTAAAAGCACATTAGGTGAGGTAGAGGAGATGGTAAATGAAAAGAAATTAGAGAACAGGAATACAAAGAAGCTGAGGAAAAGAGATAAAAAGATCTCTAGGAATGAAAGAATATTAAGAGAACTGTGCTACCAATCCAACCAGAACAGTATTCACATTATAGGGGTACCAGAAGAAGGAGAGAAAAAGGGATAAGAAGTCTCTTTCAGGAAATAATTGTTGAAAACTTCTCCAATCTGGGGAAGGAAATAATCTCTCAGGCCTTGGAAGTGCACAGATCTCCCAGCACAAGAGATACTAGGAAGACATATAATAATTAAAATGGCAAATATCAAGGACAAGGACAGACTACTAAAAGCAGCCAGAGAGAGATAAAATATCACATACAAAGGAAAGCCCATCAGGCTATCATCAGACTTCTCCGCAGAAACCCTACAGGCCAGAAGGGAGTGGCAGGATGTACTTAATGCCATGAAAAGAAGGGCCTGGAACCAAGAATATTCTACCAGGCAAGATTGTCATTTAAATTTGAAGGAGGGACTAAACAATTTCCAGATAAGCAAAAGGTGAGGGAATTTACCTCCCACAAACCATCTCTACAGTGTATTCTGGAGGGACTGCTCTAGATGGATATGCTCCTAAGGCTAAATAGCTGTCACCAGAGAAAAGAAAATCACAGTAAGGGAAGCAGACCAATTAATTACTAAGCAAATGCAAAATTAATTCAAATACCCACAAAGTCAGTCAAGGGATACACAAAGAGTGCAGAATATGACACCCAATATAAAAAGAGTGAAGGAGGAAGAAAAAGAAGGGAGGAAAACAAACAGAACCTTTAGATTGTGTTTGAAATAGTGTAATAAGCAAGTTAAGTTAGACTGTTACATAGTAAAGAAGCTGCCCTTGAACCTTTGGTAAACCACAAATCTAAAGCCTGCAATGGCAATAAATGCCTATCTGTTGATAATCCCTCTAAATGTAAATGGACTGAATGCACCAATCAAAAGACACAGAATTACAGAATAGATAAAAAAACAAGACCCATCTATATGCTGCCTACAAGACACTCACTTTAAACCCAAAGACATACACAGACTAAAACTGAAGGGATGGAAAAAGATATTTCATGCAACTAATAGGGAGAAAAAAGCAGGAGTTGCAGTACTTGTATCAGACAAAATAGACTCAAAACAATGATAATAAGAAACAAAGAAGGATATTACATAATGATAAAGGGCTCAGTCCAACAAGAGGATATAACCATTATAAACATATATGCACCCAATACAGGAGCACCAGCATATGTGAAACAAATACTAACAGAATTAAAGGGGGAAATAGACTGCAATGCATTCATTCTGGGAGACTTCAACACACCACTCACTCCAAAGGACAGATCCACCAGACAGAAAATAAGTAAGGACACAGAGGCACTGAACAACACACTAGAACAGATGGACTTAATAGACATCTACAGAACACTCCACCCAAAAGAGCAGGATACACATTCTTCTCAAGTATACATGGAACTTCTTCCAAAATAGATCACATACTAGGCCACAAAAACAGCCTCAATAAATTTAGAAGGATTGAAATTCTACCAACTAGCTTAGACCATACAGGTATGAAACTAGAAATGAATTATGCAAAGAAAACAAAAAGTCCACAAACGCATGGAGGCTCAACAACTTGCTCCTAAATAATCAATGGATCAGTGACCAAATAAAAATAGAGATCAAGCAATATATGGAGACAAATGAAAACAACAATCCACACCCCAAAATCTGTGGGATGCAGCAAGGGCAGTTCTAAGAGGAGAGTATATTGCAATACAGGCCTACCTCAAGAAAGAATAATAATCTCAAATGAATAGTCTAAACTCACAATTAATGAAAACAGAAAAAGAACAAATAAGGCCTAAAGTCAGTAGAAGGAGCAATCTAATAAAGATCAGAATGAAACCAGGAGCTGGTTCTTTGAGAAAGTAACAAAATAGATAGACCTCTAGCCAGACTTATCAAGAAAAAGAGTGTACACACATAAGCAGAATCAGAAATAAGAAAGGAAACATCACTATGGACACCACAGAAATGCAAAGAATTATGAGAGAATACTATGAAAAATTATATGCTAACAAACTGGATAACCTAGAAGAAATGGACAACTTTCTAGAAAAATACAACCTTCCAAGACTAACCCAGGAAGAAACAGAAAATCTGAACAGACCAATTACCAGCAATGAAATTGAACTGGTAATCAAACAAACCCCTGAAGCAGATGGCTTCACTAATGAATTTTATCAAACATTTAGAGAAGACCTGATACCTATCCTCTTCTTAAAGTTTTCCAAAAAGCAGAAGAGGGAATACTTCCAAACTAATTTTATGAGGCCAGCATCACTCTAATACCAAAACCAAAGGACAACACACCCACAAAAAAGAAAATTACAGACCAACATCCCTGATAAACATAGATGCAAAAATACCAAATACTAGCAAACCAAATTCAAAAATATATCGAAAAGATTATCCATCATGATCAAAGTGGGCTTTATTCCAGGGATGCAAGGATGGTACAATATTCAAAAATCCATCAACATCATCCACCACATCAACAAAAAAGACAAAAATCTCCATAGATGCTGAAAAAGAATTTGACAAAATTCAATATCCATTCGTGATAAAAACTCTCAATGAAATGGGTATAGAGGGCAAGTACCTCAACGTAATAAAGGCCATATACGACAAACCTCCAGGCAACATCATAGTAACAGCAAAAAGCTGAAAGCTTTTTCCTCTAAGATTGGGAAAAAGACAAGAATGCCCACTCTCTTCACTTTTATTCGATATAGTACTGGAGGTCCTGCGGCAATCAGGCAACACAAAGAAATAAAAGGCATCCAGATTGGTAAGGAAGAAGTTAAACTTCCACTGTTTGCAGATGACATGATATTGTACATAAAAAAACCCTAAAAAATCCACCCCAAAACTACTGGAATAACTGAATTCAGTAAAGTTGCAGGATACAAAATTAATACACAGAAATCTGTTGCGTTCCTATATACTAATGATGAATTAGCAGAAAGAGAAATCAGGAAAATAATTCCATTCACAACTACATCAAAAAGAATAAAATAACCAGGAATAAACCTAACCAAGGAGGTGAAAGACCTATACCCTGAAAACTATAAGACACTCATGAGAGAAATTAAAGAAGACACCAATACATGGAAATACATCCCGTGCTCATGGCTAGGAAGAATTAATATTTGTCAAAATGGCCATCCTGCCTACAGCAATCTACAGATTCAGTGCAATCCCTATCAAAATACCAACAGCATTCTTCAACAAACTAGTTCTAAAATTCATATGGAACCACAAAAGACCCCAAGTAGCCAAAGCAATCCTGAGAAGGAAGAATAAAGCAGGGGGGAATCTTTCTCCCAACTTCAAGCTCTACTACAAAGCCACAGTAATCAAGACAATTTGGTACTGGCACAAGAACAGACCCACAGACCAGTGGAATAGCATACAGAGCCCTGATATAAACCCAAACATATATGGTCAATTAATATATGATAAGGGAAGAACCATGGATATACAACGGGGAAATGACAGCCCCCTCAACAACTGGTCTTGGCAAAATGGGACAGCTACATGTAAGAGAATGAAAGTGAATTATTGTCTAACTCCATATACAAATGTAAACTTGAAATGCATCAAAGACCTGAATGTAAGTCATGAAACCATAAAACTCTTAGAAGAAAACATAGGCAAAAATCTCTTGAATATAAACATGAGCAACTTTTTCCTGAATACATCTCCTCAGGCAAGGGAAACAAAAGCAAAAATGAGCAAATGGGACTACATCAAACTAAAATGCTTCTGTACAGCAAAGGACACCATCAACAGAACAAAAAGGCATCCTGCAGTATGGGAGAATATATTAAAAAATGACGTATCCAATTGGGGTTGACATCCAAAATATATAAACAGCTCACATGCCTCAACACCCAAAAAGCAAATAACCTGATTAAAAAATGAGCGGAGGATCTGAACAGACTTCTCCAAAGAAAAAATTCAGATGGCCAATAGGCATATGAAAAGATACTCCACATTGCTAATAATCAGGGAAATACAAATCAAAACCCCAATGAGATATCACCTCACACCAGTAAGGATGGCCACCATCCAAAAGACAAACAACAACAAATGTTGGCGAGGTTGTGGAGAAAGGGGAGCCCTCCTACACTGCTGGTGGGAATGTAAATTAGCTCAAGCATGTGGAAAGCAGTATGGAGGTTCCTCAAAAACTAAAAATAGAAATACCATCTGACCCAGGAATTCCACTGCTAGGAATTTACCCAAAGAACACAAGATACCAGATTAAAAAAGACAAGCACCCCGATGTTTATCGCTGCACTATTTACAATAGCCAAGATATGGAAGCAACCTAAGTGTCCATCAGTAGATGAATGGATAAAGAAGAGGCGGTACATATACACAATGGAATATTATTCAGCCATAAGAAGAAAACAGATCCTACCATTTGCAACAACATGGATGGAGCTGGAGGGTATTATGCTCAGTGAAATAAGCCAGGCAGAGAAAGACAAGTACCAAATGATTTCACTCATCTGTGGAGCATAACAAAACAAAACTGAAGGAATGAAACAGCAGCAGACTTAGAGACTCCAAGAAGGGACTAGCAGTTAACAAAGGGAAGGGAGTGGGGATAGTATATGGGGAGGGAGGGAGCAGGAGATTAAGGGGCATTATGATTGGCACATATACTGTGGGAGAGTCAGGGGGGGGAAGGCAGTGTAGCTCAGAGAAGACAAGTAGTGATTCTATAGCATCTTACTACGCTGATGGACAGTGACTGAAGTGGAGTGTGGGGGGAGTTGGTAATAAGGGTGCATGTTATAATTATAATGCTGCTCATGTGAAACCTTCATAAGATTATATATCAATGATACCTTAAAAAAATGTGTGTGTGTGCATATATATATAAAGCAATAATAAACAAATAAATAAAACCCAAAGCACTGAAGCAGTCTGTGAGATGTCCCACCCTGAGGAACGATCAGACCACACACAGGCAGGGCCTTTAAGTCTGCAGGGGGCATCTGGGCAGGTGGTCGAGGAGTGAACTTACCTTCTGTAGGAACTTCCAAAGAACAGGCACGGTCTCCTTGCCGTTTCTCTGCTCCACGATGTGCTGGAGGTGCTCCAAGGTGACCCTCTGCCTGCAGGCCCACATCTTAGAGCTGTGAACCATGCTGCCCCGGGGCAGGTGGGGCAGGAAGGACACTGGGTCACCGAATATGATTTTGGCCACAGGGTCAGAACTGATGCGCTCGTCTTGGCTGATTCGAGTATTCACCACGAGGAGGGTCTTATCGAGATTCTAGGTGAAGAAAAGGATACGGAATCCTGGAAGTGAGACACGTCCGCGGCAGACCAGGTCCGTGCACGTGCTGCCTGGTGATTCTGAGTGAGTTAGGGGGTCTGCCATACTCCCTTCAGCACAAGGCCAAACAATCACATTGTTATCTTGTTATTTACATGTTCCTTTTTGTGTGGTTAGGATCCCCCGTAGAATGCGGCTCGGGGCCCTGTGACTCATTCCGCCCTTTACTTCCTGAGCCTTGTTCTGAGGATGGCTCAGGTACTCTCCTAACAGAGCGCTTTCAGTGGGTCTGAGTGACAGCTCATCTCTATCCTGCTGTAAAAGGTATCGGAGAGAAAACTCTCGCTGCACCTCCTGGACCCAGTAATCCTCACCCTGACTCACGGGCAGCCTTGGACAACAGGGGCGTCCCCGGCCACGGGGCCCGAGCCGGCAGGCACACGAGGTGCTGGGCAGAGCGCTCGGCCAATGCCCAACAAACCTGGACGGCCCGGTTGCTGCCGTCACTCACCACGTACCTGCAGCTCAAGTAAGAGAATGCGCGAAACAAGCTGCTCCCAGGTGTTTCTCATTTCTTTAGTAGACAGAGTTGGGTCCAACTTTCCAGGGCCTGCAAAGAACACGGTGTGGGTTACCCAAGGAGCAAACACAGCCACCTACCTAGGGTCAACACCAAATATCCAGCAAACTGAAATCTAGCTCCTTCTGGGCAGCTGGCTTCCTAAGTCAGGCTGAGTATTAGGGACGCCCCTGGCTGCTGCCATCAGCGCTCCGAGCTTCGTGCGGGTGCCTTGGCCTCCGAAGGCTCTGACGCATGGGGCTGTGACGGGAAGGCCATTCTGAACAAAGTGCCCGGAAGGACAGCATTTTGAATCAGAGGCCCAGGGGCCCCATGACAGTGGCCAGGACCACCCCCGGCCACCTCAGCTGCCTCTGGACCCTGCGGGGGCCGCCTGTGAGACGCCGGCTGCTGCCCGCACCACTGGCGCACTCCTGGAACGCGGCCACTCGGTCAGTGTGAGGCGGGGTGGGCTCACCTAGTCTGGAATCACACCAGAATGAGCAGCTTAAAAAATCTAATTTTGCTAAATGCAAAACACATACTGGTACCGGATTCTGGCAATGAAGCACCCAAAGTGGGAAAGGATTTTCTTGTTGTGTGGAAGGGCTTCTTAAATGCTGTTATTACTACTTAAAATAACATTGTCATTACAGTAATCGTTTTAGAAGGTTTTTTGCAGATCAGCAAAAAGAAGGTAAGATCACTCTTAACTCCTCCACTCGGACATAACCATTTTACTAAGGTGGCTCAGAGACTTTTTCTTTTTATGGATTTAAATTTGTAAAATGGACAAATAAGCTCCATGAACACCATACTTTGTAGCCTGCTTTTCGTGTAACACACGGTGGGCATGTGAACATACCGAGTCAGCCTGCGACTAGAGTACTTTTTTAGGAAAAGCAGAAGTTATCCCCCAAAATAGGGCAGATGTACAAAGAGAACGAGTTCCACGCAGTCATCCAACATTCACCTCTGCTGGAGACGCATCTTTAACACAACTGCCTGTTCCGGACGATCCACACTCCCCCTGCAGGGGGTGGATTACACACTAGGCTGATTCTTGAAACTGCAAAGCCTCCCCTCATACACACGCACTGAACACTCCTGTGCCAGTGATTCCGAAATTGCAGGTCCCGACCCAACGGCAGTAAAGGCGCCGCCTTCGCCCGCCATGCATGCCTCGGTGTCCCTCGGGAGCTGTGAGCAGCAAGCCTGCCCGCTGTGCAGCTGTGCCGAGGCACCCCGGCCCCGGGCCCTTACACTGGTCGGGGCGCTGCTGCTGCCCCCGGAGGAGGCCGCACAGGACGACGTGCACCGCGCTCATGCTCTCGTCCGCGCTCCTCCCCAGCGTCTTGGCCAAGTGCTCCAGGTCCCTGTGAATGTGCAGCTGCAGGAACCCCTTCGGATCTCTCACTGGAGGCTTGATGATGTTTACCAGAGCCTGTGGGGGCGACGAGACGAAACAGGGGATGAGACCTTGTTTGCAGGGAGACGGCGAGCTCAGCAAGGTCATGCGTAACGAGAGACTAGCGCTGAGCCAGGGGACGGCCTCCAAGACAGCAAGCACTCTTCCCGGAGAGACGGAGCGTGAGTCCAGGAGCTGAGGCGGGAGAAGGTGGGGGCGCCGAGGCGCGAATGGCCGCAGCCTGAGAACGGCTGCCGTTCACAGGGGCGCAGGGAACTGCGAAGCCTGAGCGGTGCTATCGTGACCCAATTAACTTAGAGGGAACGCAGTGCGTGTTCTTTCTTCCCCAGAGCTACAGGGAAGACGTGTAAAATCGTGATTCTCTTAGCCTCTCCACCCCGAGCTGTGGATGGAAGACACAGACTGTTCATTTAAAACGGAGGTTATATAATCTGATGAATAGTCCCCCCCCATATGCCACTGTGGGAAAAGTTAGGATGTATAATTTTATGTTACTCCGTGGATTAGGTAGCAGTGACATATTCCAAATCCACAGGCAGTGGCTAGGGCTTCTCAGACAGCAGGGCTCAGTGTGAAAACCTGCAGCAGGTCACGACTCTCATAACTAGACACATAGCCTGGTGGCAACACGCTTACCTGGTGGTTCTGAGCAGCTCCCCAAAGCATAGCCAAATGAGTGAGCAGCCGCAGGAGGAGGAAGGTGGCCGGGGACAGCTGCCGGTCAGACACCACCGCCTCGCCTCTGCGCTGCGGGTACCCCAGCACGTGGCCGGTCTGAGTTCTGTCTGCGCCATTGCTGGAAAGGACGAGAGAAGACACGATGAGGCCTGAAGACGGTCACTTCTTGGCTCTGGGGTGCACACTGCAGGGCCTTGGCATGCGGAGACTCGGTCCACAGCGTTGAAGGAAACCGTGTTAAAAGTACTTCTTAGTCTACCAAGCCCAGACCACGTTCCTGAGTCTTTCTTTGTAGACTCACCTGTCCGGCAGACCAAAAGCCCACAACATTCTCAGTGGGAAGTGGCCGCACCGGGTGGCTGCACGCTCCCTGCGCCCTGTGTGAGGATGGGTCTGCGCCTGCCTCATCCACGGAAACTACTGTGGGCCGAGGAGCAGGCACGCTGGCGGCAGCCGGAGCTTAGGACACTCGGCTCCCATGTGGGGATTTGTGTGCACTGGTCTCATTTTCCCGAATCGAACCTGGGATTCAGGGTCTGTGAGGATTTTGTAGCAACCCAGATGGGAGGTGCAGAATAACAGATATATTCAGTTCCAAAGATCTTAAGAGATCCTAGGACATTCTGATAGTCCACGGAGATGACAGCTGAGACTATATTAAACTGTAAACTGCACCTGAATAGTCAGCATGTACAATGGCCATGGAGAGGCCACACCTGCCACCCCAAGGCAACATTTACAACCATACTTGTTTCACGAGTAAGTGTGTGATTCTAGATCAGATTTGTATCTGGATTCTGAAGTATTTGATAGGACTGACTATGTCTCGACTTCACTTTTCTCAAAAAATAAAGCAAGCTAAGTGCATTCACAAGTGATGCCAAGGCCCAGTCTTTGGTTTTGCAAACTCAAAATGTTGTTCTGAATTAGGTCACCTGTGTATATCAAACATATTTCTACAGGCAGCATGGCCCGGGTCTTGGTGGAAGACATCTATTCAGCAAATACGAGTTAAGTATTAAATTAATAGCATTCTTAGCATTTGAGAACCCAGTTAGCCAGTGACAGGTCCAACGTCTCACTGTTGTACAACTATGGGACCTTGGCAACAGTACCCAACAGGACAAAGGCCAAGTATACCGGGGTGATCAATGCTGCACTTAGTGTCAGTTTATCAGAAGGAAGACTTAAGAGCCCCCAAAGTCTGGAAGCCTGTGGTTTAACTACTTAAAAGGGAAATACAATCTTACGTACACGATAAGATGAAACCCATCACGAGGTTTGTGATCAGTTCCTCCAATGGGCGCGTGGCAGTCAACACAGAAGCTCTGTTCCATCGGCAGGCCACACTAGGGCAGACAGAAGGGACACAAGCTCCACTTGGGGGCCAGGGCCGCTCTGCACACGAGCACTACCAGGCCACAGAGGCACCGGCACAGGGGTGGTCAGTGCCACAAGGCTATGTCAGGGGCAGGCGCTCCACGCCAGTTATGTTGTATATGGGCCAATCCAGGTTTTTGTTTGGAACAGCAGAGACAACCTAAGTTTCATTCTCCAGTAGAAACCTCACTAATACATGAAACCCATCTTCCTTCCCAAAGGCCTCCACCGTCCCCGCGCTTCGGAATCCAGCCGCAGACAGTACAGCAGCTCCCTAACTGGTTCCTCAGCTTCTTGTGAACCTGCTGACTTAGAAAAATGTAACCATACGATTTACTACTTCCAAAGGCTCGTTTTTCCAAATCAGACCATCCGCTAGAGAACACAGAGAACCACAGCCTGTAGCACACCGAACCAGTCTGACTCCCAGACCACGGGATCTCAGAGCTGACGGCAATCTTGGGAAGAATGCATTTCAAACTCATTTCATGATGAGGAAGTGACTGAATCTCAGAAAGGTGGAGTTTATGCACCAGTTATTTTCCGCCTGTGTCTCATTTACTTCATTAAATAACATTCGCCAGTTCGGTTCAGTAGCCCAGGGCTGAGTAGGGACAGGGCTCCCCAGGGCCCCGCCCAGATGCCTCGGGGTTCAGAGACTGCGAACCCTCCTCTCCCGCAGGAGCTTATGACTTCTGAGTCGGTATCTGGACCATCTCCTCTCTGGGCCAGTGACTCAGCCTATCATCTAGTCCACACAGGGCCACCACAGATGGGCCACTAATGCCACACAGCAGTGGCTCCTAGTCAGCAGCAGTTTGTCTCCCAGGGGACCTTCAGTTGGCCAAAGCCACTTCAGGTTGTCACACTGGGGAAATGGGGTGCTGACAACGGCTGAGCTGAGGCCAGGAGCGCCGCTCACCATCCCGCAGCGGCCAGGATGCCCCCAGGGGAGTAAGTCCACAGCGCTGAGGCTGGAAACCTCGCCCTGCAGGGGTGCAGTCTGAACAGCCTGAGGTCAGAACCCTAAATGGCTCTCCAAGGAGTTACGCTCTCCCAGGTCAAGACCTGCCCAAACCCGGCCCCGAAGACCAGACACCGAGACTCACCTCCCCCACGGAGCACGGGTGGCCGTTGGGACACGCTGTCAAAAGAACAACAGGACACATGTCGGCTGGATGGCCCACGGTTAAGGAAAGGAAGCTGACTCTCCTCCGCAGCCTGACCACGTCAGGACAGAGAGCGGGTGCCTGAGCTCGCTGGGGAGGAGCGCCCTGGGCCCGGCTCGATGAGGCAAAGAGAAACTAGGTTACAGGTCACACCGGGGTCACTTCTGGCGGTGGGATGCGTAGTACTTCATACCCTTCCGTCTCTTTGATTTGTTTTTACCATGAGCATGTTTTGTAATTAACTTTAAAGCTAGTTTGAAAGAATTATTTACTCAGGCAACCAAAATTTACATAAAATTGTGAGTCATGTTATTTTGTCTTCACATCTAGATTTCAAAAAACAACTGTCCTTGGGTCAAAAGCTTGGCTGCATTGTGGGCTGGCCCTTGACTGAGCCTGCGATGGGGCTCATATTCCAGGGAAAAGAAGTGCACCCTGGAGGGGCCCCTTGCCCACGACTGAGAAGTGCTCTAGATGGCTCACAGGTTGGCAGAGCCGGCTCCTTCAGGCCCTTCATGGTCCGCAAAGGCGCGAACAGCAGAAGATGACGATCATTTTGGGACGTTCAGACACAAACCGTGTGGACCCCTGTTCTAAACCCATGCCTCACGTGGTTTTGGGGGCTCTGCAAAGCTCAGAGGGTTCCCTTCAGACGCCAGCACTTACTGTACCAGCGGACTCCTTCCAGATCCTTCCAATGTGTGGCTTGAGCCAGCAGGTCTTCAGGCATTGTGGGGAGAAAAGCTTCCTGAAAAGCCAAAAAAAGCAGAGACAGCTTGAGCTGAGTGAGCGCCCTGACTGGTCGCTGTCAGCAAGAGGCCTAGAACAAGAAAGGAAACATCTGGTTCTCTCTCTTCCTGACCCAAAAGCTCTCCAGGGAGAAGACGGAGCAGCTCTCCGTGAAGCAGAGGGCAAGGCTAGTGTCTCGCCACCAGGACTGAGGTGCCACGCGAGGCGGAGCGGACGGAGAATCTAGGAGGTGAGTTCCGGCGGCTCCCGGAGCACAGGCCCCGGCTCTGCAGGGACAAACGGCCAACGTCTTTCCTGGGAAAGTGGGTGGCAGACCCATCTTACCGCCATGCTGTCTGGGAAGAAGGCCAGATTCCTCAGGGGCTCTAGGACTCCGCCCTTCCCACAGAGGAGGACGGCAGCGGCATGGACAGCCATCTCTGTCACCGCCCCTTCGAGGCCGCCCTCCCCGGGGCCCGTCAGCAGCGGCAGAGTATTGGACACGAGGGACGTTGCAAAAAGTCTGATGTCAGGAGGAGAAAGGATCTCGTTCTCTTCGATGAATCTGTTCAGGGCCTCACATTGCTGGGAGGAAGAAAGGTCTGATATTAAAATACGCCAGAGAAAAACAGGATATGAAAGAAGCCAAAGATTGCCCTAAAGCTAGTCACACATTCTGATACCAAATACTTACCTATATCAAGGTAAATACAGTTCAGTTATCACCACTCGAGGAGAAAATTACCCAGAGAAGAGAATTCCCATCTACAAACAGCACCCCAGACCCAAGCGCTAATTTAGATGCTCTACTTTGTAAACATTAGCTTATGTTCTTGAGTTTCTCACTGCAATTCTGCAAGTTTTGGTGAAACTGAAGGCAGGCACCCAACACGAGAGACGCTGAAACTCACTGCCTTAAGAAAAACTATGGGAACTAGCCCATGTTTGTGGCTTTTACTTCTCTTCAAAAAAGTCCCTCCCAATAGCGAGACTCTGAACACAGCCTGAGTGCTCACTCACCTCCGGCTTAGGATGGAGATGCGTGTTTGGGGATCGGAACAGGACCGTCACCTCCCGGAAAAGCGCCAGCAGCAAGTGGGCTGCCTGTGGGGGGCAGGAGCTGGCCTGAAATGGCAAGGATATCAGGTGAGACTCGACCCCAGGCCAGTGTCCTATGTGAGCCATACATGAACACAGTGGATCGGCCCTTAAGTCACAGAGGGAGTGGGGGGCCTTTCCCAAGACCTTCGTGCCCAGGACCCTGCACCTCAACAACCACCTCCTGGCAAACACCTGTCACAGCACAGCTCACAAATGTTCTTACGGGAAGTGCAATGCGCTTTGACCAGGTGGCGTCTGACCGGGAACGGAATCCACCCTCTTCTGTTTCTGGCTACCTCACTGGTCACAGTGGGGACAGGATGTCTGTCCCCCTCTCCCTGGCACAGTGCCAGGGCAAACGAGGAGGAAGGAAGCCAGACCAGAGAGAACAAGATGAGATTCGACACCCCTGGACCCATTAAAGCAGGTGCACACCCAGGCACACGCATGCACATGCGTGGATAGGAATTTGCTAGCTGTGCCGTGCTCATAGCAGAGTGACCTTGGAGGGAGGGAATTTCCACTGGGTTTCATAGGAACTAACAGACATAAACAATCAGAAAGGAGCTCTGATGGCCTTGCCAGGTCAGCAAGGCTGAGTAGATCTGTCTGCCCACTCAGCTATTCTCCTGTTCAGGCCAGGCGTGCAGAGGCCACGGGCCTAGGACTCCCAGTGCCACATGTCGCTCTATGGAGCTCTCCCATTGTACCGTGTGACGTCAGGGAGGTGGGCGGCGGGCTCTGTGGGGTGTCATTTGTGTGACGAGAACCCGCCCTACCTCCAGAGCAGTGACGATCGCCAGGGGCTTGCATTCCAGGACGGCTTTGCCCACCGCGTCACGAAGGGCTTTGTATTCATCTCCATGCACTAGGAATCGATCCATCTGGCCCGGGTAGTCCTTCTGCAACCGCAGGAACACAGGGTTACTCACAGTGGGGACAGGGGAGGCATGTCTAGTGAAGAACTCAACAGGGAAAGGGACCAGGTGATCATTACAGGCTTAAAGGCAGCTGAGCTGGGCTTCCCACAGTCCTCCGCTCTGTCTGGGGAGCACGTCCTCCGTGCTCGATGAAGAGGGCAAGTGGATGGACACTGGGAGGGGCGATGCCAACCTGGGGCCGCTCTCCCCCCTATCCCCAGAGCAGGCCACCAAACGTTGGTGACTTCAACTATGCTGACTCAGAGCTCCAACTGATAGTAGAGAAAAGCCAGGACTTGTAGTGCCATTTTTGTGACCCTAGGACGGTACAACTTCCTCCCTTCTGAGCACTAGCAGAGAAGCAGACAGGCCCCAAAGCCACAAGCCCTGCAGCTCTGTGCTCCTTGGCTTTCCTTCTCTTTAGCCTCTGCCTGTCGACAATACGAGGGCTCGTTCTGCTCAATCACTTCAAGTCTGCAGAACACAGAGCTGCAGAATCATTCCGCACCCCGTGTTGACCTGGACCAGAGGGGACGCCTACAGAAGCCTTGCAGGTGCAAACACCACCGTTCCAATCTGCACAGTCTAAGACAGCACACAGGCTGGGTCAAACCAGCAAACGACTGGAACAGAGGCACACATTTTCCTTGGCGGATATGGGAGGTCCGGGGAGGGATCAGAGCACCCGCCCTGCTGTGCCGGCCCCCTAGGGTTTCCGGACTCACTGCTCACCTGCTGGGCAATGACCTCCTTGGGAAACACCCACTGGGCTGGGTGGCCCTGTCTGGAGAAGCTCTGCACACACTCCATCCCCTGCTGGCTGGTGAGCTTCCTGACCAGGTACACGCGGAACCAGTCGTTCCCGGCCTCGGCGCAGAAGTACTGCACCTGCCCCAGGTAGGAGCGCTTCTCCTCAGCCATCTCTGCAGGGGCCAACAAGAAGGCGTGAGCCGCGGGGGCTAAGAACGTGCGCTCGCCAGCTGTCAAGGACACGGAGCTGGTGTGAAGGCCTGGGGCTGCTCTTTAGGAAATCATGGTAAGGAAACTAGGAGGGGTCACTGGAGGGCCGGTAATACTCTGAGAACCACTTTTCCACATGTCCTGGGATTCTAAAGAACAGGGTGTCTCAGTCTGAGTTAGAGAGAGGTGCAAAGCAGACCTGCGGAGCCCTCCTGAAGCTCAGAGAGGAAGTCAGAAGCCCTGTCCAGGCAGAGGCGGATCCTGGCCACGTCCTGCAGGCGCTCCACAGAGGCCTGGCAGGCAGGCTCCCGGCCCAGCCCCATGGAGGCGTACGTTCTGAGGAACTGGCCCTCCTCCCTCAGCCGTCTCAGCCCAGCGCTTGCAGAGAGGGCGGTGTGCTTCTCATGCATGGAATCCTAGGGGGCCAAGGACCGAAGAAAAGCATGTCATTCCTTCTCGTACAACAGGCCCCAGTCTCCCAGAATTTCCAGTCACACTGTGGAAAATAAAGGATGAAGAATACCGTGTAGGTTTGGGTGTAAATTTTCTGTATCATTTTGTAGCATCCTTCTTATTTTAGGGGTGAGACAAAGAAGAAAAAGAAAACCCAGGAGGAAAACATTTTGTATAATCTTATTACTTTTATATGCATTGTAGAATCTTTGGAAGCAAACAAAAATACAAAGAGAATTAAAAAGTATTCACAGCCTCAGCGCCTGGAGGTAAGTACTGTCGGTAGGGGTGGTATATACCAGGCTGCTCTTTCCTCACTCGCACGCACATAAATGGCCATCTATGCAACGACTGAGGGTACAAGCGATGGTTCTGAAACCCCTTTCTTCTCCACGGAAGAGAGCACCTGCTAATTTTACCAGCTACGATTATATTCTGTAAATTTTCCGAAACACTTTTCCATGGCTCACACCAGTGACTCAGACAGTTTGCGGGAAGGGACATAAGACAGCGACAGCGTACCTCCAGGCAGTTGGTGACGAGCAGGTACAGTTCACTTTTATCTTCAGTTATGCATGCCTTCTCTTCTAACAGGGACAAGTAGGTCTGAATATAATCTTTTACTTCATGGAAGCTATAGCAAGAGAAATGTTGTACCTGGTTATCTCAGGTCTGGAAGCTCAGTTTCCCAAAGGAAATAAAAAGCTCTCTCTCTACCCTCCACCTACTTATCTATCAATCTCTCTCTTTCTCTATTAATATATACCCACGCATGTATATACAGTTTATAACATGATTTGACTGAAAATATTTTAGCACAATACTAGAGGTATATGAGCCTGTATTTTAGACCAGCTGTTCTTAAACAACACTTCGGTCTCAGGGTTCCTTTTCAGTCTTAAACATTACTGAGACCCTGAAAGAGCTTTTGTTCACATGGGTTACATCTGTCAATGTTTAGATTTTTAGGTATTTAATATCTATCCCTAATTAGAAATTAAAACAAAAATTTTGAAATATTTATCAATTCATTAAAAAAAATAATAAACCTATTACATGTCAAAATAGGTAACATTAAAAAACTCTTTTCCAAAAGCAAAAATTAATTAGTAATGAGTGACTTTGTTTTTCATTCCTGCAAATCTTTTTAGCGCCCCTTTGCGTGTGCTGTATTGATGTATATGATGTTGATCTGCTCTCACGCACTACATAGTTGGAAAAGGGAGAAATATTTTAATCGTCTTAGATAATTGTGGATACTCTTTTTTGATACTGTACCAGAACCTGACAAATAATCTCTAAGGATCGGCTGCAACGTGCAATCTAGAACCAGATCAATGCATTTTTCATGGTCAGTTACATTCAATCAAATGGTCTACCTTGTATTTTAAAAGTACAATGCATTTTTTTTTAACCAGCACATGATTTTGTGACATCAAGCACTGGTCATCTGGAAAACGCTGGTTCACTGAGCTATGCAGATCTTGCAAATGTGTGTGTTGACACATTTTTATTCTACAGTATATTTTTTAAAACCTCACATACATTAGTATCACCACCCATGCCATTAAAAGCTAACCAGCTCATGGTGGAGGGTATAGGTTTTCCAAAATGTCGGTATTTGCTTCAAAGCTTGAATTTTACCACTACCACCACCGGTTTCCCTCGATGTGACAGGCCCACTTCACTTGTTCTCAAGAAAAGGCCAGCTGAACACCTGGGGCCACGTAACTGCAGCCAGGCACACGTACCCCAGGAAGAAAGAGGTCCGCCGAGCACAGAACGCAAGATGCCCGCGTGCCACCGCCCCTTGGTGACGATGAGGCCCGGGGTGCGGTGAGGGTTTTGTGCACACTTCCCATTTTGACAGAATATTAAAAAGTCACATCCTCAAGGGAGGATATTTAGTAAAATCAATCCTTTTTAGAGCCCCAAGGACATCATTAAGTGACAGTAGTCAGGTGCTACTGGCTTTTGCACGCCAGGCCTGGCGGTCGGGGGCAGGACACCCTCTGCAACCACACGGGCAGCAGCAGGTCCAGGCCAGGTGCTAGCTCGGCGCTGTAAACATCATTTTGGCCTTGGGCTGCCCAGAGGTCCTCAGCCTGGCGCCAAGAGCCCCACTACAAGTGGACATCCATGTGGCCCAGGCAGACGCAGGGGCCCACAGCCAGCGGGTGCCGTGCGGCCAGACGGTGTGGTGGCGCCCCGCCACGGGTCCAGAGCCCGAGCAACGAGGACGCCGCGTGGAGTCAGGTCTGCTTTGTTGCATGGTTGGCCTGGAGAGCTGCCGTGCACGTTTCCACAGACTGTCCAAGGCCAGCCTGCTCAGCCCCTAACGCACAGAAGTGCCCCAACGGCTAGAGTAAAGGACACAAGCATTTCTCAACCCAGAGAATGACAAGGTGGATTTTTAAATGGTGGTTTACATCTTAAGATGTTTATCTTATTGTCAGTCCCATAATTTTTAGTCTCTAAATATTTCTGAGCAAAATGTTTGCCTTGTAAGTACCATTTCTACTCACGTTATCATGTCTACACTACGTCAAGATGCACGCATACATACAATGACATGGCCATTTCTCTAAGCAAAGAAATTCAAATGAGCACAGATTTCACACATTTGTCAAAATCAATAAAAACCACTTAACATCCAAAGAGGTTCATTTCAGATTTCAAGTTAACTCTACCTATATGCCTTAAAAGCCTTGAAAGTATAGCAAGATGGTAGTTCTGTAGAAAGACATGGTAAGAGCATTTGATTGGTGAATCCTCAGGAATCCTGTATGAACAGACTATTTCAGCCATGTTGGAAAAAAGCAAAATGTTTCTGTCTAGCAAGAATGCAGCAGACCCACGTTTTAGACCTAAACCTCATCTCCATACTGAGTCTCTTGTGGACACTGAAGTCAGTAATGGTTGTTTCTGTCCAAACTCTCCTTCCAGCATCCTGATTTCCCCATCACCTAAGCACACAATCAAGTCAGACAGCAGGCTCCATATCCAAGCATCTTCTGAAAGATGCCTTCTGCATTCTAAGCATTTTCTGTAATAGCACAATTTGACCAGACCATTGAGCTTGGGCACCACGTGAGCTTCTCTGTCTCTTTATAGAATCAGAGACATCTAAGAACTGAAACAAAATGTAGACTACATCTAGGACAATGAGGGTGAGGGAGATTCCAAGCTCCCATCCTACAAATCTCCAAACTAGAAAGCGGCGGAAGGCAGGATGGAACCACAGACTTCTGACTCCGGGTGCCCACGTTTCACAGCACCCCACTCCTCTCCCACCACCTGTTTTCTTCTTCCTAACAACATGCTTGCGGCTGTGCTGAGCTCATCTGCCTGTACGTGAAGATGTCAAACACACAGCCAATACAGACACACATACCAGGTGCTCTCTCCCTGAAAAAGCCCCCCCCCCCACAGTGACGTGACCACTAGTCCTCTGAGAAATGCCCAGCAGCAAAGGAAAGTCTGCAATGAGGAGCAAAGAAACCAAGGTTTTCTGGGGGCAAACCCCAGGTCCACGGTGCTCACCTGTACTTCAAAAGCAGCTTCAGGACCACGGAGCGGATGACAGGGGTCCTATCCATGACGTCGTCGAAAGGGGAGAGAGATTTTGTGTGTTCACGGTATCCTTAGGACACAAAGGGAAACATACCTCCTTGTTTACATCAGACACACAAAAGTGAGACGAAGCTCTGAATGTGTCGGTCTGTAAGAAGAGAGCAACTTACTTTGGGAAGCATCTCTTAAGAACTCCTTTTTTACGAAGAGTAAAGAGAGCAGATCATCGACCACACTCTTCTGCGGTGGGGAGTTATCTTTGAAGCACACGGTGGAAATGAGGTCCACGAAGAAACTGTTGCACAGCTGTCGGAAGCAGGAGTGTTTCTCAATGGCATTCCTTGGGGATGGTCGAAAAACACGGTCAGAAGGTGCAGAGCACGTGTTCCAGAATCCCTCCACACAGAACGCTTGGGGCTTTAGACAGCTTTTTGTTTTTGTGAGTACAGTGATGCAAGTATCTCTTTACATTGATTAGAGCTGGTCTTTAAAACTGCAACAGTGTGAAGAGGCCTCTCGTTCCAGGAACACTTGGATCATCTGGACCAGCCAGACTGTAATATCCTAAAAGCCTGTCAATGAGCCTGTCCCCTGGCTCGCCTGGGCTCCACTTGGAGGAGCCTTCGGAGGACTGAGCAGAGCTGAGGACGGCCACGCCCGCAGAGCTCCTGCCCGAGGAGATCGAGCCTCGCTTCAGGTCGCGGGACGTGAACGGCACTTATGCGTCAAGAGGATGAACCAGTTGCTCAAAATTCCTTGGGTCTCTTGTGACAGTTTTATTTCGTTTATAACTTTCTGGCTTATTTTCTCTAATTTTGCTGTCTCCCCGATCCATATGCAGGTGTGTCCTGGGAAAGAGTAACTCTCTCGCTCACCTTTTTTATAAAAGGTGTTTATAAAGGCCAGTAAGTAGCAACCTCTCAGAATAGTTCCCTCAAGTCAGGTTTTCTCACCTCAATAGTTGATATTCTGAATACTGTGAGTTTATATTCTGAATACTATATTTGTAAAAGAGGAAGAGGATAAAAGAAGGCTTTCTTAGGAGAAAGGGTGTTTTACCTGTGCTCTTGGGAAACCACTGGAGAGAAATTTTCTGGCAAGTCAGCTAAACACAGGGTGCACCTCGTGTCCCCTTGGGTGAGCAAGGTTTTCATGCAACGCAGGCAGTGCACATGGTCACAGGGCAGGCAGACAGGATCCTGGGCGTCTTCCAGGCAGATGGGGCATGGCTGAACCCCAAACCTAGAATTCAACAGGGCTGGTCAGTGTGGACGCAGAGAAGCTGGCTGCAAGAAGAGAAAAATACCAAAGGTTCACAATGCATTCCCTCCCTCGCGGAGCCAGACCAAGATCTCACCTGGAGAAGGTCCTGCTGGCCTGGTCCTTACATTTACAAAGAGTGGTCATCACCGCCACAAAAGGCCTGTGGGTCTTGATGTCAGAGTTCTCCTCCAGACACTGAGGGAGAAAGGCGGGGAGGAGGGAGGTGACCGGCTGGAGGCCGGGCGGAGGTCCACCAGGCGGGTGTGCTCCCCCAGGGCAACACAGCGCCCATGCGCACACCCTGCCCAGGCTGGACGCAGGACGGCGCGTGCAGGACAGGGCTCTGCCCTTCACTTAGCAGCTCCCTTAACCTGGGGCCCTTTGTGATTCTGCTTTCGGAAGGACGGCATCCTCAACTTGACGATTTTCCCCCTCTTCCTCTCCTTTTCTTTGAACATCTGCCCCTCCTCCCACATGACGCCTCTTGCAGTTTAGATGATCATACAGGGACCGATCATCTGTGTGTCCACCACCAAGTGTAAGAAATCTTGGTGTTTGGGAATATTTGCTTTTGGTCATTTTTTTAAAGAAACAAAACATCACAGATAGAGCTGCTAGAAATGCTCACGTCACAAACCCAGAGTGAGGTAGAGGCCAGCCTCTAAGGAGAGGCCATGGTTACTGAAGGGTGGTCAGAGACACAGGAACTTTTTCTGCAGGGGCACTGCCCTATGCATCACTAAGCCTATTGGGGTGCCACGCGGCAGAGTCACGAGGGCTCCCTGCAACCCTGGTCCACCGGCAGCACCGCCTTTAGAGGTCCAGGACCCTGGTGGCCTTCTCGTGCATTCCGCCCCTGACCGTGGCAGTGGTCGGCAGCTCTGGCCAGGCTGTCGGTCCAGCCCAGGTGGGGCTGGGCCCTCAGCCTCCCAGGGTGTGGAAGCACATTCTCTGCACGGCCAACTTCTGTTCCCACCCTGGAGCCCTGAACCACAGACCCTGACCCAGCATGGAACACGTCGTCACACAATTAAACGTTGACCTGCAGCGGCCTCTGTGAGGAGGCCACTTTCCTTTGCACTTCTAGATAAAATCAGCAGCAGCTGATTGTAAAGGGTTGCGCCAGCCTGCAGGAGAACGTCTGGTGATGCCTCTCTGTCTCCATCCCAGAAGGAAGCCAGCCGCACACTCACCTTGCTCAGCAGGAAGACGTACTCGGTCACCAGCGGGCGCAGCTCGGGAAGCTGGCTCTCGGTCTCCAGGAGCACATGCTCCACAAAAAGAGCAATGGAAAAAATACGATTCCAGTGGGTTCTGTCAGGAGAGGAGAGTCACTGGCTCAGCCGGGGGCAAAGCACCTGAGACAGGAGCGAGTGAGGGGCAGCAGCTCCCCACACAGGAGGTGAAAGATAAGCAGAGGCTCAGCTGCACAGGTGGAGTCACACAGAGGTCCCTGGCCACGGCCACTGGGCCTCTGCCGCCTCGAGGGCCTGCTGCTTCCCGCCTCGGGGTCCCACATCCTGAACCTCAGCCTTTGCCTGGTGGGTCCCTGCAGCCCTGAACGGCCAGAACAGGACTCTCCCGGGAAGCCTGCCCTGACTGCTGGCCTCTCTGCAGGGCCTGCCTCTGCCGTCCCGCTGGGTCCCTTCCAGCTGCCCCATCACAGACTCCCTCCTGTGCCTCGCAATGACCACTTGCCTTCCTGTTCCCCCAGTACTCCCTGCACCCCTGAATGCAGAGCCTTCCTCTTCTCCATGTCCCTAGTGTCGACATGGTGCCTGGCACCTGTTGAGGGGTCACCTGGGCCTCACCTGACTTCCCCGACGATGGCTGTGGCCCTGCTCCCGCTGCCCTGCATGTACCCGTCCGAGCAGAGGAGCTCCATCGGCATGGCGAGTCTCTTCACCAGCTGCAGCCAGGCCTGGGGACTGGGCTTCAGGATGTCTCTGATCAGCATTTCAGCACAAGCCATGGCTACATAGACGTCCAGAATCTAGGGAGACAGAGGACAGGCCAAGGACTGAGCAGCCCCGCGGAAGGGGAGCTGCTCCGGACCCTGAGTCCAGAGGCCCGGCGGTGGGCCCGGGGCATTTTGGGGCCCTCGGCTCCAGCTGTCCTGGGACAGAAGAGACACTGGCTATAGCTGTGCTCTGCCAGCTCTGAGCTTCCCCGGGAGGAAGTCCCCAGCCGGAACACAGCCCACAAGCTTCCCTCTTCTAGGGCGGCCCTGGGAGCAGCCTCCCACCCAAGCAAGGCAGGCCAGGCCCGGGCTGAAGGCACTGACTGTCCCCATCGGGGGGCCATACCAACTCATGTCCAGAGCCATAGTCGTGTAAGGCTTCTGGGCTGAACAGAGCCTGTGGAATTTGGGGACAGATAGTCAGGATTCTGGAGAAGTTCTGCAGCCGGCTCCTGAAATGCTGGTAGGCCAGGTGCACCCATGGTAAAGAAAGCTTCTCCTCTGGCTGCTCCGCCTTTAACTGATTGATGCAGGACGACAGAGCCATGTGCAAAACCTGGGACCAAAAACAAGCTTTTACTCTGTGTCTGCAAATCACAACACACACACACATACACGTTTTCCCTTTGGAAAATGTAAACTATTCAAAAAATGACAAAAAAGAAACTTAAAAACCACACGCAACATCACTACCCCTAGTTCACTTCTCGGTGTCCTCTTTTCTAGGCATCTTCATAACCACACCTCTCCCCGCTGCTGTCCCCAAAGCAGGATCACAGTGTAGTTCTCATTTTTTTCACTTAACATTGCGAGCATCTCTTTTATCACTGAGTATATTTGAAGAGCACCATGGTTTTTAATGCTTGCACAATAATCGATCAAATGGCTATGCTTTAATTTGTCCAACCTTTATTTTTGAACAAGTAAATTGTTTTCTATTTCTGATCTTAGAAATAAAGTCGAAAAGAACATTCCTGTGCATAAACTACTTAGCCGCGTCTGCAGTAATGTCTCAGGACAGAATCACCCGTTCAGATGGGTGAGGTTTTGGTCACCCTGCCAGGCAGGTTCCCAGCAGCCCTGTGCCGGTGCCCCATGCTGTCGACAATGGAAGAACTCCGGCCTTTTTAAAAAATCACTTCTGTCACGTGGACAGCCGAGACAGTGTCTAAAAACTGCTCATGTTCTGCTGGTTTACCAGTGAGGCTGAACAGTTTTGCCAACGTTTTCTGGATTTCTATATAATTATTCTGTTAACAGTTGGTTTATAATTGTCACCCATTTCTTAAAAACAGGGTTTTCTTATTGATCCCTAAGAATACGGGCCCTTCGCTGTACCGCGTGTCCTCCTCAGACTCGTCCCCATCGTGACAGCCTCCCTCCGCCCGGAGCGGCGCTCACCAGCAGCTCCTGCTGAGAGGACACTGTCACGGTCAGCAGCAGGAAGTCCTGCAAGTAGCCCTGGAGCAGCTCGGCCTGCTGCCGCGCACCGAGCTGGGACAGAAAGCTGCCCAGCGGCGTCTGCTGGAAGATTTCCACCAACTTGTTTGACTGCCCTGCAGAGAGACCAGGAACGGCTTGAGTGAGGTGGCAGCCCCATGTTCCCCTTACATTCTGAATGCCCAGCTTCCTTGGCAAAAGGCAGCCGCCCTGTAAATGTATACGGTAAAGTTTCTGCTGAGTGGAAGCTCGCAGATTTTATGATCATCTCTAGACACATTATTTTTCCAGTGGGACAACAGAAATAAAGGCAGGGCAGATACTAATTTCAGTCACAAACAGCCTCGCTACCTCCAAACAGCTAAAATGATCAGAAACAGACCAGGTTTTACACCTCTCAAGTCATACTGCGTCTCAGAAGCCCTCGGGTACAAGAGATTCAATAATGAGAGGGCTGCTCTTGGGGGGCTGGGGCCACGTGCTGCTCAAACCAGAAGACCCGCCCTCAGCGGTGTCACCATCAGAGGGCAGGGCCAGCCAGGGTGTGGCCCTGAAAAAGGAAATACTCTTTCCCCAAGACAGAGGCTGTTTCACATTTGTGCAGAAAAAGTGGCGGAATGCTTTCCTAGGAAAGTAAGCTCATTTTCAAGCATTTTGACCTGTATTTTTTTAAGGCAGAACTGTAAGTAAATTTTGAAAACATTATTTCATGTACAAAAGATGACTTTTCCCAAAGCACTGTTACACCTTCCTATAATGCCCGTGGCCTATAATCTCTGTGGCACGTGGCAGCACCGCACTGCTGGGGGTCCTGGAGGGACCTGGCAGCTCAGTCTGGACGGTCACGGATGCCTGCTGAGAACGGCTCAGCTGGGGACACCTCCCGAGTCCCAGCAGCCCAGCTGCACAGGAGCCTCCGAACGGGAGACACCAGCTCACGGCAGAGGGACTGGTTCTCCTTCCGGGACCTGTCCATCTCCACTGGACCCCTGGGCTCACCTTCAGCCCCTGTGATGTACTGAGCCTGGATCCACAGCTCCTCCAAATAGTCCCGGATTCTCCAGCTAAACGGGACGCTGCTGCAGGTGTCCCAGGAGAGGTTCATGTGGTTTTGCACCATGATGTACGGCATCTCACCTCTGGATCTGCTACCAGGCGAAGGAGGACAGAGGACACAGTGAGGGAGACGTCTCAAGACACAAGATCCACCCCGAGGCCAGTGCGCCTCGATGCTGTAGAGCCAGGTGCCCGAGGCTTAGTCAGCCCGCCCGAATGCCTCACAGCCCAGGCTTACAAAGGAACTCCAGGGCGACCTGGGTCATCTCTTTGTTTGGCAGACAAAATAAAACCAATCCGAGGCTGGGAGGGGCCGAGGAGGTTCCCAGGCTTGGCAGAACCGGGCCGCATGGCGCCTGGATGCCGGTGCCCTGAACGCACACACAGGGAACTAGACATCGAGTTCTTGCTCTCATGGCCCTTCTAAGGGCGTGTCTCTGCTGGAGATTTGGGATTCCATTTACCTGTCGGTTCTTCATCAACCGACACTCCAGAATCAAACCCCCCCGACGTCCAAGTAGGGAGGCCAGCTGAGCTCGACCCGCACAAGAGCAGGCCTAGGGACAGGACGAGGGGTGGGAAAGGCACCCAGACAGCTCCCCTAAGGACGGCTTCCCCCATGCAGACCGACCTGAAGCTGGCAATCTGCTCTCTAACGGGGGCTCAGCAGGCTGGGACTTGAGGAAAATACAGACTAGAGCAGATTTCACAGGACTGCAGTGAGCTCTCCTTGGTCGCTGCAGTGCCCTGACCCTTCTGGCGGCAAAAAGAGCCGAGGTAATGGCGACTCAAAAACTGACACCTGTACTTCACCGAACAGCTGGCACGGCATATTAAGATGGCTGCTGTGTCGCGAGGTTGCTCCCTTCCCACAAAAAGAAGGTCCTCTATTCACCTGGAATCATTCGCCACAAGAGGAATGTTCAGAAGCTTAGTGTCACGGAAAATGAACATCCACAGAGGCCGTACCCAGGATGGGGCACCTGGCCTGGTCAGCAGCTCCAGGTTGCCATCTCTGTCGATGAAGGATATGATGCTCGCCAGGAGAGGGGTCACGGCGCCCTGGATCCGCTTCCAGAGGGTGTGCCTGCAGCCAGGGAGAGGCAGACCCAGGTCCAGGTCAGCAGCCCAACATTTCCTTCCTCCTCGGCAGCGACAGAACATCCTGCCTACCTACCCGCGCTAGAGCTGCGGCAATAGATCGACATGTTCATAGTTTTTAAGTTCCAGAAGAGAAACTCATGAACCGAAATGGCTAAGATGCAAAGCAAAGCCAGGAGGGGCCTTCATTCTACATCTGATAATCTGTAGTTAGTTTCCTGAAAAGGCCAAGTGGAACTTGCTTTATTTTGTTAGAGAGTTAACTTTTTAGAACAAGTCATCTAGGCTCTAGAAATAAAGAAAACAGTGACCAAATGCATTTGGAAAAATTGTTATTTTAAGGAAAAAACCACAGTTGCAGACAGAATATAATAAAGGGGAGACCAAAGCTATTTTGTTCCAGACCGAGTCAGACAGGAAAGCATATACATTATCTAGAACTTACGTGTGGCAGCTGGTGGCTTTTATACTAGGTCTGGGTGTATGTACACACACACACACACACATAAATTCTATTGCTTATGTTAACTGCATTATGCTTTATTGTTATGATTATGTTCCTACATGATAGTAAACTATAATTCATTTCAAAATGTTTGTGGTAAGGTATGAGAAATCCACCAGTTGGTAATTAATATTGGAAAGAAAAATGCAGACTCAGTTTGAAAAGATGGAAAAGAAATAGTTTGCTTTTTATCATACACAGCACACAAGAACCTGGAGAGAACTCAAAACATCTACTGAGTGAACATATCTCCCCGGGCAAGGGAAACAAAAGCAAAAATGAACAAGTGGGACTATATCAAGCTGACAAGCTTCTGTACAGCAAAGGACACCATCAATAGAACAAAAAGGTACCCTACAGTATGGGAGAAAATATTCATAAATGACAGATCCGATAAAGGGTTGACATCCAAAATATATAAAGAGCTCACACACCTCAACAAACAAAAAACAAATAATCCCATTAAAAAATGGGCAGAAGAGCTGAATAGACAGTTCTCTAAAGAAGAAATTCAGATGGCCAACAGACACATGAAAAGATGCTCCACATCGCTAGTCATCAGAGAAATGCAAATTAAAACCACAATGAGATATCACCTCACACCAATAAGGATGGCTACCAACCAAAAGACAAAACAACAAATGTTGGTGAGGGTGTGGAGAAAGGGGAACCCTCCTACACTGCTGGTGGGAATGTAAACTAGTTCAACCATTGTGGAAAGCAGTATGGAGGTTCCTCAAAAAGCTCAAACTAGAAATACCATTTGACCCAGGAATTCCACTTCTAGGAATTTACCCTAAGAATGCAGCACTCCAGTTTGAAAAAGACAGATGCACCCCTATGTTTATCGCTGCACTATTTACAATAGCCAAGAAATGGAAGCAACCTAAGTGTCCATCAGTAGATGAATGGATAAAGAAGATGTGGTACATATACACAATGGAATATTATTCAGCCATAAGAAAAAAACAGATCCTACATTTGCAACAACATGGATGGAGCTAGAGGGTGTTATGCTCAGTGAAATAAGCCAGGCAGAAAGAGACAAGTACCAAATGATTTCACTCATCTGTGGAGTATAAGAACAAAGAAAAACTGAAGGAACAAAACAGCAGCAGAATCACAGAACCCAAGAATGGACTAACAGTAACCAAAGGGAAAGGGACTGGGGAGGATGCGTGGGAAGGGAGGTACAAGGGCGGGGAAAAAGAAAGGGGGCCTTACGATTAGCATGTATAGTGTGGTGGGGGGTGGGGCACGGGGAGGGCCGTGCAACACAGAGAAGACAAATAGTGACTCTATAGCATCTTACTATGCAGATGGACAGTGACTGTGAAGGGGTATGTTGGGGGGGACTTGGTGAAGGGGGGTGCCTAGTAAATATAATGTTCTTCATATAATTGTAGATGAATGATACCAAAATTATTTTTTTTTGATGTAATTAAAAATATTATCTTTAAAATTAAAAAAAAAAACGTCTACTGAGGACATAAAGCAGCTAATGGTCAGCAATTACTTGATCTAAGGAAAACAATGCAGAACTGGAAAAAGTGTAGAAGGTGCTAGAAAGGTAAGAGTAATGGCTGACTGTAGGAAGAAACAGGGCAGGTGCACCCGGACAGGTGTGCAGACCTGGGGTGTCTGAAAAACCCTAGCACAAACACGATCATAACCTGGACTGAGGAATCCCTAGAGGGCAGATGACTTAGGTCCAAACCCCCTGGGTGGGGAGCAGTTAATCCCCGAAGTCTTGTGACAGTGCCTGACACCTGTTTGAGGTGGGCCACACGGGCAGCTCTGAGGCCGCATCCACATGCTGTTCAGACGCCACTGTAGCCGTCTGGTGCTGCAGCAAATGCCGCTCTCAGCAACGGGCAGACAGGGGACGTTCAGTAGCTGAAAGACTTGTGATGAGGGTAAACAGCTTTTAAGAAGCATTTGTGTAAATCTAAGTATTCGGAAAAATCCATCAGGAGGACCCAGGGAAAATGGAACTCCTTGTAGGCTCGAGTTGGATCTTATAAAATTCCTTCCTCAGGAAGTATATTAGGAAGGAAGGTAAAGATAACTAGAGAAAAAAAACAGAAGCAGCTCCCACGGCACCAGTAAGTTCACACATTCCAAGCAACTGCGCTGCCCCCAAGGTTCCTCCTGCTGTTGGCACAGGCGTGGCACCCCCCAGGCGGAACGCAATCAGAGATTAGACCCGGGCAGGGCCTCATGATGGGTCACCCTTTAGAGAAGAAGAGACCAAGGGCCAGACGGACAAAGTAACGGGTCTGAGGACCCTGCAAAACCAGGCCCCACCCCTGACCCACGTTCCAGAGCAGGCCCTCCTCCCCCGACCCCAGCCATCAAGGGTCAGCCCTGAGGAAAGTGTCAAGGTTTCACAGGAAAAGGGTCGAGGACAGTTAATGAATAGTCCAGGGTCTTGTTTTTCTGATTATAAGGTAACATTCAGCTGCAGGCCTGGGAGAGCAATCCCTCTTCCCTCCCCGCCGTCGCCTTCTCAAGCTCATGGCCTGCAACAGCCCCTTCTGTGGTGAGGACATGCTGGCAGCAGACCTTTGTTTCTTACAAGAATAGATGTTGGTTCTTTTTGTTGCTATGAAAAATTTAAACACACACAGAAGTACAAAAAGGAGCCCAATGAACCCCATGTCACGGCCACCCAGACCGCCTTGTGCTTAGTTGGGGAAAAAAACCAAGCAGCCACTCAGATTGCCCAGAGGTCCGAGGGAAGCGTCGGGTGGCCTTCCTTTGACCCGCCCCTCCCGGGGCCCTCGTCCCAGTACCTGAAGGTGCCGGCCTCCTGGAGAGCGTCCAGGTTCAAGGCTTCCCTCACCACCCACTCCTTCGTGTTGCAGATGTAGGTCTCTTCTTGCTTCGTTAAGAGGACGTAGAGGCGCATCTTGGACACCCGTAAGAACGCGGCTGCAAAGGAGCAGAGGAGCCGTGCCCAGGCCCGGCACCCCTCCCCAGCTGGGCCGGCGCCAGGGCAGACTAGTCCCCGCGGCGCGGCCGCTGAACCGCAGCTGAGACAACGAGGGCCACCTACCTTTAAACTCGTCCTCTTCAGTTAGGAGGCCAAGCAGGATCTCGACCCGCTTCATGTTGCGCTGGCAGCTCTTGTTCTGATCCCGGAGCATGCCCACGGCACTTTGTATGCAGCTTCTCAGCAGAGTGGTGGTGTCCACAATCTGTGCCTGTTGGCAGAGACAACCAGGCTGTCCTCTTCTGCCACTACATGTGGGGGATGCCCAGTGACCCCAGGACCAGGCCTGGAGGTGCTCCCACCCAGGGCCCAGCAGTTCCTCTGGGAACCGCGTGTGCCAGGCCACCTGGTCACTGGTTCAGAACAACAGCCAAACCGACCAGGAGAGGGCTGGAGAAGGCGGGTCAGAGCTGCCCCTGGGGACCGTGGCCCTTGCTGCAGAGTGGTGGGGTCACGGGCCACTGCACAGAGCCCGCGTCCTGAGAGGCCCCGAGGCTGGGACCCGGAGGGCAGGAACTCACCATGTCACCTTCCCCCAGCTCACAGGGCCTGCTCCCCAGGGCCTCAGGACCTCCTGTCTCCATTTCCTCCTCCGCCGTGTCCCCTGGTCTGTTGGGCTCTGTTTCCATGAGCTCCTCACACTGGCTTCTGGGCCCGGGCATCTCTGCTGCAATAGAAGCAATCACGTCACTGCTCAGGACACGGAGCGGAAGCACTGGCATGGCGGTTTGTGGGATGGGCCCCAGCCATCGGGCTCTGCTGGGCACCAAGGCCCGCAGTGATCTCCAGAGAAGCCACAGTGGCACAGGCCAGCCTCCGGTTCGCCTGCTCAGTGGGGCCCACTAGGGCAGTCTCTGCCCTCTGCCCTGGGCTTTCCTGCCTTCCACTCGGAGGAGTGACACAGGGGCCACAGCAAATAGAACCTGACGAATCCTACAGGCGCCCATGGCCACCACCTCATCCATCCACAGACCTGATTCTTCTAGTGGAAGTACCGCCTCCTGCATGGCTTGGAGAGCAGTAGATGGTGCCCTGGGGCTCTACCAGTGTTCCAAGCTCCTGCTGTGGGGCAGGTGCTGGGATGCAAAGGGGATGACAGCATGGTGGCCTGTCCCCGGGGCACACCACCGCGTGCTTTGACAGCCCTGGCCGCCACTCCTGCCGCCCTGCATCCTCCCCAGGCCTCGTCCCACCCCAACTGCCCACGAGGTCTCCCCCTGACTCACGCTCAGGCATGCCTTCTGGCTTAAACAGCTGGCTGATGGCCACGTCCTGCAGCTTGGTCACATTGGACACCATGATGGTGGACCTCCGGAGGTCATCGATGTGCACAGACTGCCACAGCCCTGGCAGGAAGAGAGCCATCAGAAAGCCCTCGTACCTTCTCTGCTTTCTTCCTGGCAGTCACAAGCAGGAATGCACCACACGTCCTCACATGTAATACACTGCTCCAAAATCACTCGCATCCCCAAGTCGAACCCTTGAGTATGCGTCGGAAACGCCTGACCCATGCCATGCTGTGTACATCCACAGCTTGAATGGAAGTAACTGACGATTGGTCAAGGATATCGGAAGGCTTGTGAGTCTTTTACATATTTGTATTATACTTGCTGTGGCATAATTAGTAAAAGGTAGGGACACTGGCAAGGTTTGCCTCCCATCATCTATGACGTTATTAAGGGAAACTATTAAAATCGGTATTCTAGAATACCTTTTTTCTTACATAATAAAGGGTTGGAGACCCAGACCTCAGAAAATAAGAGAGAGAAATTTAAGATACTAAGAGAGCACCAGCCCACCGAAAACAGGCATAAACTATCAGTGTGCTCACCACCATGTCAGTCGGGGACACTGTCTCTGCATTAACCACACACAGAAGGTGGGGAACAAGCAGGACTGATCAAGTGTCTACAAGGTAATTGAGGAAATGCTCTATGGTGCGGCGGCAGGTCCAAAATGAGTGTTCTTTGCGGTCAGTCTTCAGTAGTAGGAAACCTAACTGCGTTAGTTCAACCACTGTGGAAAACAGTATGGAGGTTCCTCAAAAAGCTCAAAATAGAAATACCATTTGACCCAGAAATTCCACTCGTAGGAATTTACCCTAAGAATGCAGGAGCCCAGTTTGAAAAAGGCAGATGCACCCCTATGTTTATCGCAGCACTATTTACAATAGCCAAGAAATGGAAGCAACCTGAGTGTCCATCAGTAGATGAATGGATAAAGAAGATGTGGTACATATACACAATGGAATATTACTCAGCCGTAAGAAGAAAACAAATCCTACCATTTGCAACAACGTGGATGGAGCTAGAGGGTATTATGCTCAGTGAAATAAGCCAGGCGGAGAAAGACAACTACCAAATGATTTCACTCATATGTGGAGTTTAAAAACAAAGAAAAACTGAAGGAACAAAACAGCAGCAGAATCACAGAACCCAAGAATGGACTAACAGGTACCAAAGGGAAAGGGACTGGGGAGGATGTGTGGGAAGGGAGGGATAAGGGTGGGAAGAAAAGAAAAGGGGCCTTACGATTAGCATGTATAGTGTGGGGGGGGCACAGGGAGGGCTGCGCAACACAGAGCAGACAAGTAGTGAGTCTACAGCATCTTACTACGCAGATGGACAGTGACTGTAGTGGGGTGTGTGTGGGGGACTTGGTGAGCGGGGGTGCCTGGTAAACATAGTGTTCTTCATGTAATTGTAGATTAATGATACCAAAATTAAAAATTAATTAAATAAATAAAAAAAGAAACCTAATTGCATCTGAGATGGATATTGTTGAGATCACTATTAATATTCTATTTCAGACTTGTGCACCATAGGACCAAGTTGGAAATAACTCAAGCATTATTTAAATGAACATATTCACAAGCATTTCGGTGCTACCTCCATGGAATCCCACATAGGATGTGCCACTTCCCATCCGCGACAGTTTTGTGATGAAATAGACTAAAATATAGTCCTGGTTTTCTTCTATCTTATTGATTTCATTTATGGCAGAATACCTATTTAAAAAATAAACAAGCAGAGACAAAACAGATCAAAACAGATACCAAGCAAATAAACAAAACCCAAGCGTGGCATGGCCGAGAGGTGCCCCGCGGGCAGTCATATTCAGTCTTACATTTTCTTTGCTCTAAATAAATTCATAATCATCTCTTACACCAGCGTGAGGACAAGTTCTCTGGCAGCAGATTCATTTTCTCCCCGATTCCTGTGTCCCTCTGCGTCTCTCTGTTGACCAGGAACCCTATCCTGCAACCCTTGGCGGGATCACCCTAAACTCACTGAGGGAGGGGCTGGCTCGACTTTCCATCTCAAGGAACAGGGGTCTGTGAACAGACAGTCAACGGCTAAAGACACCCACGAGATAAAGTAAGGCATCTAGTACTTTAAAAGGCCCAGAAATCGTTTTTACTTTAATAAGGGAACATAGTCGATTCTTTAAGTATCGGATTTCTCCTACAAACTCTATAAAAATGTCCCGTCAGTACAAATGAAAATCATTTGCATACTATTATCACCCCTGGACCTGCAGCATATTCAAATCGTGTAATTTAAAATTAATAATTACCAAAACATATCTGTGCATATGGCTTCGAGGATATTCTTTCATACTCTAAGAGTCTCTTACCGACGCCTCCTGCCTTTGACCAGTTTTGTGTCACTATTAACCTTTCTTCAGTTTCTCTAGTCCGTACTTGGGGAAATAAAATACAAAGGGAAAGTCTTTATTTTTACTTCTATGTTTATTCTGATACTATACTGTTTTCTGGGAAAAAAATTCCTTAGGAGCACCTGAACGCGTTTTGAGTTTCCCATGTTACTTTCCAAGAAAAGTAATAAAAACATACTTAGCTGAGGCGATAAGCTGAGCGCTACGAACTCCGTCTTCAAAATCTGTTTGAATAATGAGGACTTTACAGCTGGCTGTGTTAGTTAAGCAGTCTCTGAAAAAAGAAAAAAGGGAAACCGCCCAAGTGACTTCTCTGACCTATAAATTGGGTCATAAAATCCCCCCAAGGTGATGGGAAATACAAAAAACACATAGAAAACACTATTGAGGAGAGATTCTCCTCTGCAAGGTGAGCAGGAAGTCCACTGGAGAAAGGACAGAGCCCAATACATGCTTCCTAATGAGATACACGGACGCTGGTTTCAGAGAATGGTGTTCAAGCAGAGGAGCAGCAGACACGGGAGCACAGGGTCCCGTGTCCTCAGCTCGCCCGCACTGGTGACTCCAGGGGTTACTGTAGTCGTGCAGATGAGATACAAAGTGGTCAGGGCTGGGGAACGGAGCGGCAGCGGGGGGCCGGGAGGCTCACCGGACTCCCCTGAGGAAGGAGTACTCCGTGTAGAACAGCTGCAGCGACAGGACGGTGAGTTTCAGAGCCCTGCCCTTTATCTCCGATTCTAAGATTTCACAGTCACAACTGGTTAGCAGTCTGGAGAACGTGGTGATCTGCAAAGTCAGGAAATGCAATTTATTGCTCCAACTCCAGGCAAGACTGCGTGTCTGCTGGGCTGAGATTCTAGAAACACAGTGATGTTTAGCAAGTATCTCCTATGGGCTCAGCGTCACGTGGTGGGCACACAGACAGAAAAGGACCCAAGCCACACCCTCTTCTAAAAATGGGATGGCGCTGAAGCAAACAGAACCCACAGGATCCAAAGGCACTGGAGATGTGTTCGCATCTCCCTCCTGGACGCCGGTGTCCCTTCCTGCTTTGGCCCCTCAGAAATTCTCATGACCCCTCAGGGCCCCCCCACTGACAGTGCTTCCTGGCAATTCTGCTCAGGATGGAGCCAGCCTCTGCTGCCCCTCCCTTCCCACAGCTGTTAGCCGCTCTCCTCTGTAGCTCATCACATCACACGGTGCAAACCAAGCCCTCCTCACAGGCACGCTCCTACCGTGGTGGCCAAACCTGCCTCCAGACGGGCCTTACCCCTGAGCTTCCAATTCCTGTATGTGGCTGCAGACAGCTGTGTCCACCTGGGTGCTACAGGGACGTCAAAACCTCTCCGAGTGGAGTCTACCACTGCCTCCCCAAAACTGGCTGCTTGTACAAAACGCCTGGGCAAAGAAGGGCCCAGGGACTCATTGCCACACTCTGCCATCCCCCATGGCCACCACACGTGTCGTCAGCTCTGCCAGGGACACCCTCATGACTCCTCAGTCCCCTTCACCTGCTCCTCTGCCCCACCTGACCTAGCATAGCAGCCTCCCCGCAGGCTCGCCTTTTCTACGGTAGTATTTTACCAGACTACCTCCCCCTCTCCCAGGCAGTGGGACCCGTCTCAGCACACATTTCCCCACCACCCCTGTCCACAGCAGGAAGGCCAAGCCACTCGGTGCCTCCCAGCGGTCTCCCAGACACCTCCCCCACTTTTGGTACTTGCAACCATGACCTTGGAGTCCCAGCAAAAGCCGAGCCCCGGTTTCCTGCAGACAGTGAGAGGCCCTCTGCATACACTTCCACAGTCAGTCTGAGGCTCGTCTCTTAGAGATCTCAGCTGACCCTGTTCCTGACCTGGAGGCTCCCATCTGCCTCCGTGGACAGTGCAACCGTGTGAGGCCGACGCACTGCTTCACGAGCCTGCCCCCGCCTTTCCGGCGTGCTGCCCAAGGCTGACAATTCCGTCCCAGGGCCCTCAGCGCAGGGCGCCAATGTGCTGTTTCCTGGGCTGAACTGAACGTTGCTATCAGCACAGAGCACTGCCCAGAAACAGGCACCCAAAACTTGGTTGAACTGAACTTTTATAAATAACCGGATCTCCTGCACTTAACCTAAAGATCGAAAAGCCTCCACACGTCCACCTGAGATTCCCACACACTGACTGGAAAAGCATCTCGAATTCCTGACACTGGGGATCCAAGGGCCTTCAGTGAAAGGAGAAACGGCCACACTGCAGAGATAATCACCTCGGTGAAGACGATGTGGCGCCCCGGTCCCAGCGTGCGCAGCTGGGCCTGCAGGAAGTCCGCAAAGGAGTTGTGATGCTGCCTGTGATAGTATTCCCGGGACAGGGACTGTGCGGCAAACAGGCCCAGGGAGGAGGCGCTCAGCCGGACCACCGCGTCCGGCGTGGCGCAGGCCAGCAGGCCCAGTTTGGCGGCCTCAGACACCTTCTGGTAGAGGTCATGGGTCAGCGCCCCGCGGTCCAGCCTCTCTGTGACCTGGAGCATCACGGAGGCACAGGCATCCGAGTGGAAGCCGATGAAGACGTCAGACGGGCTGTACCTGTGTCTGCCCAGAAACCGCCCCGCGCTCACATCTACGAACTTGTCCACCCAGATCTTGAGCTCTTCTACGATATTTTTCTGCCATTTCTCCAAAACGGTGTTGATATCCAGATAGTGCTTCTCCAGCCGGTTGATGAGGGGGATGGGGAAGTGCCTGTAGACGACATCCTTCTCTTCGATGACCACCAGGCGGAAGTCCGGGTGAACCCGGCATTTGACCCGGTGGGTGCCCAGGCCGAGGTCCACGTACTTCTGACCCCCGAGGTAGACGTAGTACTGATTGAGCGCATCGTACAGGCTCTCGTAGAGGCTGTGCAGGTTGAGCAGCACCACCATCTTGCCCGTTTCCATGCAGATTTTCACTCGGTTGATGTTCCTGCAGATCTGGGTGTACTCTTGGTCCCTGGGAAAACTGGAACCAAAAATGATCTCTGGCTGCTGGTCCTCGCCGAAGAACACCTGCTGCAGGATCTGCAGGGCCACGTAGTTCCTGGTGAGCACAAGCAAGTAGCGGGACTCGGTGCCGTCCGGCTCCCCGCCAGCCGCCTGTTGACGGTCACTGTACATGTTCTGCTTGATCAGCTGCAAGGTGCTGATGTCCTCCGAGCACCTCGCCTCGGGCAAGCTGGCCGTGAAAATGTCCAGAGCGTGGATGTCGTCTTTGCCACTGAAGTTCCGCAGCACAGCCTGGGCAATGTCCTGCGGGGAAGGCTCTTCGTGAGAAGCTCTGGCCATGGCAAAGACCATCTTGATGAGGCTGTAGTAGTCACGGAGCCCAAAGAACTCCTTGTCCTGGCGCTCACATACCTTCTCATAGGCTTTGGCAAAAGATGCAAAGTACCCTTGGACTCTCTCTTGAACTAGGGGCTCTGAAGAGCAGATGCCCCTGGCGCTCTCTATGAGCTCCTCCTCACTGGGACTGCCACGCGACACGAAAATGCCCCGGTTCATCTTGGCGGGGTCCAGGGCCCAGTTGGAAATACCTATGAAGCCAACTTTCTTGTGGGGGTCGGGGTTGTCCTCGATGCACCCATCCTCCAGCAGAGGGTGCAGGGCCTTCAGCGGCATCTTTGGGGAGTCTTCCGCCAGCCCCACCTCGTCTAACACCACCACGGACACATACTGCTGCAGGTCCTTCCCCTGCTGGAAGCGGGCGCACTGCCTGAAGGTGCCTATGATGCCCTGAGGGGTGGAGTGCGGGCTGCACTGGAATGACACCAGGTGCACCTGCTTCAGGCTCCGGAAGAGGTCCGAGTGGGCGGCCTGGCCCTGCATAGCATCCGCCACGATGGTCTTGGCGAGAGATTTGGAGCTGCCGGGCTTCCCCACCAAGAAGAGAGGAATCTTAAGCTCGATGCAGATGACCATCATGAAGACGTTCTCCTTCAAGGCCAAGTTCTTGGCAATGGTTTTCCTCAGAGATACACCACTCAGGAAAAGATCCTGCATTCGAGTTATCTCGTCCAGGATAACCTTGCTGTCATTATACGGTTCTGGGAGAAACCTGCAAATGGCTGTCCGATAGGAGTCCTTCTTTTCTAGAGAGGCGTGGTAACACACCCCGATGGCCAGCACCAGAGACCAGAGGACAGGGTTTCTCTCCAGGCTGCCTTTGCTGACAGGGGACTCGCAGAGGAAGGAGTCCAGCCTGGACAAGAGCATCTCGCTGTGGTCGTAGAACCACCTGAACACCCTGACGCAGCGCTCTACGTCCCTGAGGCTGACGAAGCTGCACTCGTCGCCTCTCCCCCGCATGAAGCCCTGGGAGGCGGAGAGCACGTCTGCGATCACGCGCATCTCGTTCTCCTCTATCCCGACGGAGTCCACCAGCCTCTGCACGATCTGCTGGATGTACAGCTTCTCTGCCGTGTCATTCAGCTGCCCGAAGTCCCACACCAGAGGGATCAGGCTCGACGGCAGGGCGTGGACCCGGTACACGAGCTGCCGCAGGGGGATGGAGCCGAGCCGGTCCGCCGTCTCCTCTGCACGCACCCTGTACCCCAGGCCAGCCGACTCCAAGCGGCAGATCATCTCCTGCGAGTGCTTCCGGTAAGGGTTGCAGGCCGCGATGATGTGCAAGCCAGAGCGCTCGGCCAGAGGCTGGCCGCCCACCGTATGGTCGCACAGGACCTCTTTGATGCAGCTTACGGCCTCTGTCGTGTTGGCCTCATCGAAGAACAAGATGGTGTCCAGCTCGTAGTGGTCCTTATTGAAGCGCGCAAGTTCCTCTGCCTCCCTGACTTTGGAGTAGATCATGTCTGCGGTGGTTCCCCCATGGACCTTGACCAGCTTCATGGTTTCGGCCCTGACAGCCCCTCGCCGCAGGTCGCTAAGGAACTTGATGAGCCTGGTTTTCCCGCAGCCGGTCTCTCCCATGACGATGACGGGGATCCCGCACCGGAAGCGCATCTCGATGGCGAGGATCTTCAGCATGTTGTCAGTGGTCAGCTCGTATGTTTCATCGGGGTCGATGGCCTGCTGGATCCCTAAGGCCAGGCAGAGCTTCTCGAGTTTCTCATGTCTGGGCAGCTTATCAAAGTCGACATTGAAGGGCACCCCCTGAAGCAACAGCGCCTGGTACAGCTCCACTGTCATGACCTCCTTCTTGATCACCTCCCGACTCACGAGATTGATGGCGTCGAGGCTGCCGTTCGTGTTGAGCTGGAAATGGAAGCCGATGAATGTCATGCACGTGTGGTCGCTGTTGAAGAACACGTAGGGATGGGCCTCTGACTCCCACCTCTTTCGGAGAGAGAAAGGGGCTAGATCTTCTTCGGTGGCCCCATCCATGGTGACCATGTGCTTCCCTGGGCTCTCATCCAACATCTGCAGTGTAGGTGTGGCGAAATCCCTCGCCATCAGGATCATGAAGGCCACCACGAAGGTCTTGAAGCCCACCAGCGTGTCCCTGATCACCTCCGGGTTGCAGAAGTCGGAGTCCTCGCAGTCGCGGAGCTGATGGTTCAGGACGCAGGCAAAGTTCCGAAGCTCTGACCAGGATGGGTTTATCATCCCACAGTAAATCAGGAAATGCTGGAGGCATTCCTCAGGGGTGTCTTCGACGAGGCCATCTTTGTATCTGAACATGTCTAGGTCCTGTTTCTGATGGAACCGTTTTAAATACTGGTAAGGTCTTTGGAAGGTTTCGCTGCAGAATTCTCTCTGGTCCATCCCTGGGTCTCTGCAGCTCTTCCCAGGATTCAGCTCCATGTCTATCACTTCTTTGGGAGGCCGGCAGGTGACTTTGGGGAAGATGTCGAGAAAACTGAACTGGGGGGCATGTGTGCTCTGGAAAGGGGAGACATGAATAAAACGATTATGACTGACTTCCCTAAAAAATGCTTTTGCATCTTTACCCCCCAACACGGTCTGTAGTGAAAGGACCTTCATGAAAAACCACTGATAATAAAGTGGTTTCTGTAGACTCCTTTTGGTATAGGTTGTTATAGTTGCCATGTCAAAACACTGCGGGAACTGCATTCTCAACAAGGAATCCTTTTCTACCCAACTACCTGGAATGAAATCTTTCCATCAGGCGTGCGTGTGTGTGTGTGTGTGCATAAAACTCCCTTATGCTAAGAAATTATATGATGAAAGTTTTTCCCATCTTAGCATTGTGAAAGGTAACCTCTCTCAGACTCTGAATTCACTGCCTTCAGAGCACCCTGTTCACAGAGCAGCAATCCCACATCGAACAAAACATTTAAGATACTGTTAACTAATAAAAGAGTATTTTTATATCAGACATTATTGGAAAGGAAGTTTAAAGATTGATTTCTCTCCTAACACTGGCACTCACCTGCTTGGCTAAGGCAAAAACAGGAATCACAGACACGCACAAGGGCCCTGCCCAGTGGTCATGTGGCATGCCCTGGGATACGCACCAGTTTTGAAGATCTCTTTGGCAGCGTTGAGCTCCCTTCTAGGATCTCAATGATATATAAATGGCACGGGTTCCGAAGCCACATTTTCCCATTTACATCCATTAAATACTGCAGAATGAGGAGCTTGAAAAGAAATGCCCAAACTCCAGTCTGCACCTAAAGACAGAATTGCGTGGGTTTGTAAATACACAGAAAAAACCGTGCTCTCCACCCAAGGATGCTCTCGTATTATTTGATACCATGATCCTAAATATCAGTACATGAAGAAAGAAGCGACTCTTTACACGGGGGAGAAGGCAGGGCAGGGGTGGGAAGGAGCGGGGATCCTTGCGCACTCACTGAAGAGGTCACGTCGAAGTGGAATATCATGGGTCTGGCCTGATACTGGGCACCCAGGAAAGGCAGGAGAGAGCCCAGGACTTGGTTTTCATCCACCTGAGGGTCAATCAATCGAATAATTTTCAGAGACTCTTTCTCCTCACCAAACTTTCTTTCCAGTTCGTCATGCAATCTCTTCACGTAGAGAGACTTTCCTGTAACATTAAAATGTGGATGTTAGGTGCCCGTGCTCTGGACTAACAGTAAGAGAAACCAGGTCACTTCCCTTGGTACAAAATTGAAAAGTGATGCAACGGAGCATCAGATTGAGGGACACGCCACCGAGCCCTCCAATTCCCTCACTGTCCCCCACCCACGAGCCTCGCCAGAGCCCTGGGACTAAGGATGGCTGTCCGAGGGCCAGGCCAGCCCCCGTAGGGCGCGCCATGTGCCGGGAGAAGCAGGCTCTCCCCCACAGAGGTGGCATCACTGTTACCGGACACCGTCAACAGGAGGGGAGTCGTGACAGCCCCTGGAAGGGTGACAGGCCGTTGTTTCTTCTCCACACAAAGCAGTCACCCCTCCTTCTCCTCTCAGGACCCACACCAACCTGAAGCGGCCAGAGCGATTTAAAAAGAAGGAATGGCAGAGAAGCAGCTGAGAGGAGTAGAGAAAAGGAACGAGAAAGGGTGTCCCATTCCAGCACAGGCATGGCTCACAAAACCTCGGAGACTCAGCGTCCCTACGGCTCGCAGGGCTCCGTCTGAGCCGCCCCCCCGTAGGCAGGGAGGCCGTCAGGGGACCCTGGGGCCCACGGGGGCCTCCGCCCAGCAGCTGTCATTACCGACACCCGCTCTCTCGGAGGCCACGATCCCAACGCACATCCGGTCCCGACACACAGCGGCGGCCGACAGGGTCTGCTCTGGGACCTGGTAGTGACGGGCCAGGTAGGCCTGGAAGGCCTCGAGGGGCGCCTGGGGGACCACAAGGACTTTGTGGCGGCTGAAGGCCGAGGGGAGGTAGCTGTGCTCCCGCTCGCTGTCACAGACCATCAGGAGCTGGTAGTCCTCCCGGTGGCACTTCGTGCACAGATGCAGGAAGAGCGCCTCGGCCTGGCAGGCCACCTCGTAGCTCAGCAGGTCTGCGAACAGCAGGCTGTAGACCCTGCACCCCAGGGAGCCTGGCACCAGGCAGCGGTGCAGGAGGAGCGCCACCTCCTCAAACGTGGTTCCTGGGGTGCAGAGCAACACCTCATCGTAGGTGGGCAGGGGCTGGTCGGGGGTGTGCATGTAGATGGCCAGGGCGGCCGGCAGCACCTCAGAGTGGCCACAGACAATGAGGTTGGGCTGGCCGGCCTGCAGGCCTTTCGGGAGCTGCCGCTGCACGGGAGGCCCCCCCATGCTCGCCAGCTGGGCCAGACCGCAGCCCAAGGCCTCCAGGTCCAGGCAGTGGGGCAGGAAGGCGCTCATGCAGCCCAGCGACTGCTGCGTGAGGACCTGCAGCTTGTCCCCCAGGCTGCCTGCGGAGAAGAGGAGCAGCGGCAGCTCCTCCGCCACCGTCCTCTCGCGCTGGCGGGTGGCCTCGCTGGCGAGCCCGCTGCAGGCCCGGGCCACGTCCTCTGGGCTGCAGTTGCTCCTGATGAAGGACAGCATGGTGAGGGCGGCGGCGCTGGGGGCCTGCTTCTTGAGCTCCGTGCTCAGATACACCAGCTGCTCAGCGGTGTAGTAGTTGAGGTAGAAGTGGGCAGCCCGTTTCTCAGCCACAAATTCCTTCCACTGCTTCAAGAATTTCTCCATCTGCAAGCACAGGGCTTCCAGCAGCCGGGCGACCGGCCCACTCCCCGTGAGCTGGCCCACCAGCTCCAAGCAGAAGTCCATGCGAATGGAGACGCCGTCCTGGGGAGCGCAGGACACCCTGGCCTTCCAGGCTCTGAACAGCATGTTCCCAGCAGAGTGGAGGTCTATAAAGGCCTGGACGAGCCTCTGCACGCTGCAGAACACCTGGCAAGGATGTGAACGGGACAGGCGTCACAGAGGGGCTTGGGTGCCGTGTCCAGTCTAGACTCACACAAGGACTCATGACCTGCCAGACGTGGGACGGTGCCGTCCACCGGCTCACGGTGGGGCCTGGGGCACAGAAGGCTGACGCAGGCTTTCCTTCTGCATTTATGTCATCAGCCTCAAAGAAGATTCCTCTTCAGGAAGCAATATGTTATAAAGGATATCGTGTTAAAGTACCAGTGAATTTTAAAGAGAAAAGGCCAGAACAAAGCTCAGAGACTGTTACATAAACTGAGAGCCTTTACCAGAGTGGCTGCTTGGGATTTGATAAAGGATACCTACCTAAATCTTTATATTTTTGGATTCTTGCCGATTTACAGAATGAATAAAGCAATTTCAGTTTCTTTCTAAGAGCTGTCCACTGGGTGATCTCTTCCTTACTGTCAACTATCTGACGATTCTGTCTATGGAGCTTAAGAAGAGGCTACTTACCAGCAGACTCACAGACTCCAAGAAGGGACTAGCGGTGACCAAAGGGGAGGGGTGTGGGAGGGCGGGTGGGGAGGGAGGGAGAAGGGGACTGAGGGGCATTATGTTTAATACACATGGTGTGGGGGGTCACGGGGAGAACAGTGTAGCACAGAGAAGGAAACAGTGAATCTGTGGCATCTTACTACACTGATGGACAGTGACTGTGATGGGGTATCAGGGGGACTTGATAATATGGGTGAATGTAGTAACCACATTGTTTTTTCATGTGAAACCTTCATAAGTGTCTATCAATAATACCTTAATAAAAATTTTTTTAAAAAAAGAAGAGGCTACGACCCCACGGGCCTGCCACGCCAGGGACATCTCTTGGGGCCGTGAATGCGGGTCTGGTTCTGCACAGCCTCTGGCTGAACCTGCCAGGCATTTAAGAGCGGAAGGATTCCCAGCAATTTGACCAGACTCAAGTCCTTACTTTCTCAGGCAACTCAGCAGAGAGCCCTCAGCACCGACACAAACACAGCTCTCACCTCGGAGAACACTTCCACTTCCGTGCTGTTGTGGTCCTTCCTGCCTGACATTAGCATCAGTTTGTTCAAAAGTTCCTTCAGCTCTTCTGAAGAATAGTCTCGCTCCTCGTCCTGGTCCCCGTGGCTCTCGGGAAGGGTTAAACGCAGAACCGTGTCTGGGGAAATCTGTGGAAGGTGCACCCTTAGAGGTCACCTTTCTGGAGACAGACCCTCCCGACTGCGCCCGGGCTGTGGGGGGGCTCACCTTCTGGCCGTCTGCGGGTGCTTCAATCACGTAGACGCCTTTATTGTTGATCGCTGTGGCCAGAGACAGGGATGACAGCTCCACAGACCCGTGACTCTCCTTCACTGTTTTCAGCCACTCCAAGTTCCTGGCAGAGTCACGCTGTCGGGACGCACGAGGAAGGAACGGGCTGTGGTGGAGGACGGCCCTGCTCTCTCCCTGCTGCGGTCTCTGCCCGCCTCCGCCTCTGTGGGGCAAACGCCTCCTCCCCTTGTCCAGCTCGAGGTGCAGCCCCCCGCGGCGGAGGCCTGGCCTGCGCTCCTACACACTCCCACCACGCCTGGTGCCACAGACAGCACGTGAAGGCACCCGGCCTGAACATACGGACACACGGATGGGCGAACGGGCACAAACCCGGTTCTCAGAGGGAAGACGCCGCTCTGCAGGGCCCCGGCCAGGGGCTGGGGCTGAGGAGGGCAGGGCCGTGAGGCCTCGTCCTCTGAAGCTCAGGGCTCCCCAAGTCCAGCCAGAAGCACCACGGGGAGACTACAACAGCGGCTTCTCGTTTGGACAAGAGCCTCCAGCAGAGGGAACAGGAACACCTCCGTCTGCTCTCTCCACGTCTGTCCCTCCCTCCCCCCACACCCGGCGCCTGCAGTCCCAACAATATCCCGGCTCCTCAGTTAAGGTGTGTAGTACAGGTCTACGGAGGCCGTGGAGCAGCTGGCTTACTTAAAACGAAGGGTTTATTTTTCTGATAAAATAAAATTTCAAGACCAATTGTGGAAAACGTGGAAAATACCAAACAGAACACAGAACTGAGTCACAGGCACCGTCACCGCTCAGAGCGCCTGCTGGAGACGCAGCACTCTTCTCCCCTACGTGTTCCCGCACGTGTGTTTTGCATCACAGATGTTACTCTCACCTCTGTGATTTTGGACCACGCTTCCTAACATAACAAGGCAGAGAAAGCATTTCCACATATGAAGAACTGTTTTCAAACCTTCTTTTAAAAGGCTGCCTAAACGCCTGCCACATGGAAGTGTCATCACTGCCACACGCCTCTGGTGTGGCCAAGCGATATGTAAGCTTCACCTGCAACGGGGAAACAAAACTTACGAGTTTACTGGGCAGGTGTTGGTCATTTTCCAGAGCCTTCCACAGTTCTTTCAGATGCGTCATGAGCTCATCGAAACCCGCGCTCGTGTCCAGCTTATAGAGCAGAGGGGAGTAACCCTGCACAGCATCGTGGAAGCAGGCCACCCGGTCCACGTCAATGTCATTCTCCCCCGCTGAGATGGAGGCCAGGTCCACGAACACCTTCAGCTCAGTGATGCCTTGGGGTAAGAGGAGACAGGTGAGTGCGGTGCTCGTGAGGACGTGACACACAGACCTGGGACCCGAATCCTTAGCGAAGCTATAAATGGACATGCAGTAGGTTTTTAGAGTTTTGCCCACTTTCTGCTTTTAATAAGAATCTGAATACCTTTTCTCTGCAGCTTACGTTGAAACCACTAGCCAGCACCTGGCCTTACTGAGCAACAGCAATATCCAGGTACCCCCTGGGGCTTTCGTGCGCTGTTATTTCATTTAATCCACGTGACACCCCCAGTTTATGCAAAACGCAAGAGGCTCAACCGGTAAATACTATGTTGATAGTTAACGATAGAAAATGGAGATATTTCTCTTTGGGCTAATTACAAATTGGGGGTGTGCATCACAGTGTGTCAAGGAGCCCGCAGCGGGGAGCAGCAAGGCTGGAGGGGATGGCCCTGCCTGAGGCCCCGCACAGCACCACTGCCTCCCCTCCACCGCCTCTGGCTCCCCTGTGAGTAACTGTGCCGCAGCGCCTAAGCCATTTTGCTGAAAGGCTGCCCAGCCCTCAGCCAGAAGAGACGTGCACGACAGTGGCAAGGCGATGCACTTAGATCTCACCTTGTACTGGAGGTAAAGGCAACAAGGGGCAGGATCTTTAAGACCCCGCTCTCACTGGCCCGGGAGCACACACACTATTCATGAGCCCTTGCCGTATCAGGCATGACGTAAAGCGCCAGCAAGGACTTGGGAAGGACGCTGCCAGATTCCCCCGCCCAGATGTTAAAGCCAGGGGCCAGGGGCCAGCTCTCCACAGCAAGTACCCAGAGCACGGGCAAAAGTAAAGCAGCCGAAGAAACAGCTTTGCCACCACACAGGAGAAATACTGTTGTGAAAATTCTACCAACAGCCAACAAGGCCCATGCTGGACACATGGGCCCCGTGTTCCTGAGCACAGAGGGCGTCCGTCTGTCCCGGCACAGTGCTGACCGAGGGGAGGGATGGCCTGTCAGCTTCGGGGCAGCCCTGGGAAGCTCCGGGAGCAGCCGTACCTCCAAGCGCCTCCCGGACCCAGCCGATGAACTCCGTCCTGAGGGACAGCTCCCGCAGGCACTGGCGCCGGGCCTCGTCGATGCCCTGCAGCAGCTTCTTGGCAGAGATGAGCTGCTTACTGATCCGGTCCAGCTTTTGGTGGCGAAAGTCTTCAAAGTCATCCGTCTGTAAGACAAGGAACCCCAGCCTGAGCAGCCACCCCCTGCCCTCCCACATCTGCCCCCGGCGTCTCATCCTGAACGGATGCTCTGGCCTCTGCTGCCCCCTGCATCCATTCAGCAGTGACCGCCGTGCCTCTGCACCCGGCATTCCACGAAGCAACTTACACGCATCCCTGCCTGCATGCACCATTCTCTCTCCTGTCTCACAGGTGAAGACACAGTGCTGGGAGCACGATGCCACACTGGCCGCTCAAGTTTACGCCCGCTGCCTGTCTGCCTGGGGTACAGGTGCCAGGACGCCGTCAACATGCTCGCCTGAGAGCAGAGAATAAAGGACTCACCTCCCAGGTCTCAGCGGAGTGACTGGCCATGCACCGTGCCCGGCTGGCCCCAGGACAAGGGCGGCCAAGAGCGTGAATCCTTTCTGTGTCCTCTGACCTTGTGAGCTCGGATGACTCCTTACAAATGTCTGACTAAGGGGATCATTGCGCGTTCTCAACTTCTCAATCCTCACGCAGACCCAACTCTCCTTAGCCAGGAGCACACATACCATTCACAAGCAAAGGTGGAAACAAAGCCCTTGTATCAGGCATCAACCAGCTTTTAAAGCCAGGAGCCCAGGTGCCTGGCAAGTCCAAGCTAGGACCCCCACCTCCACCCCAGAAGTCCCTGGAAGATAACTTACAAAGCTTAATAAAGTGTGGAGAACACTGAAGTCACCCGTCAGACCCAGATTCTCCTTGGCTTCCATGACAACCTGGGCCGAGCTGACCGCCTGGTGCAGGTGGTGGTATTCCTTGATCTGCTCCACCCGCTCTGTGATCCAGTCCCTGGGGTCACTGGGATCCAGGGCGCACATGATCTGCAGGTTGTAGCTAAGGTGGCTGTATCTGTCCACAAAGTCTTTGAAGGTGGCATCGACTTCCCCAAAGGTGATCTCTCCTGACTTCAGATCCTGGTACAGACCCGTGAACCTCTCGAAGCAAGGGTGGTACAACTGCTGATACACGTCTCCGGGCTGGAGGGCCGGCCGCGCCTCCTCCTCCTTCTCCTGGGACGTGCTCAGCGCCCTGGCAGCTTCTGCCCAGAAGATCTGGAAGACATGGCTGTCCGTGAGCATGCTGAGCTGGCGGGCCATCTCCTCGACCTGGGGGCTCAGGCTGTAATGCGTGGTGGGCCTCTGGTCTGAGGAGGCGAGCGATGACCTCACCGTCGTGGCCTCACTTAGTCTTTTGCTGCTGAGGTCTTCTGAGTGTCTCGCCACAATCTCTCCCAAGTCCACTTTTGAAACCAGAAGAGAAAGTCAGAAGTCAGACCTCTAGTCGGGCATCATTTTATGTTACTTCCCTGGTATTTGCTGGACTCGCTGCTCCTAGGGAAACTCAGGTGAACACACCTGCTGGCATTTTCCTCAGTAAGAATCCACTGATTACCCAACCACCGGCCCCTTGGCTGACGGTTTTCATGACAAAGGTTGTTGGGATGTCTGCATGCAGATGGTCATTTGAAAACTGCACCTGCCTTCTCTCCCTCCCTCCCCAGTCCCCACGCCAGTGTCTGAATAGAGATAGTTTTAAAAAGCCATAAACTGACAGGGTCAGGGAGAGCGGAGGAGGAGTCCACAGCAGTAAAACTACGGAGGCGGGAAATCACAGGACCCCCGAGACCCCGGTGCGCCGAGTCCCAGCCTAGGGAGGCAGGCTGCGTCCGCCGTGCCTCTGGCACAGAACTCCCTGAGCGTACACTGTGCACTGCTGGGGCCTGGGGCGTCTTTCACGTAAAGAACAGGAATTAAAACGCACCACGAGATAAAAGCAACTCAGAGGAAATAGGAAACTATGCAAGAAAAAGAGAAGAAAACCTCTAAACCAAAAATATCAGTAATCTCAGAAAGGTAAGGTTCGGCAACCACGAACAAGAACAGGAGAGTAAAAAGGGTCATAGGAGCTCCTGTGAATGAAACGCATGTGAGAACCGAAATGCAAAACTTAACAGAAAGGTTGGAATTTCTGAGGAAATTTCTCACAACGCAGAGCGAGAAACAAAGAGATGAAAAGTAGGAGAGAAAAATGACGGAAGTTAGATAACCATCCCAGGAGGCCCAATCTTCAATTAATGTGAACTCCAGCAAGAGACAAAAAAACAATCAGTTAAACAATTCAAGAGCATTTCCCAGAACACAAATTCTTGGGTTTCCGGATCAGAAAGACCCACATGATTACGCACAATGGTGGACAACTGGTTCATACCAAGGCATATCACTGGGAAATTTCAGAATACCAGGAGCACAAAGATCTCAAGAGCTTCCAGAGAGAAAATACGTTGCCTACAAAGGATCAGAAATTAGAACTGCTTCCGACTTCCCAAAGTGACTCTACAGAGACTCCGGACCGACACACCCCAAGTCCTGCAGGAAGAGGGTTTCCCATCTGCGATTCCCACAGAGCCAAACAGCCATACTCAAGGGTAGGTGGCTCCAGAAACGCAAGGACGTGAACCTCCTCTCCCCCTTTCTCAGGGAGATTAACAGAGGCTATGTTCTGCTGAAATTCAGCAGGGAGAGAGGGAACTCACGGCTCCAGGGAATAGTTCGATCGAGGAGAGGGGAAAAGGACATCCCCGGGCTGCTGAAGGAAGATGCTAGAACTACATTCCTCCTGTTTGGGGAGATTCCTTCTGAAAGATCACCCTGATCATCTTGCAAGGAAATTCAAACGGTTGGTAAATTAAAAATAAATGCACTGAAAACATAGCATGGGAACAAGACAAGAATTTCAATTCTAGAGAAAACAAAGTGCGTGCAAGAAACACAAAATCATCGTGGTCTAATTTGGTGGCCCGGTTGTGAGCCGTGTATTTACACAGCTGTGATCACTTAAACCCTGATTAGTGAGCTAATGAAAATCATGATGTAATCAGGAGGAAAGGGAGGCTCAACAGGTGACGTGTGCGGGGCAGAGCTCGGAAAAACACAGATCTGCGTCCTCCTCTTCTGTGCGGAGAATACTCAGAACTGAAAAGCTGGGCGGACGTTTACAAACGTCATCTAGAGCTACGGCAGAAAATGCCAGAGAGCAGTGCATGACTTTGTTAAAAATGAACACATTACTAAAGCCTCCCCTCCAAGATTACGATAGGTTTTACTGTGTCCTCCTCGGCCGTTCTCCCCTAAAGACACCCCTTGATTTTACTTCAATTCCTAAGAATACCACCTTTTATCAGGTGTTTCACCTTCCCACACATCTTCAGGAGGCTGTCAACGTATCTTTTCTCTCTCATTAGGAATATTAGCTCGTTCCTTCTCCAATCCAGCACCTTCTTCATATCATGTTTTTTCTCCTGGAGTGAAATACTTTCTCTCTCTGGGGGGGATAAAAAATGTAACCCAATCAAACAAACATATCCTTTTCCATGGCAACCCACTTCTTGCACCTCCCTTTAAATCCGTTCCACATTCAAGGCCGCAGAACGATAAAGCCGCACACACGGCCACATTCTCAGGGGGCCCATGGGCTCAGCAATGCGGAACGAAAATGCAGCAGGTATTCTTGTCATCATTGTATACTTTTCCCATTATTTTCCTGAGGATGCAAAGCCGACCTCTGCAACTTACTGGCCAGAAAGCCACTCATCACACACATGACAAACATCACCCCCACAACACACAGGCAAACAGACCTTCTCACCCTTGGAACCCCTCACTGGCTGTTAAGTCCACATCCTGGCCTGACACTCACGCAATTGCCAGATGTCAAGAAAGTGATCCATGTGCTTCAGGATCAGCTGCAGCTGTCCAACTAAAATCGTTCCACTCAACAGGTCCCCGGTGACTTTTGCAAGCACATTGTCCACAACCGCCATCAGCTTCTTGCCATTCTCCGTAATGTTCGCTAAGACCGTCTTGTTAGTTCCTGATCAGGTTAAGAACAGAGGTAAAACCATGGGTGCCCCACTTCCGAGGCCCCCATCCCTCTTACACAGGAGGGTGCCCAGCAAGCCGCCGTTCTGCAAGGCACCCTGAGTTCCTACGCGCGCTTCCCGACCCACTAGGTTCCACTTCTGCCTTGTCCAAACTGTTGCCCGCTGACTTCCTCCTTCACGAAGGTGATTTCTCCAACGGCCAAACCAGCCAGGAGAACATTTCTCAGGTTTCTAAACTCCGTGCCCCCTCAGTACCTGAGACCCCTCAACCTTCACCAACCTCCTTCAGATGCCTCCTCGCTGAGGATCCCTCCCCTGGACGCTGTCACACCCAGCAAGGGCCCTCGAACGGCCCTCGGGGCCCGTTTCATTAGGGAAACAGGGAAGCATCAATGGGCGACCTGACCCGCCCTGCAGCTCGCTGTCTTGCAAAATTCTGAATGTGAATTTGAGCATCAATTTAGAGGGTAGAATTTTTAAATCTACTTAGTTTAACCACCAGAGATTTCTCCCCCAGTAATATTAGGGCTGCACAGTATTAGGACACCAAGTTTATCTGCACCATTAAAAACAAACACAGCAACTTTATTCATAATTGCAAAATCTTGGAAGCATCCAAGGTATCCTTCAGTAGGTGACTGGATAAACAGGCTGTGGTCCAGCCACACGATGCAATGTTACTCAGGGAGAGGAAGAAATGAGCGATTAAAAGGGGCCTCGAATGCATTTGCTCAGTCAAAGAGGCCAGTTTGAAGAGGCCACATGCTATATGCTTCCAACTGCATAACATTCTGGAAAAGACAACTACAGGGGAGGGGACAAGGAGGGGTGAATGGATGGAGCACAGGGCATTTTAGGGCAGTGAGAAGACTGTATGACACTACACTGGTGGACACATGTCATTACATACTTGTTAAAGCCCGTAGGCTGTACAACACCAAAGAGTGAGCCCTAATGCAAACTCCAGACGTCAGTTACCACTGACATACCAGGCCTGGATAGACGGGGGTAACAGATGCACCACGTCAAGGCAAGACAGTATTAACAGGGGAAACTGTGTCAGGGGCAGGGAGGTGTGAATACGGAACTCTGTACTTTCTGCTCAGTTTTCCTGTGAAACTACAAGTACTCTAAAAATAAGTTCTATTAATACGAAAATACAAATACGACCTTTCAAGTGAGAAGCTTTTAATCACATACATAAAAGTCCCACAACAGTGATCTGATTCTCTCTCCCACAGCCACACGTGGGAGCTCAGCTACTCCTTGGCTGCCCGATTATTTGAGGGAACTGAGAATCGGAATAATCCAACTTGGGATTTTCAGGTCCAGATCCAGGGCCTTCTAAGTCTAACAATGTACACGTCAACCTGAATACGATGCTTTCAGGGCGGCACGTGTGTCTCCCCAATTTTGATCACAAAGAGCTTGGGAACATAGAGGGTGCAGGTAGAACAATCAGACAGTGCTTAGATCTTGTTCAGGCCGACACTGGGTCGGACACTTCCATCCATCTCAGAGTAAGAGACTGTGTGTTAGAGCCAGACACGCCTGGGCTTCAATTTTAGTTCTTAATCCTTATCTCCCAGACTTTAAGTCACATTACCTTTTCCAATTCAGTTTCCTCTTCTGAAAAATGGGGATCTTAAGGAGGATGTTTGGGACCATTTCAAGGACTCTATGTGCAATAGTGGCAGGTGCACAGCTAGTACTCAAAGGATGATCATTTTCAGGACTGGTTCTTATTTACATTGCAAGATACCCTGGACCCTCCTGGGTCCCTCCATCCAATCTGCTACCTTTGTCAAACATCAACCTTTCCTGGGTATCAGGTCAAATAGCGCGCCGTCCCCAGGGGGCAGGAGGACACCGAGTGGACAGAGCAGATTTTCCCAACACACCCCCATAAACATACCAAACAATTTCAAGACATGCTTGATGTCTGGCCAAAAAAGCAGGTGTTTTAGGACCTCATCCAGGGTGACCACAACTTCCCCATTGATTCTCGGCCAGGACTTCGTGATCACAGCAGACACAAGAGTCCCCAGTTTCCACAAGTCACAGGAGGAGTTTCTCTCGAGGATACTGGTATTAGACTAGAAGTAAGGAGAGAAGTTTAGGATGTATTTTTTATTGGTTTGCTTTTGAATAAAGGAAGTAAACTACTTGCCCAGTGGCATTTGGAACTCTTCTGGGACTCAAAAAAAACAGAAAAGGAAAATCCTTACCTTTTCTTAAGGCATTTCCATCTCCCCGTGTACAGTCTTCTTACGTGACAAACACCCAAGATGTGGGGACACACGCACACAAACACGCACAGAACACAGCCCACGAGTCACAGCCCCTCTCCTTCTGACTCGCTGCCAGTTTTTACCTTTTCCTAGACTTTCATATCATGAAAAACACCAGGTACATCATGAACAAGCCATGAATACACGCGGTACTTTGGGTTCCTGCACTGTAATTCTCTTAAAGGCTGCAAATCCACTGTAATTCTCCTTCTGATGCTCCACCAAAAAACAAAGTGTTTTCCTTCTTTACACTCAAAGTTCTCAGAAAAAGTTTTAGTAATTAGTAAAAAAAACAGAGTGAAGGTAGTTTAGTACAGATGCTTTCTGATATTTAAAGGGATGGAAGAAACTTGTCCAGCATCACAGAAAAAGGATGGTGCACCGCAATCAAGTGGGACTTATCCCAGGATGAAAGGTTGGTTTAACATGAAAAAAAAAAACAATCAGGTAATGCAATACATTATATCAATAGGAAAAAAGCACAGGACTGCCTCAATAGACGCAGAGAAAGCACAGCACAAAATCCAATATTGTTGAGTGAACACACTCAACAAAACCAGGAATACAAGGGACTTCCCTAACCTGAGGCATCTGTAAAGACCCACAGCCAACATCAGACTCAGTGATTCAAGACTGAACCTTTCCTGGTAACATCAGGAACAAGACAAGGACATCCACCCGCCCCATTTCTACTCGACGGTGCAGTGGAGGGTGTTGCCTGAGTGATCAGGCAAGAAAAATAAAGGGTGTCCAGATTGGAGAGCAAGAAGTAAAACTATTTCTATTTCCATATGACATGATCTTATATATAAAAAACCCTAAAGAGATCTCTCTCTCTCTCTCTCTCTCTCTCTCTCTCTCTCTCTCTCACACACACACACACACGAAGTAAGGCTGCACACACACACACACACACACACACACACACACACACACACACACACACACACGAAGTAAGGCTGCTCCTAAGAGACTGTGGGACAGAATCTCTTTCCACTTTTCAAGGGGGAAAAAAAAGCCCTATATGAACTGTTAGAATCTTTTCAGCTTCCTACATTTTTCTTCCAACACTGCTTTGTCGACCTTTGGAGTCCTTTCCTGCACACCTGCCTAAGCAAGTGGTCAGACAAAACAAATCCACTCTCACTGATGATAACGGGGTATTTAGGTGCCATCTGCGAGGCTACTTCATTCAAGGCTGTGTGAGAGTGGCTGTGGCAACCTGGGGTGGCAGGAAGCTGAGCGGCATTTCTAGGAGTGGGTCAAGGGAACTGGATTTCAGAACCGTTCCTCTAGGCTAGGAGGGGGACACCTGTGTCCCCTCTGTGTCGGTGCAAGGTCTCCAAACCAGCAGGTGCAAACAGCCTTTAACTGATGAATCCAAACGCGTTCCCCAAGGCAGGGGCATTCACCTGGCAGGCGGAGCTCACGGCTTCGATGACACACTTCTGAAAGCATTTTGACACACTGTCTTCTGGGCCTGCGGAGACCCACTGGGTGCTGCAGAAGACAGAGATCTGGGCGAGAGGCGTCCCCTGCAGGATGGAGACGAGGGTTGAGAGCTTTGGGGCACCACGTGCCTACTCTGCAGAATGAAAGCACCCTTATACTTTCACCTGCCATTATTTTAACTTCACATCCCTGCTAAGCAAGTACTTCACCCGCCACATTAGCCCCAAAAGGCTACAATTCAGAACACCTCTCTTCCCACTTCACGGAAAAAGCCTCTCTGCACAGCAGCGCGCAGAAACATGTAATCTTGAAAAATACATGACTTTTTCCTCGCTTCCACTTTCTTAAAAACATCCATTTAACAGTTACATATACAATTCTCATGCCATGTTTAAAAGGAACCCTAATTTTCCTAGAATAACAGGCCTTGCTTAAAAATGAGGAGCCCTTTGGCATTTTCCCCACCCATCACTGGGTTTAATGAGGTGCCTGTCACCAAGAAGCCAATCAGAGTTCCTGAATAAGGAGGGTCTGCCCAGGCTGTGCCTGGGATTCTGCTGGCGGCAAGGCCCTGTCCCCTTATTCTCCTCAGAGCCTCACTGCAGGTATCCAACTATATCCCAGAATATCCAACTGTTAAGGTCGGCTCAGAATGCAGCTCACGCTTACCCCATGCCCCGGCACAGCAGCGCTGTCCATTCAAACGCACCGTTCACATACATCTATGGGTTGTTACGGGTGCTTCGGTTTATCCTGCCCCTGAACAGAACCCCACCCACCGGTACCTGTTTTATTCTCCCCTCCATGTCCCCCAGCAAGGACTCCCTCCAGCGCTCCAGGGGGAAGGGCATCTCCACCAGCCGCCTCCAGACCTGCAACATGTATGCGTCAGTGCCACAGCCTAATCCTACACAAAAGGCGGCTGTGTTAAGACCCAGAGCCCTGGGCACTGAGGACCCCTGCGTCCTGATGCTTGTCACTGGCGAGCCCTGTCAGTGCCGATCAGGGCAACGCCTTCAGCCTCAGGAAATGCAGGGCCCTGGCTGCATCAGGCGGCCATTAGGTCCTTCCATTGTGCAACTGGTTTTTATTCTGAAAACATTTCCCTGGTTTTTTTTTTTTCAAAAAATGTCAAATGTACAGACAACTTGCAAGAATGGCAAACACCACATACCTCCCACCAGATCTCCCAGGTGTGACTATCAAAAACATTTATCTCCCCATCACGTTCTCGAGTCTCCCTATAAAGACCCGCGTTCTTCCCCCGAACCACTGGGAGGCACAATGCAGGTGTCACGTCACTTGGCCTGCCAGGGACCCGGGAAGGTGTCGCTACCACCATGGCCACACCCCCAGAGCACAGGCACCATGCCCAGCACAGCTCACAAGGGGCCCCGCACACACTCCACTGTCTTACGCTGACCCCCCTCCTGACTTGTCCCCAAATGCTCCCACGACTCAGTCATATGAAGTGTTCTTGGTGGAAACACTATTCAGTGGCACTACATTGAAAATGTACTTTGTGTAGGCCAGGCACCTTCCCCCCATCTGCCTCACATGTCGGGGATGCTGCTGGCCCTCAGACAAGGGGGCATGGGGTCCTCGCCACACCAGGGCTGGCCACTCCGCCACACCTCCCCATTGCCCAGGGGCTCATCCCTCCTCCGTATTAGGAGGGAATCTGCGTGGGGGTGGGGGTGCTCTGTTATCTGCTCTGACACCTTCTAGCTCCTGATCGCGGCACCGGTGGCTGGCTCTCACAAGTCCACTGTCACCACCGTGTCACAGAACGAGGACTTTCTACCGCAACGGTTTCTTCTACACATTAGTACTCAGTTTTCTTCTACAAAAGAAAAAAAAGGCTTGCCTCTCTCCCCCTTTTTGTTCTGTAAACATGTTTAAGATATCAGTGAACTGAATCCACCCCTGGTATGACTCTTCTGGGTATTCAAATCGCCCGGCTTGGCCAGCCGAAGCCCCTTCAGGCTCGCTTCTTTCGCCTTTCTTTAAAAACGTGGAATAATTTTACATTTATAGAAATAGTGTGAAGACAACACAGCGCTCTCCCACATATGGAGCTTAGCGCACCTCCCCAGGACCCCGTCACGCGGCCGCAGCGCCTAGCTGTCAAGGCTAAGAAGTCAGGGTTGACAGATCGCCACCAACCACACTGCAGGCCTCCCAGGGTCCAACCTAGGACACGGTCCTGCAGGGAGTCCTGTGCCCCGGAGACATGCTGCCATCCGTCCTGGGCACTTGCTCCCTTCTGGCTCCACCCTTCCCCTTCCCAGCCCGGGACTTGCTGTTGATTCCGGAAGCGCAGGCTTCCTTCGGTGAAGATGGTACTTAGAAGCCATGACTGGGCTCTCAGTGTGCTCGAGGGAACAGGAGGTCACTTCCAGGCCCTTGGTATGGAGAGAGCTTGGACGGTCACTGCTGCTTTCCGGATCCCAAATGCAGAGGACCGCTAGCTTCTTCCAATCCCTGGGGTGTTCCTGCTTCCCTGGTCCACATTTCCCTCCTACACAGCCAGAAAGAGCCCTGGCTTCCAACTGCATCCAACTGCACTCATTTGCCTGGCCTTACAGTGCACGCACAATACTCCAGAATCGCTACATCCATTCCACCATCAAACAAGGTTCTAAATAAAGCTCAAGATTCATGTGCATTTTGTTCCTCTGAGTGTGAGCGCTCAGGTTCCGTGCTCCAGGCATTCGAGTTAACATCCCTTCCCTTCTGTGGGCAGGTTAAGTCTGAGCGATCCCGAGTCTCAGCTGTCTCTGCTCATGCACAGCTCCATCTACATGACTGTGTGATTATCCTGTTCACATATCCCTGTCAGGCAACAGCTTATTGAAATCTGGCTAAATGAGGTCAGAGGGCTGTTGGCTGGGTTGCTTTCCTCTTCTAGAATTGTGTCCCGGCAGCTGGCTCAAAAGTCCTCACAAACAGAGGGAGGGGCACCCATTTTGCTCTGAGACTGGATGGAAGGCAGGGGGAGATTGTGTCCCCGGGCTGCGCTGCCTGAGCACCACTGGGGCCACCCCGTTAGGGAAGCCACCGCCATCCAGGGTGGGAGCCGCTGGCCGCCGCCCTGCTCAGCATCCCCTCTGCCTAGGCGGAGCTTACCTCGATCTCATCATGATAAACGAATGAGACAGGACGCTCATATGTGTTCTGGAACATGCCCCTCCTAAAGATCCTCTTGAGCCAAGTTCTAGTAGTGGTGAGGGTGTCCTGGAAGACTGCTTTTACTGAATTCTTCTTTCCCATTTCATTTCCCTGCCCTTCTGCAGAGGCCTGCTCCTGGGAGGGAGGGAGAGAGACACTGATTATCAGTCGGGGAACCGCGGGGCCAAGCAGCTGCGGGCTGCCTCACCGCGTCTGCAGAGCCAACGGCTTTGGCACTGCAGCTGCACACGCGTGCGCCAGCACCGGCACTGGCACCGGCACAGCCCACAGCACTTCAATTTCCTCTGAGCGTTTGGAACACGGATGACTCGGGGGAAATGGGGAGAGAAGCAAGGTCATTAATGTGACATTCAGCCACCCTGTCCAGGGGCATCAGACCAGACCACCTTGTCCACAGGCGGATCTCCATGGCCCAACTGAAGGCAACGCCGTCACACCTCCTCCAGCGGGTGGAAAAGGCCCCCCAGTAGCACTGCGGCCAGCGGCCCGGAGGACCCAGGCGAGGGGGCCGTGCAAGTCCCGCACCCCCAACACCAGCGGGCCATCATGGCCTCAGGGGGCCCAGTCCCGCTCTCCTTGCTGTCTTTGGGTGCGGCTTCTCCTTTATTCTCCCCAAAATCCCTTTCCCCGGCATCAGGCTCTTGTGATGCCTGCCTCCCTTCCTCCCTCCTCACCAGAAGCACATTTACTAGCCCCCACACCTGCACGGTGTGTGTGCACGTGTGCACGCGTGCTCTGCAGCATACACTGTAAGTGTCAGGACCCACAATGGCTGGACCTGGTGCCACTCCCTCCCTCTGGAGGCTCCAAGAACCACCATGTGCCTCAAGGCTGGGAGATGTGGTGGCAAAGCGGACGCCATTCCTGCCAGGGCGGCCTGCTGGAGCAGGAGACCAGCGGTGCACAGACAGACAGACGGACAAGCCTGTGGTGGAAACCGTAGCGAGTGCCAGTGGGAAAACTGCAAGGCATTTTCGAGGCACACAGAGGAGGCTGTACCCAGCAGGGGTGGCAGGGAGCTCCGCCCTGAAGGATGAGGAAGCGCTAGCCTTGCAGGAGGGGTTAGGAAGGGCACAGAACCTTCCAGAACAATCCAGAAGCTCTGGCCCGGTGTGCACACCCTCTGTGATCCAGCCTTCCCTAGAACTTGGCTTCCTCCAGCTGCGCCGCTGTTACTCCAAGGCCCTCCACACGGGCTCCCCCTCCCTGACTCTGAGGCGCGGGAACACTGGCCGCTCTCTGAAGGCCCTGCCTTTGCCCCCGGGGCATCTTACTGGCAATCCAGCTTACCGCTGAGCCCTGAGATGCAACTGTGCGCCTGCCGGGTGGCGCCCCTCCTACAAGTCCTTGTGCCAGGACCCTCCTCTTTTCCATCTAGTGTCTGTCCCCTGTGCCCACACTGGGCCAGGCAGGGATGCATAAGTGAACAACCCAAGCCCCGAAATCTAAGCCAGAGCCCTCACCTCTGCTCCTTGTTTCCTCCCATATGGCAGCCTGTCAATCCCATCAGCCCTTTACACGAGCATCCTACCAAAGCTTTCCGGAACCTCCTCACCCTTGTGTCTCACCTCAGTTTCACAAAGCTTTGTTTTTCTGGCGCGGGCAGTGTTCTGACCACATTGTGGATTACACTAATATGAGTTCCCAAACAATCCTAAGACAGTGATTTCTGCCAGGAAATACACCCTAAACAGCTAATGAATTTCTTAACGGTTTATTTGGAAGTTGGCACCTGCTTATGGTGTTTTAAATGACACCCACTTCAGGAGGAAGCCACCATCTTACCAATATTTATTTTAAAATGTGTCCATGGTATTCTAAAGGAGACAATTGAACGAAATAGAGTTGAAACATATACTCTACTTAAAATCATTTTAGGAGGGAGCCAAGATGGCGGCGTGAGTAGAGCAGTGGAAATCTCCTCCCAAAAACACATAGAGCTATGAAAATATAACAAAGAAAAATCTTCCTAAAATAGAGACCACAGGATACGGGACAACATCCAGACCACATCCACACCTGCAAGAACCCAGTGCCTTGTGAAGGGGGTAAGATACAAGCCCCAGCCCGGCGGGACCCGAGCGCCCCTCCCCCCGGCTCCCGGCGGGTGGAGAGAAACTGGAGCAGTTTTTTTTTTTTGGAGAGCGCTTTTTGGAAGCCTTAGAGGGACGGGCCCCCGTTGCTGGGGAGGCAGGGTGGCGGGACCGGTGAGGAGGTGCCTGGGAACGGCGCCGGAGGACAAAGAATATCCCGCGTTTCTCCCTGCGAGACCTGGGGGCGGGTGCCTGAGACCAGTGCCTGAGGACGGAGGAGGTCGCGCGTTTTTCCCCTTTTTTTTTTTTTTCTCTTTTTGGCAAGCGCTTTTTGGAAGCCTTGAAGGGACGGGGACCCCAGTGCTAGGGAGGCACGGTGGCGGGACTGGTGATCGGGTGGCTGGGACCGGCGCCTGAGGACAAAGAATATCCCCCGTTTTTCCCTGCGGGACCGGTGGGCGGGTGCCTGAGACCGGCACTTGAGGACAGAGGAAATCGCGCGTTTTTCCCCTTTTTTTTTTCTCTTTTCTGCGAGTGCTTTTTGGAAGCCTAAAAGGGACAGGGACCCCGGTGCTAGGGAGGCAGGGCGGCGGGACTGGTGAGCGGGTGCCTGGGACCGGCACCTGAGGACAAAGAATATCCCGCATTTTTCCCTGTGGGACCGGTGGGTGGGTGCCTGAGACCAGCACCTGAGGACGGAAGAAATCGCGCGTTTTTCCCCTTTTTTTTTCTCTCTTTTTGCCAAGTGCTTTTTGGAAGCCTTGAAGGGACAGGGACCCCGGTGCTAGGGAGGCAGGGCGGCAGGACTGGTGAGCGGGTGCGTGGGACCAGTGCCTGAGGACCAAGAATATTGAGCGTTCCTTCCCTGCGGGACCGGTGGGTGGGTGCTTTTTGGAAGCCTTGAAAGGACAGGGACCCTGGTGCTAGGGAGACAGGGCAGCAGGACCAGTGCGCGGGTGCCTGGGACCGGCACCTGAGGAAAAAAAAAAAAAAAAATCGCGTGTTTTTTCTTTTTTTTTTCCTTTCTGTTCCCTCTCTCATTGTTGCTGTTGTTGTTTTGGTTTGGAGAGTGCTTTTTGGAAATCTTAAAGGGGCAGGACAGGTCACTTAGACCAGAAGCAGGGAATCTGGGGATCTCTGGGCACTCTAACCCCCTGGGCAGCAGGGAGCACAGAGGCCCCTTACGGAGATAAATAGTCTCCTGGCTGCTCCCCCTCTAACGGGGCTCGACCATTTTGGAGGAAGAGCCCCAGCCAGGCCAAGCCCACAGCAACAGTGGAGATAAACCCCAAAGCAACTGGGCAGGAAGCAGAAGCCCTGTCTGCGCACAGCTGCCCAGCACAAGCCACTAGAGGTCGCTATTCTCCCAGGAAAAGGCTACAAACCAACAAGAAGGGAAGCTCTTCCAGCGGTCACTTGTACCAGCTCTGCAGACTATCTCTATCACCATGAAAAGGCAAAACTACAGGCAGACAAAGATCACAGAGACAACACCTGAGAAGGAGACAGACCTAACTAGTCCTCCTGAAAAAGAATTCAAAATAAAAATCATGAACATGCTGACAGAGATGCAGAAAAAAATGCAAGAGCAATGGGATGAGATGCAGAGAAAAATGCAAGAGCAGTGGGATGAGATGCAGAGAAAAATGCAAGAGCAGTGGGATGAAGTCCGGAAGGAGATCACAGATGTCAGGAAAGAGATCACAGAAGTGAAACAATCCCTGGAAGGATTTATAAGCAGAATGGATAAGATGCAAGAGGCCATTGAAGGAATAGAAGCCAGAGAACAGGAACGTATAGAAGCTGACATAGAGAGAGATAAAAGGATCTCCAGGAATGAAACAACACTAAGAGAAATATGTGACCAATACAAAAGGAAAAACATTCGTATTATAGGGATACCAGAAGAGGAAGAAAGAGGAAAAGGGATAGAAAGTGTCTTTGAAGAAATAATTGCTGAAAACTTCCCCAAACTGGGGGAGGAAATAATCGAACAGACCATGGAATTATACAGAACCCCCAACAGAAAGGATCCAAGGAGGACAACACCAAGACACATAATAATTAAAATGGCAAGGATCAAGGACAAGGAAAGAGTTTTAAAGGCAGCTAGAGAGAAAAAGGTCACCTATAAAGGAAAACCAATCAGGCTAACATCAGACTTCTCAACAGAAACCCTACAGGCCAGAAGAGAATGGCATGATATACTTAATGCAATGAAACAGAAGGGCCTTGAACCAAGGATACTGTATCCAGCACGACTATCATTTAAATATGATGGTGGGATCAAACAATTCCCAGATAAGCAAAAGCTGAGGGAATTTGCTTCCCACAAACCACCTCTACAGGGCATCCTACAGGGACTGCTCTAGATGGGAGCACCCCTAAAAAGAGCACAGAACAAAACACACAACATATGAAGAAGGGAGGAGGAGGAATAAGAAGGGAGAGAAGAAAAGACTCTCCAGACAGTGTATACAACAGCTCAATAAGCGAGCTAAGTTAGGCAGTAAGATACTAAAGAAGCTAACCTTGAACCTTTGGTAACCACGAATCTAAAGCCTGCAATGGCAATAAGTACATATCTTTCAATAGTCACCCTAAATGTAAATGGACTTAATGCACCAATCAAAAGACATAGAGTAATAGAATGGATAAAAAAGCAAGACCCATCTATATGCTGCTTACAAGAAACTCACCTTAAACCCAAAGATAAGCATAGACTAAAAGTCAAGGGATGGAAAAACATATTTCAGGCAAACAACAGTGAGAAGAAAGCAGGGGTTGCAGTACTAATATCAGACAAAATAGACTTCAAAACAAAGAAAGTAACAAGAGATAAAGAAGGCCACTACATAATGATAAAGGGCTTAGTCCAACAAGAGGATATAACCATTCTAAATATATATGCACCCAATACAGGAGCACCAGCATATGTGAAGCAAATACTAACAGAACTAAAGAGGGAAATAGACTGCAATGCATTCATTGTAGGAGACTTCAACACACCACTCACCCCAAAGGATAGATCCACCGGGCAGAAAATAAGTAAAGACACACAGGCACTGAACAACACACTAGAACAGATGGACCTAATAGACATCTATAGAACTTTACATCCAAAAGCAACAGGATATACATTCTTCTCAAGTGCACATGGAACATTCTCCAGAATAGACCACATACTAGCTCACAAAAAGAGCCTCAGTAAATTCCACAATATTGAAATTCTACCAACCAATTTTTCAGACCACAAAGGTATGAAAGTAGAAATAAATTCTACAAAGAAAACAAAAAGGCTCACAAACACTTGGAGGCTTAACAACATGCTACTAAATAATCAATGGATCAATGAACAAATCAAAATAGAGATCAAGGAATATATAGAAACAAATGACAACAACAACACTAAGCCCCAACTTCTGTGGGATGCAGCGAAAGCAGTCTTAAGAGGAAAGTATATAGCAATCCAGGCACACTTGAAGAAGGAAGAACAATCCCAAATGAATAGTCTAACATCACAATTATTAAAACTGGAAAAAGAAGAACAAATGAGGCCTAAAGTCAGCAGAAGGAGGGACATAATAAAGATCAGAGAAGAAATAAACAAAATTGAGAAGAATAAAACAATAGCAAAAATCAACGAAACCAAGAGCTGGTTCTTTGAGAAAATAAACAAAATAGATAAGCCTCTAGCCCAACTTATTAAGAGAAAAAGAGAGTCAACACAAATCAACATAATCAGAAATGAGAATGGAAAAATCACGACAGACTCCACAGAAATACAAAGAATTATTAAAGACTACTATGAAAACCTATATGCCAACAAGCTGGAAAACCTAGAAGAAATGGACAACTTCCTAGAAAAATACAACCTCCCAAGACTGACCAAGGAAGAAACACAAAAGTTAAACAAACCAATTACAAGCAAAGAAATTGAAACAGTAATCAAAAAACTACCCAAGAACAAAACCCCGGGGCCGGACGGATTTACCTCGGAATTTTATCAGACACACAGAGAAGACATAATACCCATTCTCCTTAAAGTGTTCCACAAAATAGAAGAAGAGGGAATACTCCCAAACTCATTCTATGAAGCCAACATCACCCTAATACCAAAACCAGGCAAAGACCCCACCAAAAAAGAAAATTACAGACCAATATCCCTGATGAACGTAGATGCAAAAATACTCAATAAAATATTAGCAAACAGAATTCAACAGTATATCAAAAGGATCATACACCATGACCAAGTGGGGTTCATCCCAGGGATGCAAGGATGGTACAACATTCGAAAATCCATCAACATCATCCACCACATCAACAAAAAGAAAGACAAAAACCACATGATCATCTCCATAGATGCTGAAAAAGCATTTGACAAAATTCAACATCCATTCATGATAAAAACTCTCAGCAAAATGGGAATAGAGGGCAAGTACCTCAACATAATAAAGGCCATATATGATAAACCAACAGCCAGCATTATACTGAACAGCGAGAAGCTGAAAGCATTTCCACTGAGATCGGGAACCAGACAGGGATGCCCACTCTCCCCACTGTTATTTAACATAGTACTGGAGGTCCTAGCCACGGCAATCAGACAAAACAAAGAAATACAAGGAATCCAGATTGGTAAAGAAGAAGTTAAACTGTCACTATTTGCAGATGATATGATACTGTACATAAAAAACCCTAAAGACTCCACTCCAAAACTACTAGAACTGATATCGGAATACAGCAAAGTTGCAGGATACAAAATCAACACACAGAAATCTGTAGCTTTCCTATACACTAACAACGAATCAATAGAAAGAGAAATCAGGAAAACAATTCCATTCACCATTGCATCAAAAAGAATAAAATACCTAGGAATAAACCTAACCAAGGAAGTGAAAGACTTATACTCTGAAAACTACAAGTCACTCTTAAGAGAAATTAAAGGGGACACTAATAAATGGAAACTCATCCCATGCTCATGGCTAGGAAGAATTAATATCGTCAAAATGGCCATCCTGCCGAAAGCAATATACAAATTTGATGCAATCCCTCTCAAATTACCAGCAACATTCTTCAATGAATTGGAACAAATAATTCAAAAATTCATATGGAAACACCAAAGACCCCGAATAGCCAAAGCAATCCTGAAAAAGAAGAATAAAGTAGGGGGGATCTCACTCCCCAACTTCAAGCTCTACTACAAAGCCATAGTAATCAAGACAATTTGGTACTGGCACAAGAACAGAGCCACAGACCAGTGGAACAGATTAGAGACCCCAGAAATTAACCCAAACATATATGGTCAATTAATATTTGATAAAGGAGCCATGGACATACAATGGCAAAATGACAGTCTCTTCAACAGATGGTGCTGGCAAAACTGGACAGCTACATGTAGGAGAATGAAACTGGACCATTGTCTAACCCCATATACAAAGGTAAACTCAAAATGGATCAAAGACCTGAATGTAAGTCACGAAACCATTAAACTCTTGGAAAAAAACATAGGCAAAAACCTCTTAGACATAAACATGAGTGATCTCTTCTTGAACATATCTCCCCGGGCAAGGAAAACAACAGCAAAAATGAGCAAGTGGGACTACATTAAGCTGAAAAGCTTCTGTACAGCGAAAGACACCATCAATAGAACAAAAAGGAACCCTACAGTATGGGAGAATATATTTGAAAATGACAGATCTGATAAAGGCTTGACGTCCAGAATATATAAAGAGCTCACACGCCTCAACAAACAAAAAACAAATAACCCAATTAAAAAATGGGCAGAGGAACTGAACAGAAAGTTCTCCAAAAAAGAAATACAGATGGCCAAGAGACACATGAAAAGATGCTCCACATCGCTAATTATCAGAGAAATGCAAATTAAAACTACAATGAGGTATCACCTCACACCAGTAAGGATAGCTGCCATCCAAAAGACAAACAACAACAAATGTTGGCGAGGCTGTGGAGAAAGGGGAACCCTCCTACACTGCTGGTGGGAATGTAAATTAGTTCAACCATTGTGGAAAGCAGTATGGAGGTGCATCAAAATGCTCAAAACAGACCTACCATTTGACCCAGGAATTCCACTCCTAGGAATTTACCCTAAGAACGCAGCAATCAAGTTTGAGAAAGACAGATGCACTCCTATGTTTATCGCAGCACTATTTACAATAGCCAAGAATTGGAAGCAACCTAAATGTCCATCTGTAGATGAATGGATAAAGAAGATGTGGTACATATACACAATGGAATACTACTCAGCCATAAGAAGTGGAAAAATCCAACCATTTGCAGCAACATGGATGGAGCTGGAGAGTATTATGCTCAGTGAAATAAGCCAAGCGGAGAAAGAGAAATACCAAATGATTTCACTCATCTGAGGAGTATAGGAACAAAGGAAAAACTGAAGGAACAAAACAGCAGCAGAATTACAGAACCCAAAAATGGACTAACAGGTACCAAAGGGAAAGGAACTGGGGAGGATGGGTGGGCAGGGAGGGATAAGGGGGGGGAAGAAGAAGGGGGGTATTAAGATTAGCATGCATGGGGGGGAGGGAGAAAGGGGAGGGTGGGCTGCACAACACAGAGAGGACAAGTAGTGACTCTACAACATTTTGCTAAGCTGATGGACAGTAACCGTAATGTGGTTGTTAGGGGGGACCTGATATAGGGGAGAGCATAGTAAACATAGTATTCTTCAGGTAAGTGTAGATTAAAAATTTAAAAAAAAAAAAAAAAAAAGAAAGAGAAAGAAAAGGGGGATTACTCCTTAACAGGATAAAACTATTGGTAAATCAGAGATCAACGCATGCTTTAAATATCCTTAATGTTGATCACTTAAAGGGTGTCAGATGATCAGCTATGGAGGTACTCTTTTCTGATAATATTCCTTTCTCTTAATTAAAAAAAAAAAAAAAAAAAAGCAGTTACTGTGTGCTGACCTCCAATGAGTTCTGCACAGTGGTATAGAGGGCATGTCAAAGTGTGGGCAAAGGGTCTGTTTGTCTCTACGCAGAAGATCAAGGCCTAGCTTGGATACCCAGAAAATGAACTAAGATACGATATGAGGAGGAGCTTCCGGCATCAGCACTCTCTGGAGGACTCGTGCCGGGGGATGATCATCAAAAAGCCTCCACAGGGATCCGGACGATGCTGCGGTTGTGGCTGCATCCAGCCCACCGTCTCCTGGACTTGCCATAAGAAGGAGGAGGGAGATGTCTAGGCTGGCATGTGCATACAGTGAGACAACGAATTTGACTGGATCTGTACTGTTGGAACTCAACCAGGAGTTGGGAGGGGTGCAAGTTGTAGCACCCCAAAATCTCATGACTATAGACTATCTATGGTTAAAAGAACATATGGGATGTGAACAGATCCCAGAAATGGGCTGCTTTAATTTGTCTGATGGTTCAAGTACAGTTGGAAAATATCCATCATATCATAGATAAATTTTCACAAATGCCTAGGGTGCCTAAATGGTTGTCTTGGCTTCACTGGAGATGGCTGGTAATTATAGATTTGCTTTGTTTATGTCACCGTATTCCTATTATGTCAATATGTGTGTGCAAATTAGTTAGTAGTTTAAAACCTATACATACTTAAGGTACTATACAAGAAGATATGTCAAAGAAATAATCAATCCTCCCAAGTTTCCTTCATATGCTACATCTATAGCTTTTCTTCTTCCTTCCTAATTACAAACTTTAAATAGAATTCGTGCCTCATATCGAATTTACCGAGTATCATAATTCCTCCAGGTGGTAAAGATACCTCGAGACAAGTGCTGGGCATAGAAGCCACAGGGCATAAATCTGCAAAGAAGTAAAAAGCTAACCTTTGCAAACAATATGGCTTCTCTCTCACTTACCAACTTTACATTTCCCTGTATGGCCCCGGAAGATGACTGGTTAGCCAGAGACGGGTAAGATTCCTCAAGGGAGGAACAACCTAAGACAGGCACAGTCGCAGGGGGGCCATCAGGTGAGAATTTGGGGGTCAACAGAGGTGAGGCTCAGAACCTCACCCCCCCTGCTTTGAGAGAAATCTTCTGCATCCGTGGATGTCTTGCTGCCCTTGTCTAGCCTGGATTAATACTTAGTCCATAGGCACACACCTGATCATCTGATCATCTACATTTGCCTTCTTACAGCACTAAACTATGTTTTCTACCTTTATCTTGCATCTACCTACCACTTCAGCATTTTATTAAAAATAAAAATAATAATAATAATAGGAGAAATGTGGGATCAACATATAAATCAAGTACAAAAATCAAATGAATATTCATATTTGACCTGATGGTTTATAGGTCATATTGCATGATCAAAACCGAAAGTTTCTGTGATGACTGCCCTTGTACTGTTCACCATGTAAGAATTTATTCACTCTGTAAGAATTCGTTCACCATGTAAGAACTTGTTCGTTATGCTTCAGAAGATTGGAGACTGACGAGAATTAGGCTTGAGATGGATTAATGATTGTACATTGAGCATTGACCCCCCTATACTGAATTTTATTGTTGTTAACAACCATTTGATCAATAAATATGAGAGATGCCCTCTCAAAAAAAAAAAAAAAAAAAAAAAAAAAAAAAAAAAAAAAAAAAAAAAAAAATCATTTTATATCCCTAATGTCACAGCTCCGACTTGTAATATGGCTAACAAATACCTGGCTGGTCCAAACAGAAAACCTTACACCGCCTATAACTGAAGCTCATACGCTCGGGTGGGTGAACAGTGCACACCAAACATGGGCGAAGTGCTGATACACAGAACGATGCGGAGGAATCTCGGAGACGTGATGACGCATGATGAAAGCCAGATGCAAAACACAGAAAGTTCGAAGACAGGCAAAACTAATCTAAGTGGCAGAAATCAGAAGGGTGACGACCCTGGACGGTGTACCGGGTTGGGGAACAGAGTGCGGGGCTTCCCAGAGCTTGATGCGGAAGGTGGCGTGAGGGCACGCAGCTGCTCGGAAGGCACTGACGCGTCCCTTAACGTGTGCACTATGCTACTGGACGGAATTAAAGTGAACAGGAAGGGCATTTCAGGGGGCCTTGCCTGACACCCCGACCACCCCCTCTGCTCCTCTTCCCATCCTCTGTGATTCTCTGCTGACACTTTAACCCCTGCCCTGCCGCCCTTCTCTCCCTCCCTCCCTCCAGCAGAAGCCCCAGGAGAGCAAGGGCGCAGCCTCTGGTTCACCAAAATATCCTCGATGCCCAGAACAGAATCCAGCATCAAGCGGATACGCCACAAGTATCTGATGACAGAATCAGCCACTCTGGGCCATTCCAGCAATCTCAGAATTAGCCCATCTCCTTTTTGAATTGAGGCTACTTGAAACCCCATACCTATCCTGGGTATGACATTATATGTGTGTGTTCCACTTACCACTAGAGGTTTAAGCTTAATAATTCTGCAAACCATCTCAGCAGATAAGGCAGGCATCTCATAATACTTCTGCTCTTTTGTGATTTTGCAGGTAGATTCGTGAAGTTTCAGACACACAGTCAGGTAGGACTGTAGGACTGTCAAGGGCTCCTCAAGAATCCTACCCCGCAAAGAGTTAAAGAGAAATCATCGAAGGCACTTAGCAGAAATGAGAAAACAGTTTCCATTATCCATAACGCGTTTCTTCCCTTTAAAATACCTACAACTAAGGCATGAATTTCATCCCATTTAGGTAAGGATGTATATCACTAAAGATTTACATGAATCTGAAAAAATTTCAGGAAGACACAGGGAGGGTGGGAGAAAGAGAAAGAAATGCTAGAACATGCTGGTTCTCCGAGCTGTGTGTGGCCAGGGCTCACGTCTGTTACTAACTGGCTGGGAGGCTCCGAAGGTACGAGAGCAGCCCCGGGGGTGCCCCCGTCACGCCCAGCCACAGGTGAGCTCCCAGGCCTCACAGGCGCCTGACAGTAACGGAGACTGGCACAATTCAGGTGAGGCGACGCTGGAGGTGACCCCAGACTCTGCAAAAGCACGTCATCCCCATGGGCCTATTTCGTTGTCCTGTACTCTGTATACTGTCCCTGATTCAGGGTGTCAGAGGCCACACAAATTTGCAGGAGCAAATGAATTCAGATATTTCTGTAAAGTTACCTTTCATTTTTATTTTCGGCTGACCTGACTTGGAAAAAGCATGCAGACTAAAGCTTAAAGGAGTGTGGGATGTAAGCATGAATATGCAGTATGATGGCCAAAGTAAATGGAAAAAATGCACAGGAAAAGGCCTGATGGAAAGAAACAAAATCCTAGCAGCTGATATCTATTATTTTCCCTTAAAAAAAACAGGGTGATTATATTAATAACTTGCAAAAAGAAGCGGGATATACACGGATGACCTTCTGACCCGGAGCCAATGTGGGAGGCTGCCCATCAGCGGAGGGGCACTGTGGGCAAGGGTCAGATGACGCTTTGCTTTCTACTCACTTGTCCTGATAAGCATCCAGGAGTTTCAACAGCATCTTTAACGCATTCTCAATAGCCTAGGGGGGTGAAGGAAAGAAAAACAGGAAAGACTGAGTCATGATGCCACCTTCTTGGCAAAAACAAAACTGAAAAACATCCAACAGAAATAAGGTAAAATAATGAATTCTTTTCTGTCTGTGAGCAAGGTTCCGTAAGTGCTCACGTGCCCATCTTCTGTCTGTTACCAATACACATCAGGATTCAGAATGTGACCACTTCTCCCCCTCCACCAATGGGGAAGGAGAGGTGACAGCTAGGAAGTGGGGCGGCCCCCACGGTGACACAGATCCTGTCTCGTACTGTCACAAATAACACATGGCTACAGTTTACCGATATCAAGTTACTGAAATACTAAAGCAGCCCCGAGGGCTGCCCCCACCCCCTGCCAGTTCTCTTCTTTCTAAGGGCTTCATCCTGTCAAATTTTCAGAGAAAAACAATCACGGGCTCTGCATGTTTAGTTTCTGATCCACTTTTGCTAAGGACTCAAGGCTATTTGAGTGACGGACCTCCGCATTTCTGTAGGAGACTTCCTCAAGGCCTTGAAACCGGTACCAGGTGGCCAGCAGACAGTCCAGGACGCAAGTGGGGTGGCAGCTCAGGTAGTCGCTGAACTGCTTCACGTAGGGCACCAGGCTTCTCAGCGGGAGCACGCTGAGCCAGGATCGGAACAGGTACTTGTCCACATGCAGCAGGTGCTTCTTTTTTTCCATAAGCTGAAGCAACTGCCGCCTGCACACGGGAAAACGAACGGGGCGAAGGCTGGCAGTGAGATCAGTAACTCAGACCAAGTAAAGTAAAATAGGGTTAGGAGGGATCTAGAAAGTTCAGACTTTAAAAATAATTTAAACACTAAGCAGTGAATCAAATGGAAAATAAATGGTTAAGATTCACCAAAATGGAGAGGCCTTGAGGACATACTGCTGAGGGCAATCAGCCCCGCACAGGACAAATACTTTAGGATTCCACTTCTGCGAAACACCCAGGGCACTCAGACTCACAGCGGAGGGCGGAAGGGTGGTCGCCAGGATCAGGGAGGCAGAGCCTGGGAAGGGGAGGCTGGAGAGGGACGGCAGGGCGGGCGCGCAATTCACGGGTGGGCCTAATGCCCTGCACTGCTCACTGCATATGGTCTGTGGCAAATCCTACGTGTATTTTACCACAATAAAAGAATTCACTAAGAACCGTGCATGTTTCCCGGCTTTGATGAGATATAATTGACAGATGACATTGTGTAAGTTTAAGGTTACCACGTATTGGTTTGATACACTCATACACAAAATGCAGCATTAGCAAACACCTGCATCCCATCATGTAACTACTGTTTCTTTTTTGTGGTGAGCACATTTCAGACTTACTCTTAGCAACTTTCAAGTATATAATATACGATCATTAGCTACAGCCACCACGCTGTACATAAGATTCCAGAGTTTAGTCATCTGATAGCCAACATTCACAGTCTCTGATCATCTCTTTTTACCCCCACCCCCAGATCCTGGCGACCACTGCTCTGCTGTTTCTATGCGTTCAGCTTTCTTACATTCCACATGTGAGATCAGACAGTATGTGTCTTCTCCATCAGACTAATTCCACTTAGCATAATACCCTCAAGGTCCATCCCCATTGCCACAAACAGTGGATTTCCTTCTTTGTCAAGGCTAAAAAATATTCCATTTTTATGTAAACCACATCTTTTACTAATGGCCACTTAGGTTGTTTCCATGTCTTTGTTACTGGGAATAATGCTCCGAGGAGCATGGGGTGCAGCTCTCTCTACCAGAGTGATCGCCCTTTGGGACACACCCACAGTGGGATTGCTGGATCATACAGCAGTCCTGGTTTAACTTTTTAATACCTTTTAACTTTTTGAAAACCTCCATACTGTTTTCCATGGTGGTTGTGATAATTTATGAATTAAGCATTTTGATGAGTGAGTGCGTGCCTCGGATCAGCCAGGCTAAGTGAGCCCCGTGAAAGTCTTTGAATTATCCTGAATCTGTAACATTATACTGGAGACCCCAAAAGCTGACAATTGGAAAATCAGTAAAGCAGGGTGCCACAGCAGGGCAGAAGATACAAGAAACATATGGACAGAGGGTTTGTGACACGCAAAAGACCTCTTCTGCCTGAAAGACAGGATCTTGGGTACCACGGCTAGTGATGTCGTTCTCGACTGACACCAGCTAAACTTCTACACAGTTTGCATATCACTGAAGGACATTTAAAATACATATAATCATGTAAGAAAATCTTAATTTGGATTTAGCTTCAAAATGTTCCAGTAACAGTGAAGAAGCAATGACATAATTTAGCTCACTGTTCTGATCCCCAGAAACCTACAGGCTAGATCCCATTGGATTGGGAGGGGGGTGCAGAAGGGACCTGGAACTGTTTCTCTAACAGAAGATTAAATGAGGGAAGTCATGCTGGGAGATGCGTGGTGGCTTTTAATTCACATCTGTTTTTTATTTCATTTTTGTATTGATTTAACATTTCTCTTTTATGAACAGCACTTTCTGTGTCTTCCTCCCAAGAAAGCTTTGGTACTGGGCACTCCACCCCCTCGAGGTTTGCAGGTACAAGGTGCAGAGCCCAGGCCGGGGCAGTTACACGCTCAGGAATTTATCTTGAGGAAATAATTGGACAGGGAAATAACAAGGATGCTCATAAAAGCATGCTTACACAGTGAATGTGCAGAGACAATTCACATGCCCAGTAATTGGCTAAATAAAAATAAATTACAATGACTAAACAGTCATTACAGTAATAACACAGGTGTGTATTTACTGACAAGAAATTGCCAGTAAATACTATAAAGTAACAAAAGCAGGTTGGAGAACAATGACCTATTGTTTGTTTTGGAAGCACACAGAGTACCCACAGGTCCACGTTTGGACGAAACCCTGGAAATACGTGTGGCCAGGAAGCCACAGCGATGCTCTCTGGGATTTCAGGGCAACATCTGTGTTCTTTATACTCCTTGTATGCCTGAAATGGTTTTGTTTTTGTTCTTTTAATGTTTTAAAGAAGCAATTTTAGAAGATGTGACCCATCCTGTCTGTCACTAGAGGCAGGTGTGAGTGCTCCCTAAGCGTCCCCGGAAGCCCAGGAAGCATGGCTCCTATTCCGAGACTGACGTACAGGAGTGCGGCCCTGAAACATACCCATCTGGAATTTTCTCCCGGTACTCTGAGAACGGGATTCCTTCGAGGGCCGCCCAGGTGTCCTCCGGCTGCAGCACCAAGCCCTTCCTCTGGGGGGCCAGCTCCATGCAGTGGTGCAGCAAAGGCAGGACCGGCACCCAGCACTCCTTCATCCTGTCCACGCACATCCGGCACAGGTCCACCAGGTACCTTCGCCAGCTGCAGGGAAACAGGCCTCGCAGTGAGCCCACAGCAGCCCCTCACACCCGCTGGCTGGGTGGCCGAGCACAGCAGGACCACGCCACGGAGAAACATGGTGGCATGGGAGGCGGGGCTGCCTCGGCACCCCCGCAAAGTGCCCCTCAGCAGGCCCTTGCTGTAGCCCCACTGCAAACGCCCGACAGCTGAGGAAATGGAGGTTCAGAGGGTTAGTAAGCCCCCCAAATGTACACACACAAGGGTGAGCCAGGGGACACCCCACAGCTCCTCAAAAGCAGGATATTCAGCAGAATACGTAACAGCGTTAAAAATAATTCATGTGCTAGGAAAATGGCCGGAGGAAACGGCAGTGAGTGGTAAAATTACGGGTGGCTGTTATTTCTTGCATGTTTCATCCATTCTATGCCAAGCACTTACTTTTATAATCAGATAAAAATTATTAAGAGCTATAAAGTCTCTTAACATACACACACACAAAATACCTTTGACCTGTTTCAAGGACGTGGCTCAGGTCAGCGTGAAAGGCATCTGGCGACTCGGCATTCGAGCAGAGGAGGCCACACAGCCGGACCAGCTCGTGTTCGGACAAGGGGTAGTTGAGCTTTTCCGCTAAGAAAAGGACGATGAGGCCCATTCTCAATGCACTCCTCACTGGGCAGTCGTCAGGCAGACGGTCGCTGTGTCTGTCCAGAAATGGGGCCATTTGCTTCTTCAAATACTCCCACAGGTTTTTCTTCACCTGAGCCCAGAAAAGAAGGAAGACACCAGACCCTTAGAGCTGAGGCCGTCAGAAGTGGCGAGAGCTGCCCCTTCACCTCCACATCGGCTGGGCAGGGAACTAGGCCCCTGAGGGGGGGGGGGGCAGCTCCACAGAGGGGTGCCCCACCACCCCGTCCCCTCACCGAACCCGAGATTCCCCCACGCCCCAGGCCCAGCGGATCTGGGCCTTTGGGAGCTGCCATCAATGGTGCAGTCGGGAAACCCAGCTTGGACGAGGGGCCCTAGGGGGGCCCCAGGGCTATTAAGGCTTCAGCTGTCAGCTCAGAAGTGACCCTCAGTCTGTTTCAAGACTGCCAGGGCCACACTACCACAGGGTGCACGTGTAAGAAGGAGGGTCCACAGTCCAGGTGAGGAAGTGAGACCGGCGGGGCGTGAGGAGGTGGGGGTGGGGGTATGGGTGGGGTCAGGCAAGGAGGTGGGGGTGGGGCCAGGTGAGGGTGGGGGGTAAAGGGGGGCTCAGACGAGGAGGTGGGAGTGGAACTAGGAGGGAAAAAATGGGGAGGGCAGGGAGTTCCCAAAGGGTCTGCCTGCCCCCATTTGCACCCCAGCCACTGAGCCTGGCCTCTAGAAGAGGGGGTGCTGACTGTCAGGAAGGAAGCAGGAAGAGGCAGGCGCCGGGGGCCCGCAGGAGCTTGGTACCTCCCCTTCCTTGTACTGCAGAGAGCTCCACGGCCGCGCGCGGCCTTCGTAGATCATGGGCACGCGCACCGCAGCGTAGAACTGCTCGAACTGCGTGAAAAAGCTCTTCAGGTTGATGAGGCTCCAGGTCTGCAGCACACCGAAGATGCCGTCTAGCATGATGGTGGCCGCGATCTTCTTCCCCCGCACCACGTCTCTCTTGGTGCCGTCCGTGAAGTAGTCCACTAATCTCTGAAGTTTCCCAGGAGGCCTCATACAAATGATGTCATCATACTGGTGCCAGTCTGAGGGTGGAAGAAAGAGCCGTCCATACGTAAGATCATCAGAACCCATGGGCCCGGGTGCTCTGCCCCGGAGGCTGCCCCTGACTGGCTGAGCACAGGAGGAAGGAACCAAGTACGGGAAGAGAGGAAGGAAAACCCAGAGGCGTGGCGGCCGCAGCTCACGGCGCCGCAGGTACCTATCGGCAGGGGGGCAGCGCAGGCCTGGGGCGAGACCCAAGGTCACCTGATGCAGCCGGCCTCAAAATACTTGGCACGTGTCTTTGCCCAACTAGACGGCTCGGCACACTTGGCACACGAGTTCCTCAGGGAGTGACCGCATGGGGGTTACATGCTTCACCTGGAAGCTGCATCACTCACTCGCACTTGGGCACCATGTGGTGAGTCGGCTGGTGGCAGGCCGGCCTCCTCGTGGCCGGGCCGCGATGGCCACTCCACGCAGGGCAGTGTTGGCCGCGGCACAGCCCCACCCCCACCAGCAACAAGAACAGCTGGAGTCATCGTGTGCATCTCAGCCTGGGCACCACCCCCGCACGCCCACCCCGAGCGGCTCCTGCTCCCTGCATCCCTCCCGCAGACGGGCTGACACCAGGGACAGCGGCGTCTCTCCACTCTGCAGAAACGCCAGCCAGACCAGGTGAGGGGAGGGCTGCTGGCCTGGGACAGGCGGGTGCCGCGGGGTGCAGGGAGTGCCAGCCGGCTCCTGGGCAGGGGCCATCTCCACCCCAGGAGGGCAGGGCAGGGGTTTGGTCTTTCAGAATTTACGAGAATGGAAATGAAAGGCTTAATTTCCAACCCGCTAGAGAAAAGAGAAAGAAAATCCAAAAGTCAGGAAAAGTTCAGAAAACAGCAAGGAAACAAGGGAAAAGGAAGGATAAGGTGGTACACGTCTTCCGCTGACTCATGATTAAGGCTTGGGGGGTTACAGCTGCCCGTTAAAGAAGATCAGAGGGAATAACAAAAACAAACAGTAGTGCAGACATGGAGACACGCCTGTGAGACAGACCCGCAGAAAACAGCAGCGGGCAGGCAAGCGGGGGCACAGGCTGCAGAGCAGCAGGCACTGTGGCCACTGGCTACCAGCTTTAGGCGAAGCACCACACGGGCAGCCAGCAGGCGGATGGATGGACAGACCCCGAGCCCAGTCTCCCTATCACAGTGCTGGGGCCGGGACCCCTTCCCACCAGCCCTGCCACTGAGGTCACGTTCTGCCAACGAGAGGCGCTGTCAGGAGGCAGAGGTGGGCAGCCATTTCTCTCCCCACCTGTTTATTGGGAATAATGAAACCTATGCTTCCTTACTTAATGTAGATAAGCCACTACCACACTAAATGGAGCAAAACACAGAACGCCTCTGAACCCACAAAGTCCCAGTGCCTGCCAGACACTTGTCCCCAATCTCCCACCTGGGCCCCAGCAGTGGCCCTGGCACTTGGCAGGCCAGTGAAGGCCTTCCCATCGTTTCCTGGAACGGCTCCCTCCTGCTTAAACTCCTGAGCCAGCCCAGCCCAAGCGGGCTCCGTCTCCCAAGTCCCAAAAGTCACCCTAGTGACAGGGCAGCTCAAGACAAGACACCCAAGCCGAGAAGTGCCAAGTCGAAGGGGCTGGTCTCAGGGACAGGCTGGAACCCATCTCTCAGAAGCTGACAGGTCAATCTTTTTTAAAAGGGGATTTTCATAGTAAATTGGCTTTATCTAATAGACGCATGCAGAACTTCTGGGTCCCCCCAAAATACATCATTCATTCTATCCAAGCACACGTGGAATATTTAGGCCAACAAAGATCTGGGCAAACCCCCCAAAGAAGACTCCATACAGACCGCATACTGAACACACATGCTGCAAGCAGTGACGGGAAATGGAGAAAAAAGACAAAATTAGATACAGACAATAAAGAGGAAAAGAAAGAAAGTATCAAATACACACGGGAGGCGGGCCCCTGCTGTCTCCTCTTGGAAGTACCCCTCATGGTCACCATTTGGAAACACGCCCTCCCCCCCGCCCCCCCCCCGGGTCCTGGCAGCCCAGCCCTGTCTCGGCCTGGAACCTGCTCCCAGGCTCACCGCTGCCCCTCCTCCCAGCGGCTCCGTTTTCTCTCCTCTCCCTTTATTAAAAATCCTCTTCTAAGTGAGCAGCTACGTTAAACTGACCGAAATCATGCTTCCAAACTTGGGTGTATGAGCTGAGGGGTGGGGCAGGGCCATGCCAAGCAAGGAGGAAGCCTTCGGTGTCCAGGCACGTCCACCGCGGAGACCTGGCACCTGCCGTTCCGAGCGTGACCCGGAGCCCGCCGGCGGCTCACCTCCTGAGCGCAGCAGGGAAGACCTCACAAGCAGACAGCGGTTGATGGGTTCACTCTCCTGCTGCTGATATTCGTAGATGAACTCATACTCGACGGTGTCCTTGTTGCGCATGATGATGTATTTGTACGGGATGGGTTTGTCCAAGTGCTGCTTGGCAATGACGGTGCTGCCTTCAACGAGGGACCCGTTCTCATATAAATTTCTGTGAATAAACAGGATTCCACGCAGTTATCCAAAAAAATCCTCTCGGAAGTTTTAGTTCTTCCCAAATACCGCATGGAATGCAGACCCAAAGCTATACACTGATGCTGACCAAGAGGATGCTTCTGGAGACATGGTTTCCAGACAGAACCAACAGAAAACAGGCCACGGTGACATATAACAAAAAAGTGCATTACAGGGAATAACTGTTTGAAATCTCTACTTTCTAAGAGTCTAAGGAGGTCATCAACTGGATCAACATTTTTATTCCAATGTTTCAGAGCCCGGGCTCCCCACCGGCAATCTCGGACATACTCACTTGGTGCAGTACATCTCACAGACATTGAGGTCCCACTCGGGCTTCCCGAATTCTTCACCTCCCCTGACAAACACTTGGTGGGAGCTGGGGTTGAACTCGAAATGTTTGGAAATGATTGCGTGGAAAAACACTGTGATTCCTTCCTCGGGATTCAGGGGGCTGGAGGAAAGCCGCAGAGGAGACACCGATGAGACCTAGCTCTGCCTAGCCATCCATGGACACACGCACACACGCACGTGCGCACAGGGCCCCTGCTCCTCCACTGTGCACGAACACACACCCCAGCAAAGTACAGAAGCCCCACAGACTGTGCGTCCTCATCTCTCCCTCCACAGGCGAGGAAGATGGGCGTAGCATGGGGGACAATCTCTGCCCAGCTCTGGCGGGCTCGGGGAGGTGGCAGGAGGGGGCTGGTTAGCCTGCTGGGACACGACAGCCTCTGTCCTGAGTCCTGTAAGGCCCGTGCTGCCCTCGGCACCCCAGGGACTGGAGCATTTCAACCGAGCAAGGAATTGGGACAGCTGCCTTTCCCGCGAAGAGCAAGAACAGCGGCCTGGGTATGTCCCCTGGGGCCTGTGTGGCCCTCTTCCTGCCCCTGGCCTGGGGGTGCAGAGGGGCAGGCTGGCTCCCTCCTACCTCTCAACTTTCCATGCACTGGCTCTCGGGCTTCTTTGATCCTTCCAGTCTTTCACCGAGGCAGCCGTTTGGGTTCTCTTACTCCCTCCTGGCTTCTTCGCGTCCTCCCGGGTCGCTTTCTCATCCGCACCTGCTTCCTCCCTCCTCATGGCTGTCCTGGCTGCTTCAGTTTCCTGGAACAAGCAACCAGAGCCCAGCCTTGAAGACCAGCCTCCAGTCTGCTCCTCATGCTGGTGCTTCTCTCAGCAGCCAGAGTGGCCACATCTCTTCCCTGCACAGAACCTTCCAGTGCCCTCGGGTCCACTCACCACAGCCCCAAGGGCCCCTCTCTCCAGCCCCTGGGACAGCCCCAGCCCCTCTTCTCCTCCTCACTCCTGGGACACTGGCTTCCCTGCAGCTCCCTGAAATCGGCCTCAGGGCCTTTGCAAGTGCCATGTTTGCCCGGGACACATCCTGAGATCCACATGGCTTGCCAACCACCCCCGCCGGAGAGGCCTCGCCTGACCACGCTCCTCACCCTCCTCACACCCGCCTTTGCTGTCTGTCTTCTCCCCTCTAGACTGTGAGCTCACGAAGGCAGGAGTCACGGCTGCACCCCAACCCCTAACACGGTCACTGAATCAGGAGTTGAGGGAGGGACGGGGCCAAAGCAGCCGGCGGAGGGACAGAAGGAAGGGACAGGCAGCTTCCCAGATAACGAGATGCTCTACCTTGAGGCACTCTTGGGAAGCAGGGACACTTGTTGGTGATGGCTTTGTTTTCTGAGTCTTGGTTTTAACTTCTTTTCCAGCCTTGTTCACCAGATCAGTCAGCTTGACTGTAGCATCAGTTGCCTGGAAGAAATAAAGACCCCAAGACATCAGAGGCAATGGACAGGAATACTGGGACTCAGTGGCCTAAGGCCAGCATATGTCACCAACCCAGACAGGTCAGCAGCTCAGGGTTGGGGGCAGCCCTTGCACAGCCCCCTGCCCAGGAAGCACGTCCCAGTGGACATCCTTCCCAGACAGGGAGACAGAGAGAGCACGGCAGGCCAGCCCTGCTCGCACGCCCCCGAGCACTCACCCTGGAGGCGGGGGCCCTGGCTGGGCCCTCTTTCCCGGGCTCAGAGCCCTCCCCCTTTGACTCAGGCAGCAGGAGCTCCCAGGCAGTGTCTTCCTTCCCAGGATGGCCTTTACTGGCAGAAGAGTTTGGGCCAGCCTCCTTCTGGGGGAGGCCTCTGCCCTTGACGGGTTGGGGGGTGCCACAGTCCCTCCCTTCTGGGAGGACGCCTCCCAGAGTCGGCTCCTGGGGTGCCGGGCGGCCCAGCGGCGTCGTGACAACGCGTGGGGCCACCCTGGCCAGACCCTCCTGCTGAGCTTGGCTCTGGGGTGGAGCTGCATTCTGGGACCCAGGGTTTGTAAGCGATTTCAGACTACTGGGGCTGGAGGGGGGCAAGGACAGGGAATCCAGCTCTCCGGAAGTGGAAGTGTCCTGACTGTTTTTCTTCTTCTTTTTCTTCTTTTTGCTCTAAACAGAAAAGAGACACCACTTTTACTTCTGACATTTACCATATTCTCACCCATGTTTTCTTCCAATCTCCTTTCAATTTCTGAAGTACATCAAGCTGAGCCCGAGCAAACCCCCATACATCTATTAAGTCTGCCTTTTTCTTATCTTGGAAAGAATGACATCAAGACAGACAACAAACGGATGGCGGGCAGGCTTGTGGGACAAGTGGCCGAGCCGTGCTAGCCATACACCATGTTCTGCCAGACCAAAGCTGGGAATTCAGAGCTCCTCCTGATGCACCATCTCTGCAAGGATGGTTTCTGAATGTTAGAAAGCATATATGGGCCCCCTGCACTGCACTCACATGAATTATGTACATAGAAACAGAAACAGGAAAGGATGAGGCTGAAACTCAGGCAGAAGTCCGAATGGCCGCTCCCTGCACAGGGGCAGGTGCACTGGGCCGGGCTGATCTTTGCTCAAAGGCAGGAGTTCCTGACTTGGGGATCAGAAACAGCTGTGAGGGGCAGGTGTGGCAGGACCCTCTGAGAACCTCATGGGGCTTGAGCCCTACCTCACTTTGGGACACAGCTCTCGGGGGGAGTACTGAGCATTTCACCTGGTACCAGTGGCCTGTAAATCCCTGGACCCGATGTGGGTCCAGACTCACCACCCACCCCCACCATGCCTGGGTTCAGACGCCTGGGAGAGGGACGCGGGAGGGTGCGGGGTTTGTGTGCACATGGGGTGGCCTGGCCTCACTCTGGGTCAGTGCCTGGGTTCCCTCCAAGAATTCTGAGCAAAACTGCCGCAAGGACTGAGCTCCAGCACCGCTGGGGGGCTATTTCCCTGCCTGACAATTAACATCCACTAATACAGTGGTAGAAAGAAAGAGGCTTAAGAAAAATCAGTTATAGCACTAAGCTTTCCACCTTCCAGACTACAGAGCTCTAAAGATCTGGTAACAAGCAGGTGGTGACTCCACACACGTAGGGGGCACCTGAGATCCTGCATTTATTTCCAAGGGGCTTCTGCTGGTCCAGGCTGGCGCTGTGAACAGCGGGACCAGTGCATCCCCAAGGCCGCCCCTGGGAGCCACACGTGTGCCCCACGCAGTCTGGTCTGGCCGGTCTGGGCCAGGGAACCTGCATCTCCATCGCTCTCCTGAGGGTTCTAACATCAGCCCCTGAGGACCACAGTCCGACCAGCAGAAGGCTGCGTACAAGCACCACACAGCCCAACGCCCTTTGCAGAATCTCCTTTTAGTGCAAGGCTGGCTTTAATCAATTTGCTTAGGTTCTCCACTGATTCGCAGAGGAACCTAGAACTCTACCACACGCAAGGAACGGAGGAGTAGGACATGTTCAAGAGCAAGAAGCTCATGGTTCAGTGGGGCACAGACTAAAAGACAGTTTCAGCGTGGGTGGCACTGATGGAGGCACGGTGCCCCAGGAACCCAGAGGCAGCTCCAAGCCCAGAAGGCTTCCGAAGAAGACGGCGCAGGCTGAGTCGGAAAGGCACCAAACCCCGAGAAGGTAGCTTCATCTATTCCACAGAGATTCCCTGGTCCTGTCCATCCACAAGGGGCCAGGGCCAGAGGCTGCCTCCCACGGCTTCCTTGCTCACTGCCGGCCAACCTTATCCCACCCTCATCCTGCCGTGGCCTCTGGTATTAATCCTGGTTTATTTTCTGTATTTTATGATGCTTTACATTTTACAGGCCTTGCTGAGCCTGGAGAGACTGCCCCTCCCAGGGCTGGCTCATTCCTCCAGAGCAAATGGCTCCTGCGGGAACACACCTTCCACACGCAAACCAACCAGCCCAGGGCCCATGCCCCCGCCACCCTCTTTACTGGCTCTCAAACTCCGAGCCAATATTCCCCCAGCCCGACATCACCCAGGGCCGGATATGGGACAACCCTACAGCCCAGGACACCACGACTGTTCAAACTAATCTGTCCTAAACTTGCTGAGACTTGCCCCACAGTGCAGGCTCTGGCCACACTCTGCCCTCCCCACTTCTGCCTGCTGACCACCCTGTGCTTTACTGGTGGCCCCGTGAGGCACAACCCTCCTCCTGGGAACTCTTAATAATGAGAAACTTCTTTCAGTGGCACTGGCCTCTTGAGTTATTGCTTGGTCATCTCTATGAATGTATATATGTATCCCTAATTACTGTCATCTGTAGTTTTGAGCACCAGATACAAATAATTGCCAGAAGGCAAAATTAAAGACCACAGGAGTCAGGAATATATACCCTAAATGTCCCTCTGATGGGGTGGACACAATGTCAGGATGGGGGGGGGTCACAACCTGCGGGTTGAGGAGTAGGCAGGGTGCGGTTGGGAGGAGACCCTGGCAGGTCTAGATACATCCAGGTTTACACTGGATGGTGGGGAATCACATGCACTTTGTTAGCCCTGCATCTAGTTATGAATATCCTTTTTTGTGGGATTAACAATTAAATTTGTATTTTAATGAACAGTTTCTGACTGGGAAGGAAAGCTGGGGAGCCTTCGGGGACTGGAGCACTCCGTGTCTGGGCCCAGTGGGGGTCAGGAGGCTACACACACTGTGTACCCTGGAGGACTCTGCCCTGAGCCTGTGCACTTCACTCGATGCCAGTTACACCTCGATTCAGGAGCTACGCTGCTCCAGCTTGAAAGGCACACACAAATGCCATTCCTAGTCCTGCCTAGAGAGAATTAACTAGGAAAAAATAACAGCTTGCCAATTCTTGGACTTTTTTTGGTCGAAATGTGCCTCTGATTTTACAGTAAGCATCAATTAATTTTTCCATCAAACAAACCAAAGAGCCCCCCAAATACTCAGACAGCAGCACAGGCCAATCCCCTTCACGCACTCAAGTGATGGGTCAGGAGTACATGGGGGGCTGCTGGGGGCCCCGAAGAGACACCTACGGCAGGTGTGGGGTGACGGCGGGGGCGGGGGCATTGCACAGGGACCTCAGAGAGGAGCCCTGGCTGGTCGGCTGGGGGCAGTGCAGCTGCCTGACAAAGGGCTGAGCCTGGGCAGGCAGACCAACGGGCCCCCTGGCTCTGTGAGAGCTGCCCTGGGCTCGCGGCCTCAGCCTGCCACGTGGGTTCAGCAAGGACGGGCTGCGGACGCGGCGCATGCGCCCGCCACCCTGTGAAGCACTTGCTTCCACAGCCAGAGCCGTGCCTCCTGGCGGCGGTGCAGGAGCTGACCTGAGCTGACCCCTTCTAAGCTTCGGTTTCCTCTTCTGTGGCACTGAGATGACAGATTCGGCGGGGCGGCCGCTCCACACAAGCAGGTGCGGCTTTGCAGCAAGAGAGGATGTCTGGGGCGGGGCCCAGAGAGATCAGGCCGACACACAGGTGATCAGCCTACCTCGTGGCTCCTGAGGACAAGTGCCAGCCTCACAAGTACAGGCCGGCAGCTGCCAAGGGGACAAAGACCCCCTCAAGCACCACCGAGAGGAAGAGCGGGGTGACAGACCATCCCTGTGGGAAGCACAGGCACCTGGATTTGCTTGGGAAGTGGGGAGAGGCGAGCAGCCAGCCCTGCCCCACAGCGGCCTGCGGGCGCCTCCGGGGCAGGGGCACAGAGGTTCCCAGCCGGGCGTAGTGCCTGCCCGGCCCGCCACAGACCACACTGGCCAGGTGGCCCTGCGTGGATCACGGAGCCACAGTGCGCGCAGCTCCCTGTCTGCACCCTGGAGTCCGTCCAGCACAGCGTCATTGTGAGGACCGGATGGGACAGATCATGTCCAAGAATCTCGGCGTGTCCTGCAGGCGCAAGGCGCGGGGCCTCAGCTCAGGGCCGCCTCCGGGTCTGCGTGCAGGAGGCTGACCCGACTCCCACTCCCTCCGGCTCCCGGAAACGGCGCCCAGTCTCCCTGCTCTCACCAGTGTGTTCCTGGTAGGATTAAGTCCTCCAGCTTATCACCCTGGATGCTGTGATTGGTTCAGGGATGGGCATGTGACCCAACCAGAGCCAATGAGATTTGAGAAAGGCCTCCCTGAAAGAGACACACCCTCTTTCTTCTGCGGAAGCCACGCAAGGTGTTCTGTCCCCTGAACGACGCAGCAGGAGCTGGATAGCCGTGGAGACCATGGTGTGACACACAGTAGAAAGGCCCACAGCGCTGGAGGCAGCGGCGGAGAGGCTGAGGAGGACCTCAACCTCAGCAAAGGCCTTGCAGACGGAGACCTGGACTTGGGACACCATCCAGGTGCCCGGATCGGGCCTCTTCCTGAGGATTTCTCAGTTGTGTGAGTGACAGATACCCTTACATATGAATTAGTAATATGGGCTGGGTTTTCGGTTATTTGCAACCAAATATTTCTAATAGTTAAAATAATCAAACCTCAAATTAGGTTTCCATCTTACAGAAGCCCAAACAAGTGAAAATGTTCTAATAGCTTTTGTTGCATAAAACTCAACAGCCTTCCTAGGATGGCAGGGATGGGGGTGGTCAGTCGGCAGGCACAGTGCGGTGGGAGGCATCCTGTCCCACTATTTATGCAAAGTACAGGCATACCTCGGATTTATGGCGGTTCCATTCCAGGCCACTGCGATTAAGCGAACACTGAAACAACGCGAGTCAGGTGAACACCTTGGTTTCCCAGTGCAGATGAAGGTTACATTTCCACTGTACTGTAGTCTGTTAAGTGTGCGGTGGCCTTGTGACTAACCACGACATGCATCCTTTAAAATACTCTTGCTACAAAATGCTCACCCTCACCTGACCTTTCAGTAAGCCATATCACTGAGCACAGATCACCATACCAAATGTAATAATGGAAAAGTGTGAAATATTGCAGGAACTCCCAAAGTGTGATACAGAGACACGAAGGGGGAAAATGCCATTGGAAAAATGGCACCGATGGACACGCTCGACTGACACAGGGTGGCCACAGGGTTCGGTTAGTAGAAAGCGCAGTGTCTGCAAAGCAGTAATGCAAACACAACAGGAGGCAAGCCGTGCCTGTTGGGGTCTGCAGAGCAGGAGCCAGGGACCCCAGCTGGGGTTGAAGCCTTCTTTCTTCTTTTACTGGGAGGGTAATTAGCTGCCTCCAGCTCATTGGACAGGCAATCTGCTGCATCTACGAAAGCTGGGATGCAAGTCCCTATTGAAACATGACTGTGCAGGCAGGGCAAGGCGACTACAGGCACAGCCTAAGAGGCCAGCTCAGCCTCAGCTGCTCCTGAGCCCCATCAGGGTCCAGGGCCAGCAGGGAGAGGGGCCCGCGCAGGGGACCCAGGGAAGGGCTTCCATGGGCAAGCCAGTGGGCTGAGCAAAGCCGCAGAGGAGAACTGGCTCATGCCAGACCCGGTGTCCTGCAAGAGCTGGTTGGTGCACCTGACTTCCCCCTGCACACAAGCCCGGGGCCTGCTTCCCCAGGGCCTCATCCCAGTACTCGGGCTAGTGGTTCCAACACAGTGGAGCTGCACAGACAGTCCTGGAAAGAGCAGAGACAGAGCCAGGCCAGGCCTCGGGGGCCTGAGGAGCGAGGGGCCGTGGAGAGAACACTCCAGAACCCACTTCCTCTTCCCACCAGCCTGCCCTTTCTCTGGGCCAGACGGCGAGGCTCAGAGGGGATCACTAAGGTACCCCAGGCCATCAAGAGGGCCAGCAAACAAAGTGGTGGCCACCGGCTCTTGAGCCAGCCCAGGACCCGGGGGATACTTGGGCCTCCCAGGCACCACCCTCAGGCAAGCAACGAGGGCAAAAGGCCAAGGGCTGCTGGGCCAAGGGTTGGGAAGCAGCGGAGAACAGCGTGAAGGGGAAGGGGGATGGATCTTGGCATCAGGTGCTTGGTGTGAACTCAGCAGGGAGGGGCAGAACACTGGGGTCAGGGGGGTCCCCAGGCCCAAGCCTGCCTGCTCAGCCCCAGGAGTCCCTCTCCCATCACCTGGCGGCTGGAAGCGAGCAGAAGAGAGGTGGGAACCACAGGGTCAGTTGGCATTATCAACCCACCCCAGGGAGAACCAGTCCTGGGCCTCTAAGAAAGAAGTAAGAACTGGCAGAGGCACCCGGTTGGCACCAAAGGGCCTAGTGAAGAGACCAGGGAGAGACGGTCACCCGGGCGGCAGGTGGGGCAGGAGGGGAGCTACCCCTACCTGCACACCCAGCCAGGACTGAGGGACGGAGGGCCCACTCACTCAGTGGCCAGCACAGGCCTCCCCTCTGCTGGGGTGCCCACCTCGTTCCGGGGCTTTTTCCCCTCGTTCCCTGGCACAGTCCTTCCACCATGGGACATTGCAGTCACACCTAGAGGCTCCTTCAACAGAGGACCTCCACTTTCTGACCATTTGGATTATGTAGGGTCACTGCAGGGACTGGGGGCGACCACAAACGCCCCCCGAGCTCATCAGAGACAACCCTGCCGCGTTTGCTCATGGGCCTCCCTCTGACTTCCTTCCATGTGTGGGTGTGGGTGCATTTGGGCTTTAAAAAAAATCCTCTTCTGTGACAACACTTTCTTTTTTATGCAGAGGCAAAAATCACATAACAGAAAATGAACCATTTTAAAGTGCACAATCCTGTGGTATCTAGTGCCCCACAATGCCGTGCAACCACCACCACCACCTAGTTCCAGACACGCCATCGCTGCTAAAGGAAATCTGGGCGTTGCCTGCTAAGTTTTCCAGGAACACCCTTTGCCTGACTGCCTCTCAGTGTTCCAAGGGAGGCGCAAATGAAGGCGCGCCCTGTATCATTCCCACAGGGAACCCAACCAGGTCAGAACAGACAAACCCAGTTCCCCGGGAACAAGGTCTGCTCTGCTCCCTCCAGAACCAGAACCCACTTCGGAACCGCAGGCTGCCTGCCTGCAGACCGCCAGCGTGCCAGGTGGCATGCCAGCGAGGGGCAGGCAGGGCTGGTTCAAGCACCAGGAAGCTCCCCTAACTCGGTTGGGTTGCCGTTGAATGATTCACTGAGTGACTGTCCATCTCGGGCTATTCTCCAGCATTTCCACCAAATGTCTTCTTACGGTCTGCATCAGTGTTTCCAGCGTTTCTCTGGAGGGACAGGCCCATGGGGCTCCCGTTGCTGCCATTTTTGCTGTTGTCACTCTACTGTACACTGTTGGGTTTTTTTTTTTAAAAATCTTTGTCTTTATGTAGTTTATTTGATTTCAAGAATTTCCTCACACCATTAAACTTGGAGAAAATAACAGTCAAAGGCCACAGTACGCTCTGCCCTAATGCTACCGATGGCGTTCCCCATGGCAGAATATTCAGGTGGATTCCAGAAACTGGCCAGAGAAGACTAAGCCTGTGAGTTAATCCTACACTAATCCTTCAGATGCCTTTCTGAGGTTATTTCCTTATAATAAAATCACAGAAGTAAAAGAGTAGGCCAAAGGACACCTGCCTTTCCGGGTTTGAGAAAAGCAGGGACATGGGACAAGGGTCAGTCAGGCCAGTGTAAAACCTACTTAGCCTGCGAAAAAGACCCAGTTTATTCATTAACTTAATCTATAGGCTGTTCTTCCTCTTTTTCCTGCCCCTTCATCAATTAAGTAACTTTGTAACCAGGACAGGAGACAGACCTCCAAAGTGTAATGAACCTGTGGGTAAAGAACGTCAAGATCCAGATCAACACAGTCCCCTAAATAGCCCTATTCTTAAGACAAAACTTCAAAGGAATTATGAGTCACCTGTATACATCATGCCTTATGCTGACCCCTACCCAAAAGGCCCTATAAATCCTCAAACCCTACACCTCAAGCTCACCCCTCGCCCCTATCTGAGGGTGTCCACACCCCAACTGTGCATTTACTGCCGTATCAGACTCTTTGCTGAATAAGCCAATTGCACTTGTCTCTGAATTATTTTTCAGGATGAGGTCAAGAACTCACCCACCTCCATCTCTGGTGGCAAATGCCTTTGTCACTTTGCTATTTCATTCATCTTTCTAGTCTGAGACACAATTTTTTCCCATCCTGTTTTATTTCCAGCAAGTGGGGAAGCGGCTGCGGGAGCCCGAGTAGGGAGGGGCTGGCCGATCCAGTCAGCGGGACGACCTGACAGCCCAAATGCGCCCTGTTCTTTAGAAGCCCGCCCGGAAGTTCTTTATCCTTTGCTTTAGGTGGTTCTCAGAACACAGTGACCTAATCCTGCTGGACTCAGTGGCGGTGGTTTCAACCAGTGTGTCCCTGAGACTCACTTCAGTTTACCCTGATTTGACGCTCCATGTCCCACGTGGTCCCGAGCTGGCCACCCAGCTCTGGATGGATTACTCTACAAGGGGAAGGACACACACACATACACACACACACACATCACATACTAACGACAGACCACGGCACCGCCAGCTACAGCACCTCCCAACCCAGCCCGGCCACTGCAAGGAGCTGAGGGCCAGAAACCAGCCCCACCCCAGACACAGACAGCACCCTCCCAGCGTCAGCAGGAAACCTGGGGGCTGACCGTCGGCACAGGGGAGCCCCCCCACCCCGATCCTCCCTGACCTGTCCCAGTGACTCCCTGCTCGCCTTCCCTGGGGCCCCAGCCTGGCTACATCCCAGGAGACACTCCCTTGGGGTCTGACCTTGTAGGGAGACGAAAGCCAGCCCAGCCTTCCCTTTGAGGAGGAGTGGCTGCCAGCCTAGGGGGCCAGCGCTGTTTCCCGTGCACCCACCCTGATCCTGAGCTTCCAGACACGTCGGGGCCTGCACCGTTAACGCAAGAAGGCCCCAGGAGGAGCTGGACACCCACAGGGCAGCAGCTAAGAGTTCAGCCCCAGCCCAGCCCCGGCTTTGGGGTGACACAGCAGGGGTCTGGTGGGAGAAGGCAGGTGACAACCCCAGGGGGTTGCAACCCAGAGACTATGCGATGAGGCAGGCACAGAGAACAACAGCTACATGGCCCACAGGCTGGGCTGCAGGGAACAATCCTGGCAGGGGGCACCGGGCATCAGGGCCGTAAGGACCTGAATGAGGTCCTGGGATGTGGGGACCTCATTCACCCACTGATGAAATCCGCGGCAGGGAACTGCTTCCGGGAAGAGCAGGTTGGAAGGGGCACTGCTGCTCTCGCAGACCCCGCCAGCAGGGCGGCACACTCACTCGTTGGAAGGTCCAGGAGGCACCGGAACTCAGGTCGTCCGCAGTTTCCTGAAGGTCACTGGAGCCCAGATCACTAGAGCCTGAGAAAGGGCCGCTTTCCTCCTTCAGCTCCTGCCCGCTCTCCATCTCCCCCTCAGGGGGCTGTGGCACCTTGGGGCCATGGTTCTCAGGATCTACAGAGGCAGACGCATGTGGGTCAGACCTCGGGGACAGGCAGGTGACAGGTAGAGGGGACTTGAGATCCTCCCACAGGTGCCCCCTTCTCCCCTCCCTCCTGTCCTGGGTGGAGGAAGACGAGCGTGCAACAGCCTGCTCTCAGGCAGGCACGAGGACCCTGGATCCCAGGCGCAGCCCCCAGGGACGGCTGAATCCAGACAGAAAGTGAGCAGCCTGATGTCCCTGTCAGCAGGGTGCCCAGGCCCTTGTGTCTCTGCAGCCCCTCACACTCCATGGCTCCAGGACAGAGCTCAACCCACCTCCCTCCCCAAAGCAATTCCTGCTCTCCCCTCAGGGGCCAGCACCCCTTCCCAGCCCCTCTCCTGGTGGGGTCCATGCACACTGGTCTGGTCTCCCTCCAGAACCACACCCCTTTACAGCCCTCATCCACGTAGCAACAAGCACCTGATGCAGTGGCTGCTCCCAAACTGAGCCCTTCAGGGTGCTGGGGGACGTTGTGTATTTTCCTCAGTTCTCGTCCCCGCCGCAACAAAGAATTGAAGGGCAGAGACACAGTAGTGAAACAGAGCAAAAGTCTTACTTAAAGTTACTTAAAGAGAGAAAAAGTGCAGGCAACCTCAGGGAGGAGAGGTGCCCTGGAAAGTTTAAGTTTTATTTAAAGACAGCAAGTGCACACTTGGAGAAAGGGGAGTGTGATCTATCCCCCAGAAGAGGCGGGCTGGAAGGTGGGATAAAGTTTTAACACTTCGCACTTAGCGCGGGCGACCTCGAAAGGAGGAACGCACCGGAAAGTTCTGGGGTTTTTTAGGCAGATGAGGATTTTCGGGAAAGCGACCAAGGGCCAGGTGCAGACCTGTCAAATGGTCCCAGAATGTTGTCTTTGGTAAGACATTAAGTTTCTTCTTTTAACTTAACACAAGAAATTTTCTGCTTTGATTCCTTTCCAGGATATCAGCTTCTGTCTGGAAGCATATCCATCAAGACTGTCTGCCCTGCCTCCAAGGTGGGCTGAGCCACCATCCGTTTGATTAAAATGCAATCTTAACTTAAAGACAGAATTCTTCCTGAATAAGCTGCGTCTTTGAGCAGGTGCTGAAGTCAATCTTACAATGGTATGTGCTACTTGAGGCAACGGAAAGCACAGGCTACGCTGAGGTACTTTTATCTGGGGGTACTCAAACTTCTAGGCCAAGTTGCTCCTGGCCGTCTGAGCTTTTATGTTGAACTGGTTAACTCTTTGAGTCCCTTTTAGTGGGCTTACTGCCCTTTTTCTCTTTCCACCCTGCTCATATCTATTTTCTTGCCTAACAAGGGGGCCCCTATTTTCAAACCTGGGTCTCAGTGGCCCCTTCCACACACTCCAGACAGTTTTCTGCGTGGAACCCTCCTGTAGCGCCGGAGGGCTTCGGCTCCAGGCAGGTTCACTCTGGATTCCAGTGAGACCAAATAACAACAAAACGTGCTGGGTAAAAAGTCTTTTATCAAGCTTTTCTCTCACAGCAGCAGGTTTAAGGCTAGAATCACGTCCACAGCCGTGATCTACTTTCCACGACCCACCTGGATGCAAGCACCAAGCAGTCGCCCCCTTTTATACGATATTGGCTCATTGTCCACACACACCGCACAAGTTTACATCATTGCACGTGCACAGTGGGCAGGTAGGTTAGGGTCAGGTGAGCATCCTGGCCATGGGAACTTCCATTTTCCCACGTCCAGCCCCACCAGGGCACCCCAGCTCTGGCACATCCTCAAAACCCCTCCCTCTTTCCTCTCCCAGCACTCTCCTCTTCTCCCTGCCCTTTCCCTCAGTAAGTCCTCAGCGCTGGAACATACAAAGCCTACTGGCCCCTCTCCCTGGTGACTGTCAACAGGACTCAGAGTAACAACAACAAAAACCTTGTATGGGTTTGGAAGAAGTTGCCCCCAGGTGTACCACTCGACATGCAGATTAGCTAAAAGCAATCAAGGCACAATAGATTCAGGAGGAAACTCTGACCTCCCCCCTAACTGCACAAAACCATTCAGACGGAAGAGGACTGGCTCCAGGAAGAGCCACCACCGAGGCGACACTATGTACCGTGATCTACGGGTGTAGATGGAAGAATTTGGCAGTCCCTTTGCTCAAATTCTGCTCCATGTCCCACTGTTTGTGGGAGTCCCAGTGTGGGTAAAGTGAGGGTTCCTGTGGTCAGGATTCTCACCTGGCCCTGGTAGGCTGGCTCACTACACACGTGTGGGCAATACGATGTTACTGACTCTGTATAGAGACTCCGCCCAGTGCCCTGGGCGGCACGGCTGCAGGAGAGCAGGGGCTGGAGTGGTGGCAGCGCCGAGGGCGGACTGAGAGGGCTGTGGGGGCAGAGGGCCCAGAGGCAGAGACCACCTTGCTGCCTGCAGACTCGCTCTGAGTGGACGGGATTCTAGTGACTGACCTGCCACTGTGGGAATAAAGTTGGGTATAACCCTTTCACCCCAAGAACGTTCCATTGTCCTTCCTCCGTTCACTGAATCCACAGTCAACTTGCCCGGGGCTGAAATCCACTGGCAAGACACCAAGCAAACTTTATTCACCACATGTGAACTGCCTGCCTTCTCCTTAGTTCAGGCCGTGTATGCCTCATCTTGCCTGACCATTTTTGGAATCTCAATTTTTATGTAGATTCCCCTTATGTACAAAATTAAACTTGATTTTCTCCTGTAATCTCTCATGTTAATTTGATTCTTAGACCAGCCAGAGGACCTTGAGTACTCAAGGAAAATTTCTTCCTCCCCAACAACCTGAAAGCCACAGGACTGAAGCTGGGAGCTTATCTGTAAGGCACCACAGCCCCAGGCCACTGTGATGATAAATGGCATCTAGATGGAGTCCCTTCTACCAGCCTCTGCTGGGGGGCAGCCCCCCAGCAGCCTGGCCAATCAGAACCTGGCACTTCCCTTGGCCCCAGTGAAGGGCAGGAAATTGCTGACTGATGACTTCTGCCTCCCGGTCCGACAAGCAGCCAGTGCCGGGCCGGTGTGCCTCCAGGAGGGCGGGCAGCCTTAGGACAAAGCAGGGCTGTCAGGACGTGGGGGCAGAGCACGGGGACCCCTGAACCGCTCCATCTAGACTTGTGGGGGGGGCAGTGCATTCCTCCTGAGCAAGTGGGAAGCTGGTTTCTGGCCACCTGCAATATAAACAGCCCCAATGCCTGCGAGAATCAATACAAATTAAAAAAAAAAAAGCTCCCCAACAGAGAAGCAGAGGCAGTTCAGAGAAAAAGAGCTACAAGTGACCTCACTCCTTGAAAAGATATTCAGCTTTCCTATTGATCAAGGTAGTGAGAACAGGACCCAGGAGATGCCAGCCCGCTCTGACTGACAAGCTCCACTGCACCCACGCAGGAGAGGGGGTGTGTGTGCAAAGGAAACCAGACTCAGCGTCGGGAGCCAGGCAGGGTGTGGGAGCCGGAGATGGTCGGAGGCAAGGTCCCGGGCCAGGACCCATCCCAGCCGAGTGCATGATGGCAAAATGGCAGAAAAGCACAGGTGCCCAGGCTGCGGCCGCATCTAGAGGCCTCGAGGTGCTGACGGGCGAGAAAAGCGGACTGTGAGGCGTGACCCCGTCCACGCAGAGAAACACACGTGTGTGCACACGCATTTCCACAAAGAGGCGGCATCTGGAAGGGGACACGCCAAACAGTTAATCGTGCTGTGTTCATCCCCTGGAGACTGACGGGCAGGGGTTGGGCAAGGCCAGGGGGCCTGACAGTCCTCATAGCCTCCTGCAATGTGAGGGTCATTCACACCAGCCTGTGTTTCTGTGAACAGCAAAATTAAAAGACAAGTTGGATTCAGTAAGAGTAAACCTTTCTAGCGCTCACTGGGCACTTGGCACGTTACCCATTAGGTACTCAGCCACCAAAGGGCAGGTAGGTGGCATGCTCAGGCCCCGGATGCAACAGGAGGAACAGGGTTTGTACCCAGGCATTATGCTGCCACCCAGGGCTTCACAGAGGCCAGGACAGGCCTTGGGGACTGGTGCTCCAAGCCCTGGTCCTTGCCCCTGGATGAGTGGCTGAATCAAGGCGAATGTACCCCCGATCCATGAGGCCGGGGCTCACCAGTGCATGCACACCGGGCAGAGTGGGAGGGGGACAGGTTTTGAACAGCAGACACCCCATTTTGAGGCTCTACTATCCTAAGTAATGAACTCTTGAACTGGACAAAAAAAAACCTTTGAACTGGGCCAGAAACAATAATCGTTTTAAAGCGCCTGAGTACAGACCATAAAAAACTGTCAGTGTGCAAATAGAGTAGTTAATGGGTCCCGGAATGACTTCACTCGGTGAGACCAGCGAAGGAGTCAGAGCGCACATAGCGTGCCAGCCCATGATTCTCTCCTCCGCCTCCTTCATCCCAGCCTCGAAATCTTTCTCATAAACCCCTTGCTTCCCAGTATCACCCCTGGCAAAGCCGGGCACCCTCCGCCTATGTTCTGGGAGGCCTGGAATTCCCCACACGTTCCCAATCCATGCCTTCATCCCTGTGGTCCCCTGCTGGCCCCCAGACCTGGCACCCCCCCCCTGGGCAGTGCCCAGGGGCTCTCCTGGGCCCACAGACCCCGCACAGACCCCCAAGAGGCTCTAAAGCCCAGCGTCTGGGATGACCTAAGCTCACACCCAGCCCTACAGATGGATGAGAGGAGAAGATGCTCTCTCAGCAGATCCAGCCAAGCCCCCAGCATCTTGGTTTCAGTTTCTATTCCTGGAAATAGAGGCACAGCCAGGCTATGAGGAAGTAGAGAGGACCCGATGTGTGCTTGGGGCGGAGTGCCACACGATACCGACCTGGCCCTTGGAGATGGAGCCTGCACGGCCAGAGCCCCAGAGCCAGGCAGCAGTGCCTTCAGCAGCCAGTTGGGCCCTCAGCCCTACTGTGTGCCCTGCACCGTGACCAGGGCCTGGGCACTGCTCCCCTAGCAGCAGGTGGGAGGACACCCACAGGGCCCTAGCCCCAAAGATAAGCCCTGTCCCCACTCACTGTACTCACAGGGAAGAGGGCCACCCAGACGCCAGCCCACCCCTACAGCTTTCAGGGCCTCGCCCCCATGCTGGCTGGGTCACCGGGCATCCTGGACATGCGGGCTGTCCCCTGGGAATGCCCATACCCTGCTAAGGGCTGGCAGCCAGGAGTGACCTCTGACCTGGCCGAGGCAGACAGCTGTGCCCTGCCCACTCTCCCTACTTGCCAGCATTTTGCAAAAAACACATGTTTTTTTCCTGTTTTGCTGGGAAACACATCAGTTGCCCTCAGCAATCTTGTGAAAGCGTCTCACACAAAACGGGGGCTTGAGAGGAGAGGGGAGAGGGGGAGAGAGAGACAGAGAGACAGAGAGACAGAGAGAGAGACAGAGACAGAGAGCCCTCCTATTAGAATGAGTGTGTGGACGACTCCGGAGCTACCAGCCTGGGGTTAAGTCCTGCCTCACAGTTATTAGCTGTGTGTCTGCGGGAGGGCTACCTGCCTTCTCTGTGCTTCGCTCTTGGTATCTACAAACTGGGGATTTACGGGAGCTCCTCTCTCAATACTTAGCACAGAGATGGGCGCATAGCAATTAAACCATTTGGTTTTATTTTGTTTTTTCCATCTCTGGGCCCTCAGAAGCCTCCCCCCCGCAAGGATCCCCACCCAGGCAGATGTTCTGGTGACCAGGGTGGGGAGCCCTGGCAGGTGGGAAACCCCAGCTGGACACCAGGAGCTCAACCAGGCCGGGATTCAACACCCAGACAGCAAGCGCTCAGTGATGAGAACCAGCCAAGTCAGCCAGCTCCCAAGCATGCCTGAGATTGTGTCCTCAAGTCCCAGGTCTTCCAAGAGATAAGGTCTGACTGTCCAAGTTCTTCCTCCCCAAAGGGTTAGCAGCATACCAAGACCAATCAAACAAAAAGTGACAAAACACAGCCAGCCACCTCTTCACACCCCCTGCAATCCATAAAAGCATCTAGAATGGGAGCATCTTATACAAACACAGCCGAAACAGGAATGATGGATGCACAGAGACTTCTACCTCACCCCTAATACACAGCCACCTGGAGAGATGACCCAAAGGTAGACAGCAAGAAGGTCAAGTGCTGACAGCATTCACCGTCCACACACACACGTTGCTGTGGTCCAAGTGTTACAGGACAACCTGCCAGGTGAAGTGCAGCTGGCAGTGGTGGGAGGCGCAGGGTGCAGCGTTCAGTGGAGTGGAGTGGTTGCAGTGGCCTCCAGTGGGAGAAGACAGCTGAGCAAAGACCAAAAGGAAGGAAGTGTGGAGCAGTGCTACCTTCTGAGAAAAGTGTATTCCAGGCAGAGGGAACTGACAGAGCAAAGGTCCTGTGGTCCTCATGTGTCCCAGGAAGGGCAGGGAGACAGGCTGAGGTCCAGCATACCAAGAGAATCAAGGACTGCTAGAGTCAGCAGGTGAGGCCCAACCTAGCCGGTTCCTCCCACCAACCAGCCTCCCCTCACCAGGAAGGGGCCTGTGCAGCCTGAGAGGACCACCCACCCTACCACAGCGCCCGGGAGGCCAGTTCCATACAGCATCCTCTGAAATCTTTTAAGAACCTTCAGCTCAGCCCAACATTTCCCATTCCCAAGAAAGGGAACCCCAAGTTCTAAGAAATAAAAATATAAATTTTCAAAAATGCAAGACACCTGCAGCGAAGGACCAGATAAAACTGTTCTAACGGAAGCACTTCCTCTAGAAAGCGTTCCTCAGCCACAAGCCCTCACACTGCCGTTCCGGGCTGCCTGCTGGCCAGTTTCAATCCCCAGGAAAGGAAGGGGGCCTGGTCTGCCGGAGCACCCCTCCACCCCACCCTCAGCCCTGGCCCATCAGTGCCCCCTCGGCCTTACCTGGAGCGCGAGCTGCAGGAAACATCTTCTGTCCACACTCGCTACAGAACTTGGGGGCTTTGTCTTTAGAGACATGCTGGCACGAAGGACACTTCATACCTCCAGGGAGGGAGCTTCCCAAGGCCAGACTGTCCCTGCAGATCTGGAAGGAAGAGCAGCAGACCGGAGCCAGAGGGCTATATACCACGCCGTCTGTCTGTCATGTGACCACAGCCCTGCTTCAGTTTCATTTTCCGGGAAAGTGAATTCACAGCAGTTCTTAAGGCTCCCCTGCTTAATCAAAACCCAGAGGCTCCCGCATGGGGCTCAGAGCCAGTCCTCATCCCAAGTCCTTGCCCACCCTCTCCTTCCTGACCCCACCCCCACATAGCTCCTGCCCCCACTTCCCCGTCTGCTGTCCCTACCAGGCCTGCCACTCTGGGCCTCCTGAACTCTCCATCACTGGCCCCACCCAGCTAAGACTGGGGGCCTGGGAGCCAGTACAACTGAGAACTAGGTGGGGAGGAGGGGGGGGGTCTCCAGGCAGAGACATATGACACAGGGTGAGGCTGCCCACCGCGTCCTGGCCAAGGGGCTCAGAGACAAGAGCGCCTGGCTCACAGGTGACATGAGGACGACGTGAGGCAGGCAGGGACGGCGCCTACAGAGCAGCCCTACAGAAATGCCAGTGGCCACTGGCTGAGTCAGAGGAACCCTAGGGGCCAGCCGGCACAGAGCAGCCCCAGGCTAACAGGGCTGGCGGTCAGGTTCCTAGTGATGGGCCGGAGGCTGCGTCCTCCCTCGCCCCGCCTACCCTGGGACCCCTGGCTCCCCTGCTCAGGTCTGTGGCACGCAGGCCAGTCTGCCACCACCAGTTCGGTCTCTACTAGCTGGTGAGTGCTTGGGTGCAGGGCAGGGCTGAAACGGTGTGAGGGGCTCCCTGGCTTCACCAACAGAACGCAGCCCGGCCTTGGCCCCCTGAAGCAATCCCGACACCGTGGTCTGGGCACTCTCTCTCACACCTCCGTGGGGGGGCCCGCACGGCCCGGGTCTCACGTCCCCTCGGTAGCTTCTCTCCCAAGCTCTGCTCCGCACAGACCAGCACACTCACAGCGGGGCTCGGAAATCCTCACTACAGCGCCCCCATGGTCTCTCCCTGCTCCGGGGCCTAGGCAGGCCACCAGGCACTGGGCGCCTCGCTACTGAGTCAGCTTCCCGGCCTTCCCTTGCCCTTTCCCAGCACAGGACCGGCCCAACTCCGAGCCCATCCCCCAGCCAAAGAAATCCTTCCCCACGCCCGGGCCCGCCCTCCTCGGCGCCCGCCTCCCCGCCCGCGCCCCGGGGCGCCCGAGGCCATTTGTGCAGAGGCCGCCGGCAGGCTCGGGGGCGGGAGAGCCGCGCGCCCCGCCACACGCCTCTGCGGGCAGGGATGCTTCTCAAAGTTACTGGGAAACAAGATGCGCTCTCTTTCCGCATCACTTCGCTGTTGCAGCTCGTTTGAGCGAACGCCTGGGTTGCGGGCTGGAGGCGCAGACCCCGGGTCCCGGCACCCCTTCCAGGGAGCTCGCAGCCCGCCCGGAGCCCCTCAGCCCCCGCGCCTCGGGCAAGGTCGCTGGACCCCGCGGGGACGCGCGCTGCCCACGCCCTGCGCCCACCTGCTGCCCGTGGCCCTACAGAGGGGTCCGCACAGCGCCAGGGCGGGGTTACACCAGGAACCGGCGGCGAAACCGAAACCCGGAGCCGAAGGAAGAGGCGGCCCGGAGGGAGCGGCGGCCGGACGCGCGCATCGGGGCGCAGGCGCTGTCCCGGTCTGCGCCTGGACCGGGCCGCCGCGACCCCAGACCCAGGCCCCGCCTGGGGACCCCCTAGCACGCATGTGACCCGCACCCACGGGCTCGCCTTTACGCCCCGCACTCCTTAAAGTGACACCCCGGCCCGCATCCCCGGCCCAGCCCGCTCGCCGCTGCCGCGCTCTGCCCCCGCACCCCCCGTGCCCACCCCACGCTCGTACCCGCAGCACCCGCGGCGCAGCTGGCCCGCGTGGTTTTTCTCACGGGTCCGGGTGCCCGCCCCTCCTGCCCGGGGCTTGGTGGGTGTGGCCGGAATTCCCCCGCTGCTGGCGCCCCCAGTGGACCTTACATCCGTCCTCGGCCCGAGAGGGAACCCCCTCCTGCACCTGCGAGCGTGGGGCGGGGCTCGGAGGAAGCGCCCGATTTAGGCCCGGCCAGCGTCTGCACCCAGGTCCCCCAGCCGCGGGCCGCGTAGGCCTTGGTGGTCTCCACGCACGGGTCCTCCCCAGCCCCGGCCGGCCAGCACCTCGGACAGGGTCCACCGGGGAGCCAGCGGCCAGCTGGGGAGGGCTCCGGAGGACAGGAGGCGGGCCACACGGGTGCGAAGTGGAGGCCACCAGCCCTATTGCATCTGGGGCTTGTGTGGCTAAGTGACCACAGCAGCCAAAGGCAAGAGAGCCTCCCAGCCAGCGGCCAGCGCTCCCATGGTCACTAATAACCGAGGCTGTCCCAGCCTGCATCTGCGCCCCTACCCCCTCCCTGCCTGTGTCCTCCTCTAGGAAACTACTCCCACATCCTAGGGCTTTGGAGAGGTAATAATAATGAGGCAGGTGTTAGTGAGACACAGACAGAGCTCAAGGCCCAGGTAAGTTCCTGTCAGGAGGGACCTAGGGTCAAGGCTTCCAATAAACAAGAAACCGCTAGCCACCTGGAAAAATCAGCCTGAAAATAAGGGAGTTTTTCCTTTTGAACCCGTGAGAAACACACTAGACCACACTCACTAAGTGGACACGGAGACAGAGAATCTTGAACCCAGCTCAGCCCTAGCAACAGGCCCCTGCCAATCACGTAAATTTCTGTTTCTGCGCTTATAAACCCTAGACCCTGCAGCCCCGACGTTTCCTTCTTTACAGTCCATAAAAGCTTCGCTGGTTACTCCATACTCTGGTCTGCTGGCTTCATTCCTCATCGCCTCTGAGACACGATTCTGGGAATAGTACCTCCACCAGTGACAACAATAATAAAAACTGCAAGTGCTGGTATCAGGATCCGAGTAAAGTGTTTGATGCAAATCATCTCATGCTTCACAATCCTCTCCCCTCAGAACCAGCACGGCCTGAGGGCACTCGTGGCACAGGCTCTTCCACTTCAATGTCCTTCAGATGATCATTATTAAATTTAAATGGCCTTGATTATGATTAACATGTATAGTGGGGGGGGCACGGGGAGGGCTGTGCAACACAGAGAAGACAAGTAGTGATTTTACAGCATCATACTATGCTTTGATGGACAGTGACTGAACGGGTATGTGGGGGGGCTTGGTGAAGGGGGGCGCCTAGTAAACATAATGTCCTTCATGTAATTGTAGATTAATGATACCAAAATAAAACTAATTAAAAAAAATTTAAATGGCCTTGGGTTCCCTCTCCCACCCTCTCCTTGCCCACTCACTCCTGTCACACTGTCCTTCCTCTGGGTTGCAAACAGCAAGCTCTATCTTTTTTGGGTTCTGTAAGTCCGGGGAGAGGAAATCCCGGGGCAAAATACCTCTAAGAACCGAAATCAGTCAAAGGGAAAAATAAAGTTTAAAACCCGTTTATTGCTTACAAACTGCCGTCCGTGGCCATCTTTCTCCTCTGCTCCAGAAGAAGCCATCAAGCCAGCCAGCACCTCCCCTTAACTGCTCAGGTTCAGACAGGCCCTCCTTGCTCAGGTAATTACCCATTGACATGGAGATGAACTTCTCTCCACCCCTGAGGATATGCAAATGACCAAAGCCAGGCGAGATATTCGGGAAATGTTAAATTTTATCCACAGGTTCCCCTCCTACCTACACTGTCCTCCCCCTGCAGGGCTGGCTTCTCCCGGCCCTTCAATCCCAGCACCAGTGTCTGAGCTCAGGCTTTCCTTAGGGGGCACTTCTCACGGGCCATGGAGTAATATCTTGCATTTACTTGTATCCGCAAACCCCAACTCACACAAAATTGGCCACCCCTGCTGTCTAGTTTATCTGGATCTGAGCAGGATCCAGGCTACATCGACTGCAGTGGCTTTGACCTTGTGCTGACCTTGCGCACGCAAGAGAGCTTATCTTGTAAGGAGGGACCCAGGAGGGGCAGGGTGGACCCCTTCACACAGCCGGTTTGGCAGGGAGCGGACTGCACTGGGCTGGCCCTTATGTGTCCTAGGGAAAGGTGTCTCCACTAGAACCCAGAGCCACTCCCAGTGCTCAAGATTCTCCAGGTGGGGTTCCTCAACAGGAATGTCAAATGAGGGGAGAGCCCAGCCCAATGCTGCTCCCACATGCCACCTGCTATGTTCGGGCATGGCGAGGGGCTGCCAGCAGAGCTTGGCTGTTCCTGGCACAGTGCCAGCCAAAACCCAGACACCCATCCAGGTCAGCAACACAGTCAGCCCTCATGGCCAAGAGGCACCTCCTGTGTGCGCCCTGAAGAGCAGCCGCTTGTGGACCCTGCAGGCATGCATATCAGAGCCCGGGGCCCCAAAGTAACAAGGAGTTGTTGAGGGGTCCAGCAGAGTGGGCAGCAGGGTGAGAGCACAACAGCCTGTCGGGGTCAGGATGCCCACCCTAGCTAAGTCACATGGCCTGAGGAAACACGTTTCCCTGCCTGATGCAGTGTCTTTGACTGCAAAACCCAACGCAGCCTCAGAAATTAGGATTCTTCCAGCAAGAAACCAGGCCCCAGGAAGGCAGGTGTCTTTCGATCTGTAAGGCCACTGTAGTGTCCCCAGGGGATTTCCCCTCCACCTCTCCTGTGTCCTGGTCCTCAGGGGAATAATGAAAACAGTAAAGGGATTTTTGAAATCTGGCTTCCTAGAAGGGGTTGCTGTACTGCCCCTCAGCTTCATTTGAGGTTCAGGGTAAATGAGACTTCAGCTGTACTCCCAAATCTCTGACGCGGCTTCCTTCACCCTTATAATGCCGGGGTTCTTGCTTGCGGAGTCAAAGAATGAACTTAGCAAACAGTCAAGGTAGGAAAGCCAAGGACACTTACTGAGAGAGACAGTGAGAGGACAGACAGCTCCTGGTGTGAGCCCGGGGTGATGCGTTGTCTAGGGGTTTTATAGGCAGTTGAGGATTTTGGGGAACCGGATAAAAGGCTCAGGGGTGTGGACTTGTTAAGTGGTCCCTGAATATTAAAAATTAACTTAACACAAGAAATTGACTGCTCCGATTCTCCCTGGGATACTGGTGTCTCGGTCTAGGAGCATATCAAAAGGTCGCCTGCCCAGCCCCCAAGGTGGGCTGAGGTATTGTCTGTTTGCTAAAGAGTAAGTTAAGAATCTTACTTCTTAAACTTCCTGGTTGTTAAGATGCAATCTTATCTTTAAGGTGGAATCCTTCCTGCCTTTGACTATGTTGTTTACAGCTGGGTCTGCAGCTAAATTAGTTGCCCAGTTTGCAAATCACCTCATCAGGTCTGAAGGAGGAAAGACAGCACATAGGCCTGGGCCTTTTAGCACGCTAAAGTGAGTCTTACACATGATTACAAATGATTAGCATAATGAAAACACGTGCTACTCTTTTTCTGGGGAATATGAACTGATCTCCCTGAAGAATGACTCTAGAGCTTAATGTTTAACACAGAGTTTTGGTAGGGGGATTTCTTTGCATGTAGTCACATTGCTCTGACTAAGTATCCTGCCTTGCTCTTTACAGAGGCCCTCGCCCTGTTCTAAGCCCACGGTCCCTGTCTCTTAGCATCCAGTCTAGCCAGGCTGACCTGGGGCTGGGGCTGTAACACCCATTTCCAGGCATGGCTTTTGGAGAGACACCAGAAACACTCTCGACCTCCAGAAGGGGAAGTCAGGGCAGGAGGCTGGGACTTCCTGTTTTCTGAGAGGTCTGGATGTGGCATGGTCAGCGTGGACAGCCTGTTTTGACAGGTACAGACACGGGTCATCAGGTATTCCAAGGAAAGCAGAGGTCCCGGACACTGTCCAGATGTGGGAACGTGGCTGTAAGTGTCCAGTTCACAGGACAACTAAACCATAAAGGTTAGCAGCCCAGGGCACCAAGGCAACGCTCACAAAGTACCCTGATTAAAGACAGAACAAAGAGGGGGGACATCCAGGGGTTAGGAGCCCATCTGAACACTCACAGAGAAGAGCCTTCTCTTCTCTTGAAATGCAAGGATTGAGGCAGCGGTGGCTCACCGTGCCGGGCTGAGCTTGGAGCAGAATGGAGGACTGGTGGTGGAGGAGGAGGCTGAGTGCAGGATGAAGGGGGCAATGGGGAGTCAAGAGGACTGGAGGAGAGGCTTCAGGGGCGCCACCTCCAGCTTTGTCCCTAAAGATAGTGACAGGCTCGGGTCCGAGCATCCTCTCCTCTCAGCTGCCTGTTCACAAAGGGCTGCGGGCCTGTGGAGGGGAACCTGCCCGGGTCCCTTAGTTAGGGAGTTGGGGCAGGATGGAGGAGGGCTGCCGGGGCCTTCACCCTGTGCATGGGTGCCGCTTCCCTTCTGGAGGCCCCAAGCCACGGGATTTGGGGCCCACCCTGGCTCAGGATGACCTCACCTGAACTTAATTTGGTGCATCTGCAAAGACCACCCCAAGTAGGGTCACAGTCACAAGTACCCAGGGGCAAGGACTGAACTCTCTCTAGGGGACTGTAAGTCCAGGGAAAGGAAATCCCGGGGCAAAATATCTCTAAAAACTGAAATCAGTCAAAGGGAGAAATAAAGTTTAAAACCCATTTATTGCTCACAAACTGCAGTCCCAGACAGTCTTTCTTCTCTACTCCAGCAGCAATCACACCGGCCTCCCCCTCAGCTCTCAGGTACAGATAAGCCCTCGGTTGCCCAAGTAATCACTCACTGATACGGAGATAAACTTCTCCACCCCTGAGGAAAGATGCAGATGCACTAAAGCCATACTTCTTTCTACCTCTGAACACCTATTGATATGCAGATATACTAAAGCCTGGTGAGATATTCTAGAAATGTTTCAATTTTACCCACAAGGACACAGTTCATCCTTCTGCCGGCCCCGACATGGGCTTTGCCCGAAGTCCTCTGAAGTCACAACTGTCGGCATCACACAAAGGTTCATGTGACTTGGATAAAGTTAGATCCTTTCAGAGGATTAAAGTTATTTTAAAAGGAGGAGAAACAGGCTGTCTGCCAGTGTCAGGGGCTGAACTGACGAAGAGTAGACAGATCTACAGAAGGCATTTTATAAAAATAATTATACTTCAGTCAGAAAAAGGGTTTCTGTTCACTTCCAGGTCAGCCAGGTAGCCCCGCTCTAGGTAGACTTTCTTCCAAAGACAGAGGGTGGTCCCTGTGTTGGGGACAGCCTTTGTCTTCTCACAAGTTTGTAGGCAGAATGGGAAAGCACCTTCCCCCAGGTCTGAAGGCAGCAGGGGAAAGCACAGGCTTGAGAGCAACCGGTGCCGTCCTTGGAAGTTATCTGCCCACAAAAACATATCTTGTCCTCGACGACGAGCCAAGACTCCTCACTCTGAAAATAGGAAGACCTTGAGGATGTGTGAAAACACCGCCCCTGCTTCTGGCCTGCCCCCCCTGAGAAGGGAAAGATGAACATAGCACTTGGCTGAGGTCCGAGAAAGGCAGTGTAAAGATAAAGATGCTGCGCCACATCGGGGCTGCAGCCACTGTCTGTCTGTCTGTGTTGTCTGTGTTTTTTGTTCTCTCATTTCACCCAAAGAAAACGTGTGGCACACTACATCAGGCGCCCAAATGTGGGGCGTCCTCTCAGAGTGAGTTGTACATTTATTCAGCTCCACGGCCCCCCTTCAGACTGACTTCGACGGCAGGCACTGTCATCCCTGCCCCACACCGGCCCCTATGGAGATGCCCACGGCTCCCCACATTACCCTCAGGGCGGCCTCTGGCCCTGGAGCCTGCAGCTGCCACCTGGGGCCTGGGGCACTAAGAGTGCCCCCCCACCGCGGCAGCCCCAGACTGTGCAGGGGCGGGGTAGAGCTGTGGCACAGGGGTGCCCCCTGCCCTGTTCTTTTTGGGGGAATTCCTGGGGCATGGGAGGAACAGGACCCTGGCATTACAGCCTGCCCTGCGTCGGCCCCACCAACACAGCCAAGAAGAGCTTCCTGACCCACACCAGACACGCCGCTCGTGGGGGAGGGGCCGCAATCTCATAGATTTCATGAGGGAAATGGTGCAGAGGATCTCATTGATAAGTTTTAAACTGTTTACATGTTGAAAAGATAGTGTTCTGGATGTAATGGGTAAGTAAAACATGTTAATCCCACCTATTTTTACTTTTTCAGTACGACTCCTAGAAATGTTAGTATGACACATGTGGCTCCCGTGCGTGGCCCACACTGACTTCTGTGGGACAGGCCACTCTGCCCCCGCATGTGCAGTCAGGGCTCACGATCTGCGTGGCCGGCAGGCGGGCAGAGCTGCGCTTGCTCCCAGCCAGGGACAGCACTGACAGCGTGTGGCTGGGCAGGGCGCCCTCTGACCCTCCAGTGGACCAGAGCCAGGGCCCTCCCAGTACGTGACTTCCGAGGGCTCCGATGCCTCCGGGCCAGCCCGCCGGGAAGCGGGAGGGGCGAGGAAGCGTGAGCCCCGCTTCTGCTGGCCAGGCTTGGAAAGGGCGCACACTCCTTACACTATGTGGGCGCACTCGGCCTGCGCAGACAGACAGCACGGGCTGAGGGGCTGCAGGTCCGAGGCCAAGGTGTCAGCAGGGCAGTTCCTGCAGAGGCCCCTCCCAGCTCCAGTCTGTAGAGGGTTCGCCCCACCTGCCCGCATGCGTCTGTACTGAACCTCCTCTCCCTGCAAGGACTCGGCACATAGGATCAGGGCCCACCACCATCCGGCGAGAACGCAATGACCCTATTTCCAAACAGGTCACACATTCTTAGGTACTGAAATCAGCGTATGATTTTGGGGGACACAGTTTGACCCACACCACCACTGACATTCCAGTCACACTCCAGGGGGGCTGGGGCTGTGCCAGCGTTGGTGACGTCATTCTGTGGTCGTCCGCTGTAAGCGCCACCCCTGCCACTGGGTGAGGGTTTCACCCGCTGGGTGGGCACCGTCACACAGTGCCCTGTGGATGGCCCGTGGCTCCGGGGCTTGGCTGGCCAGGGAGGGACGATGGAGGAGCCCAGCCCCGAGCTTCCTGACACCGAACTCCAAACTCCTCCCAGACAGTTACCATACCTTCCTTTTCTCTTTTTAAAAAACGTGTGGTAAATAATAAGTTAAATTTAAATTTAATTAATCTATAATGTAACCATAGGTTAATTTTGAATTATGTAACATAATTACAAAGGAATGTATTGTTCTTTTAACAATTAAACCATAAGCTATGGTTAAAGTCAACCCAAACACTGTCACACTGAGCAGTAATCACTTTTAGCCTCTGGCTGTACGTCCTTCCAGAACTTTGTTCTAAACTGGCACACACAGTCCCGGCGTTGGTCAACGGGTGTCTTCACACAAGGGGCACTTGAGGAAGGGCACCACTGAGCAGCTCGCTCCTTTCACTCAGGTCTGTGCATACCTGTGGCTCCTCCCCATTCAGATGCCACACACCGGCCACGGGTTGCTTGTTTCACGATTGAGACAGTCCTAAATTGAGAGGTTTAGGTTGCTTTCATTTTCTGAAATTGCTGACGAGGTGATGATAAACATCCTCGGACCAGCTCCCAGGACATGCTCTGGATTTCCAAGTGGGAGCGCCAAGCCAGGGGTGGCGCGTGGTTTTAGGTGGCTGCGAATGTGTCCATTGGCCCAGCTCTGTGAGTGGGCTGAGCTCTTGGTTCAAGAATGGGTGCGTTTGGTATGTAAGCACAGGCCACAGCGGACAGCCCTGGGTGGGGGATTGAGGGAGAAAGACGGAAGACAGGGGACCTGAATTTGGAAAAGACTTAGGCTTGTGGGTGGTCCCCTTGCTGGCCTCACAGACTGGCCAGGATGCCCCGGGCAGAACGTGGCTCAGCGGGAACGCGGGTGGCCCTGGGGCCCCACAGTTGGCTGTCTGGACAGCAAGCTCTTTTCCGAAGGAAGTCCAGGAGTGTCACCTTCCTCAGCTGCAGCACATGCAGGGCTTAACTCTAAATGCCATGGGAGTGAACTTAGAGCCCGTGGGCACAGGCAGAGGTCCACGTGCAGGGGCTGTGACCCACAGAAAAAACCACCATGTAGCCACAAAAAACCACATCTTCTCTATTTATTATCCTCTCAAGAACAAGAATTCACAGCACTGAATTACACAGAAATGTGGGTCATGGAGCACCACGTATGACATGGCCCACTCGTGTGAGACTGTGAACACACACCCATGTGAACGGATACTGGGGGAAGGGTCTGAGCTGCCACCAAGCACGTTGTAGCTGCCATAGTTTTTATAGTGAGCATTTATGAATATCATAAAAACATCAAAACAATTACTTTTTAAATTTAAAAAACACAAACTTCAAAATCATTTCTCACAGACACTTCAGGTCATTTGCACACCGTGGCTTTTCTCCCAGCCACAGCAGATGCCGCCGTCAACCTCAGAACCCACCTCTGGGATGGCCCCTCGCTCCGCCGCAGGTAGGAAGGCACGAGGGTGTGAGGCCCCCTCTCCTGGACCTGCTTGTTCCCACGGGTCTGTCGTTCTACAAGGCTCTCTCCAAACCACTCTTCCGAACGGGGTTCACGCCCAGGGAACGGTAAGGAGGTAATTTTTCGGTCATCCCGAATGAAGCCAGTGAGTCGCCCGAGGACCCCTCCTCCTGTGGGACACCGGCTCAGGCTTCCTGAGCCCTCAGGCCAGCACAGTTACAGATGGTGTCCAGCATCACTGTGGCAAGAACCCTCAGGGGGACCCTCCAAACATCGACACCCATCAGTGGCCCAACTAGGCCTTCAACAGGGTGACCTTGTGTTCTGGGACAGAATCTTCGCTGATATTGTAGGGCTGGGTCCCTGGTTCTTGGGTCAGGCATTTCTCTGAAAACAGAAACAAAAACAAGAACAAAACCTGAGGTTTCAAGCAGTAAGAAAGCGGATAGGAGGAGGGGTCAGTTCACAGGATGGGGCTGAAGGCTGGGCCCAGGCCGCGTGCACAGGGGGTTGGGAGTCCTGGGGCTTGTGTCCCCAGCACCGGGAGGGCCTCGCCTAGGTCCCAGCTGGCACTCATTGCTCTGCGCCCCCTTCCCTGTTCCTGGGTGGCTCTACCATACGGCAGGGCCAGTCTGTCCATCCGTCTCCTGCGATCGGCTGCTTCTAGCAACATGATGCTTCTCACAGACACCGTGTTGAGCCAAAGAAGCCAGACCCAGAATCTTAATGATCCTGTTTGTATGAAGTTCTAGAACAGGCAAAGCTCATCAGTGATGGAAGAAACCAGAACGGTGGTTACTCCCAATTGGGTGGAGAGGGGGTGTCACTGGAAGAGGGACTCAGGGAACTTTCTGGAATGATGGAAATGTTTTATACCCTGATGGGTGCACACCTGGCCTTATCCACCTGCCAGAACTCAAATGCACCTTTATGGTCTGTGCACTTCACTCTGAGTAAACTGTACCTCAACTGGACGCACACTGCCCCCACCCCACAAGAATAAAACCCCAGAGCAAGAGGGTCCTGACTATGTGCCCCCTGCTGCAACGCATCGCCCCCACTCCAGGACTTGAATGTCCGGCCCTCCCGCTTCCCAGAGTTCCTGTCCTGGCCCCAGGGGGTGTGGGCACGCAGGCTGCCTAAGCCCTCTCAAATACCTGCACCCACCTGCTTCTTCCAGTGAGGTAAAGTACTGGGCGCCCTTCAGGTCAGCGGACAGCAGGACCCGGAGGACAGGAACCTGTGCAACAAACTTTAATTTCAGGCGGGGACACACCTGCTGCGGCACACGCGGACAGGTGGCCCGGCGCGGTTCCTGGCTTCACTGCGACCAGGAAGGACTTCACCTCCCCTCAGGGAAATGGAGAGAGGAAGCCAGGCCTCCAGAAAATGCCGTGAGAGGAATGATTTTTAAATGAATACTCTCTGAAGGACACGAAGGAGGGCTCATGCCCTGAGAGTACAACACAGAGAGCAGCCATCTCTGGAGCCAGACACCCCAAGTTGGGAGCCCAGGCGCCCTGCTTCCTGTGGGACCCTGGGCATGCAACTCAGCTTCTGGCCTCGGTGTTGTCATCCTGACATGGGGACGATGACAGTACCAACCTCACCGGCTGGTTTGAGAGTGAATAACCCCGGCCGAGTGCCCCATGGGACGCCCACCTGCAGGCCGACGAAGGCGAGGGTGACGCCCTGCCTGTGGAAGTCCTCCAGGAGGTCCCCAAGCCCCAGCACCACAGTGTAGTCGATGCTGCAGACATGCGTGCACTCCAGGATTGCGCAGCGTGGGGGTGCTGCTGGGGAGAAAGGTGCAAGCTGGTCACATGGGGCTGTGGTTAGAGGAGGCCCTGGCCAGAGGCTCAGGGTAGAGCAAGGCCACTGAGAGCCCGTCATGTGCATGTGTGTGCGCGCTGGTGCGTGCTAGGGGTGATGGCAGGACCCGAGACAAAAGCTGTTTGGGTACAGCAGCAATTTTGGTTAGAGAACAGGCCCCTTTTCTCCCCCAAATACCAACACCCTACAGGAAAGACCATTTGTTCCTTAGGGACAAATGCTGGGGACCAGCCACCCATGCACGCAGACAGCGGGTACCCGCTGGACCCAGACACCTCCTGGACCCAAGAGAGGGTGAGCTCCTTCCAGAAGGCAAGGGCAGGATGACGTGCACAGAGGGTGGTGGCTGCTCGGGGTGCTGCGGCCCACCTTGTCCCGGCCCGTGTACCTGCTAGAGCCCGACTTAGTATCGCCTCCCGGAGAACCTCAACCGCGGGGAAGTGCAGGCCGCTGGCCGGCTGCAGGACCAATACTGGCCCCTCTGACACCTGGGGACACCACGGAATGGGAGAAGCCAGTGAGTCCTGGAGGCAAGTCCAACGGGTCAGCTCTGCAAGGCTTGGTCCACACAGGCAGAGAGCCCCACTCCAGGCCCAAGGCACAGTGGGGTGCACAGCTGGTAGGGTCCCCCGCGGCCCCACACTCTGCGTGAGAGCTCTGTGCCTCATGACAACAGATTATTCCCATTGGCGAGGTGGACAGTCCTTGGCAGTGCCACGGGCCACAGTCACACCAAAACAACGCAAGACCGAGTGCAGCCATGGGGTCCTGCCTCTGGCTCACTGTGCCCCACCAGGCCCCAAGGCCAGCAGACGCCACTCCCAAGGAGGACAGATGGGCTGGTACCTGCATCCTGGGTCTGGCCACGGAGTGCAGGAGAATCAGGGTGGACACCAGGGCCCCAGCCAGGATGCCATACTGCATCTCCCAGAAACAGAGCAGGAATGTCACACAGAGGGGAAGCACGTCCAGCCCTGGGAGAGAGGGGGTCTGGTTGCAGGGCTACCCCGAGTCCCTGCTGACCAGCAGGACAGCTCTGGCTTCATGCAATGGGTAAAGGTGTCACAGCCCCAGGAACCCCACAAGGGACCTCCACCTGGAGACCCAGGGGCTGGCACTGCTGACAGGCCACGCCAGCCCCGTGACGTGCCAGAGGCACGAAATCCCTCCCTGCCTGGGCTGAGCTGCCTGGAGACCTGCGGGCCCAGCTGGCCCCTGCCCTCTGGGAGGTGCAGACTTGTCGGCACCCTGTGGACCTGGTCCAGGGTGCTCTGCAAGGCCGAGGGGCTGAAGGAAGCCCTCTTCTCGGCAGCCCCGACCGCATCGGGCAGCGATGGCTCCCAGAACCAGGCCAACCTCCCGGCTCCAGCCTGCCAGCGAGGCTCCTGGAAGAGGGTGGGGGCCTCACCAACAGCCTCTCAACAGACGGGGCATACGCACGTGCCACACGCCACAGCGTCCGGACAATCCTGGCATCGAACAGGGGGGCCACGGCCATGATAATGACGGCGGCCAGGGCGGACTTGGGGATGTAGCAGAAGAGCGAGGTCAGGTAGTCCAGCGACAGCAGCACGAGGACGCCTGTGGGGCCGGGGTCCTGGGTAACCTATGGCCCTGCTGCCCTGACCCCCCAACCTGTGAGCGAGGGGCCCTGTCACGCCAGCACTGACTGCATCCCAGCACCACCTTACTGCTGCGGTGACCAGGGGACGGTGTGGGTGCTCACCTGTCACCAGGCCACCCGCTGGGGTGCACACCCCCGACTGGGCGTTTACAGCCGTCCTGGAAGGCAACACGGGGACCTGTTAGTGGCTGTTGGGACTCGGGGAGGGCTGGAGGTGACAGTCCTCACAGCCGCAGCCAGTCTCCGGGGATAGGGGGGCGCTGGTGAGGGAACCTTGGGCCGCCGACGCCAGCACCTTGTGGACAGGCTTAGGAGCACAGAGGAACTTGGGGGTCCTCTCACCAAAGGGGGACTTCCTGGACTGTCTAGGTAAACCCAAAAGACATCCCATCAGTGCATCTGAGAGAGGCCTGGTTGGAAACCCAACAGCCAACAGAGAATCCGTAAAACCCGACTCCTAGTCACGGGCTGCCCCGTGTTCCCCAAAGCCACAGGCTGAAGCCCTCACCCCGGGCCCTTGGGATGCGGCAGAGGGCCTTCAAAGAGGTGATCAAGACAAACACACTCAACCTGGCAATACCACCAGCCCAGGGTCGCTGGCACACAAGGACCGCAGGCTTCTTCCGCCCTCAGTCTCGACGTCTTTCTCTTTCTCCACTGTTCTTAGACATGTGCTCACCCAATCAGAGCCTAGCTTTCACGGCACCATTGGAGCATCTTGGACAGTCACGCACTGCTCAGCCATGACCCACCAGGATCCTGTCACCACCCCGGGGTCTCCTGCTTATAATGGTAACACAGAAACACTATATTGCTATCACAAATCTTTTAAAAATTAAGTTAAAACAAGGCTGTTAGAGTTGGGCCCTCATCCAATCTGACTGGTGTCCTTAAAAGGAGAGGAATTTTGGACACACGGAAGGCAGGCCAGGTGGGGATACAGTGAGAGGGCTGCCATCTGTGAGCCAAGAAGGGGGGCCTCCGGGGAAACCAGCCCTGCCAGCCCCTGACCTGGACTCAGCCGCCAGCACAAGACAGCAAATCTTTAAGGCCTGCTCTGTGCTGCCATGGCAGCTCCAGCAACTAAAACGCCCCCCACAACAGACTCCACAGGAACGTGGGAATCCTGACAGGAGGAATCCCCCTCACGTATACACGTACACGTCATACATGGAGATACACAGACGCATACGTGCATGTAAGTCCACACAAACAGAAAGAAGTCGGAGAGGAGAGACGCCCACATCCTAACGGTGAGGTTTCTCTGGGTGGTGGAACTAGAAGTTAATTTTGCTGTTTTTGTTTTTCGATGTTCCTTTTCCATTTTGCCCATCTGGAAAATGCATTCAGACCCAAATCCCAGGAAATACTTTCTCTGCCGAACCTGCTCTCAGCTCACATTTCCCTCTGCCACCTCAGCACCGCTAAGGCACCGTGTATTGGACCCTGCCTGGTTCATGCCCCACTACAGCCGCTAAGCATGACTGGTGCCCACCTGTCTTTGCCTGGAAATGTCATTTCACAGACATCAGCACAGTGCCCACTAGGCCCTGGCACTACAAATGCTCCTCACTTAATCCTCCCATGGCTCTGAGGTTGGCTCCACCAGGACTCCCACTTCACAGGCAAGGACACTGAGGCGCAGAGGATAGGTGCCCCCTCGGATGTGCTGGGTCGGGGTGTGGGAAGGCCCGGCGCTCGGACGGGGCTGGGTGAGGGTTAGGTGCTTGGCCTGACGGCTGGTGCCCCCTTCCCTCGCTCTCCCGTCTGCCCCTGCTCTCTGAGCACCCATGGCCACAGCCCCAGGGAGCCCGAGCCCCTCAGGCAGAGCTGCTGGAGGGACCGGCCCGGCACCAGGATGGCGGAGCACAGGGTTGTGCGGAAATGGTCAGAACTGAACAGCAGTGCCTTGACTGGTGTGAAGAAAACCAGGTGCTGGGAAGCAGAGCCAGCCCACTCCCGGATGCTGCCGGCCATGTGGGTGGGTGATGGCTGGGCAGGGGGCCTGTGGGCTCTTTGAGCTGGACCAGGGCCCTCTGCCCTGGCCAGGACCCTGAGGCAGAAGAAGGAAAGATGTGGACACTCACCGTCCGAAGCTGCCTGTGACGGGGTAGGAAGAGACGAGGGAGCCCAGCACATTGGTCAGGCCTGGGAGGGCACAGAAGGGAAAGTTATCCGGGTGACGGAGCATGAGATGGAAAGAAAGGGAGACGAGGTGGGGGGAGCCAGGGGTGCCCTGCACCTGCACATCTCTCTCAGAGAAGGAAAAGCCGAACCATGACCTTTGCCAAGTTCACTGGGGTTGATTCTAGCTTTAAGTAACTCTGACCCCAGCCTCGCCCGTGAGAGTCAGACACAAGAGGAACCCCCTCTGCCTGGCGGCAGCGATGGCCAAATGAGGTGGTGCACCCAGACGCCCAGTGCCAGGGAAGTTGGCCACCCACACGCTGCACTCCACCTTACCCTTCAAACCCACACTCCCCGGGAGATGCATGCTCAGTGTGAGGGGCAGAAGGTTTGGGCCAGTAAACTGTCTTCCCCAGGTGACACTGTTAACCTACACTGGTTGGAATCCGTGCCCCGAGCCTGGCTGGACCTAAGAACGGAGAGACAGCCCACGTTTATCACAGGTGGCCTGCCAGCATCTGCACCCGTGGGGCCTTCCCAAAGCCCTTGGTCTCCCCAACTCTGTAAAACCCAGAGCAGGACCACAGGATCAACACCTGCTCTTGAGACTGTTCAGGGTGGGGCCCACTCAGAGCCAAGCTCACGTCCGAGAGCAGGGCCAGACATCAGCAGGCACAGCAAAGGCCGTGTGCTGACCACACGTGGTCACCCCGAGTCCCCATGCCAGCTCCACAAGACTTGGGTCAGAGTCCCGGCTCCGTGGTGAGAAGCCAGTGGCGGGGGACTGTCCCAGTGGCAGTGTTCTGGTGGGGGGAACAGGCTGGCCTCTTGCTGTGCACTTGCTGAAAGTGACCTGGTGTCTCTTACACTAAGGGGTCAGCGCCTGTGCGGTCAGCACATCCACCTTAATAGCGTCGGCTTCATGACAATCCCTTGCTTGCTGCTTCTGTCTGGGTTGTGCCCCGGAACGCCCCACATCTTCAGGAGAGAAATTCTGTGCTATTTGCAGGAACGGGAATGAGCAGCCTGAGAGATCCCTCTGGGATGTTTGCTAGTGAAGCGTGGGGAAGCCTGCGGCTTTTCTCTGCTTGGGACTGAGCAATTCCCAGCTGACCCCAACTCTCGCAACCAATGAGGCCACCAACAGGCCATGCCCCCTCCACCATGGGCTCAGACAGGAGTGGTCCCCACACCCTTTGCTGTCAAGAAACCCAGAGGCTCAGGTCCAAAATGCTGCCATGGCATAGCCAGGTGGAGGCTCCTGGCAGACCCTCTGGGAAGGAGCCCAGCATGCTGCCCGGGTGGACCTGTGCCTGCCTCACAGGGCAAGATGGCTTGGCATCCACAAAATGAGAAGCAATGATAACTGAATGTCAGATTCCTGCCATGGTCTCAGCGGGGGCCACCAGGGCCGGATTCGCAGAGGAAAAGCCTCAGACAAGTGCTGACGGCAGGCAGGCTCCACCCAGTCAGGTGGCCTGGGGCCCACGTGAGACATCGCTGACCCACCCGCCTGGCCTGGACGGGGCCACAAGGCGCGGCAAAGGCAGTCAAGATTCTGCATCATCAGCAGGCCCTTGGGTTTCTACCTGGCCACATTCTTCTGCCATCTGACCCTGAGGTGGAACACTCCATGCATGTTCCTTGGCACAAAACCAGGCTGCAGACCTCAGGGTCTGGCACACAGCAGGTACTCAATAAGCTTCAGTTAGAATGGACAGCAGATGTCAGCTCCCTACTCCCAGTGCTGCAACGGACCGCCTGGAGACTTGAGGAGGCCATGCTCTTATTTCAAATGGGCCCAGCTCAGGGCCACCTGCTCCTGGCCCCTCATCATAGCCACCATGGCAAGGCTCACGTGAGATGCAGAGGGGCACACGCAGGCCCCCTGAGAGCCCCCCCTGGAGTCTTACCGATGGCCAGCAGCTCCTGGTTGGTGTCGATGCGGTAATTATTCTGAGAAGCTAAAGAGAACAGGCAATAGAAACAGTTACTAGATACACATCATTAGGAAAAGGTTCCTGAGACGAAAAAAGTGGTACAAATTTCTATTCACAGCATTGCCTATGTTTTGTAACTAGTCTACAAATAGACAGAAAATACATACACACGTGCTAGAGCGTAGATGCGTGTGCCTATGTGCACACAACGAGCAGGCAAGTGTGAACAGACGGGCCTGGGTGGTGCAGGGGTTACACTGACCTGCTCCTTCTTTATACATTTCTGTACTTTCAACCTCTTGTGACAAACATGTGTTGCTTTTATAATAAGGGGAAAAGTTTTAAACTGAAAGCTTGTCTGATTCCAAGTTGAGAAGACTAGAAGTCACAGATGCGGCCAGCCCAGAGATGAGTGGACAGAGATTTTGGGGGAATCTATGGGAGGGGCATGAATCTAGGACAGAGGTTGGCACACTTTTCTGGAAAGGACCTGACTGTATAAATATTTTAGTCTCTGGGGCACACTCTCTGTAGCAACTATTCAATGTGCCATTGTGACACAAAGCAGCTGTGCTAACAGGTGTCTTATATATACACGTATGATATGCATATCATGTATGTAGTTATGTGTGTATGTGTATGACATACATAAATATCACGTACATATTTATATGTATACATACTATATAATAGATGAGCAAGACTGTATCCCAGTAACACCTTATTTTTGTGAATACTGAAACACAAATTTCCTATATTTTTGATGTGTCACAAAATACTATTTTTCAGATTTTTTTTCAAACATTTAAAAATGGAAAAGCCACTCTTAGGTCAAGCGCAGCAGATGGTGGTTGACCAAGCCCTGATTTAAGAGCATGACAAGCTTTACAAAGTAGAACAGAGGCTGGCTGACTTCAAAAGAAAATGGAAAGTTTTAGCTAACAGACAAGAATAAAAGCTGTAAGACGGGGATTCTAAAATACTCCCCACCTCAGCGACAAAAGGAAAAACCATCAGAGAAAGAAAAACTGAACGAGAAAGACGTTAGCTGGACACAGGGTGTGACCCTGAGCAGGTGCTGGCATTTGGAGCAGAAAACCCTTTAGGATGGACATTAGTTAGAGTCTTCTTGGAAAGGCCTACGGGTCACGATGCTGGAACTCCGCAGAAGGAAAACGAATCCTGGAACAGATGGGCTGGGCAGTGAACACAATTCATGCTTTGAAATGATGTACACAGTGTGTACTGGGTTTTAACCTTTAGAATCAGCCTATACCAGACGCAGAGAAGGCTTAGTCGCGTTACACGGCAGAAAGAGCATGTCATGTACACACAGACGATACAAAGCTGGAAGTCCAGCAGGCCTAAGAGGGCAGGGAGGTGACACATGATAGGCTAAGTGACCTCAGCTCACATGCAGGGGACCAGCACTCCCAGCGGCAAATAGATAGTTAAGGAGAGTAATGTTTCCCGGCTCTCTGGGAGTGAGGAGGCGACAGGCCTGGGGTGCTCAGCCAGCTGCAAAGAGCTTACTGTTAAGTGCTTAGGAATTTTACAAGCCGGTTACTAAATACAGCCATTATTACCAATTAAATTAACTATGTTACTAACAAAGATACTACTTAAAACTCATTGCTTCCTAATTTCTTGTACCATAACCGGTGTGGCTACCTGTACCTGTACGGCAGTGGCAGCCACTGCCCATCCCCTCCCAGACGTGAACTTCAAACTCCACGGTCAGCGTGAAATCAGCGGGGTTGGGGTGGGGGGCGTTCACATCACAGAAGGTGCAGCCGGCCAGGGCTATTCCTGCCGACGCAGGCTGTCAAACGCTGCCAGCCACCACTGCAGGGGGTTCTTTATTGTAAATTCTTTTCTTTTTTTTTTTTATTTTGGTATCATTAATCTTGTAAATCCATTTTTACTATACATTTTTTTAAAAAAACATGAGTATGTATTAAGTGGATAAAGATTTAATTTTAACAAAATCAGATAAAAGCAAGCAAGAAAGGAGGCAGGCAAGGCAGGTGGGGCTCCAGAATAAGATGCGGAGGCAGAGGGTGGGGTGGGCACCTACCAAAGGATTTAGCCACCGCGATGCTCTCCAGGAGACCCATCAGGGGCACCACGGCCAGCCCGGCCCCCATGCCCTGCGAGAGGAGAGAGGGGCAGTGAGCGACCTCTGGGGGAGGAGGGGAAGGGTCTGCCCAGGCAGCAGGGCAAGCACACTGCAGCTGCACGGCTGTGAGCTCGCACACGCAAGGAAGAACCATCTCCCGCCATACAAGGAGCAGGCGGCGGACTCCTGCTCTGCCAGTGTCTGCAGGGGGAGGGGCACCCTGGGCACAGGCCGGAGAAAAAAACGTGGTATCCGCTGAGGTTGTGCCCGATCTGGAACTCTTCCAGGCCTGTCCCTGCACCCAGAGCCGACCCTCGGTGCAGAGCCAGGGGTCCTAGCTGAGCTCAGAGCTCCCCATCGCTAAGCAGGTACATTAGGGGCACAGAACGAGGCCCAGAGGCCACTACAGCTCAGCCCAGCTTGCCTGACTCCCCGTCTCTACTCACCTGTACCATCTCGGTGAAGGAGGCTGTCCCATTGGCAGTGGTCACTGAGAAGGGAGGGGTCTGGACCGGAGGAAGCCCCTTGACTATCTCCCCAGTTAGAACGAAAGGTTGGTATCCGGTCACCTCGAAGGAGTACGCAACCAGGGCAGCAAAGGAGACCACCAGGGCATTGCGAGCTGGGGCAGATGGAGGGAGAGACCACTGGTGAGACCTGGCCCCTCTGGGCAACCGGGTAAATGCACCTCAGGAGGAGGAAGACCTCACCCCAGCTACAACCCCTTTCACTCCAGCAGACACACGCAACCATGTGGCGCCATAGAAAACGCATGACAATGGGACAGATGAGGAGTGGCACACGGGGCCAGTGTGCATGTCGCCTATTGGTGGCCAGGGACCGTACAGCCAGTGGAATAGCTGGAAAGACACTCTGAGATCAGATGTCCTGGGATGATTCCTCTTTGAAGACAGAGTAACACTGCAGGCTCAGCCTACTGCCAAAAGAACTAAAACTCAAAACTATACAAAATGAATGGAACAGTGGCATACGTGCCTATTCCCCAAAGTGAACTTCTAGAAATGAAAACCATAACGTTGAGACTGGGTGGGACTAAAAACAGATTAGATACTGCAGGTGAAAAGACTAGTGAACTTGAAGCTGTAGCAACAGAACTTATGCAAAATAAAACACCTGGAGAAAACAGAGATTGTACAGGGCGTCAGCTGCTGCAGAACAATTTTGGGTGGCCTAGTACAGGTGTGTTAGGGTCCACAGTCCAAGTTCATGGAATGGCATGGAGGGACAGTACAAGGATTTGAAGAAATAATGGCTGGGTATTTTTTTCCAAATTTGATGAAAACTGTAAGCCCACATATCCAAAAAAAGCCCAAATGAATCCCAAGCACAAGAAACACACACACAAAAATTCACCAAGATACATCATAATCAAATTGCCTAAAACCAGTGATAAGGAGAGTATCTTAAACGTAGCTAGACAAAAAGGTCATATGTAGAGGGACAAAGAATGACAGCACACTTCTGGTTAGGAGTACAGAAGGAGGGAAAAAAATCCTGTCTAGAATCCTATATCCAGCAAAACTATCCAAAAGTGAAAGCAAAGCAAATAAAGACTCTTCCAGATATACAGAAGCGAAAAGAAGTCGTCGGCAGCAGAAGCGCCCTACAAGGAGCAATGAAGGACGCCCTTCAGGCAAAAGGAAGATGATACAGACAGAAATCTGGGACTACAAGGGAATGAAGAGAACCAGAGTGACGATGTATGTAGACAGAGAAGACTTTGCTCTTATATTTTTATCTCTTTAAAATAAATTGCATGTTTAGAGAGGGACGATACTGATTATTGTGGCACTTACAATAAATGCTGAAGAAATATACGTGACAACAGCAGTGCAAAGGCTGAGAAGGGAGAGACAGAAGTATTCTTATCCTGCCATAAGGCTCTTCTATCAACATGAAACAGTAGCTACTGCAGTGAGATAAGATGCTGTAAACCCTAATGCAACCACTAACAGATAAAAACAAAAGGCCCCACACACAGCAGTTATACCCAATAAGACAATAAAGGAAATAAAAAATCATAAAAAAACACACAATTCAAAAGAAGGTAGAGAAGGGGAAAAGGGAACAAAGAACAAATGAGACAAGTAGGCAATAAGGAGCCATCTGGCAGATCTAAGGCCAAACATACCAATAACCATGTTAACCTACTGGCCCCAATTAAAAGTCAGGGATTGGATTTAAAAAACAAAACCCATCTATAAACTTCCCACAAAAAATACACTTTAAACATAAAGACACAAATAGGTTAAACAGGTTAAAAGTAAAAGACTGAAAAAATATATGCTAGTAATAATCAAAAGAAAGCCGGAATAGTTCCATTCATATCAGACAAAGTAGATTTCAGAGCAAAGACCAGGGATAAACTGGGTCATTTCAAAAGAAAATTATAACCTTGTATGTGTAGGTACATACAAAGTATGTTCTCTGACCACAATGGAATTAAATTAGAAATCAACAGCAAAATACTAACTGAGAAATTCCCAAATATTTGGAAACACTATAGTAACTCCTCAGTAGCCCATGGTTCAAAGGAGAAATCAAAGAAACCACTTCTAAATGATCCATGAGTCAAAGGAAAAGTCAAAATGGAAATCAGAAAGTATATATAACTAAATGAAGATGAAAACACCACATACCAATATTGTGGAACGCAGCTCATATAGTGCTGAGAGGAAAATTTATAGCATTAACCATTTATATTAGAATAAGTGAAAGTCTCAAAGCCTTCAGCTTCCACCTTAAGAATTTTAAAAGAAAGAAAAAGTAAACCCAAAATAAACAGAAGAAAGAAAATAATTGAGATGAGAGCAGAAATCAAAGACCTAGAAAATAAAAGCAATAGAGAGGTTAATGAAAATCTCAAAAGTTGGGTCAGTGAGAAGATCAATAAAATCGACATGCTTCTAGATCAACTGACCAGGAGGGAAGGAAGGTGGATGACCTGGGAGCAAGTCCTCACTTAGCCCCTTCCTAGGTGTGTGGCCCCGAGAAGCCTCATTTGGTTTGTCTGTTTTACTTTTCAGAGCCTCATTTTCCTCGTTGGCAAAATGGGGAAAATCTCGCCATCCTCAAGACTGTCAGGAATCAAAGGCAGTACTGACGTGACCATTATGTGTAGGTACATACAAAAGGTTTTATAAAGCATAAATCACCATCTGTCACATCAGAACACATTCAACCTCCGCAAGGCTCCACTTTTCCATCTGCAAAAGGGGAGAAACGACAACCTCACAAGGCTGCCCTGGGGCTCAGAGGAGGTACAAACTGCGAAATAAACACAAGGTGAGGCCACAGACCCACCTGGCCTCACACAGCTCTAATACAAGCTTAAACAACAACTTAAAAAACAACGGTGGAGAGCTCAGCAGCTCATTTCTGAAGGTGAGACTGCAGAGAGAGGAGAGAGCAGCCCGAGAACCCTCCAGGGCTCCTCAGACTTTGGCGTGCCTACAATTCCCCTGGTGGGCATGTTAACGCGAGGATCCTGAGCCAGAACTGGGTGGGGCCCGAGAGGCTGCATTTGGGGCACCTCACAGGGTTGTCCAGGCTTCTGGCCTGAGGATCTTGAGTGGCGAGGTTGCAGAGAACAGAGCATTGAGCTGTTTTCACTGAAGACAGCTGAAATAAAGCTCGGAAGTTTTGGTGAGTGACATGCAAGGTCACCTGCCAGGTAGACGGCAAAGCCAGGTGCTGTAGGGCACTACACACCCAGGGCTCTTCCACGCTACAGAGCTTGCAGCATTGAGTCACGGCTGCAGAACACGGTCTGCCGGGCAACTCTAGGGACGGGGTCCAGCCTGAGCAGCTAGAAGAGACTCAAGGGCCAAATCCTGCCACCCCATCCCTCCTACAGCTGGATGGATTTCACGGCTGCCAAAGAGCAGGCCAAGTGCGGGCTGATTTCCATTTCCCCGCCAGCTCTGAGAAGGCCCAGGAGCACCCACGCTTCCTTGCTTTCCCTGGCTTGCCTTCCTCTCTGGGTGTCACCTCCTGGCGGCGCAGTCACGGCACCTCTGAGGAAAGGGTTCCAGCTCCGGAGAGACGGCCCTCCAACCAGCTGAGGGCTACACTACCTCCTTCCCTTGCAGCCCTTACCTCAGCCTTCCTTCAAGGACCCTTCTGTTAACTGTGACTCAACCTGGTGATTCTGTGCGCACAGCAAAATGTTTACTCCTAGCAGGTGCACAACTAAAACTGAACCAGTTGGCCTCGGTGGAATTTGTTTTCTCTCCCAGGGAACAGCCAGGGTTTCTCAACCTTGGCACTGCTGACATTTTGGGCCCGGTCATCCTTTGCCATGGCAGGCTGTGCATTGCAGGATGTTGAGTGGCATCCTTGGCCTCTGGATGCCAGTAACAGCCTTGCCCTAGTGTCAACCAAAAATGTCTCCAGACATTGCCAAGTGTCCCCTAGGGCACAAAATCATCCCTGGTTGAGAACACTGCTGCAAATCATTGTTCTTGGCCCGGGCTCCGTGTGAGAACCACCCAACACGTTTTAAAGATCCCAAGGCCCAAGTCACACCCAGACTGGTGACACGAGAATCCCCAGAGGTGGGACCCAGGGCTCCCAAGGTGCACACAGGATGGCTGTGGAGCTGGTCCTCAGCTAGAGCCCTCACCTGTTGTGGCAGTCCAAACCAGCCCACGGCTGAGCCGCACGCCGGGGGGCATCTCAGGGTGGACAGGAGGCACGTGGTCGCGCATCAGCTTCAGCACCAGCAGCAGCAGCATGCAGACCAGCCCCAGCGTGGCGTCGCCCACCCTGCAGACAGATGCTGGTCACTGCCCAGCGGCTACCGCTTCTGCTGGTAAGCTTTCTCTTGGCTGTGCTTTCCACTGTTTCCTAAGAAATCTGCATCCCTGTTCTAGTTCAAAGCTTTATAAGAAGCCCAGCAAGTCCACAGGCCCGCACAGGTCTGGGCGTCAAGGCCCAGGTCATCTCCTCCTGCTCCCCCAGCCAGAGAGTCCTGGCTGCTGGCTGGGTTCAGCCACGAGGATCTCCTGTTTGTCTCTTTAACCTGCCTGCCCTCTGGGAGGGACCCTCCATCTGAGGGAACCCAACGACTAGCTGTGTAGCCGCTATCACCTCTCTGCCTGCCAGCGGTCCCCGGGGCACCTGCATGTTCTGTGTACCTCTGCTTTCCCCGAGTTCTTTCTTCCTCACTGAACTATGAACTATGAACTTCTGAGAAGGGGACTGCCTGCCCTTCCTCTGCGTGGCGTCCTCAGACTCTCACACCCGGGAAAGCTCAGCGCCAGGGCAGGTGACCTGCTCTCAGGTTGCCTGCGCAGACCTCACACCTCACCAGGCACACAGACCGCCTGGGCTCCCAGTAAATCCTACTGATGAGGCCTGGGGTGCCTGGGTCTGCGTTTCTAACCAGCTATGGTGGTGAACTTACTGGAACAGCAAGGCCCTGGAGGACTGGAGTAAATGCCACGCGGGTCGGGGTGGGGGTTGGCAGCCGTGGCAATGCGGAGGGGCCGGGAGAGGGGGTCTGCAGGGAAGCGCCTCCTTATCTGGGGGCAGAACCCAAGGCCAGCAGGCTACCTGGTCTCTCCGATGTTCCGGAAGGTGTGGTACACTTGCAGGAAAAACTGCCTCGGGATGTTCTGCAAGCCCAGGAGGTTCTGTTCCAACAGGGGGGTTCAGTTAGACATCCTTCCCTGAGTGAGGCCTGGAGCCCTGTCCGCTGTGTCTCCGCCCGCCCCAGAGTCCCCCGTCACACGAGGGCCCTTCCTGGGGCACCTCTCCGGCTCCCCCGGCCTCCCCGCGGGCCACCTGCCCATTCCCACAGCCCAACTGCAGGGGATCAAAGTTACCCTCCAGGGAAAGTGCTTGGAGTCAATGACGCGACTGCGAATTGTTCTCATTTCTGAGGCGAACCAGCCCAGGGATCTCAAAGCAGGGAGACCGGCTGGACGGGGCCCTATTCAGGGTCCGCGGTCTGAGGCCCTGCCCCCGCCGCAAGGCCCCGCTGCCTCGGGTTCGCGCCCCTGCCCCGGGCCAGCCCAAGGACGCGTTTCGCTCGGAGGCACCCCCACCCCCACACGGCACCCCCACCCCCACACGGCACCGCCTCTGAACAGGGAAAAACCCCCGCAGAGCTGAGGATGGGCCGCCTGGGCTTCCGGCCTCCGGGAACTGGTGCGGGAGACTCGGGTGTCAGGGCCTCCCACCACAATCCCGGGGGTCCGCCGTCGTGTGCTTTAGCTCTTCACCCCGCTTGAGACCCAGTGGGCAGTGTGGGGGCGGGAAGTCGAGGACCAGACTCCGTCCCGGGGCAGTGTGGCTCCGAGACCCCAGGGCGCGCACAGCCGGACCCAGGAAGGACTAGGTGGGCGGGAGCAAGAGCAGGTCAGGAGGACCCCACCCCGCCTGGGGGCTCGCGAACGAGTTAAGGCTTTTTAAAGTCTTGGGGTCCCCACATGCGCAGAGTTAAAGAATCTACCCTCTATGCTCTATGGGGGACCATCCTACGTGAAAGAACATTTTTGGCACTAAAAATGAAGGGTTTTGTTTCCAGAATAAGGGACAGACCACCCTACAAAATGGCATTTGCCAAACTTACCCTGACACAGGGCACACGTGATACACAGATCGGTTTGCCCACACCTTTCTAAGTGGAGAAAACCATAAACCTGCCTCCTGGGGAGCTGCGGGTGTTTCACCCAGTACCCAGGATACAGTAAGACGGCAACAAGCGCCTCCTACTGCCCCCTGCCAGCCTGGACCACACCTGCTGGTGGGAACCACGCCTTGGCCAGGCCAGGGGGTGACACCTGGTCACCAGGCAGGGGCCTCGGCTGCCACCCGGGGCCCCATGGCCTCATCTGCACCATCCGCCTCGGCCCCATTCTGCACACCCAGCTGAGCCCGCTCTGACTTCACTCCAAGCATAGCGCTGGGCGGGGCAGCAGCTGCCAGCAGAGCAGCTCCCGCCCTCCAGGGGCTTACATCGTGAAAGAGAGTAAAGGAACATCCTCAGATCACACATGATGACGGGGTCCAGCACTGCTTGCTGATGTTTTAAATAGTAACAAGGCAGCATGACACTTGAAATATATTAAACAGAAATTTGGGCAAAACACAAAAATGAAATCATCTAGCCAAGTTCACACAGGGACGCATCTGCTTGTCGACATTTTGGTAGGATAGCCTTGATGCGTGAGGGCCTGCTGGCCGAGTGTGCAGAAAACGCAACACAATGGCACCACTTGGTGAGGACAGCCAAGCGCACTGGTCTACAAGCTCTGCCCAGAGCAGGGGCTGTCATCACCCGTCCCCTGAATCACCTGGTGTAGAACCTCACTGTCACTCAGCATTTACCCAAAGGGGTCATTTTATTAATGCAGATCCATGCAACAAGCCCCAGGGGCTCCAAGCTGTGGAATAGCAAGACAGCACCTGGCCCACATGTACCAGGGCCCGGCTGTGGTCCTGCTACCCAGCAGGTGCCCCGATGCCCACAGATGGCCTACCTTGATCTGCCCAAAGCCAATGGTGATGGTAGCAGCAGAGGTGAAACCTTTAATGACCGGGCAGGAGATGAAGTCCAGCAGGAACCCTGGCCAGCCAAAGGGAATGCCGAGCTGGTCTCAACCCTGCCCAGACCCAGGGCCCATGGGTGGATGTGGGCAGGGAGAGGTGGTACAGGTGGATTTGGGGCTAGGGGACTGGGGGCCAGCATGCCTTTATTAGGCTGGTCTGGAGAGCAGAAGAGGGAGGGCTAGGATATGAGGCGCGGGGCACTTCTCCTCATGTCCCGGCCCCTAAGCAGAAGGCCCCCTCCACACCCCCCTCCACACACGCATAGCCCCTGGAATGCAAAGGGGAAATGCTGAGGGCAGGGGCATCCCCTGGGGTGGGTGCCTCAGTGCCCCAGGAGCTGCCCCCAAACTCTACACAGCAGCAGGAAAGCACGGGAGTCTTACCCAAGTGCAGGAACCCCATGGCCAACTGGATGCAGCCTGACAGGAAGGCCAGAAGCACAGCATAGGCGGGGGCGTGGAAGGTGTAGAAGGAGACGAGCAGGGACATGATGGCCGTGGGGCCCAGAGTCACGTCCCGGGAGGTGCCCAGGAAGAAATACACGAAGCACCCCATGAAGGCAGAGTAGAGGCCGTACTGTGTGGGAGAGCACTGTGAGCGCCAGGGAGGCACGGGGCATGCCCACGGTGCCCCTGCTGCGGGCGTCTGGGCACAGGGACATCTGGTGCCCCCCGCGAGCCCTGGGCACACCACCCTAGGCAGGCAGGGCAAATCGCTTCCCTCTATTATTCACAGTTGTGGACCTGCACCTGCCCTGCACTCGGGGGCTCGCAGCCGAAGCCGGTGTGCGTGTGTGTACGTGAGTCTGCGAGCCGTAAGGCTGCCGGGGGTCATCTCACTGGCCTCATGAGACAATGCAGAACTGGCTGGGTGCTGCACGTGACACGTGTGACAAGGAAAGTTACAAGGGCGTGTCTGCCCAAAGGCAGTCACATGCTCCAGACATAAAGTAAGGCTTCTTGGGTCTCACGGGACTGGAGCTCTGGGTGCTGCGTTTGCCTGGAGAGGATACTATGCGTTTGTACCCTGCTTCCGGGCGGGAGGCCTGGAGTGGGGTCCTGCCCTGTGAAGGGGATGTAGCTGGCAGGGGCGGCAGACATCTCACCTGGGGTGGGAGTCCAGCCACCTCAGCATAGGCCAAGGCCTGCGGAATGACTGTGAGCCCCACCGAGAGGCCAGCGATAAAGTCCATCTTCAGCCACTGCAGGGAGTAGTTAGGTAGCCAGGCCAGGATGGGCAGCCTCCTCTGCAGGGCCGCAGGCAAGCAGCAGCGGGCCTGGGGGCCCATACTGGTACCGGAGGGCCTCGCCGGACCCAGCGCCTTCACAGACGAGGGCATGCCTGAGATGGGCATGGGGGCAACGCAGAGCAGCAGTCAGAGTCCGAGATTCGGACAGCCCAGCAATAGGGCGGGGTGTCCAGGGTTACGGGGTGCGGGTTTGAGCCAGACGGGTTAAGTGTTCCCCTTGCTGGTCTAAGAGAGGAGGTAACGGCCGGTGCGCAGGGTGGGTGTGTGGCGCGGGGCTTCCCGAGGGCGCACCAAGCGGGCTCCGCCCATTACGGCGAACTGAGGCGCTGGGCGGCTGCAACCCGCGGCCGCGTCGAACCCCCACCCCCACCTGTGGCATTCGCGTCCCAGAGGAGCCCCGAGGTTCTAGTGGGTTCTGGGAGAACGTCAGAGGCGCCTCATTAACTAGGGTGCGCAGCAGCCTCTAGGGTCCCGGTGCCCCGTGTGCGCAGGGCCGGCCCGGGCCAGCCCCCACCCCCGGCCCCGGCGGGGCTGCTCTGTGCAGAACCCCACCCCGCCCCCGATGTGTGGCGGGGCCCTGAGGTCTGATGGTGGCTGACGGTCCGCGGCCCGCTGGTGCCAGCAAGACCGAGAGCCTTGGGACCTGCTGGGGAGGGGTCCTGCGGGAGACACCGCCCCTTGCGTCGGCCGCCCTGGCCACTCCCCGGCCGCTCTTCCGCGCCGCCCCGGGCCCCCGGCCTGCCGCCCCGCGGGCTCACCCTGCGCCGCAGCTCGGGGACTCCCGACGTCTCCGACGGGTCCGGAGGAACCGCAACGGGAGGCGAGCGGAGGGCGGGGCCTCGCGCGCACGTGACCGGGGCGGGGCCGGACCGAGAGCCGCCGCCATCCGCCGCCATGCGCCGCTGGGGCTCGGCCTGCTGGGTGGTGGTGCTCGTCCTGGGGCTCTGCTGCGCGCACCGGGCGCGCTCCCGGAACGTGCTGCTGATCCTCGGTGAGTGCGCCCCGCCCCCCCCACGCTGCTCCCCCAGCGGCCAGCGCCGACCCGTGTGCCCTGCAGCCCTCCCCACTCCACCCCCGCCATGTCCTCCCGGTCTCTCCTCTCTGCTGCCCCAGCTCTTCGTGGCCGGCTCTTTGGAGAGGGAGGCAGGGGCGACGTCGCCACCGCGGGGTCTGTAGGGGTCCCCGTCGTTCAGCACCCCGCAGTGCCCCCGGGTCTGATCCTGCACACCCCCCACCCCGCGCCCAGAGCAACCAGGGATAACCCTGCGGATCCCGCAGCTCGCGAAGCTGGGCGGCTTCCCGGAACTCGGGTCCACAGATCCCAGAGGGGATGCCGAAGAGCGGCTGGTGCCCATGTCCCCAGAGACGCGATCAGGGCACTTTGGGGTTCTCCTCTTCTCTCCAGCGGTGGTAGCCGTCTGAGTTTGCCCTGCTCTCCTCAGCCCCGGAGCGCTGTGGCTCAGCTCTCCTCCTGGCCGAGGGGCGCAGCCCCACTACCCACCTGCCCTCTCCCCGATCCCAAGTTCCTCCAACACCCTGCCGCTCACGAGACTTCCGCCTTGGGCAACCAGAGCGCATCACAGGGCAACCTGATTCTTTCCTCTTTTGAGGTCTGGCCCTCTGCCAGATTCACACTTTGTGATTAGCTTTGTGGTCACCAGCAAGGCCCTCCAGCTAATTGTAACATAAACAGCTGTCTACTGAGGGGCGGGCTCCTGCCTACTGGTCAACCTCGCCTGCCTACTCACCTGCCCCCCCCACACACACCCCAAGTTCAATGCCTGCCTGCTCACTGGGTTTTCATGCATGCCTGGGAGCATTCCCACCCAGGTATCATGCCTGCTGAATGTCACACACCCTGGGAGTTATGTCCATCTGGGTATCACAATCACCTGGCATCGCTGGCCCAGGGCACTGTGGCAGGACCCCAGGGGTCCCTCCTCCTGAGCCCAGCCCACCGTGGCCTCTCTCCTGCCCGCCTCAGCGGACGACGGAGGCTTTGAGAGCGGTGCTTACAACAACAGTGCCATCAGCACCCCTCACCTGGATGCCTTGGCCCGCCGCAGCCTGACCTTCCGCAGTGCCTTCACCTCTGTCAGCAGCTGCTCTCCCAGCCGGGCCAGCCTCCTCACCGGCCTGCCCCAGGTGAGGGGGGCAAGGGAAGGGCATGGGGAAGGTGTGCCCCTGACAGCTCTGCCGCAGGGAAGCCCTCCCTGGTCTCCCTTGGGGATTCGCCCACCTTCCCCCACCCCAGCCCAGTGGTCCAAGTGTGGGCTGGAGGCCCCAAGTACCCACCTGTGAGCCCTGGCCTCACTGCTGTGTGTGACTGTGAGCAAATCACATGCCTGTGTAATGCCTCGATCTCCTCACCTGGGAAGTGGGCATATTATGGGACTGGCCAAGTTAGTACTTTATATGTAAAGCACACAGCAAGGTGCCTGGCACTCACTTGCCCAGTGTTACCCCCTGTGATGTTGTCCCAGGAGCTCTTGTGAGGGTAATTGCTGCTGTTTAAGGCACTCTCCTTGTTTTCATTGTGCTAAGATATATGTAACATAACGTTCACCATTTTCACCATTTTGAAGAGTGTGCATCTCAGGGGTACCAGGTGCATTAACATTGCGCACCTGTCACCTTCCATCTCCAGAACTTTTTCATCTTCGCAAACCAAACACTGTGCCCACTAAACCCTAGCACTCCAGCCCCCCAGCCCCTGGCAATCTCCATCTGCTCTCTCTATGATTTGGCTACTCTGGGCACCTCGCACAAATCCTTTTGTGCTTGGCTTATTTCACTGAGCACGGGTCCTTCAGGATCGCCTGTGTCACAGCCTTACAGCAGCATGCGCTTCCTTTTCGATGCTGAGTCGTATGCCCTTGTACAGACAGAGCCCATTTTACCTGTGGCCATCTGCTGGTGGGCACTGGGTTGCATCTAGACTTGCCTGTTGTGAATAATGCTGCTACAGACGTGGGTATACAGGGCACGCGTGATGTGCTGTCTGCTGCCCTTCCCTTATGGGGAGGTGCTCTGCTCTGTGGGCCCCCATCTGAGGGACTGAGCCAAGTGAAGGCCCACAGAGAGGGAGGCTGGTCTGTGCACGTCTCCTGCAGGAATAGAGAGCTTTTCTCACTGTTTTCCGATTGGAGTTCAGCATGGACAGTGATTTCTTTTACACTATAGAAAAACCTAGTTAGTGAAGAGATGCCGACTGCTAACTTTTCCCCCACGACGTGTGCTCTTAATAGAAAGATTGGAAAGTACAGATAGGCAAAAAGGGAAGGAAAACCACCCTGATTTCGGTGTACATGTCGCAGTCTCACACTACCTGCTGCTGTCTCGCGGGAGGGACCAGCGGGCCTGTCTCAGTCCAGCAGGGAGGGAGAGGTGGAGAGAACCCCCCTGGGTGCTGGCCACGTGAGTCTAAATCAAGGACCTAAGAACAATGGGGTTCAGGAGCCAAGGTATGAATGGGAGCAGGCAGGGCAGGACCCTGGCTGCCGGGCAGTGCCCGGGCTCACAGTGTCTCTGCCCCAGCATCAGAACGGCATGTATGGCCTGCACCAGGACATCCACCACTTCAGCTCCTTCGACGGGGTGCAGAGCCTCCCACTGTTGCTGGGCCGCGCCGGTGTTCGCACAGGTAAGAGGCTGCGTGCCACAACCGGGACAGCACGGCACTTGGCCTCCCAGCCCCGGAGGGGCGGGGCCTTGTCCTGAGCCCCCCTCAGCCCTGCGGCTGCTCTGAGCACTTGTCCCCCAGGACCTGGGCCTCCTGCCTGGGCTGAGGGTCCATGAGAACAAGGCCCGGGGCTGCCCTTGGAGAGGCTTGGGGTGGGGAAGGGTGCAGAGAGGAGCAGGAGACTACGCGGGACCGTCTCCCCACCGCCAGGCATCATTGGGAAGAAGCATGTGGGACCCGAAACGGTGTACCCGTTCGACTTCGCCTACACGGAAGAGAACGGCTCTGTGCTGCAGGTGGGGCGGAACATCACTAGAATTAAGCTGCTGGTCCGGAAATTCCTGCAGTCTCTGGATGACAGGTGCGGGGAGGCCCCCCCACCCCTCCCGAGCACTGCCAGGCCTCTGGGCGGTCCACGCAGGGTGCACATCCCAGACTAGTTGGGATTCTTAGAGTCCCCAGCAGCAGAGTCGGGGTTGGGGGGAGAACGCCAGATACTGAAGTTATCAGTGGTCAGAGCGGGAGGGAACATGGGGAAACTGAGGCAGTGAGGATAATGGGGGGACTTCAGTTCTAGGGGAGCAGGCAGAGCCGAGTGGGGAGTTTCCTCCTACAGATTGGGGCTCCCAGGGTAGGAAGCTGGGTGGGGTGCCGACTGCTGAGCTTGGCCCCACCCCCACCACCCCTGCAGGCCCTTCTTCCTCTATGTCGCCTTCCATGACCCCCACCGCTGCGGGCACTCCCAGCCCCAGTATGGGGCCTTCTGCGAGAAGTTTGGCAATGGGGAGAGTGGCATGGGGTGGATCCCAGACTGGACCCCCAAGACCTACGACCCCCAGGATGTGCTGGTAGGAGGGCCCCTCACCGTGTCTCCAGGACACCTGCCTGCCTCTCCCCCACTTCAGTCGGGGGCCGGGCCCTCCTGGGGACTTACAGCCCTGATTCCAGATGTGTGACTGAGCATGAAAGGAGACCCTCTGACCTCTGGGGTCCGGGTCCCTGTCTGAGGGGCTGGCGAGAGAGTGTAAATGCCCGAGTGGTGTATCCAGAAACATCCCCGTGGCTTCTGGGCTGATCCAGTCAACAGAAGGAAGACAATTTCAGGTCTTGGGAGAGAGGCACACCTTTATCTCCTACCCCAGTTCAGGGGTCATTCGCCTTGTCCTGTCCTCCAACCTATCTGCTCTAACCTTGCCTTCCCACCCACCTGTCCCCCAGGTGCCTTACTTTGTCCCTGACACCCCGGCGGCCCGAGCTGACCTGGCCGCTCAGTACACCACCATCAGCCGAATGGACCAAGGTGGGTTACAGTTGCCCAAGCAGTGGGATGGGCCACAGGCTGGGCCCCCATCCCGGGAAGTCTGAAACCACGGTGTGGACAGGGCCGTACTCCCTCGGAGGCTCTAGTGCAGAGTTCTTCCTGCGGGGCCCAGGCCCTCCTTGTGAGGACACGTGTCATTGGATTCAGGGTTCACCTGGGTACTTCAAGATGACTGCATCTTGGGAGCCCTGATTATTAAATCTGCAAAGATCCAGTTCCCAGGTTCTGGTTGGACATGCCTTATGGGGGGACCACCACTCAGTGTGCTGTAGGAAGTGTTGATGCCACTCGTTCATGGTGATCTGGGAAGGGGCTGGGTGTAGAGGCCATCCTGTCTCTGGCCCCCGCCCAAGACTCTGTTAGCTCCATGGGGCAGACATGAGGTTCCGCCAAACACAGAAACCAGCATATGGCTGGTAGCAGCCGCACAGGGGTGCCATGGAAGTGCCAAGAAATGGCCAGTGTCCCTAACGGGAAGGCAAAGGCCTCGGCCATGCAGTCCCTGCTTCAGGATGGGGCGCTTGGCAGTGTTGGGTGAGAGGCCTGGGCTGGTGGGAAGGACAACAGAGGTGGTCTGAGGACGTGACAGGCCCAGTGGCCAGGTGAGTCCACGCACATTCCCGCGCCTCCATGGCCGAGGCTGAGCTCTGCTCTCCCCCCTCTGCACCCCACAGGCATTGGACTCGTGCTCCAGGAGCTGCGTGGAGCAGGTGTCCTGAACGACACCCTGGTGATCTTCACGTCAGACAATGGGATCCCCTTCCCCAGTGGCAGGACCAACCTGTACTGGCCGGGCACCGCCGAGCCCTTGCTGGTGTCATCCCCGGAGCACCCGCAGCGCCAGGGCCAGGTCAGCGAGGCCTCCGTGAGCCTCCTAGGTATGCCTCTGGTGCTTACAGGTGAGGGGCACAAGCAAAAGTTCAGCTACGCCCAGACAGTGCCACAACTACTGCATTATGTGGGTGTGGGGTGGTCACCCCATCTGCAGATGCAGAAACTATCAGTGAGGTAAGTGACCAGGGTCACATGGCTTATCAGCTCCCACCCGGGATTCTAGACTGGGTCTTGCTGCCTTCAGGACTTTCCCACCAGCCTACTGGTGAGAGCCAGGCACCTGGACTGCTTTTCACAATTCAGATTGCAGGCTGCACCCCCAGGGTGCCTGACTCAGTAGATCTGGGGGTGGGGCCTGAGAATTTGCATTTCTAACAAGTGCCCAGGTGCTGCTGCGGGTGCCGGGGAATCCCGCGCTTTGCACAGTCGGGCTCCTGCGGACTGGGACGCATCTCTCCCTTTGGCCCCAAAACATAAGTCGAGGAGAGCTGTGGCCATAGCACAGAAGAGGAATAATGAGCTTCCTCACTGGTCCACGGTATTTAGAAGGATGCTGACGGCTGCCATGCTGGGGCCTTGTTACACCATCAGAGGCAGTGGGGCCCAGAGGGAGGGGCTGCATGCCAGGCGTTGGGTGCATGCAGCTCCCTGTTGGTGTCATGTCTCATGCTAGGTGGCCCACCAGCTTCCCAGATGGCTCGGCCTCAGCCCTGGGATGCAGGGCCAGTGTCCTGGGGTACCCACCATGCTAAGATGCCGCCTCCCTTCCAGATCTCACGCCCACCGTCTTGGATTGGTTCTCCATCCCCTACCCCAGCTACACCATCTTTGGCTCAAAGACCGTCGAGCTCACTGGCCGGTCCCTCCTGCCAGCACTGGAAGCAGAGCCCCTCTGGACCACCGTGTTTGGCAGCCAGAGCCACCATGAAGTCACCATGGCTTATCCCATGCGCTCAGTGTACCACCAGGGCTTCCGCCTCGTGCACAACCTCAGCTTCAGGATGCCCTTCCCTATCGACCAGGACTTCTACGTGTCGCCAACCTTTCAGGACCTCTTGAATCGCACCGTGGCCGGCCAGCCCACCGGCTGGTACAAGGACCTCCATCACTATTACTACCGGGAGCGCTGGGAGCTCTATGACAGGGGCCGGGACCCGTGGGAGACCCGGAACCTGGCCGCTGACCCTCGCTACGCACAGGTGCTGAGGCTGCTTCAGGCCCGGCTGGCCAAGTGGCAGTGGGAGACGCATGACCCCTGGGTGTGTGCTCCTGACGGTGTCCTGGAGGACAAGCCCTCCCCACAGTGCCGGCCGCTCCACAATGAGCTGTGAGGGCCGCTGGGCATGTGCCCCTCCCCAGGCCTAGGCCCCGACTCCCAGCCATTTCAGCTGATGGGGCAGGAGGGGAACAGCCCACAGCCCCTGCCTCTGCATCCTGCCTGAGGGGTGAGCAAGGCGTGTGCCCTGGCCCTTCCCCCACCCCCACCCCCGTGTTTGGGGACACTGCTGACCTTGTGTCTGAGCCGTGTCCCAGTACAGGAGTTGTAGGAGACCCTGGGATGGGATGGATTCCCAGCCCACAGCAGGTGAGGATGGTGTGAACAAGGGGTCTTGTTTTCTGAGTTGGGTTGGGGACCTGTGGATGGAAGGGGCTGGGACCTAGGGCTTGAGACCCTCTTCATTCTTTGGAACCCGCAGTTGTTCCTGGGCCTTCACCCAAGAGGAGATGGGGCTTCTCTGAGCCAAGCAGGTGGCGGTGGGCAGGTCCAGGCCTCACTGTCCGTGCTAGCACGGTGTCCGGCTTAATCCACCGACCCCCAGGCTATGTTTCCACGAGGCCTCTGGGTCATGGCAGGCTCCCTTCACGAGTGTCATCCTGTGGTCTGTGCGGGCGGAACTCACCCTCTGTGTGAACGTCCGGGGGTGAGGCTCTCCCAAACTCTGGCCTGGGCTAGTTCTCCTTGGCTGAGCGCTGGTGTCTGTGGCACAGACGTTGCCTGTAGAGTGCTCCGGAACTGCCCCCCTCTGCCTGCCACAGAGCAGAAGCTCTGCCTAGGGAAACCAGGGGCGGGGAGGGCTTTGTCCCTTGAGTGGCTGGGCAACCCCACCCTTCCCTCTCCCGTCATCTCCTGGGTGTGTGGGGAGAGAGGCATAGGCCAGAGCTCCGTAAAAGCTTTTTATTTTAAGTGAAATATATTTATAGCAACACTAACCAGAATTCTAGAGCAGCTTCCAGGGGCACTGCTGTCAGGACACCCTCCTGGGTCCCTGGGCCAGGCACGGTGGCCATCAGGCGCAGACCACTGAAGATAACTGTTCAGTCGTTGGGAAACTATTCACTGGTTCACATGCCAGTCCCTGTAAACTAGAGTTACTGAGGCATGACTCTGCCGGAGGCAGGGTGACGCTGACCTTGGGGGCACTGGGGCCACCAGCCTGTGGCCTCAGTGGGTTTAGAAGGAGCCCTTTGACACTGAAATGTGAAAGTGAAGTGCAGTGACTCAGGTCAGACCGGTAGGCAGCGGAAGACACCGGCCGCTCCTGGGCTCTGGGAGGCGCAGGAGATGCCCCCATCGGGGAGACATTCTCAGGGCCTCAGGTTCAGACCATGAGAAATGCGAAGTCTTGGCGAGAGGCAGAGAAGGTTTACATAGAAAAATGAGCAGATGGTTCAAAAGCCTGTTTATGGCCTGCACAGGGTGGGAGGGTGAGAGAGCTGGGCTTGTGTAGCGAGCTCCCACAAAGCCATACTGGCCAGGCCCTGACCTCAAAGGGCAGGACTGTGTTAATGGGTGCCGGGATCCCCACAGCCCTGGGAGGGAGGTGCAGGGGGTGGTTAGCAGGGGCTCTGCTCTATCCACACCACCTTCTTCTGCTCGTCTGCAGTGGCCGCGCGGATGCAGCCAAGCAGGGAGTCGAGGTCACTCCAGCTGTCGGGGGCCAGACAGCAGTAGAGACAGGGCACTCTGTCCAGCTCGCCCTCTTCCTGCCTGCCCGCGTCCAGGGGCTGCTCCTCCGAGGTGCTGAGCCACTGCAGGGCCTTCCTGCGCAGGCCAGAGAGGAGGACGGGCTTAGGGTGAGAAGCACTGGCTGCCCTGCAGAGCCCAGGACTCCGGCCACGGGTCCAGAACTCTAGGGGGCTGGCTGCACAGGTGCAAGTTCAAGTGCTTCCAGATGCAGGCAGCCCCGCTTCCAGGGGTCTGAGGGCAACGACATCACACAGAGGGGGATGGGGGCTCATTGCCACCCTCAGTTGTAAATTATAAAAGGGGCAGCAGGAGATCACTACTAAACACTGTCTTTTGGCATCTGTCCTCACCTAATGTGGGTGGGTTCTGACTGCATAAGCCCCAGTAAACGTGGCCTTACTCAAGTTAAAGCAGGTTCTAGGTTTTTGCCCAACTGTCCTCCAGGCTGCTCCTGGGTGGGGCAGGGGAGGGCAGCAGGACCTTTGTCCCAGAAGTTGGGGGAACCGCCCCGTGACACTCCAGGAGCGAGGCTCGGAGCCTGGGGCCAGTTCACACCCCACTGGAAGCCCCTGGGGGCACCCCTACTTGAGTTTCTTTGCTGCCTTCTCGGTGATGGAGCTGTGGATGACGATGGGGAAGATCTCCATCCTGTGCAGGGTGTGGACGCTGTGCAGCTGGACATCCAGGAGGGCGTGGGTGTTCTGGAGGGGGCAGGGCAGGGAGTCGGGATCTCAGCCTGGGCAAGTGGTGGAGCCCACGCACAGCCCAGAAGGGACAAGGAGGGCTGCAGTTTGTAGCAGAGGAGCATTGAGGGGTGTCTGCTGGGGGCCTTGGAGGTTAGCAGCAAGCATCCTGATTTCAAGGTCAGCCCTTCCTGCCTCGTGCTACCACCCTCCTGTGGAGATGCAGTCCCCAAGTCCTCAGCATAGCTGCCAGCCCCGCCCCTTACCTTGTCTATGAGAGACTCCACGGCTCGGTGGGTCACCCAGTAGCGGCCACCAGATGCCTCCTTCTCCTGGATGACGTCCCCTTTCTGCCTGGAGACATTGTACTCCTCTTGGCTCAAGTATTCTGAAGGTGACAGTGAACAGGATGTCACCTGATTGCATTGGGTCCTGAGGGATCCCCAAACTACCCCCACTCCCCTCATGGACCCTTACCAGTCCTGGGGCAGCCCTTCCAGGGTGTCCTCTTCATACATCTGACCCAGCCCCTCCCACTCAGAAGAGTCTGTGTTCTGCACATTGACCTTACACCCCAGGTGCTCAGTCAATGCCCGGATGAGGGTGGCTGGGAGAGAGGACGACGGGGACGAACGAACCCTCCCATCACTTCCTCAAGCCTCAGATGAGAGCAGTTTAAACCTGTTAGTCCCTTAGATCCTTGCAATCTGTGGTTCCCAGCCAAAGGCAATTTGCCCCAAGGAATACTTGGCGCTGTCTAGTCGCTGTGGCACCTCGGGGGTGGGAGTGCCCCTGGCACATAGTGGGCTGAGCCCAGGGATGCTGTGCACATCTGACAACCCACAGAACAGCCCACACAGCAGAGTGACCCAGCCCCACTGGACGTCACAGTGCCGAGGCCAGGAGCCCTTCCCCTACGTGGAGCTGTTAATCATGTCCCCACCTTGCCGTTCTTTCTAGTTTTCTCGGGCCGACCACCACCCTTCCAAGTCAGACCCCCAGCTCCTAGCAGCCCCCCTCTCGTCTCCCTCCACCCCCCGTGCTGCCTGGCCACCGCCACCTTGGCCCCACGGGTTCTGGCAGCCTTCAGCTCGCCTGAGTCCTGAGCCAAGCCCTCTGCCATCCGTCCTCTGGTCTCCTTCCAGGACGGGCGCCCAAGGCCCAAGCCTGACCTCCTCCCTCACTGACTCCTTGCCCGATACATAAAGTTGCATGCCACCAGCGTGACTGGGTACCTCCCCGTAAGGGGTCTGGGCCTGCTGGCCTTCCAGCCTTTGTGTGTGCTGCTCCCGCAGCCTGGGCACCTCGTTCTGTCTCAGACCCACCCCTGCCTGCCTGCCAGATCCCGGCTCCCACGCTCTCCCCTCTCCAAAGAATCCTCCCAGTCTGGGCACTTGTGGAGCACAGCCCTGTCAGCCTGCCATGGCTTTACATGCCTGTCTCTGGAAAAGGATGGGTTGGCCCCGTCCCCGTCCCCCATCTGTCCCCCATCCCTGGCTCCCTACATAGAGCCTGGCACACAGGTGCTCATTAGAGGAACTGCCCAGAAACAGTTGCTTCCCTCTAGTCCCTCCGAATTACAAGCAGGTAGGACAGAGCCCTACTTATCCTCAGGCCACCACCCAGTTCCTCCACAGCATCACCTAGTGATGGGTGGGTGCCCACAAGTGCCCACAAACACCTCACTCCCAACTCCAACCTCAGAACCACCTTTCCTGCTGCACAGGCACGCAGACCCTGTCCAATGGGACTGAGGGTTCCACCGGCCCATTTGTCTCCATGATTGTGGAGTGACTTTTGGCAGGTGGGTGGGTGCAGCCCTTGTGGGTCTGCCCTGGTCAGTACAGCCAACTTGCCAGCAGTAACTGCATGGGATAAACAGGGCTCCCCAAATTCACGTCCACCTGGAACCTCAGAATGTGACCTAATTGCACATAGTGTCTTTGCAGATGCGACTGGGTGCGATGAGGGCATACTGCAGCATGGTGGCCCTAAATCCAATGGCTGGTCCTAGAAGTCCATGAGAGGAGGACACAGATGGGAGGGAGGTGGCCACAGGCCAAGGAACACTGGGACTGCGGGCAGCACTGGCGCCGGGAGAGGTAGGAGGGCTCTCCCTTAGAGCCGCTGGGCCGGGCACAGCTGGCAGACACCAGACCTCAGACCTCTGGCCTCCACACGGGGAGAGAGTAAATCTCAGTCATCCTGAGTCCCCAGTGTGTGGTGATTTGTCACACAGCCCCGGGACATACATGCACACAACCACCTGAGCCCTGTTCTCTGCCCAGGCCCTACACTGTCTCCTGCAGGCAGGTGAGAACATACCTGCTGGACACTTCTTAAACCCATGGAGGAGGCAGAGCTTCTCGCTCAGGATCTTCCCAACCAGCTGGGGCGTGAGGAGCACGGGCCGGGGCTGGCTGGGCCTGTGGGGGGGCGCCAGGGTGTAGGGCACCAGGGTGAGGCAGCTCTCGGCCCAGAAGCACACGGCAGGGGGGCTCTGCAGAGAGAGGAGCCTTGAATGGCCAGGGCTGGGCTGCCGCAGCCCCGTGTGTCAGCTCAGTGGCCCTCCACCCCAGGCACCATGTCCGTCTGTGCAGCAGCCGGGCTGTCCGTGCAGTTGTCCCAATGGCTTTGGACTGTCTGGGGCCGATCACACAGGCAGCAGTAGGGGTTGAAAGGAAATGAAAGATGGGTGTGCTAAGTGCTCCCAGAGAGGCCTGCAGACATCAGCTGCGATGCTCCAGCAGGTTCTGGCCCAAATGGGTGCTTCCTGGGCCCAGCTGGCCACGCAGCAGCTCCCAGGGCCCTCACTGCGCGGAGCCAGCTCCGCCCCTCACCTTCTGGCCTGCTGGGGTCCCACCGGCCCCCACTGAAGGACAAGCACCGAGCGCTGGCCTCGCTCCTGTCCACACTGACAACGCGTACCAGTCTGTGGAGCCCCCTGGAAGCCTGTTGGGCAGAGGGCACGCGGGGAGGTCGGTCCAGCCTCACCCAGGCACCTGCCCCCCTGGACCTTCAGGCCAGGCCCCGAGGAAGGGAGGCAGTGGAGGGCGGTCAGGTAGAGCCCTCGAGCAGGGCGTCCGTGTTGGGGGTGGGCTGTGAGTGGCAGGAAGGAGGAGTGGGGCTCCCGTGCCCAGGCCCTGCCATCCAGAGGGGCTGCTGGCGCCCTGCTTTGGGACAGCTGAGCATTGTGTGTCGGGGAACCTCAGAGGGAGGAAAGATGGGGAGCAGATGGACAAGCAAACGGGGTGGGGGGTACTGGTCATATACAGGGAGAGCATATGTGACGTATTTGCACACTTAGAGTCACTGCAGGCTAGGTTCTGTATACAGACCCAGGTGAGGGGGCTACGGGGGAGACATGCGGGTCATTTCCCTCAGCAACACCCCCTGCCCATGCCTGCCCTCTTCCAGCCCACCCCAGGTGGGGCTAGGATCCTCCCCGGGACAGCGTGAGCTGGGAGAGAGGGTGGGGCCCCCGAATGGGACGGACCGCACCCAGGACCTGCACTCCCCGCCTCACCATGCCGGTGATGGCGCTCTGCTGAGCCATGTCCTGGATGAGGCCGATGAGCAGCTGCTGGGCCCTGTGAGGACAGCCCCAACGCCACTGCTAGGAGGGCCGGCAGGGGAAGTGGGCTGCCGCCAGCGCTCCAGAACACCCCGTGGCCCCAGGTAGGGCCTTCCCACCCAGGTGGCCACAAGACCCCTAGGGCTTTTAAAAAACTACAGAGCCTCAGCCCACCCTGAAGATGCCAATTGGATTGTTCTGAGGTGGGACGCAGGTGGTCGACTCAGTGTGAGCCTGGGCTGGGGCCTCCCCTCCAGAACCCCCTATCCCCCGTGTGGTCTTGGACTTTAGCCTGGCATCGCTGAGAAATACAGACTCTCATGCCCTCCCTGCACCTGATAAGCCTGCTCTCCAGGTGACCCAGATTTGCAGATTTGGAGGGTGCCCCACGAGACACCCTTGCCATGTGCATGACGGTTGATCTAGAACATGGTACTCAGCAGGGGTTTGTAGGGAGGTGACCCACTGTCTCAGCCCAGGACTGAGGGGTTCCCCGAGATGTGGGACTTTCTGTGCTGAAGAGACAGTCCTGGACACACCAGGATGATAGGGCCCCCTGCCTCCAGGGAACACTTGACAATGTCTAGAAACATTTTTGCTGTCATCGCAAGGGAGCAGGGGGGACTACTGGCATCAAGTAGGTGGAGGCCAAGGGTGCTGCTGCTCAATGTCCTGCGTGCCTGGGACAAAGCATACCAGCCCCATGTGTCAACAGTACTGAGGCTGAGAATCTCTGGTCCTGAATGCTTTAGAATGCTCTGCATCTCATTCGTTCCCCATAGAGGAACTTGGTGGGTGGCATGTTGGGGCATCTCATCACCCCCACCCTCTACTCCTGGGCAGGGGGAAAGCCTTCAGAAGAATCTCCCTCCTGGGCAGGAGGCCAGGCGATACCCTGTGCAGCTCCCCGGCCTCCCAGAGAGCTGTAGGGGCCCAGGACGGCTACTCACCATGCGTAGTTGGGGATGGTGCCACGCTGGGAGCCCTGGGTGCTCTGCGCTACTTCCCTGTGTTGTAAGTTTAGGAGAGTAGATATTTTTATAATGAGAAAAAAATGAAGATATGTTTTCAACAGTGCTAGAACTGAATCGGCCCCATTCAGGCATCTGGACTGTCCCCCCAAATATCATAATGGGGTGCTTTTGCTTTAGCTACAATGTAAGCCTATGACTGAGACTCTGCAGAGGGCTGCCAGGGATGTGAGGAAGGGCTCGTGTTGTGTGCAGTGGACAAGAAACTCCCTTCACAGTCACTGAGACACGTGAACGTGGCTTGGCATGCGGACGGCGAGGGAGAAGCCATGGGCGCTGGGAGCTCCCGAGTGGGGCACAGGCCCCCTCCCGGCACTTGCCTTCATGCCCTGCACCCACCTTTCCGGGAGAAAGGCCAGCCTCAAGAATGTGGTGACTCCTGTTTTGTGAATTTCTTGCTATTTTTAAAAAGCCTGAAGTGTATTAGTTCTGCTTAGGCTACATCAAAGACACCTCCTTGTGCATGTATTCAACTAATAATAATTAGTTAAAGGCACATTTATGTTTTTTACAAGTTAATATTTTACAACAAGAAAAAAAAAATTTTATGCCCCCAATGGTTAAAATCGCAAATTTTACGGAATGTGTATTGTGCCACACATGCACAAAGTGACAATCATCACGATAAAAAAGAAAAGGCCTCCCCCTCACCCCCTCATCAGAACAGGCCTGTGGCTGGTCTGAAGGCCCCCGGTCAGCACTGCAGCATCCCTAAGCCTTCCCAGACGGCGGTCAGCCGGAGGCCCACCTACTGGAGTTCCTCAAGTCAGGGTGGGAGATGGGGCAGGGCCTCGGGCTCAGTGTGCTCTCTGCTCTGAACAGCTGCAGTGTCTGCTTGACACCCAGGAGGAGCCCCGGCTGCCTGGGTTACCTTCTCCCACCGCGACCCCACCCCGAGAGGATCCTGGGGCCGGCACAACACTCACCATCACGATCTGGGTGCCCGGGCGCAAGGCCATCTTGTCTGCTGCCGAGCCTGGGGTGACCCGGTGAATGAAGATGCTCCTGAGGTTTCCGCTGATGACGCTTATCTGTTCCAGCAGCACGTCCCCCTGGAAGGCCAGCACCACCACCTGGCTTAGGATCTTGTGGGCCAGCCTCCTCCGCACCGGGACGCTGTGGCAGAAAGGGAGGTGATGGAGCCCAAGAGCCACCTGCAGCAGGAGGTCGGGCAGGGCCTACTCCATGTGGCCCAGCATTTTGGCATTCTCCTTCCCCTGACATAACCCCGTCCTAGGAAAGGCTGTGCCCTCCCAACAGTGTTGCTCCGAACACTGTCCTGTCTGCCCTGCCACCTGCTGGCCCCGGGCCCAGCCCTGCCCGCCGCTCACCTGGTCGACAAGGCGAGATCCCCAGAGGATGGCTGCAGGTGGCTCAGACTCAGGAAGGTCTAGGCGGAAGCCGAGGGTTCAGATGCCAAGCCAGGTAGCCCCCAAGGCCGCCCAGTGCCCCTCCTGACAAAGCTTCAGCTCACCCTCACCCCACCTCAGCCTCAGGCTCCCCCTAGCCATTCTGCGTGCTTTGCTGAGGCTGAGCCTTCTCTGCCTCCTCCCTTCCTCAATACTCAGAACCTTGATTTTATCCCCAAATAGGAGTAGCTGGTGGAAAGCTGCAGCTACCAGGGTGTGACTTACATCATGTGCTTTGGTGGTGTTTGAATGAGTTTCCAACATTTTACAGGACAGGGAAGCTAGAGTCTTGATTTATGGCTTCACTTGAAAAATCAAGTCGGATATAACTAGGGACTGCATTTCTGTTTCTATGTGGACCCACATTTCTGCATAGACCCATATTTCTGTGTGGCAGCAGTCACAGGCACGGCAGTTGCCCTCTTGTTCATCCTGGGCCACACTGCTGCCCAGCTGGCAGTGGCAGGCCTCAGAGTCAACAGTCCTAGGACTAGATGTCCTCAGGGGCTCTCCAAGCAGATGGCCTCCAGCTAGGTGTCAGCCTTCCCGAGGTGGGTGCTGCCCTTCTCACTGGTGGAGTGCCCACGGGAACCAGAGAGCCAGCAGAGGGTCAGCAGTTGCCTGCTACAGGCAGCCTGTACCCAACTCACAGCAAATCTACTCAAGATTACAGTCAAAGCCAAATGAAGTTAGACTCCTGATGTGACTGAGGTCAGCTCCACTGGAAGCGTATGAAGAGGACATCACACAGAATCATGACAGAAGGAAAGCACCCCTCCCTGCTCAGGATCCAGATCCAGGTAGGGTGCACCTTGGGAGCGCCCTCAGTGGGTCACTATTATAAATAAAGACACCATCGATCTCTCAAGGGGCAACGTTTCTGGGTACCTGACCATAGAAAGCCTTGTGCCACCCCACCCTAAAGGGGCCTCTGTGAGGAACAGCGTGGGGTGGGTGCCCCCCCCATGACTATGGGGTGAATTCCAGATGGGGTGCTAAGCACCTACTGTGTGCTAGGCCCAGACTGGGGACAGATGCAGAGGGTGGACAAGGTGAGGAGGCTGTCCGTGAGCTGCCCATGGCTTGGGAAGGAGAGTACCAGTTAAGTCACACATAAGGAGAACAAGCCACAGAAGCAACAGGAAGGCCTCAGGGGTGGACACCCAGGAGGAGAGATGCTCCAGGCAAGTGCCTCGGGACATAAGCCAAGAGTCTCCTGACATCACTGAAGGCCTGCGGCGGTGGATGGGGGCAGGGAGGGCCAGGGTGAGAACGTGTGTTTACCCTATGCCTGGATAGCTCACCTGCCTCCCAGAAGATCCCTGTCCTTGCTTCCCCTCCCAGCTCTGCTGGTCCCGCTCAGCCCAGGGGAGGTGGCGGCTGCAGAGGTTCGGGGTGGGGGGCACTCACCTGCTTTGTCTACGATCTCATAATCCAGGTCTGCGTCTCCCATGCTGGCTCCTGTGGAGGCTCCCGGGTCTACCTCCAGGATTGCTGGGAAGCTGCTGCAAAGCAGCAGAAGACGACAGCTCAGGCTGCATCGTCCCTGAGCTCCCACGCATCCATGCGAGCCGCTGGGAACCCGAGTCATCCAGACGCCACTGCCAGTCCCTCTCTACCTGAATGAGTGGGGGTCTTCCTGGAAGTCCTCTGCGACCCACTTGTACAGCGACTGCTGGCTGGGAGGCACTGGGCTGCTGGAGCGGAAGCTGTCCACCAGCTCGCGGCTGGACGTGGCTCTCAGGTCAGCCCAGAGCTGGGGCTGGAGAAGGACAGGGCCCAGGTTGGCTCGGGGCTCACGGGAACCCCATGACACCTCCCACTCCATCAGGGGAACGATAGCAACAAGCCACAGCCCTGTGAGGGCAGACAAGGTGGAGGGAGGAGGTTGCAGTAACTGAGCGCCTGCTGTGTGCCAGGCACGCTGTTGGCTACCTCACTTAGTTCTCGTGGTGAATGCACATGGTGGGTAGTGCTGTCCCACTTTACATACAAAGCCACTGAGGCCCAGAGGGGCCAAGCTCATGGCCGGCGAGGGTCCCGTGCTATCGGCCGACTGCGACAGGTGCTGAGCATGGCCAGGTGTGCAGTGCAGGTCTGAATGTAGCTCTTTGCCCACTCAGTAAGCACTCTGTCACCCAGGGGGCCAGCCCCCCTCTGTCCCAGAAGATGAGGGTGCACCTGGTCAGGCCCCAGGAGTGGAGCCGGCACCGGCTGTGCCTCCGCGGGGCCGAGGCAGCCGCAGTCGCTGTCCTCCCGTGGGCCGATGGCAAACATGTGCACGAGCCGCTGCTTCCCCTTCGGACAGGGCTCCGTGGTGCCAGCTTCCTGCTTGTCCAAGGATGCCCCTGGGGCTGGTACTCCGGAGAGTCTCCCCTGGGGTTTCCACCAAGTCACCACCCCTGGGAAGTTTCCCCTCAGCAGCTTCTGGGCAAAACAATCACGTCCCTCTCTGAGCCTGGGCCCGGCATCACAGGAGCCCACCCCCGAGGAGATGAAAAGCCACCGGCTTGGGTGTGTTTCATATCTTTAGAGGATGTATGTCCCTTACTGGTTGTATAAACAACACATGCTCTATTACCGTATATATATATACACACAGAATATTAGGGAGAAAACAACTGATTAGAGATGAAAATAAAATGCGCCCACCTTCCTGCACTCCGACAGGACTGTTAGCGTTTTGCTCAGTTTGACCATCAGCCTTTTCTCTACGCATGTGTATTTTGGCTGATGTGGGGAGGGGTGAGGGAGGATGGGCTGGGGGCCCCTGCGTGCGGAGGGGAGGGTCTGCCGATGCCTCATGCAGGTCCCTGGTGCCTGTGAAAGGTCTTGCCAGCCACCGGGGTGTCCGGAGCTTCATTGACCATCACACTCTACAGGCTCCAGAACCTTCTGCTGAGCTACCCCTTCCTGATTTGCATAATGTTATCCTAAAAGGAGGAGCAGACACACACTCAATTTGCCCAGTCCTGCACCTTCGACAGCATGGTCTGCTCCAGGGAACCTGCGTGGCGGATGCGTTAAACCGGGCTACTGGGCTGGTGCCCACCCCCTGCACCCATCACCCTGCATGTGGGCAGGAGGCACTCACCCCTGGCTGTGACTCAGCCTGCAACCCGTGGAGCCGTTGGCGCAGTTCGCAGACTTCAGCCGTCAGCTCGAATACCTTCCTGCGGAGGGCGTCCTTCTCTGCCAGATTCTGAGAGATCTCCACCCGGGCTGCGTCTCTGGAGCAGTAGGCCTGTGGGCCCGGACTCAGCGACGCCGGGGCGTGAGAGGCCGGGCCGGGGACACGGAGCCCTGGCCTGAGAACGCCACGTGTTTCTTGTCTGTGTTTACAAGGGACTCATCCAGTGTGAGCCCAACATGAACTCATTCTGAGATACACACTTATATTCATTTACAGTTTTCAGAACATCCGATATGTGGGGTCCATGCAAACATCTTGTGCCAAAGAGAAAGGGAGCTGACACACGGGCGACAGCCCTCGAGTGGACCCAGAGGAGAGACCCAAACCTGGACCAGCTGCCACTGAGGTTGAGCGAGTGGTGCAACTCTGCCAGCCAGCCCTCGGCTGCACCCAGAGAAGCGGGGGCCAGGGGCTTCCTGGGCCGAGACTCGGCCATGGACAGCACCTTCTGTTCCCCCGAGCCCCTCAGCCTGGCACGCGCCCTCGCCATCCCGGGTACCTGGTCCCTTTCCTTCTGCAGCTCGACCACCTGGCTCTGCAGGGTGCCCATCTTCTCCTTGTAGATCTCGCAGTCCACCTTAGTTTTCTGGAACTGGAGCAGGGTATGCTCCTTCTCTTCCCAGTACTGGACAGAGGGGGACAGACAGAGCCCATGAAGGTCGGCGGCTGAGGGTCGGGCTGAGGACAGGGTTGGGTGGGGGAACCTCAGGGACAGAGAGGGAGGTGGTTCTGGGGTGAAATAAGGTGAATTCATGCTTGGTAAGCGCTAAATCTCAAGGTGTGTCTGTTGGGTCACCGTGCTGGTCACGTTCGAGCTGAGTAATCGGACTGCACATGGGTGCTGCGTGTGTGACTCTGTCTTGTCTCTTCCATGTCCCGAGACGCGAACGCCCCCCTCCATCCTGCCTCATGCTCCTCCCTTGTCTTTTGTAGCGACTAAGTAGAGCCCAGCTCTCACCCCAGGACCCTGGACACTTGAACTGCGCTGTGTTTGCCTGAGCCCCACTTTCTCACCATTCCACAAACCAGCCACGACCTCCTGTCTTGGACTCAATGGAGCTTTGACGAAGGAATGAATGAACACAGCAGTTAAGCAGAGCTGGTTTTAAGCTCAGTGGTTTAAGAAGCTGTCTCCCCACTGCGCAGCCCCAGCCCCGGCCCCGGCCGGGATGCTCACCTGCTTTCGCTGCCTCTCCGCGGCCACGGCCCGCTCCCTCAGGGAGTGCGGGCGGCCCACCAACTCCCGCCTGCTCTCCAGGGCCTTGCCCAGATCCTGCTCCAGGATGCCCTTCTCTCCCTGGTGCAAAGAGAGGTCAGGGCAGGGGCCCCCACCTCCCCAAAGGCCTGCTCCTGGGAAGCAGCCCCATCATCTCGTCCGGAGAGGGGTGTGCACCTGCTTAGCCCCATCTCTGTCCATTAGGCGGGCAAACTGGCAAGGTCATCAATCAAAATGGGAAAAGCCTTTCAGTCCTGCTTCTGTGGGGTGGGGGAGATGGAGAGAAAGCAGAAGTCTCTCCGGAGAGCAGGTCCGCCAGCAGGGCTCCCAAGCGGGGGCACCAACCTTAGGGCACCCCCCCTCTCCGTCACCTCTCAGGAAGGGGCAGATGGCTGGCGCTCAATCCAGGCATGTGCGGCCCACCCTGCACCCAGTGAATGTCTACTGCAGGAATGGCTCAGGAAGGAGAAGACAAGGGCTGGCACCACCCCAGGGGGCACCTGTTCCCCGGCTTCCTACAATTCCCCACTCTCCGATGCACATGTGGACAGGACGGCAGAATATTTTTCAGTCAAGGGGTTCCTCCCACCACATATAACCTTAAAGCTAATAATCCACCCCAAATAACATGGCAGCAGTCACGCTGAGGGGTATGTTCTAAGGCATGTCCAACAGCTGTCAAATATGCCAACATCTGCAGCTGGGCGAAGAGGCAGGCCGAGTCACTGGGGTTCATCTCACCCAGGTCTTGGCTACACCTTGGCCCAACCACCTGCCCTAGCTGACTCCCAGGAAGCCTTGGCTGCCTGCCAGCCGTGGGAGCTGCCCTGGTCGCAGGCGCCAGGACCTACCATGCTGAAGGTCAGCGATCGCAGCTTCTCATTCCCCTCCTTCAGCCGGCTCAGCTCCTGCTCCCCGGGCTCCAGAGCGCTGGCGGTCTTCAGGGAGTGCTCGCAGCAGTTCCGCTCACAGGAGGAAGGCTTTCTCTCCTGCTGCAGCTCCTGCTTCATCAGGTACAACTGCGGGGAGCAGGAGACGGGGGGAGGGAGTAAATGCTGGGTGTCCACCAGACCAGAAGCCTGGCGTGCCCTCCACCTTGTCCCTAAGGATGGTGCCGTTCCCTCCCCCGAGACCTCAAACTCCGTAAAGGGTTTGAATATCTCAATTCCTGTGGGAGAAGAAAGGCGTTTCAGCTTTATTTTGTAGATGAGGTGTGCAGTTAACTGACTGGGCTGGGTCCCAGGGAGTAGAACAAGGGGCCCTGACAACAAGCTCTTCCATCTCTGGTCTGAAACTAGGTCACCAGCCCCCAGCGATGAATGGCCAGCAAGTAATCTCCAGCCCACTCCCCGGTTTCTCTGCCTTTCCATAGTCTGCTAAATACCCCAGATAGGGGACTTAGGATTCATGAAAACTGGTGAGTCAAAAGACAGAAAAAAGTGGAGTCCGATGGGGCAGAGATGCCTGGGAATGCAGGACACAGTCTGTTCACACTGGCAATCTGAGTGCAAATATGTGCCACCACCTGCCCAGCGGGCAGTGTGTCCAGGGCTGTGGCCCTCTGGACACTACCTGGCCAAGTCCCACTGGCCTCCATCCTGCTGAATAGTGGCCCAAGAGAGACTCGTGCCTGTCTCCATCTGGGTGTGGCATCCCTGGGGAGCATGGACTTTCCCCGCAAGGCGAACCCAGGGGGCCTGGGTGTCAGGGTGGGTCAGACATGCACTCCTGGACCAGGGCCAAGCAGAGAAGGAAGAACCTTTCCGCTGAAGGAAGGACCTGCCTACAGATGCAGGCGGGGCAGCCCTCCCCGGCCAGTCCAAGGGCAGTTACAGGGCAGGGCATGCTCACTGCCATGTAGGCTGGGGGTGGTGGTGCTGGGGGTGGAGGTAAAGCATCAGTTATCCGCAGGGGTGCCCGAGCCTGGGGCAGGGAGGAGGCGCCGGGGCTTCAGGAGGTGGCGTAGCGGGTGCAAAGGCACGGCGTGGTAAGCAGCGGGGTCGAGCCGAGTGTCTTGCCGCGGGGAGCAGGGCGGCAGGGCAGGCAGCCAAGTACCTCCTCCTGCAGGCTGCGGCAGTGCGTGGTGGCCAGCTCCTCCCGCGGCGCGTTGCTGTAGTGCAGCAAGAGACTGAGCATCTCGTCCTTCAGGTTCAGAGCCTCGTGGAAGTGGGCGCTGGCCTCACGCTTCATGCGGCCGTGGTCAGCCTCCAGCTGGCACAGGCTCTCGGCCCGGGCCTTGGCCTGTCCCAGGTGCTCCTTCAGCAGCCGGCACTGCTGCAGCAGCGCCTCCTTCTGCCCCTTCTCCTGGCTCAGCTCCTCCTGCAGGCTGCCGATGGCCCCCGCCAGGCACTCAGTCAGTTTGGATGTCTCCATGAGCCCTGCAGGGGAGAGGCGGTGGGCCCTGGCACCGCCGCCCTCTTCTCACTCCTTAGCCTCTGGGGCTTTGTCTCCTGTGCTCAGACTCGCAAGCAAGACCTCCCACCCTAATCTGTGGGCCTCCTTCAAAGTTTCTAGGCTCAGCCAGCCTCGATATTTTGGTTAAATAAATAGTATGACCATTGATTTTGGTACAAAGATCATCTGCTTTCGTCTTCTCTGTGGGACCCTGCTGTTCAGACCCAAGTCTCTGCCCATCAGCCAAGACATGCTTGATGTTAACTCATTTTAATGTCATCCTAAGAAAACACGCCACCGAATATGAATCTGTATAACGGAACTCTAAAAAGCATAAATACAGACCGTGATGCCAAATAAGCAGAAAAGTTTTCTTATCCAAAGCTTTGAGTGATATCTGTCCTGCTCCTAAGAATATCTAACTCTTTCAACTGCTCCTCCAGGGAAGCCTAAAACTATTGAATTAATGCAAACAGCCTTCTCCCCCACCAAGCCGGGCGTACACCTTTCCTTGGCTGGCTGAGCAACTGCACAGAAGGCTGTGGGCTCCACACCTTTTCCCCTCTGGCAGGGGACTGTCTTCGGGCCCCCGTGAGAGCCAGAGCACCCTGGGAGTGAGGCTTCCCCTTGGCTTCAATCACAGGTCACCCAGGAGGGTAAAAGCCTTCTCAGGAGCTCTCCTACGGCAAGAGCCTACTTCCCCTTAGCTTGGGCCTCTCAGATGCAGATTCCATGCCTCCTGGTGGGGGGGTCTCCTCTTGGTGCTTGATAATCAGAGACAGACTTTTTCTTTTAGAATCTGACCCACCCCACTAAGGTAGTGGGGGTCTCCTCACCCTCAGAGTGCTGGGAGCCAGGGACAGGAACCTCTTCCTGGAGGGATCAGGGAAATGTCTGGAACAGCACGTGGGCACTAGGGACCTGAAGCTCCGAGGACGCCGACGCCAGCCCCCCATCAGACACCCGGCTCTCACCACTGAAGTTGCTGAAGTCCATGTCAGGCTGCAGCCCAGTGACCAGGGTGTAGACGTCAGGGTTGTGGAACTTCAGGCTCTCCAGGAAGGCGATGGCCCCATTCTTTCCTCTAGTCTTCAGCAAATGCAGCAAGTGCCCTCGGGAGGAACCAGTCTCCTAACAAGGCACTGGTGGGCTGGTGGCAATCCCTGCATATCAGGGAGTCAGCAGGTGAAAGCTGTTCCCCAGGACCCCGGGGATGGCTGCCCTTCACCTGCTGGGTGAAGCTATTAGCTTTCCTGTTTTTAGATGAATAAACACAGCTGCTCCTGTGGGCGCCTCTAAGTCACAAGATACAGTCAGTCTCGAGATGTGAACGATCTTGAAAGGGGCAAGGCTTGTATTTATTGAACAACTACTAGGACCCAAGTGCTGAGAGTTGGAGATAAAAGACTAAGGAAAATGATCTTTGCCCTCAAGACCTCCCTGGAGTGTTGGTGGACACATGCCAACGCATGTACAAAGCACATGGGGGGAAAAAAGCGAGCATCAGTGCCCCAGGGCCGGGGTCCCGGAGAGCCTTGGGGCCCTCCAGGCTCACCCAGATCCCACTGCTCTCAGCTTGAATTACGAGGCTGCCTCCATTCCTCCTGTGTCTGAGGTTCCTAAGGCAACAGGCACAAATAGTATCATTTAATAGCGACCGCTTACTGCCCACTTTCTATGGCCCAGGCTTTGAGGTAAGCATCTCACGAACAGTTCTCCTAGAACCTGCTTGGTGGAGCTATTAGCTTTCCTGTTTTTGGATGAATAAACACAGCTGCCGAGAACATCAGCGTCAGCACCAAAGACACCTGGGTTGAACTGTGGCTCCCCACCCAGAAGGTAAGTCCACCTGGGAACCGTCAATGGGACCTTATTGGGAAAAAGGGTCTTTGCAGATAGATGTAACAATGGTCAGGGTCTTGAGATGAGAGCAGACGGGCCTCTGCAGGTGGGCCCCAAGCCCAACGACACATGCCCTTCAAGGGGACAGAAGAGGAGGGGCCACAGAGAAGGGACCCCGTGGCAACAGAGGAGAGTTGGGGTGGGGGTGGGGGACACAGCCACAAGCAGGCACTGCCTGCCGCCCTCAGAGGCTGGAAGGCACAGCAATCCTCTCTCTGGAGCCTCCAGAAGGAGTGTGGCTCCGCCCACGCCTTGACTGCAGATTGCAGACTGTGAGAGGGCCCACTGCTGCTTTAAGCCCTGGTGTGGGGTCACTGGCTACGGCCCCAGGAAACCACTGAGTGGCCCCATGTCTGGGACTGGGACCCCTCATCTGTGCTCCCTGCCTGCACATGGCTGGGTGGCACCACCTGTGCTGGGCATGCTCGGCAGGAAGGGCCCAGGGCCCGCGGTCCTTACCGACGCGCATGGCCGTGTGGGTGAACCTGGGGCTGTACAGCACCTCCTCCTCGTCCAGCCGGCCCAGCACCTTCGCCTGGCGTAGGTAGGGCGTGAGGCGGCTGGGGCAGATGCTGTGCATGATCCTGGAGCGGTGGTCTTCCATCATCTCCCACAGCTCCTCCTCGTCCAGGGCTGTCAGCGTGGAGTCCGTGCTCCTTGGCTCTGCCATGCCGGAGGCCGAGGACCCTGGAAGGAGGGCGGGAACTGTGACTTGGCTTCCGGCCGGAGAGGCCTTTCCGTCCGACCCCCTCTCCCGTGTCACTGGCAGGGAAGCAAGTGGCGCATTTGGAGAGGGCGATGACACCCTCCTGGCCCTGGTGTCCTGTGACCAGCAGGCAGGGACCATCCATCCTTACGGCTGATATGAATTTCTCCACCTCGAGCAGAGCAAGAACTCGGCTTCCTTTAGCTTCGGGGAACTGGATCTGCAGTCACAGCAGAGGAAGCTGCCCTTGGCTGCAACAGGCTTGCTGGAGGGTCTAGACCATGCATTCTCAATAGGGGCGACACAGCCCCCAGCGGAAACGTGGTTCTTGAGCAAAAATTCTTACTCTTAAATGCATAACGCACACTGTACATAGACATACCGGATACCTGTGATATTAATATTTCTTGGCAGGGCAATTGGGGACAGAATGTCTGAAAAGGCTCCCTGGTGGTGAGGGTGACTGAAGGCTCAGGGACCCCGCCCCAGGACGAATGTGAAGGCCTGGACTCATCCGGTAACTGTGCATGGCGTCCACAAACCACACATGGCACCCCTGCACAGCCCTCTGCAAACTTTATTTGCCTTTACACACACAGATCCTCACTGTTCACTCCAACTTTACATGAATAGTACCATACTGGACATGGCACCACGCGCAACATGTTTTTCAGGTGTGTCTTCTAGACACAAGCAGCTGATATGTAGGCTGTATACACGTGCCTTTCTATTTCCACTGCTACTGGACTCGGTCATGAATAAACCACAGCTGACTGCTGGGAGCCCCGTGGACGGCACGGTGTCATTTCTACTCTCCTTCATCACACAGCACCGTAGTGACCGTCCTTCTGTGTCCCCTTGAGCCCAGGTGGGAGTGTGCTCGGGCCTGCGAATCCCTCAGCTGGTTCTTTTCTTTTGGAATGATGAGCTGGAGTGGCTGGAGCTGAAGCCTCCTGAAGAGGTCTGTACACTACAAATGCTGGAAAACCAGAGCAAATCAATGCTGGCAAACTAAGGAGAATGGGAACCGGTGGTTGGAACCTGCCCCGTGAAGGCCTCCCCACGATCCACACGGGGAGCCCCGCCCACAGCCCGCACTCACCGACAGACGCTCACACTTGTTTCTGCAGGAGCTCCTCCCACTGGGATGGGATCTGGCGGCCCCTCCGTGGCCAGGCGCGGCGCTGCTGCCGGCTCCTTTCTCTGCAGGCTGCCGGGCGGATGGGGCAGGGAGGGGGGAGCCCGCCAAAGCAGTGCCAAGAGAGCCTGGCAGTTCTTTCAGGCCATGTGACTTGCTCCAAAACTCAAAGTTCAGGCACCAAAGACTAACACAATGAGAAAAAAAAGACAAACTGATCCCGGAACTCTGACAGACCTTTGACCCCAGTGGTTTTCTCAGTAACTGGAGTGACTGTAAAGGCTTCTGCAGGGCTTGGAAGCAGGGTCCTAGGAGGAAGTGGGGTTTGAACCCTCGGGCACCGAGCAGAGCTGGCAGGTGTGACAGTCACTCTCTGGGACCCTCACCCCAGGGTCAGAGCCCATGGGTACCTTTCCCCCAAGTCTCCTTCACCCGGAGGCAGGGACCTGCTGGGCACAGATGTGGATGGGAAGGGGCTCTGGGGTCTTTCTGGGTGAGGGGAATGAGGAGCAATGCCCGGGGTAGGTGTCCCGCCTCGCTGCCCTTTGGCAGCTCACTCCTGCTTTCCTCAGGGCAACCGCTGGGCATGAATCAGGGTTTTATGGGCTGAATTGTGCTCCCTGCCCAAGACATGTTGAAGTCCTAACCCCGACGACCTTCGAATGTGACCCTATTTGGAAATAGGGTCATTGCAGATATCATCAAGTTAAGATGAGGTCATTGGGATGAGCCTTAAATCCACTATGACCCGTGTCCTTATAAGAAGAGACCCAGAGACAGACACACAGGGAGAAGGCCACGTGACCACTGAGGCAGAGGTGGGAGTGGCGCTCACCCTAGCTGAGGGTTGCCAGCACAACCGAAGCTCAGAGGAGTGCATGGAACAGACCCTCCTCTAGGCCTTCAGGAGGAGACTGGCCCGGCCGACACCTTGATTCAGGACTTCTGGCCTCCAGAACCGTGAGCAAAGTAAAGTGAGGTTGCTTTAGGTTACCTGGTTTGCGGCTGACCGCTTATTATGGAAGCCCTGGGAAACCAGCGACAGTTGCAAAGGGGATTTGGACCCTGGTGCTGTCCTGGGGTGCCCACCCGCCTCCAAGGGTGAGCTGTCACCCACACACTTGAATGGAAGGCTCGCCCCATCCTAGGATCTCTACCCTGAAGAAGTTTACATCAGGGGAGTTTGACTCTCTGAATCAGGATGACCTTCCACCCTGCATCAGGAACAGCTGTGTAACCTCCGGAGCCCAGCACAAGGGAAAATATGGACACCTTGTTTAAGAAGTATTTAGAAGGTCAAGACAGAGGTGGCAAAGCATTAAACCAGGCCCGGGACCCTGAGCCCAGGCTGCACCCATGAGGCTGGCCCTGCTGTGTGTGGCCAAGGGGTCTCCGGGTCCCCAGTGTCTAATTTAGGCCTGAATTCCTGGCTCGGCCAGTGGCTCCTCTGTGACAACTACTGTCCTTCTGTGAGGTTCTCTCTCAAGTACCCATGGGGAAAGAAGCACCTACTCCTTAGCACGGAGGGGTGGGTGGGCATGTCAAGCCCTGAGAGGCCTGGGGGGAGCTAGGGTGCGAAATGGGATCCACCTTCTCTGTAGCTGCCAGGCTAGTGGCCCTGGGAGCCAGGACAGGGCTGCAGTTCAGATGAGCTGTCACTGTGACCCCTGAGAAATGGCTCAGCCTCTGGGCCTCCATAGCCAAGGGTGCCAGCTGGTCAACCCCATGGGCCGAGAGCAGGGGAGCATGTCCTGGAGCAGCCCTTCTGTGCCCGGTCTGGCCTTGCCTGGTGGAGGTCATTGTCTGTTTGCCCAGACCCTGCCCATCCATTTGGAAGCAACAATATCTCCTGTGCCCAGCACCAGGGCCTAGACAAGGACATCTGGCCTCAGCCAGAGGGTCTTTTCCCAGGATTTGTCTATATGGGAACCAGCTCTTCCCCCTGGCCTGGTGGCACAGCTGCAAAGATCCTGGAGCCTTGCCCATGTATGTTCACAGCAGTGAGAGTCACAGTCACCAAAAGGTGGAAAGAACCCAAGTGTCCATCAGCAAATGGATAAACAGAGACAGTGCACTCACAGGACAGACTGCTACGCAGCCATAAGACAAGCAAGCCCTGACGCGTGTTTCACCATGGACGGACCTCAAAAACATGATGCTCAGGCGAAGAAGCCAGACACCAAAGGCCACATGTTGCATGGTTCCATTTATGGAAGTCCAGGGCAGGCACACGCATGGAGACAGGAGCAGATGAGTGACTGTTAGGGCTGGGGGAGGTGGGCCTGGGGGTGGTGGCTAAAGAGTCCAGGTAAGTTTCCTTTAAGGTCATGAAAATGTTCTAAAGGGTGATGGGTGCACATATCTGTGAATATATGGAAAACCGCTAAATTGTCTACCTTAAATGGGTGAATTGTATAGTGCATGAAATATAGCTCGAATATGTTGTTTTTTTCAATAAAAAGATCTTAGGGCTCACAGGGACCACTCCCTGCCAGGATGCAGAGGAGGGGGGGAGGAGGTTTCCTCGGGGACGCGGCCTGCCCCGGCCTCTGTGACCCCAGTGCTGGTGCCCCTCCACATACGGGACACCAGCCTCCCCCGTTCTTCCTTCTTTGGCTGGCCTGCAGCACCCTGACCACCCAGTGCCCCAGCCACGCTCCCGTCCTCCACCCTGGAGGGGCTGAGAGGAGGCTGTGTGCTCCCTGCTGACCTCCTCCTCTCCAAGCCCTGCACGTCCTCAGTCCACACTCCCTGTCCCCCTCAGAGGACCCTGCCACCCCAGGAATGCCTTGCCGCCTGTACAGAGGCGGCTGGGGGTTCCTCCTGAGCCTTCTAAGGTGGCACCCGCGTGAGCGAGCTGCCCCCCACCAGGTCCAGCTCAAAGATGCCGGATCAAATTCGGCATATAAAATCAGTCCACGTGATAAGGATTCTGAATGAAGCGGACTCACAGAATCTCCCCGAGTGCCTCACAGAAAGAACCAAAAATTGTTAAAATCAACTTCTAAAAAGCACAAAATTGGGAAAGGTTGGAAAGTAAACAACTTTCTGCCAAAAATTTTGAAAAGAGGCAGAAAAGCCCCAAGATAAGAGCGGTGCGGAGGGGCCCAGGAGGAGGACTCAAGGATTCTCCCCACTACTTGCCCATCTCAAGACAAATAAAGTCTGGGGGAAGTCTGGGGAGATGGACGCAAGCATCCAGAATGCCCTCTGACTCCCACTGCCTCTTGGCACAGGTGGGAGGTGACCCTCCTGCGTGGTGAGCGTGGGACCCATCTGACCCCAGCTCTCGCCCGGAATGGTGCAGGGCTCTCTCCCATCAGAGTGAACTCAAGCCACAGGCTGCCTTACCAGGGCCGCTGAAGACAGAGGGCTCCCCAGAACGCTCCAGAGCACGCCAGCTGCCCTGCTCCTGGGCCCTGTGCCTCGATGGGGTCTGGGTGCAAGGGGGCCCAGCCCAGGGGTCGCTCTAGTCCATCCTCCATGCAGTGAGGTAGCTTGCAGTGGATCCCCAAGTGGCAATAAAGAATGTGGGAATTCCTCTGCAACTCAGTCCCAATTTAAATAGAGGCTGGTCCTCACGGGGAAGGAAATCTAGCCCCGAGATCCCGAAGGGCGTCTTAGACTCTGTAAGTCTTCTAACCCTCCACAGCTCCAGAGAGAGCCTCACATCCTCTCTCTGCCCCACCCAGCACCCTCCTCCCCTCCAAGGCTCAGGGGCGCCTCTTGCCTGTGAAGCAGGGGAGGAGAAGGTGCGCATCCACCTGTCCACAAGCACGGGCAGGGCCCCGGAACAGGAGCAGATGAGGAGAGAAAGCTAGGGAGGCTGTGAGCCGCCGTGCCGTGCAGAGGGGGATGGCTCCCAGACCCCATTCCTGGCTGGCCACCCTGCCCTGCAGTGCTGACCTGCTCTCCTGCGGACACTCCTGCCTTCCTGGTCCTGGAGAAGTGAGGACTACCTGTGCCACAGGCTCCTGGGGGGCAGCAGCCAAGCAGGTTTGACAGGCACGTCGGCAGGGCCCTGCCTGCAGGAGCACTGCCTCCCATGGGAACCCCACGCGGCCCTGAGGCGCCCAGACGGTCCCACAGCAGGGGGGACACATGTGCAGAGTCCTCCCTGAGCTGGTCTGGGAGAGCCAGGGGACCACCCACAGACGGCAGCGACCGAGGACGGGGGCGATCTCGGGGCAGAGGGAACCTCTTCCCCTTTGTGAATGCTGACAAACCCGTCAGAAGAACCCTGCGGAGGTGAGAGCAGGTGCTGGGGCTCTGCTTTGGTCCCCAGGACCAGTTATGGGAAGAACCGAAACAATTCCAGCGGGCCCACCTACAATCCACGTTTGATAACTCTTACTTCGATTTAGATGAAAGCACTGGATCTCCTGGGTTAGGATGTATCCAGAATCGGTCACCTCTCACCACTTGCCTCGCTGTGCCCGGTCATCACCTCCCTGGACCTCCGCAGTGCCTCCTGGCTGCCCCCGCCACGCCCCCCCGCCAGCCCTCAGCACTGCAGGCGGTGCAGCCTGTTGGGCATGAGTTTGGCCTACAGATCCATGCCCACGCGTGAGGCCCTGCGTACCAGAGCTTGCGGGCCTCACCGCCCCCACCCGCCCGCCCGCAGGCCCTCTCACCAGCCCGGCTCCTCTGCCCTGTGGCTCATCTACCTGGAATGCTCTTCCCTTTGCCTCCTTCAGGACTTCCCTCAGGACCACCTGCCCTGAGTGGCCTTTCCAGGCCATTCTGTTTAAAATCGTAGCCTTCCCACCCCGGCTCTCCATTGCCCTTTCCCTGTTTCATTTTGGTCTGATCGGCACGGGTCCCCTCACCCCCAAGGAGGGTTGCCCCCCACCTCTGCTGAGAGGAAGGGGAAGTCATGGGGAAGTCTGGGGTGCTTCTCTGACCTCCCCGTGCTTCCCCCTGAGTTTGTCTTGAGTTGGGGAAGTAGTGGGGAGAAGCCGTGAGACCTTCCCCCGGTTCTGTCCCTGGGGGTTGCTTGAGTCCCTGGGCTCCCGGCCCTTCCGCACCACTCCATCTGTTTTGGGGGCTCGTTGGCCGTTCCTCAAAGGTTTTGGAGAAAGTTTACTCATGGGCCTCGCTGCTCCATGAGATAATGATGTATTTTAATTTCTTGTTGGTTTCTTGCCTGCCTCCCCAGAAGGAGCCTGTCACCTCCAGAGGACAAGGACCCTTGTTTTCTTGTCTTCTGCTGTGTCCCCACCCCTGGGACACTGATGCTTGGGTGAACAGATAAACACTGGTTGGGTGCCTGGTTCCGAAAGATGCAGGTACCGGTCAGGAAAGAAGGAAATTCATGGCTCCGTGCCATCTGAGTACAGAGGACCTTAAAGATTATTATCCTGACGGAAAAAGGTGGGTCTCCAAGGTCACAGGGCCACCCGAAATCTCCTCCCGGTTAGCGAGGGCCAGCAGGCTGCAGCCGCTGGGGGCAGAGCAGGCACCAGCTCTCAGACCAGAGCTGAGGCCCTGCCACCCTCTTGGAAAGGGGGTTTAAACACCTAAGCTTCAGCTTTCCTTCCCCTCCAGCGAGGCTACTGGTGGCACCTGCCTCAAGGTGAGAAAGCACCTCTGTGCCTGGCGCATGGAGAATTCTAGATGGTCATACAAAAACTTGAAGAAATGCCACCATCCCAAGTAAAAGAGACAGAGTGCTGAAGGCGGCTGGAGCCCTCTAAGCCTCTACGGCTAAGAACACAAACGTGCAGAGCTACTGGCACGAGCCGAGGAAGCCCCCACCCCACAAAGGCCTGTAAGTGACAGTGACTCCCTGTGTACAGGACTGCAGCTACACACACACCTCCAGGGTCAGTGAAGTGGTATTCCTGGTAACCTGGCTTAACTGAAAGAGCATCTCCCAGAGAAACCCCCAAGGCGGTGGGGGCGTGTGGGCATGTGCGTGCACCACCTGGTGACCATGCCCCGTGGTGGCAGCCATAACAATCCGTGTGTAGTCATTACTGGGTCACTGTGAACCGGGCCTGGGCCCCCAAGACACTCCAAACAGGACCTCTGCCGCCAAGCCGGAGGGCTGAGCTGGCAGTCAGGGTAGGGCTGGGTGAGGCTCTGAGGCTGGCCTCCAGAGGCTGAGCTGGTTGGCAGCCTGACCCCACACCCACCTCTGGCCACACCAGTGTGGGAATGGGCCCGGGGAGGGCAGGAAGCTGCTACTTCCACAGGAGCCGGTAAAACCAGCTGTTCCCTATTGTTTTTCACACGTACATAGGCAGCTGCCCTCTGACAAGTCCACTGGCTGTTTGGGTATCTCAAATTTAATCCAGCTAAATCAGCTCTATTAAAACGTTATTTTGTTATTAAAGTGAAATTCATTCAACATAAAATTAGCCATTTAAAAGTGAACAATTTAGTGGCATTTAGTATAATCCCAATGCCATACAACCATCACCTCTAGTTGCAGAATATTTTAATCATCTCAGAGGAAACCTTGTGCCCATTAAGCAGCTCCTACTCTCAGCCCCTGGCAACCGCGATTCTACTTTCTGTCTATGGATTTGCTTAGCTACACATTTGACATAAATGCAATCACACACACGTGGCCTTTGTGTCTGGTTTCTTCAACGTGGTACAAAGGCTGAGTGGCATTGTACGGCTAGACCGCACTGTGTTTGCCCCTCCATGTGCTGATGGGCAGCCTGGTCCCACCTTTTGGCTACTGTGAATCCTGCTGCCTTGGGCACGGTGCACATGTATTTGTTAGGTCTGTTGATTTGGCCCCCAAGGCATTACAACAGTGTTGCCCCACGGCTTCCCCATCTCGTGACGGCGCCCCCCGGAGGCTCACGTCAGAAACCCAGGAGTCGCTCTTCCTCTGAAACCCGAACAGCCCGTCCTTCCGACATCAGCCCTGCCCAGATTCCCTCCTGAGGCTCCTCTCAGCGCCTCCACTCCCGGGCTCCAGCAGCCCCCGCCACGGCTCCAGCGGGGCTCTCCAGCGCTCACTCCAACTTCTGGACCTCCGGCTGCAGCCACATCATCTTTCTAAACCATTTATTACAATTCCTCTCCCTGAAAAGAAAGACCACCCTGAAGCAGCTCCTAAGGCAACCGTGATGTATTTAAACTCCATTTCATAGTCTGTAAGACCTTTTGTGATCTGGCCATCTTCTCCCATTTCCACACTTACCCCCATTCACAATACAACCACCTGGCTTTTTGTACCCCGACACCATTCCCTGCAGGCCTGGGGGCTTTGCATTCATGGCCCCTTGTTCCTGGAACACTCCTCGCTGGGCTGTTGCTAGGCCACCTCCTCTAATAACTCATGTGACACCTTCCCTTCGCCACCTAGGAGATCACAACCCGCTCACTCTTTTCCACTTACCTCATTTCTTTTGCATCACAGTAATTATAAAACCTGCAATTACTTTTTAGTTTGTGTTTTGTTCTGTTCTGTTCACCAACTGGTCCAGCACCTGACCGGAGATGCTCAGTGCACAGTTCCTGCCCCATGAGGGATGACAGCCGTGCAGGCCTGGGGTCCAGCTCTGTGGGCTCAGGAGCTTAGTGAGGTGCCCCACCATGGCCAGGTGGGGTTGAAGAGGGCCTCTAACATCTGGAAAGGAATGGTATTTACCTGCTATGACATGGTGATGGGCAGGGACCACCGGTAGGAAGCTAATCTTTGGGGATGGCTCTTTGGGCCCAGGACATTAATTCCTGTGGTGATGACTCATGGGAACCCAGCCCAGCCCATTCCACCCAAACCTCCTCCCTGGACAAAATGAGCCGCCCTGATGTCTCCACTCTTAGCTTGACATGGGAACCAGGAAAGGGGCAGGCCAGCCCCTGGGATGCAGCCTGTGGAGCTGTTCCCAGGTTCCCCGCCACTCCAGCATGCACCCAGGTTGCTCCCAGACATCCGGTCCTGTGCTCCTCACGCCCTCTCGCCCGTGACCTCCTTGAGATCAGTCTAATCAGGTGAGATAACTTCCCTCCCCCAAATACAAAGAGTGTGGAAATCGAGGTGTAGAAGGCAGGGTGTTGCACCCGAACATGATGGGTGGGTCCCCTGACTGGGAACCCTGGGATGCAGGGCCTAGGTGTGATGAGCCATATACATGGAGTGGGTTTTTTTTCACATAAATTTTTAAATAATTCATCACACAAATCAAAGTTGGGTATATCTGTGTATGCACACACTATATATATACATAACTGTATATGTATACTTACATAAGCAACTATTTACAAATATGTAAACATATGTACCAAGACTAGAAAAGAATATACAGAAAAAATATGTCCTAGGGTACTGGGGTTATGTTTCTTTTTCATTATTTTGTAATATACTCAACAAAATATTATACTGAGACTATTTTAGTGCTATAGAATCTTATATAAATGAATTTGTTCAAGAGCTTCCCTGTCAATACCCTTTTCTGGGCATACATCATAGTTCAGAGCTTCTACTTCAACTCAGGCAGACAACTGTACATTGACCTGAAGTCTTGAGAGAGAATCTTCAGGACTTGGTACTATTACTAATAATGATTTGGTTTCCTTACATTATGGCTGATACATTCCCAGGCTCTGGCCTGTTCTGCTCATCAAGAAAATATTCAAAGACTTTATTCATTATAATAATATCAGCATTTTGCAGAAGTGAACCCTGGGGTCAGATGTCTGCATGAAGCACCTTTATTCATTCTGTCAGTGAACTTGTATTTTTTAATGACCATTTCCTGCAACTGGCAAAAGTCTCCATTCAATCCTACTCCATATAGCTGCAATGCTAAACTGTGAAGATAACCCCCCCCAAAGGACCGTGCCCAGCCTGGAGCCAGCGTCCACCAAGGCCTTTCCCAAAAGATCGGGGAACACAGGATGGTGAACGAACTTCAATTCCATGAGAGAGAAGGGATGAGGAATAAACCCTAAAGGTGCCGCCGGGTGTGAACTGTACACCATACGGTAGTTTCCGCTCATTTTTCCTTCCTCGCGTACTGTATCAATAACGTCTTCATCCTAAAGGAATGCATCCACGGGAACTGTGGGTTCTGGCTGCTGCTGTATTTTTTGGAGGGCCAGATGCTCTGAAGAAAGCATGGTTTCTACAGGTAGGCAGCTCCGAAAGTCTTATATGTTTTTCAACATAATGTCATTATTATCTTGAGTGAATTCATCAAGATCTCTAAACCCTTTCCGAAATTTCAGTGAAAAATTGCAGGCAGGTGCCCCACAAGTGAAAGTGTTAGGTCCACTGTTTAGGGAATTCATAGCCCCCACTTTTAACTTACCGGGGTGGGCTTTAGTCTTTCTAGATGTTTGCATCTTCTAGTCAGAATTGTAATTGAGGTTTCTGATAAGACATTTAAACATTACTCTGGACATTTAAGCAGTGGGACTGTGTATTGATGTCCAAGCTGGGCTGTCAATTCTTGCTTTCTAAGTAGCTGCTTATGCCCAGCACAGCAGAGCTACACTGAGCAAATATTTGAATGAACAGGCCAAGTAACTAAGACACGTTCTCACCACACGGACAGACGAGATTACATTTGTCTACAGGTAATAAAGCAAAATCATTTTGGATCTCACTGACACTGTAAGACTTTTGGTGAACATTGTATAGGCCTGGTGAAAACTGGCACTATATGTGAACAGGAAAAACCTCTGCTCTTCAGAGGAGCTCTTATCCTTGTGATGCCAGGGTTCTTGTTCACGAAGCTGAAGAATGAGCTTCACACTCAAGGTGGCAGAGCAAGGTACAGGCTTTTATTTAGAGATAAAGTGACAGGACAGAGCTCCTGGCTTCTGCCAGGCGGGGACAAGATAGTCCGGGGTGGTGCGTTGTCTAGGGGTTTTATAGGCAGATGAGGATTTTTCCAGAACATGAAAAAAGCTTAGGGGTGTGGACTTATTAAGTGGTCCCAGAATATTTACAATTAACATGATACAAGTAACCTCCTGCTCTGTTGATTTCTCCGAGATACCAACATCTTGGTCTGGGGGCATATGAAACAAGGCCACCTGCACAGCCTGACCCCAAGGTGGGCTGAGGCATTGTTTGCTAAAGGGTAAATTAAGTGCAATCTTTTCTTTAAGTTGTAATCCTTATTGCCTTTTACTGTGTTATGTCTGGGCTTGCATGCTAAATTAGTTGCCCAGTTTGCAAAATCACGTCATCAGATCTGAAGGAGGAAAGACAACACGTAGGCCTGGGCCTTTTAGCATGTTAAAGTGAAACTTACACATGATTATAAATGTTTAGCATAACCCTTTGTCTGGGGTACACCAACTGATCTCACTGAGGAATGATCCAGAGCTGAAAGTTTAACACAGTGTTTTAGTAGGGGGTTTCCTTGCATGCTGTTACATGGCTCTGACTGCAAATACCCTGCCTTGTTTTTCCCGGAGGCCCTCACCCTGCTCTGACTACACCCGCGGTCCCTGTCTCACTTGCAACTGCCCAGAGCACTCTCTCCTATGGTGAAAAGCCAGCTCTCCTGCGATCTCCTGACCCACTTCCAGCCCAAGTTCTCTGGAGCGTGTTTATACTGTCAATGGGGCCTGAGTGGTCAGGGTGGGTGGGGGGCCTGTGCCTTGTGTTCAGGCACAGGGCCATGTCTTCCGCATCTCATCTCCCACATGGGCGCTATCTTGGGGAGGGTGTCATTGCACCTGATCAGACTAACGCTGAGCACAGTGACCAAGTCTCCATGGCTCCCTATCGCTTCCCCAAGAGCACTGCCCACCAGACTGCCCCGGCCTCCCGGCTACCAGATCTTAATTTTCATGGACTCTGGCATAAAAAGTTTGTTATTCTCAAACAAAAGGAAGAGGCTTTTAAGATGCGTACTCAGACACAATGAAAGGGACATCGCCAGGTACTGGCACAAAATGTCACAGTAGCGTGAAGACAAAAGACAAGTCTACGTGGATCGGAAGATTAAAAATCTGAACAAGCGCAGTAGCGGCAATTACCACCTCCGCACCCCTCCTGGCCGATACCGGGACTTGCTAAGGTCAGTGCTCGTGTTTTCTCTCCCACGCGCCAGCAGGTATTTCACACTGACCCGCCCAGCAGGAATGCCATCCAGAATTCAAATGTCTCTAAGTAGCTGTAGTTTAGGAAGCAAAGGAACAGGTGAGACCAGCGCGTTTATGAGCTCCGCGAGCCTAAACTGCACCACGTGCACACGCAATCCACGTGATTGCCGAGCTCGCCCGCACGCCCTGCCTGCACGCCTCACAGGCCGGCCCGCCAGGCTCAAAACCGAGCGTGCGGCCGAGGGCGCCGGCTATGCCCCGGTGCAGGGGGCCTGAGGAAATTCGGCTGTATAGATGCTCGGTATCTCGTCGATACCGCAAGCCCCGTGTGGTCGCTGAGTCCGGAGAAGGGGCCGCCCGCCTGCCGCCGGCGTCCGCACGCTGCGGCCCAGCGGTGACTCGGCCAGCCTCCAGAGCACGAGGGCGGCAAGCGGTGGACTAGGCCCTGCCCTAAACGCAGGATAGAAAAAACACCTACGATACGAAAACTACAGCCACTTCACTAGGACAGGCCGCGGCGCCTACTTTTATATGGATGGGCGGGGGCGGGGGCGGGGGCGGGTCCCACCCCTCGTGAAATCCCGCGGGAGCTCACATCGCGCGATAGCAGCAGCAGCACCGCCCGCTTCCTGCGGCTGGCTCCCGTGCCCCTTTCCCTGAGCGCGCTCCTGGGTGGCGGCCCAGACGCACGCTGGTTTGCGCGCACGCGCGCACCCACGTTCACGTACGCGCGCGTAGTGGCGTCAGTTCCTGGCGGCGACCGCGGCGCGCGGCCCTGCTTCCGCTTTCCGCCGCGGCGCGCTCTCCGCGTTCGGGCGACTGGGGATCATGGCGGCCGCCGCCACGATGGCGACCTCAGGCTCGGCGCGGAAGCGGCTGCTCAAAGAGGAAGACATGACCAAAGTGGAATTCGAGACCAGCGAGGAGGTGGACGTGACCCCCACTTTCGACACCATGGGCCTGCGGGAGGACCTGCTGCGCGGCATCTACGCCTACGGTCGGTGGGCGCGGGCCACGGGCCCGGGCGGGGGGTGAGAGCCGAGACCGTGAGCCCCGGGCCGGACCCGGAGGCCGTGGGGCGGGGCGGAGGCTGCTCACCGGCCGCGTCTGTCGCCGGGTTCGGTGTGTGGTCGCAGTTCAGAGCACCGCTCCGGGTGCAGCGAGCGTGCGGGGTCGCCCGGGGACTCGGAAGCCTCCCTCCCAGGCACTGGGAGGCCGGCTCTGAACCGGACAGGCTCGTGCCCTGGGGGAGCTTGTTATCGGGGAGAAGGCGGCTCCACCCAAGGTTGTTTCAGGCAGTGTGATGGCTGTGAAGAAAATAAAGCGATAATCGAGTGGAGTGCGACTGGGGGGAGGAGAAAGTTAAAATAGGAGAGCAGGCAGACGAGGGACTGACGTCTGAGCTGGGATCCCGATTAAGGAGCCCATTTTAAAAGGACTGGTAGAACTGGGCAGAGGGAGCAGCTGGCGCCAGGGCCCCACCAGCACGAGCCGGGTGCATTCCAGCGAAAGAGAGGACTGTCGTGGGAGTTTGGAGAGGGAGGCAGGGCCAGATCCTGCAAAGAACTGGGTTTTAATCAGGGAAGTGACCTCAGATTCGTGGTCAGTTGCAGTGGTCCTGGGGTCTGGAGCTGAGGGGAGGGCAGGAGGCAGGGAGATGCAGTAGGAGGCTTTTGTTCCGGTCCAGGGGAGAGAGGCGGTCTCGAGCTGGAGAACTCACAGGGCTGCTGCTGACCGTTGGATGTGAGCTGTAGAGGAGAGAGGATGCGTGAGTCCTGGGGGCTGTGAGCAGCCAGGCGCGGGATGTTGCCATTGCTTAGGTGGGGAGCACTGGAGAAAGGTCAAGTCGGGAGCTCTGTCTTGGTGGTGGGGTGCTTGAGGGGCCTTTGAGGCCTCCATTGGAGATGTTGGGGAGGCAGTTGTCTAAGTTGGGAGCCTGGGAAGAGGTCGGGTTTAGGTTGCAGAATGGAGCCATCAGTTGTCTGTACTTAATGCCTGGGACTGGGACGTCTTTTGTCCAGCAGTCTGTGATGTCCTGGCAGTTCAGAGCACAGAGAATTGGTGAGGGGATGGGAGTGATAATGAGCATTGCTGCCCGGCCTCGAGAGGCTGACAGCCCTGCCTGCCTGTTGGCACCCAAGGCATCCCAGCCGAAAACACTTTTTAGTTTCCCGTCCACGTGCTTGGCTGTCATGAGGGGTATGAATCATCTGTTGCGTTTCCTTTTGTGTTGGATAGGAAATTATACTACACTGTAAAAGACTACCAAAGATAATTGAAATACATTTTTGTATGTAAAGTTTTGTTTGTCTACTTGCAACATACTTTGACTCTTTCAGAGTAGCCTCATACCTTGGGGATCCTGAGCAAGAGGTGGGGAGGTGCAGCCACGCAGGAGCATTGATTCAGAAAAGAGTGCAGTGCAGGACACCCTGCAGAGACCCCCAGGCAGCTGTAGACAACAGGAAGAGCCTGCAGACTTAATGCTGATGGGAAACAGTGGCAGCCACAGTTACAGGATTTCCCTTTTTTCTATTTAAAAAGTAACGTAAAAAAACAATGCAGGTTATTGTAATGTAGTCAAATAATACAGAAGCAATTGGAGTAACAGGTGAGCCTCCCCACTCATTCTCAGGAGCATCACCATTAACATTTTTTTAAAACATAACTGGGGGCTCTGTATTTTGCAGTGGTGTCCCTTTTACAGAGACTTTTGTCTTATTTTGTACAAAAAGATCCCATGTTAGTTGTAAAAACTCACTTCAGCCCAATTCATTCAGCAGCTGTGTTTTGAGAGCTTAGTATGTTGGACATTGGGTTAGGTGGGGTAGGAATGGCGGGTTAAAAAAAGATGCATCTCTATCCCCAGGTGCTCCCAGTGTGTGGTTGTAAGCATGCCATCTAAATGGTTCGAGCTGATTTTTTCTGTTTCTCTTTACAGGTTTTGAAAAACCATCTGCCATCCAACAGCGAGCTATCAAGCAAATAATTAAAGGGAGAGACGTCATTGCTCAGTAAGTGTGCTTCCAGAGCGGGGCCCAGATGCTAGCTAGTGCGGCAGCCCCTGGGAAATCCTTTGGGATGGCTGCTTCTCTCAGTTCTCATACATTCCTTACCAACTCTTTCCTTGACTTTAGCTATGGGGTGTTTTGTTCATTTTTATTTTTGTGTCCTCTACTCTGGAAAACTTTCACTTTATAGCCAGCTTAATTTACCAGTCAGCTGGCATGTGGAATTATGTGTAATACTTTTTGAATAGCTTTAGTCCCGATTTCCAAATCGCCTAATTTTTAAAGACTGGTTTCCCAGAAATAAACCACCAAGTATTTTTGGCAGATGGTTTTAGTCCATAGTCATAGAAAAGAATGATAGTCATATAAGGACAAATCTGTTTTTCTCTGGCCCTTGTAACACCTGTTGGAGTTAAGGTTCTACAGCTCCATCATCCCCTGATAGAAAAGCCATCCAGTGGCCTGTCCCCTGTGTTGTAGAAGTTGTGACGTGGTGCCTGAGCCCCTCCCCCTTTCAGTTAAGAAGTGGCTGATCTGTTGTTGGGGTGGGGGAGGCAGTCTGTTTGGAAGAAGCTGCTCCAGTGCCTCCTTAGCCCGCCCCCTCGGGGCCCTGCTGCGCGTGGGGGTTACAGGAATGGGAGGGGAGGCGTGCAGCCTGTACCCCTAACTCCCGTTTGTGTTTCCTTTGACAGATCTCAGTCTGGTACAGGCAAAACAGCCACCTTCAGTATCTCTGTCCTCCAGTGTTTGGATATTCAGGTAGTTTGCTGCTCTTCAAACAAGCCTTTCTTTAGTACCGAGAAATACGCCCTTTTCTTCTGTACCTGCAGTGTTCAAAAAGTATAATTTTTAAACGTCTGCAGTTGTACTGACTCGACAAAAATTTTTAAGAGACTCTTAATTGCACACTAGCGTCTGAGCTCACTGATACCCAGTCCTGCATTCCTCTTTATTTAAACTGGGAGATTTTTAAGCTAGTGGAAATTCTGGTCTGCAAACAAGAACCCGACTAGTACACTACCATTATTGCTGGTTCACTCTTCCCTGTAGATACCAGACGTACGGTTAATGTGAGATAATATTCAGAGTAGATTGAGTCTGAATCAGGCAGTCTTCCTTGAAAACACTGAGGATTCTCTATTTTCTGACATACCATTTTACCAGGTTCGTGAAACCCAAGCTTTGATCTTGGCTCCAACGAGAGAACTGGCCGTGCAGATCCAGAAGGTGAGGCTCGCGGACGGGCAGGGCCGCGACCGGAAGGGTCTCTGCCGCGCACCTGCGTGGCCCGGTTGGGTGGTTTGCTCTGATCCTGCTTTTCAGTTCCCTTCAGTTTTTTTCATTCCTCACATTTTGTCATAAATATGTGTTATTTAACTTGCTGGTTTGTACTGAGTCCGTGTCAGTGTAGCTTGTATGATTCCAATTTTTTTTTTTTGCTCTTAGAATTGTAATTTTTCAACAAAAATCAATTTTAATGGAAATAATTGTAACTACTTTGTTCTTATATATTATAAACACTGTGGAAGGATATATTGAAATGTTACTGTTGTCTCTGAGGGTGTAGAATTACAATTTTATGTATTTAAAAGATTTCTCTGTAGTTAACATGTATTGCATTTGTAATAAGAAACCATCAAAGCTGACTTTGTTTTGGTGCAGGAAAGGGTAGAGAAGGAGAATTGAGCTTTTTGTAGTTTTACGGTATAAATAATGGCATAAATAGTACGTGGTGGTCATCTTAGATTGGAATAGAAATGCTCTCCACTTAGGGAGGCTCAGCTGTTTCTGACATGAAGGTGGGCTTGAGCAGGCCCTGGACATGAACCTGTGTTTTAATTCAGGGCCTGCTTGCTCTGGGTGACTACATGAACGTCCAGTGCCATGCGTGCATCGGGGGCACCAACGTGGGGGAGGACATCAGGAAGCTGGACTACGGGCAGCACGTTGTTGCCGGCACACCTGGGCGCGTCTTCGGTAAGTGCTTTTCTCCAAAATCTGCTGCAAGTAATATTTACAGGAAGTTGGTAGAAACAACCTAGGGCCATTTCCAATTTGCTCTGCTGCAGGGTGGATTTTTGCATGTGGATAACTTGGAAGAAGTGGAGATGAGGTCTTTGAAGTGCTCTGAAAACTGGTTGAGATGGCTGGCTCTTTCTTCATGGCCTGAGGCCTAATCATTTCACATCTGACTTAATAGATATGATCCGTCGCAGAAGTTTGAGGACTCGAGCTATCAAGATGTTGGTCTTGGATGAGGCTGATGAAATGCTGAATAAAGGTATGAATAACGAAGAACTAGTTTTCCACTGACATAACTGTTAGATTTTCACAGTGTAAAATGAAATGTGGAGTTGATGAAAATGCTGTGAACATAGATGGGTTTTCTTTGTGGAAAAGAACAGTTATACCCTGAGGGTGATTATGTACACAAAGCTCGTGGTTTGCGAGACCGCAGCCAGAACAGCATCTCAGCCGCGGCCGACACAGCCTGCTGATCGCGCGTCTGCGGGTCAGCGCAGGTGCCCAAGTGGAGTTGAGATGCGTGCGGAGATGCCTGGTGCTGGCTGAAGCGGGTGTGAGCAGGGCGCTCTGCCGTCGAGCGGTTCTGTAATTGTACCGGTTTATTGGTTGTCTAGGCTGTTGGTGCTCTTCCACCGGTCCTTTCTTCAGGCTGAGTTCCTGGGACTGGCGTGCACGCGTCCCAGGCTCTCCCTGTGTTTCTACCAAGTGCCTGAGGGCCTGTGTGTGAGGACCCTGAGTGATGGCATCGTCCTCTTAGGGTGCCTGGTGATGCATCATGACAGGTCACCTTGAGTTCGGGAGCCCGGTTACACGTGGGGAAGAGCTGAGGGCAGTGCCTGGCCGCGTCGCCCGCTGTGCCTCCACCTCTGTGCCAGGGGCTTGGGTGGGTCGTCTCTGTAGGCTCTGGGCCGAGCGGTCTGAGGTGGTACCCTGCTTTTCAGCAGTGACCAGTAGCAGAGCGGGGCTCTTTTTGGGCGCTCTCCTGAGCAGGTGTGTGAGGTGCCTGGGGCTGATGCTGTCCGGAGGAGCTGCCCTCCACCTGGCCTCTGCCTGGGGCCTCATACCACAAGGCCCTGCTCTGCAGTTAACTTACAGGTGGTCACCGCGAGCACTCAGTTCCTTTGGGGAAGCTGTTAGTTGTGGGTGGCTCTTTGTGCTCCTGTCCTGAAGGGCTTCAGCTCTCATGGTGAGGCGGCCACACCGGCAGCATCCACATCACCTGGGGACCTACAAGAACGGCACACTCCTGGGCCCCATGGTCTGCGCAGCCAGAACTTCGCCGTCAGTTCATGAGCCCTCGGAGGCTGGGCCCCAGCAGTGGGCATTCCCACACGCTTGCCTCCTAACCCCCTCCTGCCCGGGCCTGGCAAGGTTGTGGTGTGGTAACCTGTGAGCCAGGTCCTGCCCGGGGACATGTCTTATTCAGCCTGCACCACAGGAAATGGTGTAAATTAGTTGCATTATTGGGAAGGTTTTTTCCTGAAGTATAACTGATGTGAGACATATTCGTTCTATGTGTACAACATAATGACTTGATATATGTGGGAGATTGTTTTGAAAAAATCCAGATCTTTGGATTTTCTTAAAATGTGACAGATGTGGCTCCAGTGGATGCAAATTGCACAGGGCTGCAGCAGCTGGAACTAGGCTGTGACCACCTGCAGGTGTCTGAAGTTGTGGGCAGCTTTTGCCTGTGACCTGCAGGACTCCTGGGGTAGGGCCGTGGTCCCCAGAGCACGCCGGGGCAGGGCAGGGAGAGGGGATGCGCGGATTTGGTCCAGCTCTGCGAAGGTCGCCTGTGAAATTGCACCTTCCGGCCAGGACTGCGTCGTACTGGGAACGTTTGATGTGCGCCTTCTGTTCGAGGTGTGCAGCCTTGAGAATTCCCTGTGTGTCCTGCCCCTCCTCCCAGGTTTCAAGGAGCAGATTTACGATGTGTACAGGTACCTGCCCCCAGCCACGCAGGTGGTGCTCATCAGTGCCACGCTGCCCCACGAAATCCTGGAGATGACCAACAAGTTCATGACGGACCCCATCCGCATCTTGGTGAAACGGTGAGAGCTCCCTGCTTCACGAGTGATATTAAAACACAAAACCTGGGTTGTATTTGGGTTTTAAAATTCGAAAATTCTTTTTGAAAAGCCAGATTTCACGTGTGCATTCCTCTATGACCCAGTGCTTCCATGAGTAGGAGTGAGCCGGTAGTATTTCTGCATCAGTGTTTTGGGAGTCAGCTGGTCAGGACGTGGGTCCATGCACTGGAGCCATGACTTCAGGCGGACGTGGCTGGTGGGGAGGGCAGGGGTCGGGTGACCGGCCTCACGGGGCTGCAGGGCAGGCTGGCACCTGGGACCGTGCCTGGACTGCGTACACCCTCAATAGTGGCTGGAAGGTGCGTGAACAGGTCTGCCTTCATTCCCCAGCGACGAGCTGACACTGGAGGGCATCAAGCAGTTCTTCGTGGCAGTGGAGAGAGAGGAGTGGAAGTTCGACACCCTGTGCGACCTGTACGACACGCTGACCATCACCCAGGCGGTCATCTTCTGCAACACCAAGAGGAAGGTGCGCAGCCGGCCCAGAACGTCGCTCGGACTCTTGTAAAGGGCCAGCAGCAAGTGCCTTTGGCCTCCTGTGTGGGTGCGTGGGGCCTGTGGCTACTGTCCAGCCCTGCCCTTGAGTGCGGAGGCTGCTGCGCTCAGTCCATTAACAAGGGGTGCAGCCAGGGAAACGGCAGGTGCGACACTGGTGCCTCAGCTGCAGGCCGGCTGTCTGGCCCCTGGGCCTCGGGGCTCAGCAGCTCCGGGGGTGCCGGCTGCAGGCGTCACCCAGAACACAGGCCGCTTTCTTGGAGACAGGAGGAGGGGGCCACGTTCCAAGGAAGATTCAGATTTAAATTTCAAAAGACAATAGTGATACATGGCCTTTTTTAAAAAAAAAAAAAACAAATTTACATGGAACAGATTAAGGGGGTTCTTGCCCCAATATTTGCTGAGAAAAATGAATTCCTCTACATGCTGAGTAAAGATTAGTCGTGAGGTTTCGGAGTGCTTGCTTCACCTGTGTTCACGTTGGGTTCGCAAGTGACTGAAAGAAGGTCTTGAGGACAATCCCTGGTTTGGTTTGGGAGCTTAAGTAGCGTCTGCCCTTTGATTTACAGGTTGACTGGTTGACGGAGAAAATGAGAGAAGCCAACTTCACCGTCTCGTCGATGCACGGAGACATGCCTCAGAAGGAGCGCGAGTCCATCATGAAGGAGTTCCGCTCTGGCGCCAGGTGGGTCGGCCGTGCTCTGCGCCGGACTTGGCCCTGCTGGCTGGCTCTTTGCTGGCGGTGCCGGTCCACATCTGGCTGCCAGGGTCCCCTCACCACTGAGCTCCGTGGTCAAATGACCTCCCAGTAAGGGGGGACCCACTGCTGGTGCGACAGGTTATGTTGCGGGGACAGCCGGCCTTCCTGGGTGGGTGGGCTGCTTTACCTTGAAGTGCGTTCCTTTGTTTCCAAGTAGACATTTGATTTTTTGTAATTGGTTTTTAGCTTAGTTGCACTGGTCAGAGAGCGTGCTTTGTGATTGCTTTCCTTGGACGGGTCCTCAGACTTGCTTCGTGGCCTAACACACGGTCATTTGACAGCTGGTGTGTGTGCTTGAACAGGACGAGGACTGAGCTCATTGGCACAGCACCTCCTGGGCGCGCCCCTTCGATGTCAGTTACTGTGTTTTTCGAAACGCCTGCATCTGACCTTTTTTAAAAAACTCGTTCATCAGTATCGACTTAGAATTAATGTATTTCTAGGAGGTTTACTTTCATCACAGACTGTCTGTCGTTACCTGTGGCACTGCATTCTGTTGCTAAGTCCCAGCTCACCTGGGGCAGCACACCTGCACCCCGTGTGCTCCTCACATCCTCCCTGGAGCCTTGAGCGTCACACGTGTTTCATGCAAACAGCGAATAGTTGGCTTTGGTTTTGTTTTCCTTTTAGTCTGATGATAATCACTGTCTGGATTGGAGCTTTCAGCCCAGTTTTGTTTAATATCGACATTGACGTGTGTGGTCTAAATTGGCTCCATAAGTGCGTTTTACCTATTACGTCCCATCTGCGATTCCTTTTACTTTCCTCCTTCTGGATGTTTCCGTGCTACTTATTTTGGTAACTGTTTATTTATTCTTCATGGCACTAAAATCATAAGGCTACTGTTCCTAAGTCGTGGCTAGGCGATGTAAGTGTCTGTCCCAGTTGCTGGTACAGGGCTGGCTCTAAGCAAGTGAAATACCCTGTAACAGGTAGCTGAAGTGTTTTTATCAGGTAGCACACAGACCTAAGTAAGTACACCTGACGCCCCTCTGGGAGGCTCTTTTTGGTACTGTTGCCAACACTTCAGTCCGGCAGAGGGACCAGCGTGAGGAGTGCCTTGGTCTGTTTTGGACTCTCAGCCAGTCTTGAACTTCTTTGACCGAGGTGATTGCCTGAAATCCTTTCCCTTTTGCAGCCGCGTGCTCATTTCAACAGATGTCTGGGCCAGGGGGCTGGATGTCCCTCAGGTGTCCCTGATCATTAACTACGACCTGCCGAATAACAGAGAACTGTACATACACAGGTATGGGGGCGGCCCTCTCATTCATTGGCTTCACTCTTGATGGAGTCACTGCCATCGCCTTTGCCGTACTCACTAAGGTGGTTTTGCTCTCTGCCTGAAGAATTGGGCGGTCGGGCCGGTACGGCCGAAAGGGCGTGGCCATTAATTTCGTGAAGAACGATGACATCCGCATCCTCCGGGACATCGAGCAGTACTACTCCACGCAGATCGACGAGATGCCGATGAACGGTGAGGAAACAGCCCCGTGGCATTCGGGTCGCGTAGAGGCATCCCAGGCCCGTCTAGTGCACTTCTTTTTTTCCTGTTATGTGTTGTGAGCCTCTTGTTAGGTTTACAGATTTTCATTTTGTTTGTATTGTTCCTTACTGTGTATCTTCCTTCGCCTCCAGTTGCTGATCTGATTTGAAGAACCTGGCACACTGAAGAGCAATTGGCCACCATGTACGTGTGCCCCCCTTGGGGAGTATTCGGGGCCGTTTCTGTGTAGGGGTGGTGTGGACTCAGAGCACCCCACAGCAAGCTCCAGGGCTCTGCCACTTTTTCTTACCCTCATGTAAATAATGCATTGCTTTAAGTTTTTTTTATTAAACATATAAACTTTTCCCATAAACCCTAATTTATATTTCTTAAGGTGTCACCAGCTTTTCTAGTGACTTGCTGTGTAATCTTGGGTAGGCATTTCACTGTTTTCTGATCTTTAAAATGGCAAAGTAGAGGGAGAAAGCTGTCTGGCTTACCTGGGGTCCCTCCGTATGGTTGAGTTGTCTATATTTTCAGGTTTTGGGGGAGCTTGGTTAAAGTTCATCAGGTGATTCTAACTCAAGGCATCTGAGATTGTGTAGTTTATGAAAGGAACTTCCCCTGTGAGTCCCCAAGAAAGGGTGAAAATGGAGACTCAGGCACGGTGTGTTCTGGGTGCTTAGCTCAACAGAAGCAAAGGGGGTGACCCCACAGCCGTGGCCATGTGCCGCCGTGCTCCCTCTCCAGCCAGGAAGGTGTTAGGTGAGAGGAAACAGCCCCCTCTGGCCCTGGTCCCGTTTCTTTGGGACGGGTGAGGGGGTGGGGAATGGGAGCTCAGAGGCCGTGAGGACTCTGGGTTGGCCCTGGGTCTGTGTACCCAGGTGCAGACGGGCAGGATGAAGACGCCTGGGTAAATAACTGGAAGGAAGGAATCCATCCCAGTTGGAACTGCTCTGGCTTAATGGGCACTGGGTCACGGTGGGTGGGTGCGTGGTGGGGGAGCCAGCAGGAAACAGGCCAGAAGGCTAGAGGCCTGAGGAGCTTGGCTCTAGCACTGTCTAGGAAAGCGCAGCACAATGTGCAAGTTGTCTGAAAATGTTTGGCCTTGTGGGGGTTCAGGAGTGCTATGTGATTCTCAGAGGCTTGGTAAGCACTACCCTAGATGTTGGCGAGGGTGTGGGAAACATCCACGTGGGTGGTGTCAGTGGGTAGGGGTTTTCTGGAAGTAGCCTGGCTCTTGGGCAGCAGGAGTGGTGAGATGAGCATGTAACTTCCCCTGAGGGAGTGTCTGCCAGAGGCAGTAGGCAGTGATCTGGGATGCAGACTGTTCAGGGGCACAGATGGCATCCGCAGTGCCGGGAAAGGCAGCGTGTGCTCACCACTGGGGGCTCGGGACCGCGTTGACATAAGGGGATGAGGGTTCTTAGGAGGCGGCTGGGCCTTGAGAGAAGCACGGGACTGGCCACAGTAGGGGATTCGTTTATATGAAACGTCCCAAACAGGCAAATCCACAGAGACAGAGTGCAGGGGCCGAGGGGTTTGGGGAGCAAGCGTTGATGGGCACAGGGCTTCTTTGTGGGAATGATAATGTTCAGGAAGTAGAGGTGGTGGCTGCACAGCTCTGTGAAGGGACTAAACACACTGAATTGTACTTTGAAAGTAGTGACTCGTATGGTATGTGAGCTACATCTCAACCAACAGTCAGGCAGGGAATCTGACACCCTCTAAGGTTATATTTACAGAGGGCGCGAGCAAGGGGAAAGCCCAGTGAAATTCAGAGTCAGGGGAGACATTGGACTGAGGCATAAAGTGACATGACAGCACACTGCCTACAGGAAATGTGAGGCACAAGTAAAGGAAAATCCACCACAGGACACAATCAGAGTGAACTCGGAGGGCCCTGTCAGAATCGGAGAGTAGACGTCACAGCAGTTCACCAGGGGTAGAGAGGGTCGTTCACGAAGGTGATTCGTCTAAAGGATGTGACAATCCTAAATGTCCCTGCACCTACCGATGCTTCGGAATGCAGGAAATACAGGAAGCAAAACCTGATAAAACTTCAAGGAGAAGTCGGCTGGCCCACAGTTACAGTCGGAGCGCTCAGAATAAAGGGACAGTGTCCTCGTCACTTCCATTCCACGTCAGGCTGAGAGTCTGGTCAGCGCAATAAGGCAAGAAAAGGAAGTAAAAGGCATCTAACTGGAAAGGAAGTCTTCATGTCATTTATATGATCCTTTATGTAGAAAATCCCAAGGAGTCCACAACAAAGCCGCTACGACTAGTACAGTTAGGGAAGGTCAGGCTTAAAAAGTCACTGGTATTCCTGGATGCTAGCAATGAACGCTTGAAAAGGAAATCTAAAACACCATTGCAGGAGCACCAAATATACGAATACTCGGGGATGAAGTTGGGAAGAGATGAGCAAGCTCTGCACCGAAGACCACAGGAGTGCAGGGGAGAGGTTCTGTACCCATGGACCAGGAGGGCGGGTGCTGTCAGTTCTCCTGAATCTGATTTATATATTCAGCACAGTCCAAATCAAAATACCAAGTCTTTCTTTTTGGTAAAAGTTGACAATAAAATTTATATGGAAATACAAAGGAACTAGCACAGCCAAAACAACTTCGTAAAAGCAAAGTGGGGGTACAGTTGCCCCATAGGAAGCAGTGAGCCACAGTAACAGCCTGGTGTTGGCACCAAGGTGGGTCTGTACTCAGCAGGGTGTCTAGACAAGGACCACAGGTTTGTGGGCGAAGGATTTTCAACAAAGGGACTGAGGCAGTTAAAGGGGGAAAGGATAATGTTTTTAACAGATGGTGCCAGACAGTCGGATCGCCATAGGCAATAAAGAAAAGGACCTTGGCTGTTAATTCATGTCTAATACAGACACTGAACTGAAATGGAAGAGCTAAAATTGCAAAATTTCTAGGACGGGAGAAAAGTGGCCTTGGATTTAGCAAAGATTTCTTCTGAAGGCTGAGATAATTCTAAATTAGACTCATCAAAATTAAACCCTTTTTCTCTTCAGAAGACATTGTTATGGAAGTAAAAAGGCAACCACCATAGCCTGGAGGCATATCTATGCAAAGCGTGTACCTGACAAAGGACTTGCAACTTGGTACAGAGAACTTCCATGTGGTCAGAATAATGGTCCCCAAATGTACCCACGTCCTAACCCCTAGAACCTGTGACTGTCACAATAAATGGCAAGAGGGACTTTGTAGAAGTGGTGAAGATTTTGGCATGAGATTACTCTGGGTTATCCAGACGGACCCAGTCTGATCACATGAGCCCTTGATAGGCGAGGCCTGGGCCGCAGTCAGCCAGAGCGCGGTGAGCAGGAGGCGGCAGGCCTCAGGCACGAGAGGGGCTCGACCCGCTGTTGCTGGACTGGGAGATGAGATGAAGGGGCCTCCAGCCGAGACCCGGAGCCACCTCTAGAAGCCCAGAAGGCATCTGGCCAGCCGGGAAGTGGACGTCAGGCTTGTACACTTGTGAGACGACCGTGCCAGCGACCCGCATGAGCGAGGAAATGGATTCTCCTGTGGAGCTCCCACAGAGCCGGCCGCCCTGGTGAGTCCCATGTCAAACTGTGGGCCTACAGCTGATAAAATCGTGTTATTTTAAGCCTCTGAGTGTGCAATGATTTGTTATAGTAATGATAGAAAAACAGTGAACATATGAAAGCAAAGTAAAAAATAGGCACAAAATTTAAACAGGCACATCACCAAAGATTTATGGGTGACAGGTACACACTGTTAGTCATTAGGGACGTGCAGATGAGAACCGCAGTGAGACCCACACTTACTGGAGTGGCTGGAATTGGAGAGGCCGGCACGGTGTGCTGAGGGGGGGCCCCCGCGGTCCTCACAGCTGGTCGGACACGGGCGCGGTTTTGTGAAACACGCCCTGCCACCTCCTGCCTCCCAACCCCCACCACACGACCTGACACACACCCCTTGGTACTTGTACAAGAGAAATGAAAACACACCCAAAGGCTTGTCTGTGCTGCTCCTCACACTTTATTCATAATAGACAGAAATACAAAACAATCCTGATGTCCATTAAAAGTCAATAAACAAATCGTGGCATATCTGTACAGTGGGAAACAATTTGGCAACAAAAAGGACAAGGTGTTGGCACACATGGGTGAATCTCAAACTGTTGGGTAGTATTAGACATTACCTGCTGAATGATTCCATTCACATAAAATTCTAGAAAACGTGATACTGGACAGGAGGTGATGGCATGGGAGGTGATGTGGGACCGGAGGCAATGTGGGGACATAAGGTGAAGGGGGATGAGCAGAAGGGAGGTGATGTGGGGATGGGAGGTGACAGGAGGGAGGCAGTGCAGCGATGTGCCACCATGAGGGTATAGCCACCTTGGGGACATTCTCCCTGCCCTGAATCCACAAGGACCAGCAGAAGCCTGAATGCAAAGACCCTTTTATTAGAAACATTTGCACTTAATGGTTAAGGGTTCCCCCAGGTCTTGAGAATTCTCCAGAGCTCCCCAAGCCCACTCTCGACAGACGGGTGGACAGCCGTGCTGCTGGCGGGGGCAGATGCCCAGGAAGCAGTCAGGTGTGGCCTTGGCAAGTACAGCATCCAATCCCCAGCACCACCACCTCTGCCGTCACTGACAGGCAGCTGCTGGCGGCTGACGTCACGCATTCCAGTGACAGCTGCTGGTGGCAGGCTTCCAGCGTGACATTGCAGACACAGGGTGGCCCCCCAGGACCTCAGAGTCCAGGAGGGAGGTCGGTGCCCGGCAATGTGGGCTAAGTGCTCCCGACCCCGAGACCCACCCACCTGGATGAGCGCGCACAGGTGCTGGGCCTCTGGGAGGGGCCTCCTGGGCAGCATCAGCACACCAGTCAGGACCAGCTGATGAGAAACTGCTGCCCCATCATCAGCCAGACAGGGATGCCCAGGGCCTGGGGGGCAGAGGGGAAAACCTGACCACCCAACAACTGTCACAGAGGCAAGACCCTAAGGGTTTGGCATTCTGCAGAGGGGACATGAGGTGGGGGAGGGCAGGCCTTGCACTGGCAGCCTTACTTGGCTTTGGAAGCAAGCTGCTGTTTAAACACAGCCCACCACCACCATAAACAGACACAGGCAGAGGGCAGACACAACCGCTGGGGGCCAGTCCTCCCCACTCCCCCAGGCACCACCCCGCGTAAGGCCCAGCTCAGCACCGGGTCTTTGGCACCACCCCTCACCCTCACCAGCCCTCTGGCCCTGGCTGTGGGCTCCTTGCCTCTGTGTCAGGGCTGTAGGTGAAGTTGGAGACAGGAATGCCATTGGACAGGACCTGCTGGGGGGCTGGGACCACCCCCAGGACGGTCACCTTGCTCAGCTGCAGGCTGGCCCCCTCACTGCTCATGTGCACCAGCTCATTCACAATGGTGTTCTGGCCCGAGCAGAGGGAGACAGACAGACAGAACCGGAGGTGTCAGCACATGGCTCAGGGCAGGAAGCCCCTCCGGAAAAGGGCAGGTGGGCACCACGCCCCTGGGCAAACCCTTAGGGTGCCAGCCCGCCTGGCAGGGGGCACGGGGCTCTGGCTAGGCAGGAAGGCCCCCAGGCTCTGCTCTTCACTTGGGTTGACCCAGGACAGGTGGCCCCACTGGCCTTCCACCACCCTGGACTGGTCCCAGGACTCACGTTCTGGGCCCGGAAGATGACGTGCGTGTAGGCCCCACGCTCCAGCACCCCCAGGCTCTCCCCGTCATCCCAGAACAGCTCCCCTTGGGCCTCCCCACTCGCGGGCAGGGCCACAACCAGGGCCATGGGCTGCTTGCGGGATTCTGTGGTTGTGAGGCCGGGGCCCTGCAAAGCGGGGGCCCACGTCAGCCTGGCTGAGGCCTCCAGACTTAGGGCAGGACGAACACTAGGCTGGGACAGGGCTGTGCTGCCCGCATGGGGCTGCGTGCCCACGGGGACTGCCCTGGCCTGGCAGACACCTGAGGGACACGCTAGGTCCACAGATGTGTACAGGTGGACTGACTTTTCTGAAAAGGGCCACAAGGCAGGCCTCCCACCGCAGGGCCCAGCCACAGGTCACGGCAGGATGTATTCTGAGTGGCCCTCCCTGTTCGGTTCTTCCTCAGCCCTCAGACACCATCATAGCTGCCTGGGGTTCTGGGGGGGGCCCCCAATTGCACAGAGGCCATGTGGGGTCTGGCAGCCCCCGAGCTGCACAAGAGGCTCAGTCGCCCAGCCCAGGTACCTGCAGGGGGATGATGTGGCCAGCCCGGAGGTGGAGGTTGATGGTGTCCAGTGGGGCTGGCAGTGTCACCCACTGCCCCTTGCTGTGGATGGCAGGCGTGAGGGGTACAGGAGGTGGGGGCGGGAGGCTGCCATGAGCCTCTACTGGCACCTGGAGGAAGATGTCCCATCACACGGTGTCCTGGGATGTGCCAGGGCCAAGCTGTCATCATGAGCCAAGGACCCAGGGGGCCCAGCAGACCAGCCGGTGTGACCTCAGGGGCGGAGACCTGGCTGCGTGGTGGGGAAGCCTTGACCCAGGGCTTGGGTGGGGCAGGACACGGAGGGAGGATGGTTCTGGCTCAGCTCTGCAGCAGCGAGGCTATGGACCCCAGCATGCTGGCCACTCAGGCCTCAGTTTCCTCATGTGGAAGATGCGTTACTGCCAGGATGGCAGGGGAGATGCATGCGGAGTGCCAGGCGAGGAGGGCCCACGTGTGCTTGGACCTCGACAACCAAGTGTCCTTCCTCCGGCCCAGCCCACAGCCAGCTCAGGAGGGCGGGCCACTGTGCAGTCCCCATCCTCTCGCTCTCAGGGTCTGGGACTCACCGTCTGCAGGTCGAACCATGTGCCGGCGGGGAAGTAGCCAGTCACTTCCACCTTCCCTGCCTCCAGCACCGGGGTGATGAGCAGGGCCTCCCCCCACAGGAGCTGGCGGTCCACAGTCCAGGTGCGGCGGTCCTCGGGGAACCTTCACACACAAGCACAGCGCGTGCTGACCTTTGCAGTCAGCGTGCCCGAGGGTCCCCAAGAGGCTCAGAAAGGAGCCGAGCTCCTGGGTGAGCGGTGGCGGCAGGAGTGGGACTGGGCGTCCAGGCCCGGGCCAGGTGTCAGCTGGGCTCCTAGCTACTTATCTACTGTTCTTAGTGTCGGTCTCACCAGCAGGCCTGAGGTGTTAAATATTCCGGAGAACAACTATTTGTCACCTTATGACAGTGTCTTTTCCAGCTCGTTCACCTCTACAGGGCACTTCTAATACTGTTTTGCCTATGTTCAGGATATTTTTTTTCCCTAAATTAAATCTCCTCTTTGCTTTGTGCTTTTGATGCTTAGAAAAGCTCACCTGCTGGAACACTGAGGAACATCCCCTTGTTTTCCGGTGGGATCGCTAGGCTTTCATGGTGTGAGGGGAGCATGCACGGATTTTTGCAGGTTGCTAACTGATCACCTTCTTGAGAATCCTCCTCTAACCCACTGATTCAAGATGCCGTTACGTCACGAGGGACCTTAGTGTACTGTCCTACTGGGGGAATCTATGGGTTTCTTTTGAAGGCCTTTCCCTTGAGATTGATCACAGAGCAGTCACAATAGGTTTATAACTTGCTTTGCCATCTGCCAGCCTGGTCCCCCCATGTTCTTCATCCTGGGTTTTTCTGAACTTCCAATACCCGAGCCCTGAGCTGGAACCTAACTGGGCTTCAGGAGGCACCTGGTAGGGAGGGCCCAGGTTTTGGCCCCGTCTCACCTGCAGCCTGCTCCCTCGCTCAGTTCCCAGGGAACCCCTGCACAGGTGGGGCCACCCTGGTGTCACTGAGCATGCAGTCCACCCGTAGGACATTGCTCCCTGACCCATGGCACTCACTCCAGGAAGAGGGGCCGGGCCACGGTCTCGCCCCTGACGTGGGCCCCATGGAACAGCGTGTAGAGATGGGGCAGCAGTGCGTAGCGCAGGGCGAAGGCCTTCCTCATGGCCTGCTGCGCTGTCTCGCTGAACCTGTATGGCTCCTGAGGCTGCGGTGAAAGGCAGAGGAAGCCCCTGGCACAGAAACCGTCGGAACCAGGGTTCCCAGGGCAGAACCTGCTCCACCCTGCTGCCCTACCAGGCTGCCTCGGTCATTGTGGTTCCGCATGAAGGGGTAGAAGGCCCCCAGCTGGGTCCAGCGCACACACAGCTCCTCCGATGTGTTGCCCAGGAAACCGCAGATGTCAGCCCCAACTAGGGGCACCCCCAGCAGGTTGAACAGCAGGATTTCTGGAAGGAGAGACTCAAACTGGGCCTCAGGCTGTCAGAGAAGGACCAGTTCGGGACCAAGGAGCCCAAGAGACACGTCTATCAAGCTGGCCCAAGGCGAGGGTCCCTCCTAACGGCCCTCCCACCTGCCCCAACGGTGCAGGCCTTTGCACCTGCCATGCACGGTCAGCAGGACAATCCACACCTGGGGGCTGCTTCCTAACACTAGCCCATTAGGGTTGAACTGTGTCTCAATCCCTGCATCTGCCAGTGTGAACCCATCTGGAAATAGGGTCTTTGCAGAGTCGGTCAGGTTGGGTGGGTCCTAGTCCAGTATGACTGGAGACCTAATGGGAGGGAGATGCTGAGGAGCGATGGGGACTGAGAAGGCCACCAGATGACAGGCAGAGATGGTGTGAGGGCCCCACCCGCCCAGCAGTGCCTCAGCCGGCCGGCAGCCCCCAGAAGCCGGAGGGAACAGGAAGGGTTCTTCCCGGGCTCAGGCAGCACAGCCCTGCCACCAGGGCCCCAAGTCCCTGGGGCTGAGAGAGAATGAGTTTGGTAGTTTTAGGCATCCAGTGGCAGCAGGCTACTGGGGTCAGAGTCCCCTGAGCTGCCGAGAGGTCAGACAGGTTCCCGGCCATCTCGGTCCAGCACTAGCCCCCCACTGCTGGGCAGGACAGGAGGATGCACTGGGCCGACCCCTCTGCCCCGGGTCTCCTCAGGAGCCGGGACCCTGGCATGGGAGCCAAGGGGCAAGACGGGGCCAGCCGGGGGCTGTGGGGAACTCTAGTCTGGGTGGTAGCAGATCCTGGGAGCCGCACGGCCTCCGCCAGGTAGTCGGCTCACCCAGAACCACGACCCAAGAACTGGGGCCATGCCAAGGACCCTGCTCTCGAGGTGCCTGCCTGCCGTGCCTGCTGCAGGATGAAAACCGGAGCGGCTTCCTGGAGGAGGAAGGGCCTGCTCTCCCGAAGCTTGGCTTGCTGGATGTCCCTGCAGTTGAGGGTCGCAAATGCATCCCACACAGAAGTGGGCCCACAACCATCAAAGCACTTCCAGGCTGGGGGTTTGCTGAAGGCTGCCCATGCGGTGACTCTGGGGCCACCCCAACCCCCTCCCCAGGACTCCTGAGCCCCCACTCCTGGGCCGAGCATGGTGGCATCTGAGCTCCAAGAACCCAAGTAACACTCCCCGTTGCACTGCAGAGCCCGGTGCAGACTCCAGAGTGGGTTAGATGCCCTGCAGGCCGAGCTCAGGTGCGGTTTCCTGCAGCTCAGGATGTGGGCACCAGAAGGGACAGAATCTGATGGCTTTGCAGGTGGCAGCTGGGGCGAAGCAGAGATGGGCTCACTCGGGAGAGGGCTGCCCCAAGTGAGCTGGCCATGCTGGTGCGTGGGTGCACGGGGGTGGCAGGCTCCACGTCACTACAGCAGCATCTCTGAGCCGAGCTGAGCCCAGCACCCAGCTCTGGGCAAACCTCCCCTGAGCAGTTCCCCCCAACAGGTGCTCTCACCGGGCACGGAGTACGAGAGCTGCTCCCAGCTGCTCCACACATCCCCTGTCCAGTGGCCGGCATATCGGCCGTGGCCGGAGAAGGTTGAGCGGGAGATGACGAAGGGGCGGGTGCCCCGAACCTTCACCAGGGCCCTGGGTAGAGCAGGGAGACAGGTGCTGTGTGGGGCAGGGTCCCCCAGGAATGCCACCACTGCCTGCCAGTGCTGCCGGCGCCTTGCAGGGCCCAAGTGCCTGGTCATGTGGCAGGGAGGCAGAGCTGGGGGCAAGCAGCCGTACGCTGGGCACTCGGCTGTGCCTGGGCCACCTGCCCACCCCGGAAAACGAGCCTGTGGCAGGGAGGACGGGTGTGCGCCAGGCTCACAGATCAGGGGCCCTGGCCAGCCCAGCCCTGGGGGCCCTCACCTGTGGGAAGCAGAGGCTTCGCTCAGGCCGTACAGGTTGTGCAGGTTGTAGTGAGTGGACAGGAACTGGTGGCTGGAGGCACAGATGGTGGCTGCCTGGAGGGTCCCGCCGACCACCCCTGGAAGACAGGGAGGCTGTTTCCATAGCGCCTCCACCTGGAAGGCTGGCCCCCCACATCCCAGGAGTCCTTCTCAGGGTGGGGACTCCCCGTCTCAGCCCAGGAGGCACACCCTGAAGCTGCCCCGGGGGTACAGAGGACCGGTGCTGGGGGCGGGGGTGGGGAAATGCCTCGACACAGGGGACTGAGGCAGGGGGAGGCTGCACGTCGGCCTGCAAGGCTGGACCAGCTGGCCAGGGGGTGGGGGGTGCCTGGACGTAGGTTCTACCTTTGCTTTATGGGTTCTAGAGATTGGAGTGTTCTACGGTGAGCATTTCTTCCATTACAATAAAAAAGGTCTGTGTCTACCCCCCTGCTCTGAGAGTCCGCTGGCGCTCACTGCCCTCCCCAGTGGGCCGCCAAGCTCCCCTGCTCGGCGCACCGCAGAACTTGGGTGGGTCCCTGGACAGACTACTTTTCCAAGGACAGGACCAGGGGATGCTGAAGGCTGGCCTCTGCAGACCCCAGACCATACACGCAGCTGCTCCTGACCCATTTCAAGCGCTTCCCTGTCCGTTTGCCTAAGCCTGAAATGCCCTCCCTCTGAAGGGCTGTGCGCGGCGCCACGTGCCCTGGTCTCACTCTCCGCTGGCGTCTCTCTCGCCTAAACCTTACTCTTGGGGTTCCCCCACTTTCCCAGGCCGGCTGTGCCCATCGGCTCCTCGGAAGGGACAGCTTCGAGTCTTCCAACACAGGGGACAAGTCCCTGATCTGAGTGGTGGGGCTGAGGGGGGAGCTCACCTGGCACATAGGGTGGGTTCTCCAGGTCACTATCGGGGCAGCCGTCCACAGAGCCCCTGACAAAGTTGGATGGCTCATTCATGTCCTGCAAGGAGGCCCCGGCAATGGGCACCCTGCCTCGTGTAGGGGGAGGGGCCGGTCCCCAAGGCCACGGGAACTCACAATCCACATGCCGTCGAAGGGCACCTGGGCGTGGAACTCGGCCACCATGTCCTGCCACCACTCAAGGGCTTCAGGGTTGGTGAAGTCAGGGAAGGCAGTGGGTCCAGGCCATACCTGGATGAGAGGCCACAGGGGAGCCCAGGCCCCCAGAGATGGCATGGAGGCCCCCCCAGAGCTGCAGGCTCGCTCCCGTACCAGGGGCGGGTGGGCTGCTGTGGTGAGGAGCATCGGTGAGGGACCCTGGGGTGGATTCTTCTGAGGCCCCACTCTCAAAGGCTCTGGAATGAAGTTGCACATCCCCGCTCCTGGGAGCCTGTCCCAGCCTCCCCTCGGCCTGGCCCCTTCCTCTGGGCATCCCGAGGTTGGGACTCTGCCAGTCGCCCCTGGGAAGGCTTCAGGACTGTCCGGAAGCCCCCCAGGGGCCTCACCGAGGGTCTGCAGAGTTTGTGCCTGGGCTGGGCCCCTGCCCGTGAAGTCAGGAGGCCCCACGGAAGGCCTGGAGATGGTCTTCCTTGTCCGGGGCCACTGTCAGCCCCAAGCTGTGACCACCACCCTTTCTGTTCTTCTGGATGTGAAGAACCCACAGGGATTTCTGAAACCCACCCTATTCCTGAGCAGCTTCCTGCCCCACTGACTGGGGACCCCTGCTTTCTCACCCCTTGCCCCCAGAACACTGCCCTACCTTCCCAATCAGCGGCTGCCCGGTGTCGTTGGTGATGAAAACCCCCCTCCGCAGACCCTCATCGTAGGGTCTGTAGCTGCCGGCAGGGCCAGAGCTGCTGATGGCAGGATCCTGTGGGAGAAAGAAACTGGTCAGGAGAAGGAAATGCCCCAAAGCCACTCGCCCGTTGCTGGGGAAACGGGAAGACGCTCTCCACACAAGGGACCAAGGCAGGAGAGAGCTGCACGTTGGCCTGCGAGGCTGGACCAGCTGGCAAGGGGGGCGGGGTGCCTGGATGTGGGTTCTACCTTTGCTTTGTGAGTTCTAGAAACTGGAGAGTGTTCTACGGTGAGCATTTCTTTCATTCAGTGAAAAAGGTCTGTGTCTGTGCCCACCCTGCTCTGAGTGACCACTGGCGCTCACTGCCCTCGGAGGGCCCTGGGCGATGGGAATGGCCAGTATCAGCGCCATTCCAAACCTCTCAGCAAAGTTCCTCTGCCGAGGGGCGTCCCTGGTGGCAACCCTTCAGCTCAGTCCTCCCGGCCGCCGCCTCCTCCTCCTGCCCCAGCCTTCTGCCCGCGGGGACTGGCCCAGAGAGAGTGTGTCTTGTGCTGGCCACTCAGAGTCCTGTCTTTCCCATGAGACAGTGGACCTGCGGGAGGCAGGGCCAGGACGGACACGCAGCCACCGCCGTTCTCCCTGCCCCTGCACGCAGGTCCACCCAGCCCCCTGGCACTGCGTGACGGCAGCTGACTGCCTCCTTGCTTTAACCTATAACCTGAACAATCCTGGGCCCCACACAGAGGTTCCAGGGGACATCACTGCACGGCAGGAGCCAGGTCAGTGGATCTGACACTGCCTCCCTATCAAAAGCCCTCAGGAAATGTCCTCCGTGACGACGTAGGGATGGAGGCCACCGGGAGAGGGGCTGCAGGCTCTGGCGGCACAGGAGGGGGAGGCACTCACCACGATCATCACGTACCGCCGGCCGCCCTGGTGGAGCTCCTGCACCATGGCCGGGAAGTCTCCAAAGCCATCCTTATTGAAGGTGAAGTCCCTCCTGGCGTCCATGTAGTCCAGGTCATTCCACTGGACGTCCTGCCACAGCACAGGTACGCTGCAGGTGGCTGGGGGCCGCCCCCGCCCTGCCCTGGCGGCCTGCCCGCCCCACCTGCTGGGCCCGACCTTCCCCTGCACTCACCAGGGGGAAGTGGGCCCTGGTCATGTTCTCCATGACCTGGCGGGTGATGGCCGTGGAGGGGTAGCCCCAGCGGCACAGGTGGAAGCCCAGGCCCCAGTACGGCGGCATGAACGGGGAGCCTGCGAGCCAAGCGCTCTGTGAGTTGGGGGCAAGGGGCAGGGGTGGGCGGGGCCGGGAGCAGGCCTACCCATGACGTCCAGGTACTGCTGCACCACGCTCTTGGGCTCCGGGCCCAGGAAGACGTACACGTCCAGGATCCCGCCTATTGACCTCCAGCTGAGGGCCGGGCTCGGCTGCAGGACCACGTCTGGGGGAAGCAGTCCTGGGCTCAGGCACAAATACCCACCCCCACCTCCAGGCCCTTGGCACCTCATGACGGGCCAAGCCATCCCTGGAGAGGGGGTCTTCCACAGGGAGCCTGGGAGCAGCCTGCTCGGGGGCCTGGGGACAGTTATGCTGAGCACTACTGAGGAAGCTGGAGGGCACAGAGATGCTGAGCAGCTGGGCCCCGGGACTCCCATCTGGCCTCTGCCTGCCTTCAGAGCAGGAGCCCCAGAGCCCACTTTAGGGGCATCGAAGGGCACGGCTGTCAGAGGCCACAACCCCCTGGTCTCATTTCTTGGAAAAGCAAACAAGGCCCAATCCCTGCCCACCGTCCTGTCCTCTGCTCCTGGCTGCCAGGCATAATGGGAGGCATAACCAGAGAGCAGTCGTCCCCTCCATGGAGGAGGCAGACACGGCCGCCCCCAGGGAAGGCCCTGGCCTGGGGCTCAGAAGCCGAACTGGCTGGAGGCAGCCAGCTGCTCGCTTACCCATGGCATTGCTGTTCAGCAGGAGGACGCCGTGAGCCGACCCACCGTCCTCCAGTGCCAGGTAGAAGGGGTGGGATCCATACAGGTTCACGTCAGGCTGGGGCATGGGGGACATGGCACTTAGCTCCTCACCACGTTGCTCCTCAGGTCCCAGGGCCGCCCAGGCTGCCCATTACCATGGGGGCGATGTCCCGGTTCCAGAGTGTGACCTTGGTCCAGTTGGTGCTGAGCATCAGGGGGCTGAGGTGCTCGGCGAGGCCCATGATGTGCTGTGTCGGCAGGGACGTGGACAGCTGCAGAAACTGGTCAGCGAAGAACAGGGGGGCCACTGTCGTGTTCAGCCTGCCAGGAAGAGACCAGGCAGCCTTGAATCCTCAGTGGCCAGTGGAACCTGAGATGAACCTCCCAGGGAGTCCCTGGGCTCAGGCTGCTGCAGTCTGGCCAGCTCTGGGACATGCTGACCTCAGGACAGGTCAGGCAGTGGGGCCCAGCAACCCTGGGGTGCCTGGCAGGGGCGTGGGGAGCACCCAGGACATGTCCAGGGAAGGGGAGCTACCTGGCCGAGCGCTCATTACCCCAGGTGGGCCTCCAGAGGTGGCCACCCTGTGAGCCCTGGCCACAGGTGGGTCATGCCATGGAGAAGCCCCAGTAGCAGAGGTGAAGCACCCTACAAACACCAGCTGAAGACCTTCCAGGCCTAGGAGCTGTGGCCCAAGCCCCTCCAGCAAGGGCTGCACTGCTCTAGACCCCGGCCCAGGCCCAGCTAAGCATCATGGCACTGTCCAGCCAGGCATGCCAGGGTCCCTCGAGGTCACATGGGTCAAGAGCAAGGCAAAAACCATGGACAGGACCCTCTCCACACACAATGAATAATGATGCTAATTTCACAGAATCCCGGCCCAGATAAGACCCCACTTATCCGTGTGTGATGTTTCCAAGACCGAATCTCTTGAAATCCTTTAAAAGACTTCTCTAAGATCTCTGCTCAAAGGTCAGCTTCTCAGAGAGGCTTTTCCTGGCCCTCTGTGTCTGCATAGCCCGTTTCTAGAACTTTCTTAGCATTATTATTCCTGACACTGTACTTGTATGGATTTGCTCACTGCCTCTCCTCCTGGGTCAGCCCTGGGAGCAGGCTGATAATGCACAGCTGAAAAATGAATGGGCCAGAAAGGGATTTCAGAAGGGGAGCCCTCTTGAGATGAAGGCCAGCCCAAGGGACCTCATTCAGTGACAGACAGGGGCCCTGTGGGCCCGGAGCACGTGTTTACACGGGGCCGTGTGGGTGAAGTGCAAAGTGCGTACGAGGGAAAGTGTGCTTTCATGACCCAGCATCAGGGCAGAGCAGCTGACCCTCGAGGGGGCAGGCCCTGCTCCATCCGATGGCTGGGAGGCCGCACGCTGGCCCACAGGTCTGTCCCCTGGAGGAGGGGATGCGCTGGACACTCGAGTCACAGCCAGGACATCTGAGTCTAAAGTGGATTCCAGGATGCCTCGGGGCATCCAATGCCTGGAGGGGAGGCGAGGGTGATACTTCCCTTGGGGCAAGAGTGTGACCTACAGAGAACCGGCCGAGTGACCTCCCTGTCGCGGGCAGATGGCAGCAGGGACAATGATTCAAACCACAGATCCCGTGGGGGACATGGGCCCTGGAGGGACACGGAGCAGAGAATGGCCAGCAGCAGCACAGCCTCAGGATGCTGGGGCCCTGGCTGTCACTTGCCAGCAAGCCACCCGCGCCTCTGTGCCTCAGTTTCCCCATCGGTGAAGTGGGGACAATAAGAGCACCAGTAAGAATCATTATGGGGATCAGCCACGTTAGTAATTGCAGTGTAATAAGCCATCTGCAGCATTTGATAAGTGAATAGAAGTACAGCGGGCCACAATGTGCCACCCAGTGGGGGTGGGGCTGTGTCGGCCTGGAGCTGGCCTTGGCCAGGGCAGTGCTGACTCTCTGTAGGGGGGTTGTGGGGTGTTGGGCAGCAACCCTGGGCTCCTCTCCGAGATTGCCAGGAACACACCACCCCAGTGGTGGCGACCAACAGTGTCTCCAGCCACAGCCAGTGTCCCCTGGGGGAAGGCCTCCGGCTGGGCTTCCTGGGCTGGACATAGAGGAGGGGCTCTGGGAGACCCAGGCAGGGGACGGGGGCAGATCTGGAGGGCTCCCGGCAGAGGCGACAGGGAGCACCGGGGCCTGGGCAGGCCAGCAGCAGAGAGGAGGCTGGAGGGGCAGTGTGGTCAGGGACAATGGGGTCAAAATGATTTGTCCGGCACTCACAGCACCCGTCCGCCCAGCTTCCGGCGCACGACCACCCCGAAGGGTTCCTTGGAGAACTCCACACTGTAGAGTGGGGGCGGTGCCTGGCTGCGGACATGCGGGGTCGCCAAGGGCACTTCGTAGCGCTTGTTGACAGGGTCTTTGATCTAGAGATGAGAGACGGTGGCGTCATGCCATCAGTGGCCCTCAGCCGTCCCTTCCCACCTCTTCCTCCCCATCAGGGCCATGGTTCTGTTCAGCCCCAGCGAGGGGCAAGTGTGGGCAGTTGGGTCAGCCTTCCAGAGCCCGTTTCCTCACGTACAGAGCCAAGAAAGCCGCACTGCTGTGCTTTGCCAGGAATAATACAGAACACCCAGTAAATCTGAATTTCAGATGACAAATACTTTTTAGTATGTCTCAGATGCTGCATGGGACATACACTAAAAAAATGAACTTTTCCTTGGTTGTCTGGAATTCAAATGTATTAGGCATCCTGTATTTCTATTTGCTGAATCTGGCAATGTAGCTCTGCCTGGCATGTGGTCACGGGGGAATGGGAGGCATAACCAGGGTGTCCGGCTCCAGGCTGGCACACAGGAGCGACTCAGTGAAGGGTGGGAATTATGAACCACCATGAAAGTAACATGGCCACAGTGCATCATGCACCTTGGCCCTCTCAGCTTTGCATCCCTGCTAATTCCATCCACAAGTTTTTCCTGGGCACCTGCTATGTGCCAGGCACTGTTCCGGGCTAGGACACAGCAGGAGATATGTCAGACCCAGGCCGGCTCGCAGGAGCCTGGCATGGCCCGCCCACCGTGAAGTGCAGTCGGCTCTCGGTCTCCACCAGCACGTCCAGCCGCAGGGTCAGGATGTCCTTGGGGAAGAAGGTGGGAGTGGCTCGGGTCAGGGTTGCCGTGTAGCCTGTGTCTGTGGTGGTCAGGTTCTCCAGCCTGTAACTCGGGTAGCTGGGTGGGTAGAAGCACCAGGGCTGCCCCATCCGGGAACCCTGAGGCCACTGCCTGGCAGGCACATAGCAGCAGCCCCGGGCTTCACACTGCTCCCGGGTGATGGCCTTGTCTGGGGCACAGTCGAAGCGGCTGCCCGGGGACACATCACAGTGTGTGGGTGCTGCTGTGGGATTGCCACGGTGCCCTGGGGTGGGCCGGAGTCCTGGGCTGCCGGATCCCTGCTGGCGAGCTCGGTGAATCCCCTCGGGTTCTGGGGAGAAACGGTGCAGCTCCCGGGGAACCACCGAGATAGTGTGCAGCAGGACATGCCCCAGGAGGGCAGCAGTGACCAAGGAGAGGAGGGCGCAGACCCCGAGCAGGGGGCGGGAGCAGGGCAGCCATCTCACGTCCATGGCCGGTGGCACCTGCAGGTCCTGGCGGCCTGCTGAGAGAAGAACCAGGCTCAAGGGAAGGATGGAGGGAGCGGCTGGGACTTGCAAAGCAGCTTCCAGACATGGGCTTGTGACAAGTGGGCCCAGCAGTGCCCAGGGCTGAGGTGGGGTCGATGAGGAAGCAGAGCAGACGGGGATGGACGCAGTCCCCGTACTTGTCAGACAGACATGAGGGATGGAGGAAAAAGCGCAAGGAGAGAAAAGCCCCAAATCAGAGGCTGCAGAGTACCGTGCACCATGACGTCTTCCGAAATATTATGGATGAATGCAGTTAGAGTACCTATGAAAATGATTTAAGGACACAAAGGCCAGTGTGGTAGGCTGACGAGTGGACAGGAGGTCACAGCAGCAGAGTAAGCCCCAGTTCTGTAAAACCAGGCAGGGCTGTTCAGTTTTGACCATTGGGGTGGACTGGGAGTGCGTGCTCCTCCTCTGAGCGGCAGACAGTGTGGGCTCGATGCAAAGGCCTGTATTAGGGGAGCCCTTTCATCTGTTTGAGAGAACACAGGGAGGTTGCCAGGGAAGGCTGGCCCATGGAGGTGGTAGGGTCCAGGAGTCCCTGCAGGCTAGGGGAGGTCTGGCAAGGCCACAGGGCTCAGGGGGTCATCCTTGGCCGTCAGAGGGTCAGGGCCTCCCGGAAGCGGCCTGCCCTAGTGTCACAGGCTGGGAGCAGATGCCCCCATGGGTGTCAGGGCACAGTGGCTGAGCCCTCTGTCAAGGAAGCTCCCTGTGGAGGGAGGTCTTAGACACACGCAAATACTGGGAAAAAGCCACACAGCCGGTGGGAGTGGGCCTGGGTGCAGGGGAGCCGGGGCCATCACAGACACACACAGCCCACCTGGAACATTCTGGCCCCGGGGGTCACTGGTAAATTAGGTGCAAAAGCCAACTTTTTATTCACAACACTGCTGACCTCAAATGTGTGGGATTTTTTCTCACAGTAACTGACTGGACACCAGCTGGGTGTCCAGCAGTTCAAATCAACGCTGACATGAGCTTCCGGGACCCCACAGGTTAAGTAAGGCTCAGCCCCACATGACAACTCAAACTTCAGAAGCCGGTCGCCAAGTCCCAGGTTGTCACCAACAACTGTGACCAATCGGCTCATATCGGAGGATTTGCCCCCCCGCCTCCCAGATTAAATAATTGGCTACAACTCACAGAACCAAGCCAGAGGGCAGGGTACCTGGCCGGCATGATGCCTCCTTCCACCGCAATGTTCCCCAGCGGGGGCCTCTCCAAACCCCAACTGGTTTAGGGCAGGATGGACTGAATCTCTGGCCACTGGTGATTACCGGGTCCAGCCTCTGCGCTCCCCAGCGCCCACCCCGAAGCTCTCTAGAGGCCCCTGCCACAAGTCGGCCAGGTGTAGCCTATAAAGGCCATCCTCACCCCCAGTCCAGGGCTTTTAGCAGCTGTGTGCAGGACTGGGGCAGAGGTTTTCATAGCGGGATGCGTCCCAGCCCCACCTGACCCTGGCAGACACAGGACACCTAGTGATCGGAGGACTTGGGCCTCCTGCGCAGAGCTCAGAGGGCGCGGGGGTGGTTGGGGCTGGGGGGCCGCACCACCCCTGCTGCGGACTCCGCTTCTCGGACAAGGAGGGAAGAGAGCCTAGAACCGGGGGCCCGCACGGCAGGGCTGGGCAGTTAGCGAGCAAATGGGGAAGAGCTGAAGGTCAGGCGGCCCAGCGGTCTGCTGACCAGAGAGCCTGTCGCGCCCAGTGGGAACAGCGCAGCTCCCCGCCGGGAACCCGGCGTCGTTAGCCTCCGGTGCCTCAGTTTCCCCCGTGTGAAGCACAGCCTTCCCCAACCACACCGGGGGCGGCCACCGAGAGCCGTGGGCGCCCCTGGTCCCCGTCGGGCTGTCCCCGCGCGCGGACCCTGACCGCTGACCGCCGGTCCACCCATCGATCCATCCACCTCGGGCGTCACGGCTGCCCCGACCCGACCAGCCTTGCCGTAGGGGCTGCGCTGAGGGCACCGCGGACCCGGCCCTCCCGGCGCTCACCTCCGCGCACGCGCGCACGGCCGCAGCGCAGACCCCGGCGGCGGCCACGTGACAGGCAGCCCGCGCAGGCGCTCTGGGCGGGGCGCGCGCCCCCTGGTGGCGCCGCGGCGAGGAGCTGCCGGGGAGAGAGGCGCGGCCTGCGCTTGCCCCACGCCGTTTGCCCCCTGGGCGGGGAGGCCACGCCCCCCGCGGCAGCGCCCTGCCCCGCCCTCGCCTCCGGCTGCCGGCTCCCTGAGCGCAGGCCCAGCCTGGAGGACGCGCCCGTGTTCACGGTCGCCCGGCGCTGAGCCGCGCTCCGAAAAGGGAAGCACTGTCATCGCCCGCAAAGCCGGCTGGTGTCAAGACGTTGCAGGGCAGTCGCAGGCAGCCTTTGCTGCCGGGAGGAAACGCGTACGCTAAGGTGAGCCGGCTTTTCCAAGGCAAGCAGGAAAGCCGAAGCCGGCGCGAACCTGCCCCGCGGCGGCCCCGCAGGAAAGCCTGGAAGGGGCCCCGGCAGGGTGGGCACCACGGTGCCCGGCTTGCGGGGACTCGGGGTCCCCACTGCTTTATGGCTTTTGTATTTCTGAAATGTTTCAGAATAAATTCGCCTTTCTCCCATGTTCAGAAAACAACTTTTATTTTTCTGCTGAAAAGTCTGAAAGTGAAATTATTCGGTGGGATAGTTTTCCTAGCTCTGCAGAGAGGCCGCAAGGTAGCAGGTGCTCAGGAAGTGGGCGCTGGGGGGACGATGGAGGGGCCGCAAGCGGGCAGACCCAGGAGGCGGTCCCGGTGTTCGGTGGTCCCAGCTTCCAAAAACGCAGCCCCTGGGTTCGCACCCCCCTGGACTTCCTCCTGCAAGCTGTGAATCTGGATTTAACCCAGACTGGGAGCGGCAGGAGAAGGGGCTGACTATCCCAGGTGGGAACAGGAAAGCTGCCAGTAACGAGGTGGGAGGCGGGTGTTCAGTGCACCCCGCAGAGGCAGAGGCCAGGCTTGCCGTCGTACTCTGGCTTTTTGGGGGTCCCTTACTCACCCAAGGTTCTGAACTGGACCCAGTGTACCGTCACGAGGAGACACGTTGTTCCCTAGTGACCACTCACATGTGGGAAGTGGGGGCCTCCACAAACCCAAGTTTCTGTGGGAATAGAGGTTTGTACGCCCAGCGCGAATGGTGGGCTCAGAGGAAACGCTGGGATTTGACTTGACTGAGCTGCTGGGTGGCTAAAAAAGTTCCTGCAGTGCTGGCTTCCTGACAGCTCTCGGACAGCACCGTTCTCTGAGAGCAGACATGGCTTTCGGTGACACAAAAAGATTCCAAGTCCCTGATAACATACAAAATTGTATTATCTCCCCCACAAGGCAGCCTTGGAAGGTGGGGTGCAGGCTCCCTAGGAGGACCCAGAGGACTCCAGTTTGTTGGCAATTGTCTGGCTGACCTTGAGCAGGGCCTCCTGGAACTGGGGATACCCGACCCTCACGCGCTCCAGGATGGTGCCGATGGCGGCCAGCCGGTCATCCAGGCGCTGCTGCTCGGCCAGCAGCGACTCCCTGGAGCGGAACAGGAGCACGTACCTCCCATCCTTCACAGCCTGGAGGTGCTTCAGGCGCGTCTGCAGGGCCACGAGCTGCGAAAGGCTCTGGGTGGGTCAGGAGACACCGCGTCAGGCTATGCAAATTTAAAAAAGGACACCCACGGGCTCCCCCCCACAAACTTGTACTCCATGAAATGCTGCAGGCAAAGGTTCCCCAAATCGAGTGGGAGAGGCTGATAGGCAGGGTGGGGCCTTTTCCTTCCTCCATTATCTGAGACCCTGCCACGTGCTGGGGGGAAGGGGGGTGGGCCACACACTTCCCACAGCTGCCGGGTCTCTGCGGATCAGGCCCAGACCCCGAAGTCCCGTTGGCCCTCTCTGCTGCCCACACCACATCCAGCTCAGTAAGTTCCGCTGGGGAGACCTGGAAATCCCGTGCAGAATCTGATAGCCTCTCACTGGCCTCGTGCTCCCGCCCTGGTCTGGGCGTCACTGTCCTCCTTAGGTACCTTCATGGCCCAAGCAGGTGCCCTATGTCCTCATCAGAGCCGGAGTGGTCCTGCGGCACCCAGGCCTCCCCTCAGCTCCCAACCCCACTGTCTCCTGCGTCCCTGAGAGAAGAGCTGGGGGCGGAGCTCAGGGGGGCCCAGGCACGTCCACTCTGCTGGCCTCAGCCTCCAGCTGCGCCCTCCACCCGAGGCTCCCTCACAGCCTCCAGGTCTTGGTTCAAATGTCGTTTCCCTCACGTGACCTTCCTGGGCCTGCCTACCTGGCAGTGCAGGCCCCATCGCTCCCCGGCACCCCCTCCTCTGCTTTAGTCCCCACCAGAGTATCTACCACCATCTGACATCCGGTATATCTTTGATCACCTGTCCTCTGGCCCCTAGAATGTGACCCCCAGGAGGGCAGGGACCATCATCTTTTGTGTCCTACTCTGTAGCCCCAGCACCCAGGACAGTGCCCGGCCCGTAAAAGATGGAGACACCATTATGTGTTGTTGTAGATTTTTAGATAATAGAGATGAAGGGACGGTCACAGCCCACTGCTGTGACCAGTCTGGGCTTCACCGGGTGGGGAGAAGGCCTTGCCGGAGGACTTGCCAACTGCGGCTGCAAGGCGCAGACCCCACTGCCCGGCTCTGTGGCCCTGGGGCCCTGGCAACTGGCCTACCTGTCTCTTGAGGGCCACGAGCCGGTCCAGGTTGGCCCCGAGCTCGTCGGCATCGGACTGCATCGCTGACAGCTGTCCCTGCTTCTCCAGGAGGGAGCTGCTTACGCATTTCTGAGTTTCTTCCAGTTCCGCAATGGCCTGGGTGCACTCCTCGGTAGCCTAGGAGACAGACAGCATCATCCTGGGACCCTGTCTCCCGGTGATTCGGTGGACAGGAAAGAGTTGGCCTGGAAGGACCTGCCGAGAGCCTTCCACGTGCACTGTCCAGGGAGGATCCCCAAAGGATGGAGAGAGTCCTTGCCTCTCGGGAACTCTGACCTGAAGACTGCTGCCCAAAGGCAGGCATGGGTTGGAGAAAGAAATGGGGGGCCTGGGCAGTTATGGGGGTTGTCCTCCTGCAAGGGCAGGGGGACCAGGGGCAGCTGGATGGCTTTGTGCCAAGGGTGGGGGCAGGAGTCCAGGCCTTACGGGCTGGGGACGTGGACTGGAGAGGGTGGGAGTGCAGATGGCTGGCAGCAGGGTGGGGTTCCCTCTGCAGAGTCTCAGCGGGACCCGTGCTTCAGGAGGCATCCCTGGGCTCCGTCGCCATGAGGTTGGCAGAGATGAGAAGGGCCACACCACCTGCTCCATCAAAGTGGCCTGGGATGGGGCTTAAGTGGGTGCTCTCCAAGTTCCCATCAGCCCATCCCCAGCACCCCGGGGGTCAGGGACCTGGGCTCACTCCCTTCACCATGCTTCTGATGCCCTCCTCTTTCACGGGAAGGGCTGACCTGCGGCCAGTGCAGCCCTGAGCTCGCAGGGTGGGCCTTCTGTCAAACCGAAGGCAAGCTCCCAGAGAAAGGCCGGCACAGCAGAGTGGGCGGGTACCTGGGAAGCACCTGCTGACCTCAGGGGCGGCCAGCAGCCACTGCATCTCTACCCAGAACCAGCATGAGGGGCGGGGGCTCCCACAGAGGGGCAGCAGCTTTTGTCCCCGGCATAAGAGCGGGCTGGCTTGTTAGGTTGCCATCCCCTCTCCCCAGATGCCCACTGTCACTTCCGTCTCCTGCAGCTGACTCTAGTCCAGGGTGGGGGCAGAAGCAGAGGCCATGGCGTGAGTAGGGTGGGAGGCATTCATGGCAAGCTGGCCGCGGGACAGGGTGACCGAGTGCTTGCGGAGACACCAGCCTGTGTCCCACAGCTCCCCTACCTTGTGGGTCTCTCTGATTTTTCGCTGAAGCTCTATCTGCTTGTAGTGGAAGTCTGTCCGTGTGAGCAGTTTCTTGTCCAGCTTGCACTGCCCCTCAGCTCGGGTCGAGATGGTCTCTCTGCGGGCGACGGCCAGCTCCATGTCGCGGATCATCCTCTCCTGCTGCTTCAGCAGCTGCCCATGCCTGACCTAGGTTCACAGATGGGGGTGCTGGGAGGCGTTGTCTACTGGTCAGAATAAGGACACGCACCTCAGGACACGCAGGCAGCAGGGACATGCCGAGGAATTGTGGGGGGCAAGGGGAGTTGGGGGTGGAGGGCTGTGGTGTCCAGCCTGGGACTGGGCTCTGGAGCAGAGGGGACATTAGCCAAAAGAATGGGGAAGTCTGGTTGGGAGTTTGTGGCCCAGCTGACCATACTGTATCAAGCTTAATTGCTGAGCCGGGATAAAGGCACCATGGTTTTGTGAGATGGTAACATGCAGGGTCTCTGGAATCTGGGCTGGGGATTGGGTTGTAGTGGGAGATCGATGGTAAAGCTCAAGAGAACTTTCTGGAGTGTAGGCGTTCTATGTCTCTATGGCGGTGGTGGTTGCCTAGACATGTACCTGTGTCAAAACTCTTGCACTGGCCATTTAAAGTACGTGTTATTGTATGTGAGTCATACCTCCATAAAGTTGATTTAAAACAAAAAAGGAAAAACAGGCAAGACTCCCCAAGTTAAGTTCAGACTGGTGGTGGAAGGCCTAGCCCAGCCAGTTTGACACTGACCAGTGACAATAACCAGATTCTGTGCACTGGTGCACAGCTTGTCAAAGCGATGGTCGCACTGAGCGGAGGCCCGGGATGACCACAGCTTCTGTGATCCACGCGGCCCTCAGTTCGGCGAGGGGGCGCTGTTTGCATGCAGGCTGTTGCTGGAACTCCCTCCCCAGCTGAGAGAAGATGGACACGGACCTCTATCTCACACCATAACCAAAGATAAATCCCGGATGGAGTCAAGATCTAAGTATGTACAAACAATTGAAAAGAACTTAGGAATAGATTTGTGCAACTTCAAGCAGCGCTGACCTTCTTGAGCAGTACGGGAAGCCCAGAAGCCGTGCAGAAAAAGGGTAGAGACCACACAGTGCGAATGCTGGAGCATTCTAAGTGCAGAAGGACCCACCCAGAGCCAAGGTCAGCGTACCGGCAAATGGCTAGAGAGAAGCACCCAGAATGGGCACTTAAACAAGGGCTACTGACCCCGCAATGCAATGAGCTCCTTAAATTCACAAATAAGAAAACAGTAGTAAGAAATTGAGTAAATGCCAGTGCGCGCGCGCGCACACACGCTGCCCAGTGCCCCACTGGTAAGCCAGCAACCAAATTCACATAATGCTGAGAAATCCATTTTCACTGGTGGATAGTCAGGTACTCTAAAGCTGATAAACAAATGAGTGCGTTTAGCAAAATCACAGAACAAAGCCAATATGCAAGGCCAGTTGTGTTTCTGCATACTAACAATGAGGAATTGGAAATGGGAAATTAAAAGTGACCATTTACAATAGCACCAGAACAGGAAATACTTAGGCATAAGTCTAACAAAACATGTGTAAGATCCGGATGCTGAAAATGAGAAACACTGAGAAGTCAAACAAGACCTAAATAAATGGAGAGCAACACATTAGAGCTCCTGGGTTAGAAAACCCAGTGATGTGGAGATGTCAGTTCTCTTTAATCTGCTCTGCAGATTCAGGGCAATCCCAGTCATGATCCCAGCAGGGATTTCTGTAGAAATTGATGAGCAGATTCTCAAATTTTTATGGAAAGGCAAAAGATATAGAATAGACAAAACAATTTTGGAAAAGAACAATGCTGGAGGCACCACATAAGTATGGAACTCCAGAAATCAAGACAGTGTGGGACTTGGGGTGGGTCAGGCACAAGGACCACGGAACACAGCAGAGAAACAGACTCATGCAAATGCAGTCAGCTGATTTCCACAAGGGCATGGTGGCGTTCAGGGGGCAAAGGATAGTCTTTCCACTAAGTGGGGCTGAAACAGCAGGACATCTGATACAAAATTAACCCGTCACCACTGGAACCAAATACAAAAAATCAACTTAAAACAGGCCATGGACTTTCATGGAGAGCCTAAAGGTATGAAGCTTCTAGAAGGAAACATAAGAGAAAATCTTTGTGGCCTTGGGCTACGCGAAGATTTCTCAGAGGCTTCACCGACACGGCCCACCACGAACCGAGGGGTTGACTGGACGTGGCCAATACAACGAGTCGCAACTGCAGTCGCATGGCAAGTGAGAAAAGCTGGTCTCAAAATGCTTCATGCAGAGATGTATTTATGCACCCTTCTGGAAAAGCCGAAACTCCAGGAACGGGAACCATGTGGCACTGGCGGGGACTGGGGTGCGGCAGGGCTCACACTGGGATGCGAGGTGATGTGAGGAGGGGGGAAATACTTCCTGCCAGGAAGTGGTGGTGGCTGCATGATTGTAAGTCTGTCATAACTCAGGACTGCGTACCACAAAGGGTGAGCTTTTACTCAACTAATACTTCAATTTAAAAATAAGGGCTGGTTTTGGGATAACACCCAGGACTGCCGGGGCTGTGGGGACACAGTACTCTCAGGAAAAGAAATGCGTCGGACTTGTAGAGTCAAGAATTTTCATACTCTTTGACCCAGTAGTTGAATTTGTGGGGATCTAGCCTACAGAAACCACACACACACCCGTAGTAAGGGTGTTACTATAACGTTTACATTGACGAAACAGCCACCTGCATTTTCATCAACCTGGGAATGTTTCAATAAGTTGCGATATATCCAAACTATATTCTGTAGCTATTAAAGAATACGTTAATGTCCATATTATCGTTTTTAAGTGAGTTGCTAAATTGTATGTACAGTTGTATGTACTATTTTCGTTAAGGAATAAAATCACCAACAACCTGGGGGAGGGAGAGGGACCCCGGGTCTGCCAGCAGAGGGGCGGGGGTGACCTGCTGCAGCCAACAGGCATGCATGTCTTCTATGGTTTGAGAAGCCACTTAAAGGGAGGGTTTTTAAGCTTACCAGTAGCAAATGCAGGTGACCAGAATTCTTCCCTAACTCAGCCAGAGGGGCCGTTACTGAAAACGGCACCGTAGAAGTGGTGTTGAGTTGTATTTATTATCTGCTTCTATTTGTATCCTTAAGGCCTGAACCTTGGGCTCCATGATAGCCTGGGATTTAATTACCAGGCCTTTTTAAGATGATGAAAACCAGCCAAAGATGACAGTGGTGAGGACACATGGCCCCGAGGGAAAGGGGGTGTCTTTGACCCTTTACTGAGTGAGATTCTGTCCAGCCAAGTGGGATGCATCTCGCTGGTGGGTCGTGAGATTCGGGGGACACAGCCAGCCCTGAAATGTGTCAGAGGGCACTGGCTGCTGAAGCAAGGCTAAAATGGTGTCGCGTCGAGTGTCACCCACACAGCTGTGTGCGTCCTGGGGGGCCCCCGATTGTTGCAGTGCCTGAAGATGACCCTCACTGTCCCCTGGGAACTGCGTCCATGCTGCTGGCCAGCGTGGCCCGTGTGGATCCCACAAGGGCCGGAGCTGACCCAGGCCAGCCCCGACGTGACCAGGCGCCCCCACCCTGCCCTCCGTGCTGCTCCCTCCCACCCACCTTCATCCTGTGGATCTCAGCCTTCATGGCTCTGATCTCCGTCTGGCTGGTCTCAGAATCCACCGAGGCGCGCATCTCTTTTGCCAGTTGGATTTTTTTCTCCCAAAGCATGATCTGGTGTCTTTAAAGGTAGGAGACAGTGTAAGAGCTGGAGAAATTGAGGAGATTTCTTCCTCACGCTTCTGGGACTCGCTCCAGATTGGGAACCCCCAGCGGGGAGGTTGAAACTTGGGTCAAAGCAGAACCTCCTCGCAGTGCTGGGTACAGGGTGGGCTCAGGGCAGCACAGCAGGTGTCGAGTCTGGTGGGCTGTGGGGGCCTCCACCTTCCGGTCTGTGAGGGGTCACCCTGGCTTGGCAGGTGGCGTCTTTAAGTATCAACACACAGAGCACAGGCTTGGCTGTTCACTAGAAATGGACTTCTCCCGGCTGGGCCCAGGGGCTCAACCTCAGCCTCTGGGCCTGACGTCCTCTCAAGGTCCTGCCAGCCCATCCAGCCCAGAGCAGAGGGGCTGCCCGCCCTGGAGCCCAGAGCCGCCTGAAGCCTCCTGGGTTCCGGTGGAGGCAAACCATGGGTGGAGGGCGGGCACTGGCTTCGCCTTCTGCTGCTCCCTCCCTCCCCTCCTCTCCATGCTCCCCAGCACAGTGCTCGGGAACAGCAGGCAGCCGGCCAGCACCTGCCCAGTGCTCCTGAGGGGAGCCTGCCTGCGGCCCCTGTGTCCAGCACCCAGTGCGAGGCGGGGAGCAGGGGGCACTCACAGACTGGACCCCACAGGCACTCACTGCATCAGGGGAAAGCCCACTTAATGGCACCCGGGGTGGGGGCAGGGGTGGCCATCTGGTCTGCCAGGGTGGGAGGGTGCCGAGCGCGGCAGGAGGGAGCTGGACCCGCAGGTACTGGTGCAGCCGACTGGCTGCCAGGGTCGGCCTGACCTCTGCTGCGTCTGCCCCAGCCACACGTGGCTATGCCCTGTGTCAGCACAGGTGAGTCTTAACTGAGATGTGCCATGAGTGTGGAATGCACAGCAGATTACAAAGACTGAGTATGGAAACGAAGATTGTGAAATTCAAATTCCAGCGTCTCCCAGTAAAGTTTTATCGGAACACAGCCACACCCATTTGCTGATGTATTGTCCACAGCAGCTTATGAGCCGTGGCTGCAGGGTTGAATGGCTTCCACAGAGACTGTAAAGCTTCTCAAAAAGCCAAAAATATTCCCTATCTGGCCCTTCACAGAAAAGGTTTGCCAAGCCTCTGGTGTAGAGAGGTGGGTTGACGAAGCAGGACATGAAACCTTCAGAGGAACTGAGGAAAGTAAACACAGATGATAATAGATGACATAAGAGCCCGAATAGACCGTAACCAAAAGCTGTTAAAACATTAGCAAGGACCTAGGCCCCTGCGGCAGTCTAACCTGACATGTGGAGATGTGTTTGGAGGCGACAGGTCATGAGGATAGAGCCTCGTGAATGGGATTAGTGCCCTTATAAAAGGGACCCTGCAGCTGCCTAGCCTCTTTCCATCCACTGACGACACAGCCAGACACCTGCACCCAAAAGAGGCCCCTCACCCCAGAGGCCGGCACCTTGAACTCAGACTCCAGGCTCCAGGGCTGTGAGCAATAAATGTCTGTTGTGGATAAGCCCCCAGCCTGTGGTGGTATAGCAGCCAGGAGGGACTGACAGACCCTCAAAAGCATCAGGCCCACATGGTTTTACGTGTAGATTCTTTCAAACTACAAGGACTGGATGAACCCTTTGCTGCTCAGTGCCTGCAGGGCACATGATGTCACTCTGACATCTCCGCACAGGGCCTGCTCAGCGACCATTCCACCCGGACAATCCACGTGCACGTCGCGTGGGAGAGCCACGGAAAAGCAAGAGACGGCTTCAAAGGGGAGCAGAGAGAATAATCCCATTTTTGTGAAAAAACACAAATGAGAAAATGTATACACACGTGGTTTTCTGATAAAGGAAGAGAGTCGGAACTGGGTGTGGTTCTCCTCGCTGCGCGGCCATTGCTACCGTGCGAAATGCTTACGGTTGGGTATGGACCGCTCTTAGGATCGGGCACCTGTCAGCGTTACAGAGACACTGTGATTTTTCAAAAGTTTATCCCAAGGAAAGACACTGAATTTCCAGCGAAAACTGGCTCGGGGAGAGGGCAGGATACCGGAGCCCTGTGGGGACCTTCTGCTGTCCGGGGGCCCTGTGGTCCCAGCCACCTGCCCTCGGGGTGCGGCGCAGCCCTGGACTCACTCAGCCTCCACCAGGCGGTTCAGGGTGGCTGCCTTCTCCTCGCCCAGCTGGCTCAGCTTCTCCTGCATCTCAATGGTCTCCCTCTCAGAGGCCTGCATACAGAACGCCAGCGGCTGTGGGCGGACAGCCTCTGCAGGGCACCCCCCCAGCCCCCCACGCGCCCCCATTCCCTCTGCCCCACCGCCCCTGGGCCCGCTTCCCCCTGACACGCGCCCACTCCTCACTCCCCTGTGCGCCGCCCCCCCATGTGCCCCCGACCCCCGACCCCGTGGGCCCCCAGCCCGACCTTGAGCGAGCACAGGAACTCCTTCTCGGTCACCAGGTTGCCGTGTCTCAGCTCCTCGGAGCTGCTCCGGCTTCTGCCCACCAGAACGTTGAGCCTCTTCAGGTCGTTGTCCAGGCCCCTCATGTGCCGCTCGACCTCCTTCTGCGCCTTCTTCTCCTGCTCTATCTTGTCTGCGGCAGAGCGGGGGCCACAGGCCCTAAGTCCTCACCCGCCGGGAAACCTGGGCCCCCGAGAGTGGTAGGGTCCCTCCCTTCGGCTCCCCTCCCGCCTCACTATCCTTCTCGGTGCCCTGCTGGGCCAGAGGAGAGGGAAGGGGTCCAAATCCTGGCCCTCCGCGGAACCGAAAGGACCTCTGTGTGTGGACAGCCAGTAGATGGGTGGCGGGATGATGGCCAGCAAGCTGCCCTCCCCCAGGACACTTGGGTTCCTCAGAGGCAGGGACAGATACTGACACTCCAGGAAAGGCAGCCCCATGTGGGTCCCCACCCCTCCCCACCCCAAACCCCGGTGTGGGAGCTGAGAACAGCCGCCCTAACCTCTGACAGATGGGTTTGAGCACCCCCAGGGCAGCACGTCTCTGGGTGGAATCGTGCATAAGGTGTCCGGGCGGAATGGCCAGGCCATAGGCATGGCCTGTGGGTCCGCATGGCCCAGCTGATCTGCCTGGGTCCCTGGCGGGGGACCAGGTGGGACTGAGTAGACCTGGATGCTTTAGCAGGTGGTCGTTGGGGTGCATGGCAGCGGGGAGGGTGCCTGCCTCCCCACTGGACAGCCTGGCACGCCAGACACCCTTAGGGTTTAGATGCGGCCTGGGGCAGGACGAGCCGGGAGCCCCCGTGGGACAGTCCTCTAAGTCCAGCTGGAGAGGAGGAAAGATCCTCTCCCTGCAGCTCCGACTTTGGGGCCCCAGGAGTCACTCTCTCCCTGAGCAGGAGGCCAGCGTGTGCTGGCTGTGCTTCCCGGGAGCGTCCGTGCTCCTGCTCTGGGACCACTCTGCAGTCCGTGAACCTAAACTCAGTTTTTTCCATGCTTCTGTCAGGACAACAGCTGTTTGCAAAATGTGACGTGAGCATCGCTGTGGATCATTCTAAGGGCCTTGGGAGGTAAAGCGGGGTGCTCCACAGAGCGATGCTCTGCCCAGGGCAGTGGCCCTCTCCCCGGGAGCTGTGGGGTCGCTTACTTTCTATGCGGAGCTTCTTCTGCTCCAGGACGTGGGCCTCCTTCTTGAGTGTGCCCAGGGAGGCCAGCTGCTCCTCACGCTGCTGCGTGGCCTGCACCACCTCCTGCTGCAGGCGGAGCCACGTCACCTGGGCCCGAATCACACTGGTGCTGTGTTCCTCGATCAGCTTGGTCAGCCTTTTGACCTCAAGTCCCAGTGGCCCCACTTCTTCCCCCTGAGGGTGGTATCCGCCAAAGAGCAGAATGAGGCTCCTTGCTCCCAGAGGCCTGTGTCCCACGCGGGCTGCGGGGGGCTGGGGCCCCTGACACCACGCGTCGGTAGGAGGACTGAGGAATTTTTACCTGGAGGCACCAGGGCCCATCACTGGGTTCCTGCCCCTGAGGGCCCAGGCCACGCGCCGGGGACCCTCTGTGGTGGGAGATGGCCCCACCCTGCCACAGCCCTATGGGGGTGAGGGCAGGGTCAGGGGGGCCTCCACCACCCAAAGTGGTTTTGCAAGTTGTCTTTTAACAGCAGACTGTCACAGGAGGCCCGTGGTAGGTCCCTGGGGCACAGGTATCCAGACTGACATGTTGGACTTCAAGCCTCAAGCTCCTGAGCCCACCACACTTAGCGCAGTGGGTCAGTGGATCAGTGGGTCATTGGGTCCGTCCTGCCTGCTGCCTGTCTTTATGGCCCAAGGGCGGGCACAGAATCAAAAGAGGAAGAAAGTCTCATGCCAGGTGAAAGTTCTATAGAATTCAAGTTTTAAGGGCCGTAAATAAGGGTCACTGCACATGGCCACACCCATCCTCTCACTGTGGCCTGTGGTGGCTTTCTTGCCACTGCACCAGGGGTGACACCTTTCAATAGAGACCATCTAGCCTGCAACGCCTGAAATATTTACTACTGGGCTCCTGAGAGGAGGTTTGCAGAAGCCCCTGACTTAGAGCATTCTGCACACGAGCCATTTCACGTGCAAATGGGCGGGGAAGGGGATGGCTGTGTTCTCTGTGGGCTCATTTCTCAGGGCAAGTTCTTGAAATGGCCAGGCATAAGTATCGACTCGAAGTGGCCTCTCCTGGCCCTGGGATCTTACCCCCAGCTCAGAAACCATCTGCTCCAGCTGCTTGTTGGAAAAGTTAATGAGGCCTTGCTTTCTCTCAATCAGGACTGTGTGCCTGGAGATTTCGTTCTCACTGTTGGCGATGAGGTCGCTGACTTTTTTCACGTTGTCGTCCAGCTCGGCCAGCGTCTTCTGATGCATGTCCAGCCTGCAGGTGGTGTTTGTGATATCCAGGGTGGTCTGAGCAATGTCACCATCGATTTTGGAAAGACGGTTCACCTGAATTGGCAAAAGGAAACATGTCTGAACATTTGGGCTTCAGACAAGCTGGCTGGCTTATTGTTTCCTTGAATGCCTGGATGTTCATCTGGTTAAATCCCAAAACAGCGCAGGGGAGGAGGAGGTTGGTTTTCTCTCCATCTCAAGGTCCTGTCAGAGGACCTACTTGCTGGAACCCTAGTGGTGGCTTCTCACACAAAAGAAAGATGACACTGTTTCTTCTCACGAAACAAATGGCACACATTGTGGGGAGATGTGAATCACACAGGAACCCTTCAATCGTGCCATTCGGCCACACAGTTTGCCACCATCACTAACCTTCCTTCTGTCTTTAGAAACCCCCTCCTCCCACAGAAATGGAAAACAGGACCACACTCTACAATGTAGGCTTGTCAGCCGCCTTTTTTTAGGTAAATGTTGTGTTGTGTTCCCATGTCACACCACTGTTACCGGCTGTGCAATCCTCTGTCATATCTGTATGCACGTCAGAGCTGTCAGCACCCACTCACGGCCACACCGCTAACTGAGTGTCTGCACTGCACTTGACGTTGGTAGCTTTGGTGAAGAGAGCCGAGATGCCATCCCTTTGGGCCTGAAACTGGTGTCAGTGTTCCTATTCAAGTAACGCTGTGGCAAAACTTCATGACGACCCCTTATATTTGATGGGGAAAAATGTTCTTACATTTTACTGAAAAGCTGGACACAGTCCTAGAAAAAGAATATGCCACTGGCGGGCCACCCACCACCCAACGGGAAGGTCGGGCCCCTGGGGCTACTTGCCAGCCCTGGGTTCTGGGCCGGGGCTTCCGCCCAGGGAGAACCGCGGAGGAGCCGCAGGGCCCGCCTGCCGCCCTGCGGGCCTCACCAGCCCACCCCCGCCTCTTCTCTGGTCTCAGAAGAGATTTAACTTGGCGGATCCTTTCCTGTGAAGGCGGTTTATTATTTAAGGATATTATATAAGGATATCTGTGGGGATCAGGCTCACGCTGGGGACAGGGTCCCTTTCCCCAGGCCTGGCGCTGCCTGACCCTCCCACCAGCCCCTCGCCACAGGCAGCCCCTGCCATCCTCAGCATTCACGGCCCCCCAGGCTCGGCTCGGCTCCTCCCCTCCGTGGCCCTAGCTGGCCCTGTCCCTCGAGCTCTCTCTGACCCGCCACTGTGGGTGACTCTGCAGGGCACCCGCCATCCCCAGGTTTAAAGCCAGACCCTGCCCACCAGAAGCTTCCAGCATGTCAAGTCACCCAGCTCCCTGTGAGCGGGGGGCCCTCCCAGCTCAGAGTATGCCACCTCTCTGCCAAGCTCACCTGGGATCACCCTGCTTTCCTCTCTGCCCAGCGCTCACCACGCGAGGGGACTCCCGCCCCTAAGACCCCTTCCTGTCACCAGCCAGACCAGCCAGATCACCGCCCCAGCCACCTGTTCCTGCTGAGACCGCCCTGGCCTCCCCCTGGGACGTCGGCACTGCCCGTGAATTGTGTGGACCCCGGCTCCAGATGACTCCGTCCACCCACAGCCTCTGTTCCTTGTCTCAAATATGCCTTGACCCGCCTGCCACCATCCCAGGGGGTTTTGAGCAGTTCCTAGAAAGCGCCAGCTTCCAGGAGCTGGGCTGCACCTGGGGCGGTGGTAGTAGACAGTTAGCGGGAGCAGGGCTCCTTACTGCCCTCCGTTGGACTCCAGTGGTAGTACAGGGGCCGCCTCCGGGGGCGGGGGGCGGGGCCCCTGCAGCCCCAAGCAGGGCGGGTTCCTTCACACCCACCGCGCCCCTTAGCTTCCCCAGTGCCCCTGGCTCCCTATTCTGCTCCGAGCAGGTGGTCTGCCCCACCTCCCAGAGAAAGGACTGATGGGACTCCCCCGCCATCAGCCAGGTGGACAGTGGCCCCACGCTCCCAGGAGGACAGGTGAGCCCCACCAGCTAGGCAGCTGGTCCCTTTAGTCTGAGCTGGGCCCCCTCCTCACCAGAGCCCACCAGGCAACAGTGGTGACGGCTGACATTTAGGGATCACTGCCTCTGGTCCTTCCAGGCGCTTTGCTCTCATTTTAATAATCTGTGGGATTTAACCCTCCAGCATCTGGGGGTGCCTCACACCAGTAAGAGTGAATGCAGCACCCCGTGGGAGCTCCCCGCCCTCCTGCCCTCAGGGGGCTTGGGCTGCAGTCACACATGTGGAACCTTACGCACATCCGCGTCCCCATGCACACTGAGGCATGGGGCTGGAAGGCAAGTGTGGGGCCGTGGGGCCGGCCCTGTGCTGGGCTGTGCTCTAGGTCCTGTGCAGGCTGCGGTGACCTCCGCAGGGTCCCCCCAGGGGTCCTGACAAAGCAGGGGATGCCAGAGGGCGTCACCCACGAGGAGAGACAAAGAAGCAACTATTCAAGTGAGAGGTTGCTTTTCAGAGGACACAGGGCCCTGACCACAGCTCCGACAGCACAGGGGGGCCCAAGGGGGCAGAGGGGACCCCCCAGCCCGGGAAGGTCAGTTCATGCTCCAGGACCTTGGCAGGCAGAGGCTCAGGAAGCCCCACAATCCATTTAAAGTCTCCTACCCTTTGGCCCAGGGTTTCTGAGCAGCAGTTTATCCTCAAAAGTGGGGACAAAGGTGTACAAGTACATTTAGGGCCGAGTGTTTAAAACCAGAAACAACGTGAAGTGTGTAACAGGGAACTGTTAAATGAAATACGTGCATTTGTACGATGAAATGTTATGCAGAAATGAAAATGTAGATTTTTGAAGAACACTTAATGAAAACTGTTATAGCAAATATGGCCAAAAAGTAAAACACTATATATATATATATGCAGTGAAAAATTCATTGACTCCTATAATTATCTGTGTACTTCTGTGTCATATTTCAGTAGAATTAATGAAACATGGGTTGAAATAGACTTAAAACTCATAATTAATTGAGTCCCATGTTGTTTAAGGTGTGTGTGCACGTGTGTGTTCAGTTTTGTGTTTGCATGAGTGTGCATGTTTGAGTGTGTGCACGTGTGAGTGTGTTGGCCATGGTGTGCATGGGGATGCAGATATGCGTGTGTTCGTGTGTGTGCATGCATTTGGTTGCATGTGTAAAGATGAGTGTGTGTGTTTAGAAAAATTCCCAGAAGGAAATCCATCAAAATTTTAGGAGAGATTATCTCTGGATGGCGGGGTTACGATGTCTTACTTCCCTCTTAATGCCTTTCTAAATTTCCAGGATTTCTGCAATAAAGGGCAGTGTCTTTCCGGCTAGAAACAAAGAGTGAGGAGACACGCCGCAGGCCCTCTTGTTCCTGCCACCCTGTCCCCGAGGGCCCCCACCCCACATGCAACGTGCGGAGGGGACACACCAGGTTGGTCTTTTCCTTCCGGAGCTTCAGGATGAGCTGGTGGAAGTGCTTGGTCATCCTGTCGGAGGTCATGTGCTCCTGCAGCTTCTCCACGACGGCGGCGTCCATCTTCCTCCGCAGTTCCAGCTCGTGCTGGATGTTCTGGTGCGCAGCCTGCAGTTCGGCCGCGGTGGCCGTGTATTCCTGCAGAGAAAGAGTCAGAGGTGGATGCTGCTCTGGGGGCCACGGGGCACGCCCTGCTGGGAGGGGGCTGGCCGTACCCCGTGGGCCTTGCCCAGTGCGTCCTCTGTGTCCTGCAGGGCGAGCCGGTAGGTGTTGAGCTCATTCTCCAGGGCCTCCTGCTGGGCCAGACACTGGGTGGTCAGTCTCTGCGTCAGGCTGGCTTCCGTCTCTGCCCGGTTCAGGACGCTCGCCAGCTTCTCGTTTTTCTCCTCCTCCTTCGTGATGGACTTCTTATAGGCCTCGATCTCACTGTCCATGGACCTGATCTGATGCTGGCATTCGCTGCCGAAATTGAGAGAATAAAGCCAGGATATGAGAACACCAGTGCCCGTGGTTGTACCCCACTTGGAGGAAGCTCACCGAATGGGGAGAAATCAGTTAGGAAACTACCCCTCGTAATAGTAGCCAAATCTTGACTTTTTCTAGGGTATTCATAGTGCTATTCCCCATTTCAAGTCCAAGTCTGAAAGTCTTTGAGATTATGATCATGGGAGACCGAAGGGGAAGGAAGCCAGTGCATCTCAAAGCGCCTCCCGCCCGTCCTCTTTAGTCACGACGACGGTCCTGGAAAGGAAGCCGTTCTTCCGGCTCTACGGATGCAGACACGGAGGCTCGGACCATGTGAGTGGCCTGCCCCACGGCTGGGGAAACACCAGTGGGAGTCACTTCAGACTCTGCTGTTTCCCCCTCCACATCCTGGCCATGGAAATACCTGTAATTTACATCAAGTTACAAGTATAGATACTGGAAAAAGGAGTTTACACTTTAGTGTGTGAGGCGATGTTCCCCTTTCATTCTGAGATGTCCTGCTGTACTTTAAACATGGCTTTCTCTTCTGCACAGTCAAAGAGACCATCAACAATACAAAGGGGAAGCCTAGGAAATGGGAGGAGACATTTGCAAATAATTTATCTGATAAGGGGCTAACATCCAAAATATATAAAGAACTCATACAACTCAACACCAAAAACACGAATAATCTGATTAAAAATGAGCAGGGGACCTGAATAGACATTTTTCCAAGGGAGACATACAGATGGCCGACAAGCACATGAGAAGATGCTCCACATCACCAATCATCAGATGCTCCGCATCACAAATGCAAATCAAAAACCACACTGAGATACAACCTCACGCCAGTCAGAATGGCCACCATCCAAAAGACAGGAAATAACAAGTGTCGGCGAGGATGTGGAGAAAAGGAAACCCTCCTACACTGCTGGTGGGAATGTAAGTTGGTGCGGCCACTATGGAAAACGGGCTGGAGGTTTTGCGAAAAAACATTTAGTATTCAAAGTGATGAATGTGCCATAATTTAATTGTCCTCATGGATACACAATTAGGACCTTTCTAGTTTTCTGTTCTTTTTTCCTGATTTCACCAGTGGAGCAATAAACACATGTACAAATTTTAAAAAGGGTACTGGGGAGGTATGCCATGTCCATATGGCAGGAGACTCAGTATTGTTAAGGTGTCGACTTGATGCAGTTCTGATCACAACCCACTAGGCATTTTTCTTCATGACTGACAACCTCATTCTAAAATGTATGTGGAAATCCAAAGAACTGAGAATAGCCAAAATAATTTTGTGAAAGAAGAACAAAGACTTCCACTGTCTGATTCTAAGCTCCTATAAAGCTGTGGCTTCCTGGCGAAAGTGGACAAATCACCGGAACAGAAGAGAGACCCACACAGGCACATGCATGGGACCAGCTGTTTTTTGACAAAGGTGCCACCGGTTTTTGATGGCGGGTGCCACGGAGAGAGGGTGGTCTTCAACAGCAGTGCTGGGACAACTGGAGACAGGTGTGCAAGAAGAGGTGGGACCTCGGCTTCACACCGTGACAAAATCACCTTGAAATGGCTCACGTGCCCATGGAAAGCCACAGTCATAAAACTTCAGCAGACAACACGGGAGAGAAACTTACAACCCTGGGTCAGGCAGAGATTTCTCAGAGAGGACATAAAAAGCATGAAAGAGCTATGGAAAAAAATTAATTGGACTTTATCAAAATTTAAAACTTCTGCTCTTCAAAAGACACTGTTGAGCGACCGAGAAGACAGGCCACTGACCAGGAGAAAATATTTCCAGAACACACATCTGATAAAGGGTTTGTGTCCAGGATACATGAAGAACTCTCATAACTCAGTCGTAAGAGAAACCACTCACTTTGATGAGCAAAAGACACTTTACAGAAGACGACGCATGGACGGCAAATAAGCGCATGCAAAGGAGCTCAATACCGTTACTCAGGAGGGAAACGCGGGCTCAAACCCTAGTGTAATACCACGACGTGCCTCCCAAGGGCTGCATTTAATGGCTAAAATTAAAATGAGTGACAATACCAAGAGCTGATGAGGACGGGCAGTAACGGAATCGTGTATGCTGCTGGCGGGAAGGCAAAATGGAACAAGCCACTTTGGAAAACCCTGTGGCAGTTTGCAGTAAAGTGAAATATCTACTTCTCAGCAACACCCCCCCCCCACCCCCGCCACATGGGAATTTGCGGTGGGCGGGGGGGGAATGGAAACTTGTCTGCACCCAGAGCAGCACAGATGGCCACAGCAGCTTTATTCGGGATTTCCCCAAACTGGAAACAACCGGCCTGCCCATCAGCTGGTGACTGAATAAAGGCATTCCGATGTCCCCACGCAGGGGATCACTGCCCAGCAATCTGGGGGAGCCAGGGGGCGATCCTGCAGCGCCAGGGCAGAACTCCGGAGCATCACAAGGCGGAAGAGGGGGCAGATGAGAAGAGCCCCCTCTGTGTGAGCCCCCCACTGACGTGACGTTCTGGAAACAAAAGACCTACAGGGGCAGAAAGCAGGCCAGCATTTGCTGGGGGCTGGGGGCGGTGCCCGACATCCCCCGTGTGTAACGGTTACCTGCTTCTGTCCGTTTGCAGGAACTGCGCGCTGAAAAGGTAACTTGTACATAATGAATTTGTACCTAAATTATCCTCGATAAACCCGACTTAACCTGAGAAAGTTACTCATTTTCCTTTTTTAGGAAGCAGCAGCCTTATAGATGTCTAAAATTTGACAGTAAAAATAAGATGTCCAATTTTAAAAAGATACAGTTACCAAATTGCATGACAGGAGTGTGAACACTCTGGTGTAACACGTGCTTGGGCGGGAAAACACACCTGCATGTGCCCAGAAAGCTCGCAAACTGTCACTGCCACCAGAGGAGAAAGACAGTGGTATTTTTAGATCCTTTTCTCTGGTTTTCAAATTTCCTGTAATGTGATCACTAAACTGATAAAAATCATTAAAAAAAAAAACACACTTTAAAAACTTTCCTGATTAATAGATGCCGACTGAAAATACACAAAACAGACCCTGGCGGGTTCTAGAGGGCAGCCTGAGCCCACGGGGGGTTCAGAGGGACCCCGCTTAGGATCTGGAGGCAGCTGGGTGACAGATCAGCGTTGGGGGCACAGGGGCTCCTGGCTCACGCTGAGCTCCATCTGCCCCATGCATCTCCTGTCAGGAAGTAAGACAGAGGCAGATAATGGGGCTCCAGGGACCCTTTGCCGCCCTGTCCCTGAGGACCCCCCAAGTTAAGCACAGCACTGTCTTTGTGGTTTCTGGCTTGTTTTGAGAGGTTTCACATGAAATGGCCCATTTCCTTTGAATCCCTGACTCTCGGTGTTAATTCAGTCTCAGCTGTGGGTACTCACCTGTGGTCGGGACCCACTTTTGATCTGACGTTGTCACTAACATTGTGGGATGGCCTTGGCCTTTAAAGTGACTGTGTGGGGGGGACCTGTCTGTCTAGAGGGCATATGCTGGCTTTGCTTGGGGCTGCTGGGCCTAGACCAACGGCATGAGCCCCCTGCCTCATGGAGCCTGTGGAGGGACGGTCACCTGGCCTCCCTGAGTGGAAGGGAGGGACAGGACAGTGTGCCATGCAAGCAATCCCAAAGGGCCTCACCCACGCACCCTTGTCCAGGGACCCATTACTAACAGGGTGCTCTCTGCCCTTGCACTATGCCGGGTCTCCTGGGTGGCATGCATCCGTGGCAGTGATGGGTGCCACCAGCCAGGCCCCAGGCCTGAGGGAGGTCCCTGGGGGTGGCGGTGGTGGTGCCCATGCCAGTGCACTCCACACTGCCTCCCGCACTGCCTCCTCGTCTGTCAAATGTGGGTGGTGAGAGAGCCCCCACTGGGAGGGGCCATGCCAGACCAAGTGGGGCAGGGCCTGCCACACAGGAAGAGTGCGGCCAGATCCCACGCTATTACTGTCTTGCTCTGAATTCTACCTCTGACCCTGTTGAAGGCCCTGCGGATGAGGGGCTCCCTGCTGGGGACTGTAGACGCTCATCCTGTTCTCCCTTGCTCGGCCAGGCAGACTGCCCCAGCCCTCCACGCTGAAGGGAACTGCCCCAGAGGGCTGTCTCTGCCCTCGTCAGGATGTAAGGAAAAGGAGTCTAGAGGGCGTTGAGGCCAGCGTTTCTGCTTTCTAGTGCCGGAAGCTCTGGACCAGTCTGAAGCCCAACTGCGTGTCAGGGTTCCCCTGCATTTCTGGGACTGCACGTGGTGCCCCTGCAAACAGCCGAGACGGCAACAGTCAGCAGGTGCACGGGCCTGCAGCTAACCTTGCTCATCATGAACGAGACACATGGGAGCAACTTACCGTGCCCCCCGGCCCAAGAACCGGGACACTGGATTCTCTAAACTGTAGAACTGACATAAAATGAAGAGACATGCAAGGAAATTAAAAAAGGAGAAAATGCAGGATTCGGCCAGAAACTAACAGAAGGTATTACTTCACTGGGAAAAATCTCATGGGCATCAGAAGGGAGGAGGGGCGGGTGAGTAACGGGAAAGGGTCACCACAGCAGGAGGGGCACAGAGGGGGCTTCCAGGGGGGCCTCGGGGCACCTCCTCCTGCGTGAGCAGACCGCCAGGTGCCTCTGCCTTCCCTGAGCAGCGCCCTGTAGTGGACATGAATAAACTGGCAGTGTCCTTTGTGTCAGCCTCTGGCGAACCTGATTCCTGCACACTAACCCCAAGGGCACAGAGGCATTCTTGGCATGATGATGCCAGCTTCGAAGATGATGGGCCTGGTCCCCGGGAACCCCGTCCAGTGAAGGACCCTGCTGTGCCTAGACAACACTGGGTGCTGGCCTTGTGTCCCACGTCCCAGCCATCAGTCAGGAACATCACCCTTTTGTTCATTCTCTAAAATGGTCTACACATCATGAGTCGGCATTTGGGGTTTGGTGCTGGACTGGACTGGGAGTCATAAGTGATTCTGGCAAAGCCCTGACCTTCTGTTAAACTGTCCTAGATTCCCTTCTTCTTACGCATCTGGACACAGATGGCACATCTCTGCAATTGTCACTCACAGTTCCCATGGAAAGGTAGGCCTCACGCCTCCGAGTCTGATAGGTCAGCTGACCTAGAACCAGACGCCTTGTTACACGTGGGTGTTTTGCTAAAATATTCGCTGACCATTCCATGCATGCATATTTTAAAAACGCAATGTTGTGTTTTTCATCAATCAGATTGGCACAACCCAAAGGCATGGAAGCCCGCTGAACTGTCCTGGGACTTGGGAACACCGCCGTGGGGAGTGATGTCACAGCCTTACTGGGTGATACCTGTCAGACCTGCACATGCACGTCCCCAGACGCCTAGGCTGGTGGGGAATGTAAGCACAGCATCATGTAAATGTCACGATCCTGGACACGGTGCGGTGGCAACACGGTGGAAAAGGAGAGCAGGTAACCTCGGGGCCAGGAGGGAACCTCCCCACCAGAAGCGGCCCAGCGGGATGCTCTGTGGTGAAAGGGGAGGGAGGAGCCATCTTTATACTGTGGTTTGGGAAGCTCTCCTGGACACACTGTTGGTGAAAAGGCAGAGAGAGCACAGCAGAGAACCGTGTGTGCCTAGCACGTGACCATGGTGCGTGTGCGTGGCCTTTGGCTTCTAAGTCACAGGACCAAAAGGAAACGTCTTCCCGGCTGTACAGCTACCAGAGGCCACGCGGGAGCAGACAGAGCCGCGCCCTCATTCCCGTGGGTGGCGAGTCCCATGCCGCTCTGGCCAGCTCAGCGATGCAGGTGGGCCAAGTGCCCCCCGGGGGGTGCTGTGCCAGGAAGCCCCCACCTCGAGCACCCTACCCACTCTGCACGGCAACCCTTTACCCGAGTGACAGAAGGGGACTCGAGGAGGGGGCTTCTTCCTTTCCTTTGTGGGGAGGGGGGACTAAATTGGATTCCAGTCGGAACACAGCCCTGGCAGAGCAATCTCAAAGGGACGGCGTTTCTGCCCACAGGTGGTGAAACTGCAACCAGGCTCACCCTTGCCTCCCAGAGACAGATGCCCCGCCCCATCTCTTGCCCTCCCTGCTTCCCGATCCTCCCGGGAATCTGGGCCTGAAAGCTTTGCTGCTCCCGGTACTGCAGGAAGCTCGGCAGGGCTTCAGAAACACCGAGATCCTGGTGGACAATCAGGAGCTTCCAGGACGGACGCCGGGCTGCGGGGCTGCAGGTGCACCCCGGTCCTGGGAGACGCGGCAGGACAGGTGCTCGGTGCTCACCTGGGAGGGAGCGGGAGCCGAGTAGTCTGCACCCCCGCCCACCCCACGTACCCACGCATCTCAGGCCCTACCTGAGGGTCTCGTGGATGGTCCTGTGAGCCTCGTCGCGAAGCCTCATGCCCGTGAGGCTGGTGGCCCACTGCTGCAGGACGTGCCTTTTCTCCATGTGGATGGCATCTATTTCCGTGCAGGCCTGCAGGGCAGAGTCAAGGTACATTTCACTATGCTTGAAGCCCCAAAAGGAGGTCCGAGATCCCAGACTTTCTGGAATCACCTTCCTTCCCCTGTCCCTGGCCTTTATCATGAACCAATGAAAAATGAATATGAAATAAATACGGCTCTAAAGACACACCAAACAGCTGTGTGAGCCTTCACTCAGGGTCGCCATGGGAACGCGGTGGGGTGGCTGGCTGTGGACCCAGCTTGGGTGGCAGGCGCCCTAACTCCTGGGCTCCCCCCGGGCTGGGCCAGTCAGCCAGAGGCGGGCACCTTCCCGTGGCCCCCAGGCTGCTGCGTAAGAGCCCGCTGACCAGCGTGTGGGTTGAGATGCAAAGATCACGGCTGAATTCAGTCTTTAAATGTTTTGAACACCCTTCCCATTAAAAAAAAGTGTTTCCTTCTTTGCAAATTAGCAAAAAAGAAAGTAAGTACCAATAATCCTACTACTTAAGAGCTTATGATATCAACATCCTGCTGCTGTCTTCCTGTGTGTGTGTGTGTGTGTGTGTGTGCGTGTGTTTTTATGGAATCATATTCTACATATTATTTTGTCACCTAGAATTAAAAGTTAGGATACCATGAATGGGCTTCCACGTCAGCAAATATTTCTCCTCCTGGCGGGCAGTCCTGCCCTACACAGGTATGTCTACTTGGTTTAAACAAGGCCGTCTCCTTAGCACCTCTGCTGTTACACACAACGCAGTGCCCTGCTGAGCCTATTTGTCTGCCGGCGTCTGTGATGCGTGCAAGCTTTACCTGTGTGCACCTTTAGCATTTCCCTTGGAATGAAGCCCAGGTGGTGATGCTTTGGGATGGGGAGGGAGCTTCCTTCCCCCTTCGTGCTACCACATCGTCTTTAAACAAAGACCCTGGTAAAGACCAGCGGGCGTTTTCCCCGTGGGTGTGGGAACTCTCTCTGCTGCAGCTCATCTTTGCCAAGCCGGCAGGAGGAGGCCAGCGGGTCCTTTTACTATTCTTGGTCCTCATTTGTTCGTTCACTGATTCTATGGCGCCTGCTCCAGCCCCTGCTGTTCTGGGTGCAGGAAGGCATATGAATAAATGGGGGGCAGTCTGCCCTGGCAGAGACTGGTGCAGAGGAAGGCGGAGGGCACAAAAAGGGACTTCCTGGCACCACGTGCGTACCCTTGGTTGGCACAGCGTGGAGACACACAGGCTGCTGCTTACTGTCTTCCCAGGCGTCTTCACACTGCCACTGGCTCCTGCGGGAAGCCTGTCCTTCTGTCCTGCTGGGGGGTCCCTAAGCTGCCCCAGGGGGCGTCCCTACTCTGCCAGTCTTTTCTTTTCCTTGGAAGTGTCTGCTGCTGGTGGCATCCTCAGAAAGCCCTCTACAGCCCAGGATTTTGGACATATTCTTTTATTTTCTCCTGGTACATTTTCCCTATTTAAATGCTTGATCCCAGCTAGAATTTATTTTAATGTCTGGTATGAGGAACAGATTTCATTCTTTTCCCCAGATGATTAACCAAATGTCGCTCCACCACTGGGTGCTAAATTCACACCATCTCCATGGATTTATTATCTACCCAAAGTTTTATAAACGTTGGCTTGCTTCTGGGCCCTCATGACTCCTGTGGCCTTCCCGTCTATCTCTAATTCCAGGAACAAATCATTTTAGCCTCTAGGCTGTACAGTATTTAATATTTGGTGTGGCGATGCTGGGGTGACCTGCCATCCCCTGCCCAGGACTCTCCCGGGTTTTAGCACAGGAAGTCCCACGTCTCAGGAAACCCCTGAGTTCAGCTGGCTGCCCAGGGCTGGGAATCCTCCGAGGGTCCTCAGCCCTCCCGGGAAGCTGTCCAGTCTGCTACCAGCTGCGGTGGTGTGGATAAAGTGAAGGTTCCCGTGGCCAGGATTCCCACCTGGCCCTGGTTGGCTGGCTCACTACACACGTGGGCAATATGTCGTTATTGACTCTATATAAAGAGCCCTGCCCAGTGCCCTGGGCGACATGGTGGCAGGGCTGCAAGGCTGCAGGAGAGCAGAGCAGAGGCTGGAGTGGTGGCAGCGCCGAGGACAGAGGACCAGAGGACAGCCTTGTGGGACAACTGTGCAGAGAGACCCAGAGGACGGCTGTGCAGACAGAAGGGCCCAGAGGCAGAGACTGGCTTGCTGCATGCCGACTCGCTCTGAGTAGACAGGATTCTAGTGATTGACCTGCCACCAGGAAATAAAGTTGGGTATAAATCCTTTCACCCCAAGAATATTCTACTGTCATTTCTTTGGTCACATCGAATCCATCGTGAACTTGTCCAGGGCTGAAACCCACTGGAAAGACAGGTGAGATAACAATACAAGCCGTAGTGAGTGGGCGACTACCTCCCGTGTCCCCACTGGGGGTCAGCGGATGCTCTGGGATGCTTACGGAGACGCAGGGCTGGGTGGAGCTGTGCAGGAATGCTGTCTGGCACCGCATGGCGGCCACTATGGTGTGGCCCTTACCTCACTCACTGCCTTTCTGAGAATCCGGGTGTCCTCAGCCTGGGCACTGTACTGGGCCTCAAGCAGGGCGATCTGCTCCTCCAGCTGGTTGGCTCGGGTGGTGAGCTGGTCCACATGCAGGTCCTGTGGAACGAGGCGACAGGCACTCAGGGACCATGTCCACCAGCACAGTCCCGGTCAGCGGCTCCAGGCCGGCCACGGCCCTGCCTGGCTGTGGGATCAGGCAGGAAGTGCAGCTAAGCGCCTTTGGAAAAGCCAAGGCCTAGGGGCCCTCACATTGCGAGGAATTTGCAGAATACCTGTCTCCTCTTCTGTGCCTCGGCCCGCGTCCGCTCCACTTCAGACTTTTTCACGACTTGCTTCATCACGAGGATGTCGTCACGCACGTCTTGGTCTATGTTCTGCACCAAGAAGAGCTGCAGGGCCAGGCGCTCCATCTCCGTTTGCAGAGCTGCCACTGTGGAGAAGTGGGGGTCCGGTCCTGTGTCACCCACAGGCTCTTGTTTGGCCTGAAACCCCAGGAAACAGCACCCCTCCTGCCGTTCAGGGTGAGCTGGGAAACTGCTGTCAAACTAAAGACCGGCCTTTGCCATGAGTGACCTTACCACCTAACCAGAGAGACGAAGCTACATGCCACCTGTGCCCACAGCTGCAAGCCTGTGTCCGAAGATAACAGCGAAGTGTTCGCTCACAAGGCCCCAGTTACTTCACGGATTTCTTACATGGAGAGGTTAGCAGTCCTGGGTAGAATCCTAACTCTCCTAGGAGGAAGCCAGCCTGAGGGTGGGCTGACGCCCCGCCCCACGATGGCATGTGGGGTGCAGCACGACGTTCATCGTTCATCCAGCAGCCTTCGGATCTGTAGACTGGTTTTCTGTTTGGATCTATCCACTGAAAGAGGCCCGCGCTATGCCAGTGAGCCGACAGTCATCGACTGAGGCTAGCTCCCTAAGAAAACTGGGGCTCTAGCTCTGCAAATGAATCTCTTGTGAGTTTTGTTATTAGGAGTCAATTCCTTAGGATGTGACCCAGGTGTTCTTAAAGGATGTAGCTTAAACTTGAAAACAGATTTTTTTTTTACAACCAAGATGATCGTAAAAAAATTCTAATGCCAGAGAAGTCTCGCTCCTGTGTGGGTAAGAAGAATATGGGGACGGGGACCGGAGCGGTCGCTGGGGTGGAGAGAGGGTCTTCCAGGGGCAGCTAATGTGAAATGAGGTCATGGGTGGGTACTGGCCCAATGTGACTGTGTCCTTATAAGAGGAGGAGACGGAGTCACAGACACACAGGGGACCCAGGGAAAGAAGGTGTCCCCGTGCCAAGGAGGGAGGCCTCAGAGGAACAACCATGCCCACACCTGGCTCCGGAACTTCCAGCCTCCAGACCTGTAAGAAAAACGACCTCCTCTTATTGGAGCTGCCTGGCCTGTGGCGCTTTGGGACGGAGCTGGGAGCTGATGGATGCAGCCCCACCTGGACTGGGCAGGAGCTCGCGGACCTGCCTCAGGAGCCATGCACTCACCCAGCTTTTCTTTGTTGGCTGAGTAACCAAAAGTCACTATTTTGTATTGTTTTAATATAAGTGAAGTGAAGTCTGTTTTGTTTGAAGGACCAGTTTTCTCCCTTCCCCAAATGGCCTGCTCCTGTCATAGGCCACGTTTCTGCCGATGTTCGTCGCTCACTGGTTGACTTCTAAGGGCTCTTTGGGTGGTAAAGACAAGGCAGGCAGGATTTAAAGATGGTGCCCATCAACTTTGCCCCTGGTTTTACTCCTGTGATCATTTAACGTCACAAGACAACGGGGAAGTTACAGGTGGGCCTGAGCTGAGCAGATGAGCCCTCTAAAAGCAGAGCCTTCTCCGGCTGGTGGCAAAAGTGGGAATCAGAGACTCACAGGGTGAGTGGGACTGGATGGGGGTGGGGGGACTCTACACGGCTTGATGGCGCAGGGGCCTTGGGGGACGGGAGAGCAGCCCCCGCTGATGGCAGCGAGGAAGCAGGGCCTCAGCTGCCAGGAGCTGGATTCGCCAGGGACAGGAATGGCCCTGGAAGCGGACTCCCCGGATCTTCCCGTAACTCAGTCAATCAGCACTTGACTCTGGTTTTGTGATGTCCAAGCAGAGCACCCAGCCAGGCGCGCAGAGACGCAAGGGAATGTGTAAACGGGCTTGGGGCGCCCTGGCACACAGCAATGGGAAAGTGGAGCAGAATACAGGTTGCCAAAGATGTTTCAGAAGTTTTTCTCCCTAAATTGTGTTTGCCTTTGAACATGATAAACATGCTTCCTGATAGGTAAGTTTTATGTTGTTTTATAACCAAACTCCTCTAAAGAGGAGTCACACTTGTAAGATCTTCCTCACTCCGAGATTATACAAAAATAAAATGACCTTACACAGTTTTCTCATGCTCTGAGACCTTTGCTAATCTTGGAACTTGTTTTTGTATGGCGTTGAATAGGGGTCTTTGTATTTATTTTCAGGTGGCCAAAACAGAAAAAAAAAAGTGATTTAAAATGCAGCCTGTGCGTTTGTTTGCAGTAAAGAGCTAAACCCAAGGTCCTGCGACTGCTGCGCGCCATCACCCATTTGCCTGTTTCTCCCCCACTGCCATTCTGTTCTTACTGCTACAGCCTCATACCGTGTTGATACCTGATAGGACAACTTTCCTTTTCAAAATTCTCTTGGATATTCTTTGGCATTTAGTCTTCCAAGGGAACTTTAAAAATGCTGGGAGAATGGAGAGCTTTTTGTGCACTGATAGGGACTCATCTCCAGTGTACATTTGTGAAAGTGAATAAGGGACAGTGTGGCAGGGGGAATATGCAGCTACATGCATTAAAAAAAAAGAAAGTGTATTTATACATGCACCCTTGGACCTTTGCTTGTCTACGTGAAAATACCTTTAGAAGAGCTCACAAGAGCCTACACCACAGGCACCTCTGTTGGACTGGGAGCCGGGCAGGGGGAGACTTTACACTCCAAAGCTCTTGAATTTTGCATGATTCTTCTCGAAAATGAGTAAAAACAAGCTAAATAAATTTAAGTTCACCCAAAACATCCAGTCGTGGATTTCCAGTGGAGTTTGTGCTGGAGGATTTATTCACGCGGAGCAAGCACACTTCTATACTGTGCATGTTTGCATCAGGTAACATGGGAACTGTATTTATTTAAATTTGTTTTGCATTGTTTTATAAAATTTTATTGTTTTTCTTCAGATAATCTCGCTCCTTGTTAGATTTATTCCTAGGTATTACACGGTTGTTACAGCCATCATGGATGAGGAGTTTTTAAATATTATATTTCCTGACTGATGTTACTGGTATAGAAGGAAACCATAGAGCTGGTCCTCAGTTGCCTTATGGATCTGTTAGCTTTTTTTCACCAGTAATCTTGAATCTTCCAGGCAAACAATCATACCATTGGGAAAGAATGAGAATTTGGTCATTTCGTATGCAAAACCCGTACCTCATCTATCTTGCATTTGGAGCCCCTGAGACCGCGTGTGCGGACAGCGTGCCAACAGGCATCCCTATATTACTCCTCATTTTAACTGTCATTTCTCTGGCGCTTTTCCCTGAGCAAAATTTTCTTGTTCTTGATAAATACTTATGAAGAACTTCTTTTTTACCCTAGCTTAGGATGAACGATGAGTCTTATCAATCACCCATTTGGCATCCACCCAGAAAATCTTTTTTTTCTGTTTAGTCTCCGTTTAACTTATCAGTGTAATTCCTTGAATTAGTAGATGTCCTCATTTTAAATTGCTCCTGAAGTAAACCCTTCTGTTTTCTTTGAATACAGGTGTTTTTCTTTTCATTTGAAGATTGCTGAACCCAATATGTTAAATATTTTATTTAGGATTTTCACACCTCGTAAGCAGGACGGCGTTCCGGTTCTCTGTTTTTGCGCATTGCCAGCTTTTGCAGTGAAGGTTCCACTAAGTGCTGTGAAACAAGCCTGGGAAGTTTTCCCAAGCTTCTTACCCACTGGCTGGCTGACTGACAGGGGGTATGTCTGTTTCTTTTGGGGTTAGTAGGACTGTATTGTAAAATCTTCAAATACTAGTGCTTTTAGGGAAAATATATTTTTGACATTTTCAGTCTCTTCAGTGATGAAATCAGTGCAATGCATGGCTTTCTTGAAATAAAAGGTGTTTTCTCTGAACTGTCCTCAATCCCCATACTGTTGCTTGTGTTACATCCTTTTCATTCCTTGTCCGACATGCCAGAGGTTAATTAAGATCATTGGTTATTTCAGACTTGAAGTGTTTATCTACCAGGTCGATGTATTTTCGATTTTTTATTTTCTGCTTTTCAACTTTATTAATATCCTCTTCCTACTTCTTTTGGTTTATTTGCCCTTTTTTAGCTTCTTGAATAAAATGTTTTATTTTCAATTGTGTTAATGGAAACGTAGATACAACTACACAAGGTCGTGGGTTTAATCTGAGCATTTTGGGCTGCCCCCAGAGATTTTGGTACGTGGACTCTCTTTGTCATTAATTCCTAAATAGTTTGTGATTTCCATGTAGGTTGGATTCTTTTTTTATCCATTTCCCTTAAACTCTGAAGCCATCGCTACACTGTCATTTATATTTAAGATTTATGATTCTCAGCCCTGGATGCACATTAGAATCACCTGGAAGGTTTAAAAAATAATAATACAAGAAACAAATGATGCCCAGCCTCTCCCAGAACAAACAAATTGGAAATCTGGGCGGTGCTGGGCCCCAGGGGACTCGCAGCACCCTGCAGGTTCCTATAAGGTGCAGGGGGTTGAGATCAGAACTGAAGAACCACCCTGGGCGGGCCGGCCACTTTCTTCCTGCTGGAATCTGGTTTTGTCCCGCAGATACTCCAATAACCATTGTCCTTTACCTCTAGGTCTTAAACACCTCACCAGCTTTGTCTAGGCGTGCTTATTTTTTCCTCTGTCTGGCCCTCCAGGAGTCTTTACATCTGAAGGCTCGTCCTTCGTGACCTCCTGCAAATGTTTTCCTCCAAGGCCACTGGTAATGCCCCCGTCTCCTGTTTCTGTCCAGGGGTATTGGCAAAACCCCATGGATACTGACTTTCCCAGATTTCTCATCCAGGGCTTTTATCTCCTCCTCAGAATGTCCTGCGCTTTGCGCTTATGTTCTGAATTCTGGGGAGAATTCCTCACACTGGTCTTTTAGTTTACAAGTTCAGTGTTCAGCAGGGTTGATTTGTCTATTTGGTTAATGCCTTTTTTACAGTGATGATTATATTTTTAACTTCCAAGCATCCTTTTCCCTAATAGGTTGCTCTCATTTCACTGACACGACATCCTCTAAAATCTCATGCAGGATAGCAACTGGTGCAGGCTCATGCTCTCCTCGGGGTGTGGAGTCAGGCTGTGTCTGTGTAGGTGTCTGCTGTCTGTCCAGCCGTGCCCTCGGCTGTCTGTGGACTGCCGCTCATGACCCACATTCTGACGTGTAGAGTTAGTACTGGTGGGTGTCACCTCCCTCCCAGGTGAGGTGGGCCACAGTGGGTGCTCTCCAGTGGTCACCTAGGGGACAGTGCAGTGCCGGGAGCTGGCGGGCAGGACTGGCACAGTTGCCCGAATCCGTTGGTGTTGAAAGGGAGATGCTGTGCTTGGTCAAACAGGTTCTGATCCTGCTCCCTGGTGACCTCCAGGAAGGACACAAAGGCCATGAAGCTGTTGGGATTTTTCCAGAAGAGCCTCCCCGGCGGGGTGCTGGTGGGCACTCTCTCCCGTGAGTGGAGGGGGTGGGGCCGGGGGTGGCAGACCGCGTCCTCTCTCAGGTTGGTCTACATTCTGTTAAATCTGGAGGGTGCGGCTCTTCCTCAGCATGAATGTCACAGTCATCTCTTTTTGGTGTCTTCAGTTAATTTGGAGGTAATCAGGGAGAGGCGCTTAATTAATGAGCACTTACCCCCCCTCTGCAATCTGAAAACTCTCCTGCCTTTCTTAGGGCCCCAAACATTCCTTTCCAGCCACGGTTGGGATATGCATGTGACTGCTCCCCTCCGATTCTGTTAGGTCACCTTCCCCACCGCAACGGTGACATGGAGTCGATGAAGTTGGAAATCTAACAGCACAAAGACTAAAATAATCTGCAGTGTCTTGAGGAAGCCACTGTTCCCTGTGACCCACGACCTCTGCTCTGTGCAGGGGTGTGTTTCCCCAGGAATGGAGTACGGCGCGGGTCATGGCCCTGCCGTCTCATCTGGTCCAAAGTCACCCGGTTTCCCCCCAATCTGCCACCAGAGCCCAGGCACACTCCCCTCTTGGCTGGGCTTCTGGACACGCCTACCTCTGAACCACTGCTGCCCCCGAGCCCCAACCCGTTTGCCTGGGTTTCCCCACGGTCGGCCTCCAGCTCTGCCTCTCTGCCTACCCAGGACCTTTTAAGACTTTTCTGCCTTCCTTCCCTGAGAAGCTTGGAACCCCTAGGACAGGGCACATCTTGCTTTACTCAAAGGGGGGCACCCCACCGGGTCTCAACAATATGTGGGGATGCGCCTCTGGAATGCAAAGGTCTGCGGGGATGCCCCACTGGGTGGTGATGGCACAAAGGGACGCCCCACTAAGCCGAGATGGCACTTGGAGCCACGATGGCATGGGGGACCGCCACCCACCAGGTCGCGATGGTACACAGGATGCCCCACTAGGTGGTGGTGGCACGAAGGGATGCCCCATTAGGCCGAGATGGCATGCGGGCTGCCCCACCGGGTCGCGATGGCACGCAGGGGTGCCCCACTAGGCCGCGATAGCCCTCGGGGCCAGCATGGCACGCGGGAAGCCCCTCCGGGGCGCCAGGGCTCGAGGGGGCGCCTTACGCTTCTTGCGCTCGGCGTCGGCGGCCGCGCGGGTCTCGGTGTGGAGCGCGCGCGCGCCCTGCAGCTCCTCCTCCTTCTGCCGCCGCGCGCGCGCCACGGTCGAGTGGCGGTCGTGGCACTTCTCGAGCTGCATCTGCAGGCGGGCCAGGTGCTGCTGGACCCCGTAGAGATGCACGCCCAGCTCCTGCCTCTGGACGCGGCTTTGCTTGGCGGCCACGCCCTGCACCGGAGAGAGAGGCCGGGTCACGCGGAGCGCGGGCGGGCGCGCGGCGGGGGAAGGCTGCCCTGCCGGGGGCGCACCAGCTCCTGGAGCTCCAGCTGCAGCTTCTCTATCTGCCGGCCAAGGTAGCTCTTCAGGGCGGCCTGGAATCTCATCATCAGGGGCTAGAACAGTGCAAACACATCCGGTTACAGGCCTGCCCGTCCAGCCAGAGGTCCCACCCACGGCTGTCCCCGGGGCGGCAGGGACGGCCTCGGTGCCGGGTGCCCCCCGCCTCTGCTCGGGATTCTCCGCCTGGACGTGGGCCTCGTTGCCCCACGGGGCCGAGGGGGCTGCTCCCGGAGGAGCGCTCAGCCCCCAATCCTCCCCACAGTGCTGGAGACCCAGCTGTCCCAGCGGGTTCATCCAATCAAGATCTGCCTTCCCCACCTGCCAGACGGGTGGGGCAGAGGGATTCATAACCAGGTGGGTACACTCAGGGCAGTGGCTCTCAGGCGGGCGCAGTTTTGCCCCCATCCAACGCCCAACGCCTGACAATGTCCGGAGACGTTTCTGGCTGTCACAACTAAGGGGAACTACTGGCATCGGGTGGGTGGAGGCCAGGGATGCGTTATCCTCCTCCAGCGCCCAGGGCCGGCCCCCGAGGAGGGCATCTGGCCCAGACGTCAGCAGGGCAGGGGCCAAGAAACGCGGACCTCGGGGTATGGCCCAAAGGGAGCCTTGCTTTACAAAGCAGCAGAGCAGTGAGTGAGCCCGCGAGACGGCGCAGCGTTTGGGGGAGGGCCAGGGGGCAGAGGGCAGAGCAGGGCCTACGCAGCAGGCCAGAGCGCATCTCTAAGTCACTTCACCTGTGCAGGGAAATGCACAGCCTGAGAATCTGCTCTTACGTGGTCCGGGTCCAAAACCACCAGCCGGGATCCGTCTTCCTCAGCTTCCTCACTCCCTTCGGACTGCACCCTGTCCGCCACCCCGTCCTCGGCCGGGCTTGACTGCTGGATCCTGTCCAGGAACACAGGCAGAGCTGCCTCCCTGGGGTGGGCGTCGGGCTCCTCCGGGGGGGCGCCTGGGGGGACAGCAGGCATCACTGGGGACTTAGCAGATGCTGATAATACCACTCGGGGGGAGTCGTCAGCCAACCCACGCAGCCTGATGGAAAAGCATTCGGAAGTGCCAGTTACAGGGTCTTACGTTCATGGTTCTTCTGTCGGTGATTCAACTTATTCTCTGTAAAGGATTGCATTTTAGAGGTAGACAAGAAGGCAATATATTTTATAGATACTTTTTTATACATAAAGAAAAGTGGCTTCTTGCTTCTGGACTGGGCTGGCAGTTTTCTAGATGGGCAACAGCTGATAAGCCTGACCAGCAGTATCAGTGAGGCTCCGGGTTCAGCCTTCCCACCTGCCCGAGCTGGAGCGGTCCTGCCCTCTGTGCACCCCGCCTAGCTGGGTGCTGCCCTCATGCCCCTGGGAGAGGCGGGAGGCTCTGCTAGCCGGGCTGTCGGTGGACTCGGTGTGCATGCAGGAGGAAACGTCTGCCTGCTTTCCCATGTGCACAGCGCTAGGGCCCAGGGCCCAGTGGAAAGGAGGGCTGTGCTGGGACAGCCTTGGAAACTCAGCAGACAGGCGCACGCTTGCAGGGCTGTCCCTTCTGGGATGCTGGGAGGCAGTGAGGCGTGGTCAGGGGCCCTGGGTGGGTCCGTCATCCGCTTTCAGTCCAGGTCGTTATTTCATGACTCTTAGGGACATTGTGAAATGGAGAATGGTTCCTAGCTCATCAGGTTAGTGTAAACATTAAATGAGATAAAAGAGTATAAATGCTCATAAATGTTACCCGTAGCTGCCAGAAATATTTTTGCTTTTAGGCTCACAGCTGAACAGGAAACTAGATAACAGGTGGCCAATGCATGACATCCCTTGCGCAGAAGGGGACAGGCAGGGGCTCATCGCGTGGGTACTGCAGCCCTGGCAGGTGCCGGGTACCTGGCTCATCGGAGCCCAGGGGTGAGATGCTGCTCCCCTGGCTCAGTCTGAGGTGGTCTTGTGCCCCCAAAGGAAAAGCCTTCCGCTGGAGCTCTTCGTGGGATTTCGTCTAGAGCAAGAACAGCAAAGCAGGAGAAAGTCATTTAGACATAAAAGTTATCTGGCCTTTGCAAATGGTCAAACGGGAAAACATCTACCCCTACCCCACGAGGCATCCAGGAGTGGTCTCTGACCGTCTAGATCTGTAGCAAGTGTAAACGCTGAGGCACAGGTCTGTGTCGGACATGGGCTCCTTTACTCCCAAATGCTTATCTCCCCATGGATGGTGAGTGCCATCTCTGGGCATCCCCTTTACAAAAGGGCGCTACAAAGCCTCAGCCCCGGGCAAGCCCCAAGAGGGCAGTTTCTTCGTCAAACCATAACACTTTAAGAATATTTTGATAGGAAAATATTTTCCTTTGATAAGAATGCCTGGCTCCATTTTAGCTTTAAAACAGATTCTTGCAGGTATTGTTGGCAATAATCATTGTTGAGGATGAACTGGTGACTATTACCACCAGCAGACAATGACCCCGTACAACACCTCTGCTGGCACAGACGGGTCTGTTATCTGCAGGGGAAGCAGCCTCACAAAGCTAAGACTGCCTGACAGTCACATGGCCCGCCAACAGCAGGTTCAGGTTTGGGCTGGACCTTCTCAGATGATGCCGACTCTAGAAATGAATTTGGAAGCATCCAGACCCACAGTGACATCACAGAAGCCCGGAGTTGAAAGCCCAGCTCCTGCCTGATGAGAAGTGGTGTGAGGAGGGTCACTAGGGGCTGGGAAAGTGCCGTGTGGTTTGCATCCAGGGGATGGATCGAATTAATAACTGTATTAAGGATAATGAGGACCAGGATTCTCACTGTTGCAAACAGAATTACAACATGGAAGGGTTGAGAACCGGGAGGGCCCTGCAGTGGCTTGGAGTTAGAGAGGTGTTGATGTGATGAGCTCCATGTGTGTGTGCCGTGTACTGTGAGGGCCTGGGGACTGTGAATCCCCAGTGGCACTCAGAACACCTAACACCCAAATCTTAACTTCTACATTTTATTTTCCATGAAAAGCAACCAGCTCCCGGGGAATGTCTGATTCTGGTGCAGGGGGGTCTGTGCCAGACAACAAGAAAGTGCTCAAGGAACGATGGCAGCCAAAAACAAGGAAAGAAAGGCTGACGTGTGTGTGTCAGAAGGACACAAGGCCAATTTAAATGGGCTCTCGCTGGCCAAATTGGGGACGATTTGAGCCTCAGTATAAATGACAGTAATGATTCTAATCTAGCAAATGAAATGGGACATCATGAATCCATAGATAGAAGCTAGTATATGAATGAACTGAAAATTTAATGAGGAATGGGACATTCCATGGCTTCAAATATCCTCTCCATGTTTATCTCCGAATGCAGATTTACTTTAATATTGAAAACCAATCAATGTAACCACCAAATTACCAAACTAAAAAAGAAAAAACACACAATCATCTCAATAGACACAGACGTTGCCTTTGACAAAAGCCAACATCCTTTCATGATTAAAAAGAGTTAAAAAAGAAACAAAAAGAACTAGGAACAGAAGGAACCTGACAAAAGGCATTACAGAAACCCACAGCCACCATCATACTTAAGGCTAGAAGCCCCCCTCTACCAGCTGGAACAAGAAGACAAGGACGTCCGCTCTCACCACTTCCCCTCAGCATTATACTGCGGGGTCTAGTCTGCGTAATCAGGCAAGAAAAAGAAATAGAGAAAATCCAGGTTGCAAAGGAAGTTAAGCTGCCTTTATTCACAGACAGGAAGGTCGTCTTTGAAAAATCCTATGGGTTCTACAAGAAATGCTATTAGAATTAACACGGGCACTTAGCAAGGTTGACAAATATAAGACCAAATACAAAAATCAGTTGTATTTCTCTGTACAGGGTAGTAACAAGCAACTGGAAAAAGCAAAATAGTTAGGGATGAATCTGACAAAAGATGGGCAATGCCCGCACACATTGCTGAGAGAACTAAGAAGTCCTAAAAAAAAAACTGGTGCTAATCTGTTGTGATTTTCCCCTCCCATTTGAAACAAACAAAAAAAGCACCATCCCACGCAAATTTTTTTAAATGTGAAGGGGTAAAGGGTGCTTCACAGAGAAGGATGGCCCTTTTTTCTTTCGTGAAGCGATCCATACTGAGATCACTGGTAAGTGGGACAAAGTGAAATCAGGTGCCACCTGATAGGACACCAGGAGCACCTGCAGCCTTCTGAGACACCTTTGGCAAAGGATGGGAACCCAAAGTGCATCGTGAGGAAACCCCTGGCAGAGCAAACCGAGGGACATTCCACAACACGGCCTGTGACCTCTCAGAGCACCAGGTCATCAAAGTCAAGGAGAGATTAGGACTAAAGGCGACACGTGACCTGAACTGGACCTCTGCTCTAAAAGATGCTGTTGGGACATTTGATGAGTGAGGCCTGAGGGTTATTTGGTGCTGTAATGAAATGTCCTGATTTTGGCAGTTACATTGTGGTTGTTTGTGGGAAGCGCACTGAAGAGTCTGAAGGCCGGGGAGCATCAGATTGGCAGCCTGCTCACCAGGCTTAAAAAAATTAGAAAAAAAAAAACCTCTTATACTTCAACTTTTCTGTAAGTCTGTGCTTGTTTAAAAAATCAAAAAAAGAAAATTATAAGAACATAACTATTGTCATTATAATCATTATTATCTAGAATTGCCCTGTCCAATAGGGTAGCCAGTAGCAACAGGTGCTTATATAAATTTAATTAGAATCTTAAAAATAAAAAACCCAGCTCCCCCACCTCCCTGTGCTTGTAGCCCATGTGACGAACACCTACCATGCTGGACAGTGCAGATGAAGGGCATTCCCAGCTCTAGACTAGAAACCTGGATGCCCCCACGTGGAATGCCCCCAGCCTTGGGTCTGGGACCACCGAAGGCGGGTCCAGGAAACCCTGGCATTCAGTAGTGGATCCTGGGACCTCCGTGTGCTAAGCAAGTTCTAACAGGGATCCCCATTCATATGTCTAGCCGCCCTGCGTTCCTCCCTAGGGTGACAAGCCCATGGGCAGTAAAACAAACCCCAGCACTGCTCACCGATTCGCCGGCGCTGGCTCCGGAAGCATCCTGGCCCATGTGCTCAGAGGAATCTGATCCTTGCTGGGATGGCTCAGTGGGGCTGACCCCGGCCCCTCTGAATTCGGACGGATGGGGGGCCTCTCCGCCTGCAAGCCCAACCCTCTCATCCGAGTATGCGGGGCTCAAGTCTCCGGGCTCTTCCCCAGGACTGACGTCTGTAGAAGCCGGTTCCACAGAACTGACTTGTCCTTCAGGAGACGTGGATTTCATCTCAGACTCCATTTCCCCTTCAGATTTGGCCTCCTCTCTCGTAGCCTCTTCCCAGTCATTTTCCATGTCTTGAATTGGCATTTCTCCTTCAGCTGTGATGTCTCCCTCTTCCCCATCGTTTGTTGCGACTTCCCCCTCAGAACGCTGTGTGGCCCCAACAGCTTCGTCATTGTTCCTGTCGCTGCTGTCCTCTGTGGGTGGCACCTGTAGCCATGTGGCGGGAAGAAATCAGGACACGAGAGTAAAGCTCTTGTGAGGTTTTCTTAATAGTCTAATTATACCAATGGGGAAACTGCTTCTGTACACTTCTGAGTTGCTGAGAGATTGTTTCATGTTTTAATTTACCTGGGCTTTGCTTTTTTTTTTTTTCCGTTTTGTAACTATTTTGCCTCCTTTGTTACAGGAAATGAGTCATGGAAAACTCAGGGGATCTAAGAGCAGGGTCTCTGTGGCATTCCTGACTAGCCACCAGCACCTCAGAATGGGCTAGAAGGAAAATGAGTTTCTCTGCAACAGAATTGAGTCTGTTCTCGTACAAGGTCATAGGGTCACCCTGAGGAAGTCTTAATTCTCTTTTAACTCTTAGTAAGTACAAGCCCGGAATGGAAGCTTTACCCTGTCGCCTTCATTGTCCTGGGTGTCCCCTCTGTTCTGGTCTTCCTCCCCTTCAGAAGTCCATCTGTCTTGCAGGGGGGACCTGGTTGCACAGAAATAATGTAGCAGTTTCAAAGGAGAGCATTCTTTTTCTTGGCCTCCTCACCTCCCTGAGGTCTGTATACAATCTGTTTATTTGCTATTGGTCTGCCTCCCTCCTAGGCCACCAGCATGACTGTACTGTGTCACTAACCCCAGCACTAGATCATGCCTGGCATGTGGCGGGAGGGCCACCAAGAGTTGCTCTATGAATGAATGAAAAATAAAATTATTGAAACATGAAAGCCACAGCACAAGTACATCAGGACAGAAAAGCCACCGTAAATATACTTGTGTCTGTAACTAATCTGGGGAAAGGAAATAGAGTGAGAGAAAGTTGCAGAGAGGACAAATATTCTAGAAACTCTTGGGTTAGTTTCTCCATGATTTACATAGTGCAAGAATATCATGATTTACATTCTTAAATTTTTTTTCTAATTAAAATACAGGCTAATTTAAAAAAAAAGTCAAACTGATACAGAAATGTGTGACATAGACATTCCCCTGTGACTTTCCCTCCCCTTCTCAAGATAACCACTGATAATAGGAGGAGATTTAAGGGTATATTCTTTCAAATATTTTCTGTGCCTTTTAAACACCCCCCCACCCCCAATTAGAGACCACACTTTACACACTGTTTTCCATTCAGTCTTTTCATTTAATGGAACTTGGACTTTTCATGTCCCTCCTATAGACCTACCTTTAAAAAAAAAAAGAAAAAAGAAACAATACAGAAGCATCTCAGGTAAAGGTCAAATTCTTTCAAATAGTTTCTAGCGTTTAAAAAAAAAAACGGATCACAAGAGAGCAGAGGCCAAGTGGCAGGATCTTTCCGGACTACCAGCCCTCCTGTACGCTGGGGACAATCACGCAGGGCTTCCTGGCCGCGGGGACCCCTGGCCCGGGCCCCCCCCCGCCCCAAGCCTCCCGCCCTTCCAGGAGAGCGTGCGGGTGGCGGGTCTCCGGCGGCGCCCAGGCCGCGGCAGGGACGGCCCAGCCGACCCAGCCCGGGGAGACCCCCGCTCTGCGCCCCGCGGCGGGGAGGGCCAACCCTGTATAGTTGCTATGGTTACCGCGGGGCTGCGGGCCGGGTTTCAGAGAGTGGAGCGCGGGAGCGAGGGGACAGAGGGAGAGGGCGGGAGAGGACAAAGGGACGCGAGGTGAGGAGAGGGGCGCGCCGCGGAGAGGTGCCGGGCAGCGCGCACGGCCTAGAGCGCGGGGGCGGGGGCGAGGGAGAGGAAAGGCGCCTGAGGGGAAGGGGCGCCCAGGGCGACGGCGGGGGGTGCGGGCCGCTGCGAGTCCCCGTCCCTCGCCCGCTTACCCGCCAGCCCCGCCGCCCGGCTCCATCTCTGGTTGCTAGGCGACGCCGTCAACATCCGGCGGCGGGGACCAACGCGGGAGGGCGGGGCGGCCCGGGCGCGGCTGCCTTGTGCCAGTTCTGCGCCCTGGAAACACAGAAAACCTAAGTATGTAAACGGACTACAGGATTAATATGTATTTTCTCCAGATCCATTTCTGAGCCCGAGCTCTCCCCCGCCTGGCTCAGCTTCTGTAAAGCGACAACCGTGTCAAGTGTGCGTCCAGCCGAGCAACTCCGATGTCCCAGGGGACCGCGCCGGGCACCCGAGGACCTGGGACCGCTAAGTGCCCCGAGCGTGGCAGGCGGAGAGGGGGGCGCGAGGGGCTCCGGAGCCGGCTGCAGCTTCGGGGCGCCGGGGACCCTACCCTGGTGCCCACCCATCCATTGCCAGACCTGGGGGGCTCGGCGTCCCCTCCGCAGGGGTCCTGCGAAGGATCCTGAGCGGAGGAGGGAAGCCCAAGGGCCTTGTGGTGGGTGTTGTTCCCTTCCTACCCCAAAAAAGGAAAAACCTAAATGCAGAGGGCTGGACGGAGCGGACGAACGCGCACGTGGAGCGTCCTTGGGGCCCGGCCTTCATTCGGGGGGCACGGGGCTCCCGTCCGGGGCAGAATCCCCGGGCGGCGGGACCTGGGGCCCCGGTGGAGGGGCTGGGGAGCTGGTCGGGGGCCGGGTGGGGAGTGCAGGCTGGGCCTGGAAGACGGCCGGGGCGGGTTGGCCCGGTACCTCGGCCCGGAGGGTCTGGGAGGACCGGGGGGCGGGCCGGGGGCCGGGCCTCTCCGCGCGTCCCCGCCCCGCCGCGCCTCACTGGCGGCGGCGGCGGCGGCGGCCCAGGAGCCTGCGCGAATCCGGCCCCCGCTGCGGGACCCGGGTGGGTATCTGGGCCCGGCTGGGGGCTGCGGGGGCGGGGTCTGAGGGGCTCGCGGGGCACCAAGCGGCGCCCCCTCGGCGGGAACGGGGCCGGGGCCCGCGGGGCGTGTGTGCCTGCAGCGGCGGGGCCGGGAGGGGCCGGGGTCCGGCCGCAGCCCCGAGAAGTGCGCGGCCCGGGCGGGAGGGGCTGCGCGGGGGCCGCGGATCCGGCAGGGAGCGCCCTGGGGACCCCTCCGCTGCGGGTGCGCGCGTCCCGGGCAGGGAATGCATCCAAATCGGGGAGACTCGGTGTCCCCTGTCTGGAGCCAGGACCGGAGAACTTAGGTCTTTGTCTGGCTGGGTCGCCAGAGCACGCGAATGCCAACTTGTGGGGGCCGCCGAATGCCGACGGAGCCCCCCAAAGTGTGCTTTCTCCCCAGCAGCACGCGTGCTCTTTCCGTTCGTGGGCCTTAGGGCCGGTGGTCTGGCTGTTCGAGAACCTCGTGTCAGGAAACTCATTTCCTCTAGGCCTGGGCTCTTCCCTCTTGTTCTTCACTCAAAAAAAGAAAAGAAAAGAAAATGGAATAGGAAGGCAAAAAATACGCAATTTAAGGTTGCTAAATATAACCCTAGGGAACCCTGCCAGAAGTGGTTGAATCTTGAAATCCTGTTTTTCCCCCACTTGGAAGTTGGTGTCATATGTTGGCCACAATCTAGCTCAGGTTCTATTCAGAAATAGAAAACGTCACGATGGGATCCCTTTCCTCCCTGTGAAGTTTGCTGCCCGCTCGAGGTCATCCGAGCCCCTGTGCCCGGTCCTGCAGGCCTTTCTCCACCAGCCGTAGTCAGCAATTCTTGGATCCCGAAAGAAGAGGGAAATGGTTCTCAAAATGGCCATGTGATGGAGCACATGGTGCGAGGCCCAGATTCGAGAATTCCCTTCCCAGTCTGTTCCCGGCTAGCCTGAGAATTAAAAAATGCATGTGTTGGTTTTAGAAATTCCTCATTAAAAACATACACATTTCATTGGTGAGTATTAAACCCTTTTAAGAACGTGAAAGTTTTTGCAAAGGAGGGATTATTAAAGCGAGGAACTCGAGTTCGCTGGCGCTGTCCACTGTATTGGAAGGCTCATCAGCTGCCGGGCGCAGTTGCTGTGTTTTCTGTAGCACTTGTTGGCTTGTGGAGGGTTTGTGGTGAACCGTCTCAGAACATGGCTGAAGTTCCTATCAGTGGAATTTTTAATTCCTCCAGACGTGATGGTTGTTGTGTAAATAACTTCTGATTGTCATGTATGAATTCACATAACCCACCAAACCTGTAAAATCTGGACTGAGGTTATCCTCATTTTACAGATGGGAACGCTAAAGATTAGAGAAGCAATTCCCCCAGGTGCATGCGGCTAAGAGTGACATTCTAGAGACCCGGGATGCGCAGCTCCAAGAAACCACTGTGCCACACTGTTTCCCATCCTGTAACAGCTCCTCTCTCTCTCTCTCTCACTCACACACACACACACACACACACACACACACACACACACACACACATTCTTCCTCCTCTCCCATTTGCAGACAAGACAACATGGTTGACTCTATCAAGGGATTCATAAAAATGCAAGGGCGTGGGGCTGAAACCATGCCACCACTAGCTGCTAATATCAGTCCCCTCTGATCCGCATGGAGCCTCCCAGACCTCAGTATGACAGCATGTGAGAAGACATGCCACTGGGTTTGCAGGACCTGTTTACTTGCATAGGTCTCTCTGCCTTGGTTTCGGGGAGCTTGGTGCAATGGTTAAAAACACAGCTTCCAAAGTGGACCTCTGGGTTCAAATGCCAACCCTGGCATTAGTAATGACTTAATGCATCTGTGCTTTAGTTTCTCCACCTTTAAAATGGAGACAATACTGCCTACCTCAAAGGCCTGCTGCAACAATTATCTAAAGTATGTAGTACTAGCACATTGCTATTTTTTTTCGTTATTACTTATGAACATCATTTGGGCTTTTCACATTTAACTAGACAGTGAAAACATGTAGGTTTTGTTTTTTGATTCTTTGTGCGTGCGGTCCATCAGGTGGAAAGCTGATCATAAACAGAAGTGGGACTCAACCTTCACCTATATTCATTCTTATCTTTGTAACTTTGCTGTGGACTGGTCCCTGTGGATCATTCCAGGGACCACGGTGACCGGGTTGCCTGGAACACATCTCTAGCAGAGATTGTACCTCTCCCTGTCACTCTGAGCCAGCTGAGGGACCCTGATTTTTTCACAAGCCTGAATGTTCTCTTGTACTATTAGGCGCTTGGTTTCATACAGCAGAGCAGTGCGGGCAAGCTTGGCCATGAAGCACGTGAAGGTCGATCTTACTGTTGTGCTTTGTACTGAACATCATTCTAGTGTGTGTGTTATACCTGTGAACGGTTGATGAGCGCAATGCACAGAAAAGCAAGCAGAAGCCCGCAGTCTTTCCTTCTCCCTAAATTTGGGGAAATGGTGTAGGGAATCTTTCCCCTTTCACTTCAGTGGTGGTGTTTTTTAATGCCATACATCACCTGTGCATCCTTTGGGCACCTGGTCTTGCATCTCTAGTAAATCTATTTGTTACTGGTGATATCTGATCTGACGCATGCCCTAGATCTTCTGAACTAACACAGCCATCCTCAAAGAGGGGAGACTTGTCCTCAGTAGCATCAGTCACCGGCAGCACCAGGACTGGACCCCGAGCCGCCATCCAGTCTGAACGGCGCACCCTGTCTAGCCGAGCTGCAGACAGGCAGTCTGGGTGTCTAAAGCGGATGTACACAAGGTATGAGCTGCATGGAGCCCCCCCAACGGCGGTACCGAGATGCGGCCCTATCCTTCCATGCTCTGTCCAGACTGGCCACAGCAGAAACCACCCTGATACGTGTACGCCAGCCGGTGTCTGCCCTAGCTTGCACACTTTGGTTTATGTGCTGGCTTTCCACACTTGAGTGATCCTGAATTCAGTTGTCTAATGAACTGGTCGTTACACTCTCTGGAGTTCTGGAATTGGGGCAAAGGGTGTACGTAACAGATGTCATTTGACACCCTTTTGCTTTTCAATTTCTGTAAATAAAATGCTTTCCCTAAGCAAGATCAATTGCATTGCTTTTCAGGGGAGTTGTCAGTACATTTTCCCCCCCAGAGCTGGTTTTTATTTCATAGTACATTAGTGGCTTCTTAATTATCCCAGGCAGGAGAACCTCTCTGGATTGAAGTTTACAGGCACGAGATCGAAGTCAGGTGCCCCTCACCTGCTCTTGAGCTGGTTGGCGGCCTCCTGGCTGGGTTCACCCCCTTCCTTGCCTTTTGGGGTTAGCCCTTCCGTGTCATGTTTAAGGTTGGTTCCGTCTCCCAGTCCCTACTTCCCCGACTCTTTGAGGGAAAGGTAGTGTTTTGGTATTTGCCGTCACGGGGCACAAACGGAGACGGTCTCTCCCTCGAGAGGCAGAGGCTTTGGGCCTCTCCGGGGAGCGGGCGGCAATGGAAGGGACAGCTGGGAGAGGGAGAGCCACAGCGAAGCAGCCCGTTTCTGGAGCAGGCACAGCCTCTCAAAGGCCTTCACTTACAGCAGCTGCTCCAAGGCGCCAGCACGAGGATTTATGCTCTCAACTCTGCTCCTTTGCATTGGGCGCAAGTTGGTTTCTTGTCCTGACTTCTGCACAGGGGCCCTGCCCTCGGGCCACAGCCTTCCCATGTGAATCCTGGGTGTGCTCTATGAGCGGCAAATGCAGTTCTCTTCTGTAATGACCCCATGAAGTCAAATACCACTGAGAGAGGGGTCATATCAGCCCTTGGGGTTCTTATCTGGACGATGAGGCGGAGGACACCCGACTGCCCCAAGAACGGGACTCCCAGTCCAGGCTGCCTGCGGGATTTGCACCACCCTTTGTACTGTAAAGCTGGGGCTCCCCCAAAAAACTGGTGGGATTGCCGGGTTCTGGAAAGTAGAGGGAACTGGCCTTTCCCCTGAGGTGTGTTAGCAGCAGCTGTTCTGTGGGAGAAAAATGATCCTTGTTTGCTTGTGTCCGGCTCATGTTTAATATGCCACTGCCTCATCCGTGCTGTGTGTACACCGGCTCCAGGGCAAAGCAGGTGAACCGGTTTCTGCAGGTCGCGTGGCAGGTGGCAGGTGCTCAGGGCGTTTGCGATAAGGCCAGGGGAATAATCAGCTGTGGGCTTCGTCCCAAGACACATCCCCCAAGTGTTCCGTGGCCCCCTGCCGCCTGCCTGCCTGCAGTGAGCAGCTGTCTCCATGGGTGTGGGATGTACCCCTGGCGTGTGGGAGCTGCCGGGACCCATCTGCCCTGTGGACCGCAGCATCCTGGTGCCGCTCGGGGTGGCCCTGATGCAGGCACACGGTACGGAGCAGGGAGCAGGGGAAGCTGAGGCCTTGTCTCTCTCCTGGTGGCTCTGGGCTGCTCCTCTCTTTGGTCTTTCTGAGAAGGTTCCAGAAGAGATGTTTGCACCTTTGACCCTATTTGTCTTCTGTTCGGGAACTGGTGGAGCCCTTTATGCCAGGAAGGAAGCCAAGCTGTTGGCCAGCCCAGGTCTGGGAGCGTGTGGCCCCGCCCCTCCCCCGGGTCTTCCTCAGATTGCCTAAAGGGTAGTGGCTCGGCATGGGGCTCTGGCAGGCCCTGGCCTCCTAAGAGTTCGAAGTTAGTTCTTGGTGTGGTGTGCTTGGCAGAAGAATGGTCCCCATATATGTCCATGTCCATGTCCTAATCCTGGGAACCCGTGACTATGTTGGGTTACGTGGTAAAGGGGGCTCAGGATGCAGATGGAAATTAAGGCTGCTCATCTGCTCACCTAGAGATGGGGAGGTTGTTGCAGGTTATCTGAGGGTCCAGGTCATCACGGGGTCCTTAAGAGGCAAGGGGCAGAGTCAGCATCCTATGGGATGTGAGCACCCCACCTGCCTTCGCCAGCTCTGAAGGTGGACAGGGGGCCACCAGCCAAGGAGGGTGGGGCACTCCAGGGGAAAGGCAAGTCCGCAGATTTTAGCCCAGGGAGACCCGGGTTGGCCTCTGACCTCCAGAACTGTGAGACGATGCCTTTGTGCTGCTGCGAACAGCTAGATCAGTGGCCATTTGTTCCAGCAGCCACGGGAAGCCAGGCCGCGCGGGACGGACGTGCTTTCTGAAGGAAGCAAGAGGGAAGACCCGTGTCTTTTCTAAAGGGTGTCATTTCTTAATCAGGGCTTTTGCCCATTTCTGACTTCTCAGTGACTTTGCCTCTCAGGGGGACTCTCTTTCCTCAGGTACCAATGAACAAATCTTGGGAAATGAATTTTGGGTTATAGACATCTTAACTTCATGCTAGCTAGATGAGAGCCCTACCCCCCACCCCCACTGCCATGCTGAATTACAAGCCTTGCTGCTCGGGGCCCAGGGTTAGTGGCCAAGCAGCTGCCTGAGGGCGGGTGGAGGGAACATGTGGTTAACAGCAGGCCTGCCGCTGTGCGCTGTGCGCTGGGCACTGCACGCTGGCTCGAACCCAGCAGCGGGGCCGGTTCTGAACAGGGTTGCAAAATAAGAAATCTGCTGCCCTGCCAGCTCCCTCCCGACTCCTGCCACCACGAAAACCCTCCCTGGGAAGCAAGCTGGTGGTGTTCCCTCTGTCACCAATGTAACTTAGACCTGCGAGCGGGGATGGCCAAAAGCCCGCAGTTCTCCAAAGTGCTCTAATTCTTAAAGACTGCAGGTTCTGCGGAAAGAATGACTCCCTAGTGGGGGAGTTTCTGCAGAGAGATTTTTGTTTTATGAGCACGTGTGTGTTTTTTGAGGGGAGGCCAAGTTGTCCTTCCCTTTTGATTACACAATAGCCTATTTTGCAGAAATCTGGCCCTACCTAGTGGTTGTGGACGGCTCAGAGCAGCATGAAATTCAGCTTACAATCGTGCCACAATCAGATGGTTAAAAACCAGCATTAGCATTTTATTTTATTCCTTTGGAAATCATTACCCTTTTTTCGTACACCCAAGCTAATGTACATTCTAGGTCTTAGCCTTATTCTGTCTCTGCATTCCTGTGCCAGCTGCCAGGTTGGCATAGCCACCCGATCAAGAAAAACAAGGCATTTGGAACAGCAGCATTGTGGTAGGCACATCGTGAAGGAACTGGTCGGAGATGTTTACAATCCTAAACCCACGATACTGACCTAGACATAACCTTTTTTTTTATAATTTTTTTATTAAGGTATAATTGATATATACTCTTATGAAGGTTTCACATGAAGAAACAATGTGGTTACTACATTAACCCATATTATCAAGTCCCCACACATACCCCAATGTGGTCACTGTCCATCAGTGTAGTAAGATGCCACAGATCCACTATGTGCCTTCTCTGTGCTGCACTGTTCTCCCCGTGACCCCCCACACCATGTGTACTAAACATAATACCCCTCAATCCCCTTCTCCCTCCCTCCCCACCCGCCCTCCCATACCCCTTCCCTTTGGTAACCACTAGTCCCTTCTTGGAGTCTCTGAGTCTGCTGCCATTTTGTTCCTTCAGTTTTGCTTCATTGTTATACTCCACAAATGAGGGGAATCATTTGGCATTTGTCTTTCTCCACCTGGCTTATTTCACTGAGCATAATGTCCTCCACCTCCATCCATGTTGTTGCAAATGGTAGGATTTGTTTCTCTCTTATGGCTGAGTAGTATTCCATTGTGTATATGTACCACATATTCTTTATCCATTCATCGGCTGATGGACACTTAGGTTGCTTCCATATCTTGGCTATCGTGAAAAGTACTGCGATAAACATAGGGATGCATATGTCTTTTTGAATCTGAGAAGTTGTATTCTTTGGGTATATTACAAGGAGTGGGATTCTGGGGTCAAATGGCATTTCTGTTTTTAGTTTTTTGAGGAACCTCCATACTGCTTTCCACAATGGTTGAACTAGCTTACATTCCCACCAGCAGTGTAGGAGGGTTCCCCTTTCTCCACATCCTTGCCAGCATTTGTTGTTCTTAGTCTTTTCGATCCTGGCCATCCTTACTGGTGTGAGGTGATATCTCATTGTGGTTTTAATTTGCATTTCCCTGATGATTAGTGATGTGGAGCATCTTTTCATGTGCCTGTTGGCCATCTGAATTTCTTCTTTGGAGGACTGTCTCTTCATATCCTCTGCCCACTTGTTAATCGGGTTATTTGCTTTTTGGGTGTTGAGGCGTGTGAGTTCTTTATATATTTTGGATGTCAACCCCTTGTCAGATATGTCATTTATAAATATATTCTCCCATCCTGTAGGATGCCTTTTTATTCTACTGATGGTGTCCTTTGCCGTATAAGACCTTTTTAGTTTGATGTAGTCCCACGGGTTCATTTTTGCTTTTGTTCCCCTTTCTCGAGGAGATGGGTTCAGGGGGAAGTCGCTCCTGCTTATATTCCGGAGATGTTTGCCTATGTTGTCTTCTAAGAGTTTTATGGTTTCATGACTTACATTCAGGTCTTTGATCCATTTCGAGTTTACTTCTGTGTATGGGGTTAGACAGGGATCCAGTTTCATTCTCTTACATGTAGCTGTCCAGTTTTGCCAACACCAGCTGTTGAAGAGACTGTCATTTCCCCATTGTATGTCCATGGCTCCTTTATCGTATATTAATTGACCATATATGGTTGGGTTTCTATCAGGGCTCATAGACATAACCATTTTAAAGCAAAGATATTAAGTGAACCTAATCCAGGGAATGAGGTTTTTATCATTCTCAAGGATCTACCTTGAGCTGTTTGTCTATCCACCTTCACCTCTCAGGATTTGGGGAGAGGCTTTGCAGTATTGGTGCCAGGTACTTTGAGCATCTTGGGCTGCTGTTTTGATTTCAATTAATTCTAAGTCTTTACTGAGACAGGACCAGTCAGGCAGCTGTTGTGGGCTACTGTCTTTTCTCAGCTCCCTTTAGAGCGTTAGTGGATTTTATGTGTCTTAGGATCTTTGTTGACAGTGTTTAGAGATGGTCTAGATGGGTCCCCACCCTCAGTTCTGACCATTTTATAATGAACCTACGTTGCCTGGCCGTAGGGAGACCCCAGACCTGTGGAAGGTGACCTGGGTGTTCTGTTTGCATCTTGACCCCACAGGCCAGCAGGTCTCTAAAGGCCACAGACAGCCGTAAAGTGAGGAGAGCTTTTCAAGGTCATGCATCTCCTGCGGCCCAGCGTCTTTGCAGGCTTCCTGGTCTCCACCCTCCTTTTTTAATTAATAGTTTTTATGTTTTAGGGCAGTTTTAGGTTTATGAAGCAGAAAGAGCAGAAAGTCCCAGGAGTCTGTAACCCCTGCAGGCTCCGCGGGTGCTTGTTGTTGGGGTGAGGGGCGCCTGCATGAGCCCCTTAGGTCATCTGGAGTGCCCGGCTCACGGTGGAGGTGCCCGCACGTGCCGCCGTCCCCCCTGACCATCCCCAGAACCTTTCCATCCTCTTCAGCCACCTGCTCCTGTGGCTCGGAGTATTCCCTCTGGGCTTCTCGTGTGGCCCCTTCCACTTGGCTCCGGGAGCTGGTTCCCTCCTGTCAGCCTGAGCTCACCGAACAGGTGCTTGGCCCTCCTCAGCCCTGCCTCCCTCCCCACCCCCCTGCCTCGCCACCCCGCCTGCCTTCCCTTGAGTGGCCTCCCTGCCCGCCTGCCTCCCCTCCGGGCGGCCTCCACCTCGGCCTGCCTCCCCGCCCGCCTGCCCTTGGAGCATTGGCAGGGCTCTGTGTCAGGACATTACCCTCTCCCTTGACCTATGCCCCATCCCCGACACCTTGTCTGTCTCTGGATCTGTTTGTCCGTCTCCAAATTTCCTCTTCTTAAAGGATGCCTGTCATACTGGATTATGACCATCCTAATGACCTAATTCTAACTTGATTACTTCTGTACAGACCTACCTCCAGTGCGGTAGTGGGGGTTAGGACTCCAATATATGAATTTTGGGAGGACACACTTCAACCCATAACACGTGGAAGATATGTTGATGATAACGGAAAACCAATATGCCATACGATTCCAGGGGTGGGTTTAAGGCAGGCGCGGCAGGGAGTAGAAAATACCAGGTGCCTTTGGATTGTGCGATTTAAGGAGCATGAATTCTTTATACTTCTCTGAGCATGTTCCCTCATTTTTAAAAAAGCTTTAAAAATAGGTCAAGGATTCTCCACATCCAATTGGATAGAGATCAGAGGCTGTGGACCAGGTTCAGCTTAGATGAAACAGGCTCATACGGAGACAGATTGTCTGAAGAGAGTGAATATTTGTGACTCATGTATAACAGGCATGTCCTGAGCCACCAAAGGTAGCTTGTCCCCCCGCAGAACAGTCTGGGGGTGGCGCTGGGTGGGATTGCCCCCCCCCCCCACTGAGGGGCAGTCAGAAGCCAGAACTCTTCTTGGGGACAAAGGTCTCCCGTCCCAGGGCTCCCGCACGGAGGGACTTGGAACCTGCTTCCTTGTTTGCAGCTCTAGGACACACAGCTTCCGGGGGGGATTTCACAGCTGATGTGTGCGAAGATGCTATCGTGAGCACTTCTATTTTGGAATCCCCTTCCCATCTTCTAGCACATTCTTTTGATTACCCCAGTGGTGGCAAACATCTTCACTTAAAGATCGTTCCGTTTAGAGGCAGCTGAGGGTCGTTTGCAGGCCTGGCAGTTGAGCGATCAAACTAGAAATGCCACTTGATCCCTGAAAAGAAATGGGGTTCCAGTCTCGCCCACCCCAAGGCCAAGCCCAGGAGGCCACTGAGTGCCTGGAAGGCGGCTGGTCTGAACTGAGATGTGCCTACGAGCAAAACACACACCAGGCTCTGGAGTTTAAAGAACATTCAAGAACCCCTCGATGATTTTTTTCATGTTGATACATGCCAGAGTGGTACTATTTGGGATATAACGGGTTAAATAAAAATATTAAAATGGATTTCCTTCATCTCTTTTTTTACTTTTAAAAAATGTAGCTACTGGGAAGTTTAAAGTTGCATTATATTCCTGTGGAACAGCGCTGGTCTAGAAAAAGAGGATTCGTTTCGTTGGCTCATTAACCAGTCTTAGAGGTCTGGAAGGATTCTTGAATCTAAGAAGTCCCAGACAGCAGAATCGTCGTGAGAATAAGAAGAAAGCTCTCCAGATGAGTAAGGAAGGATGACACGTGTTCTGAGGTGTAGGTTCCAGTGTGGTTCTTTAAAAGCTTCATGTTTCGGTTGTCACGTGTCATGCGGGCCAGGAAGTGTTCAGACAGTAGAGCTCTGGTGGCTGACACACGGGGAGACAGCCCCTCGGCCTGGAGGGGCCTGGAGGGCCTCAGACTGGTCGGTCTGCAGGCAGCTTGGGGCCGAGCTGGGGTCGGCCATCTACAGCCCATGGACCAAACTGAGCCTTCTGCCTGTTTTGGACAGCCTACAAGCTAAGAATGGTCTTTACACTTTTAAATGGTTAAAAAAATATTAAAAAGAATTTTTTGTGACGTGTGAAAATTATATGACACTCAGGCATGTGCGTCTGTTAGGGCCGTCCGCCTGTTGACTGGCTGCTTTCACACCGCGGGTAGGGGTGAGTTAGCCAAGACAGCGACCTTGTGGCCCACAGAGCCAAATCTATTTGCTGTGTGGCCCTCCAGCTTGCCGATCCCTGGGCCAGGGGGTGGCTTGGGGGTCCAAGGATTCAGGGCCTTGGATGCGGCTGAGAACAGGGGACTGTCCATGGCTCAGGGCCAGGGAGCAAGGGCCTAGGTCCCCAGGACTGTGATTGTCAAGGCGATGCTGACGATTGGAAACTCAGTGACACGGGAGAAGGCATGTGAATCTTTCTGGGAAAGACACGGGAATAGGGGGGCCTCTCAGGCGGGCAGGGAGTGGTTAGAAGAATGTAAGAAAGCTTGGGTGCGTCTGGAAATGCCCAGATGAGCTGGGGGGGGTGAAGAGCAGTTCTTCATGGGGTAGGAGGGTGCCCCAGAGAGCCAGGTGGGCTGAGGACCGGGCACTGAGCCACCTGGTCCTGGGACAGTGACGGGCAGCCCTGAGACACCTTTCCTCTGCTGAGCCAGCTGGGACCCCCACCCCACCCCTCTGCCCCTATCCAGGAGCCCAAGCACTGGGGGTGGAAATAACTTGATTTAGGGAACATCCTGGGTTTGGGGAGAAGTGTATGAAATGCAGAAAGTTCAAAGAACAATATAATGTACCCTACAACCCTCTACCAATTGATAATTCAGAACATAATTTTGTTTATTTTAGTTTATTTCCATTTTGTTTATTCATTCATTTGCTGTTTCTTAGATTCCACATATAAGTGAAACCGTAGGGGTATCTGTCTTTCTCTAACTTATTTTATTTAGCATCATACCCCCTAGGGCCATCCATGTTGTCATAAATGGCAATAGTTCTTTTTTATGGCCGAGTAATATTCCATTGAGTACATGTGCCACATCTTATTTATCCACTTCTCTATTGATAGATACTACGTTGCTTCCATAACTTGGTTATTGTAAATAATGCTGCATTAAACACAGGAATGTATATATCTTTTCTGATTAGTAATTTTGTTTTCTTTGGGCATATTCCCAGAAGTAGAATTGCTGGGTTATATGGTATTTCTATTTTTAGTTTTTTGAGGAACCTCCATACTGCTTTCCATAGTGGCTGCACCAATTCACATCCTCACCAACAGTGCATGAGGGTTCCCTTTTCTCCACATCCTCGCCAACACTTGTTATTTTTTGGATATTGTTATCTTTTGGCTAATGGCCACTCTGACTGGTATGAGGTGATATCTCAGTGTGGTTTTGATTTTCATCTGTGGTGTGGAACGTCTGATGGTTAGTGATGTGGAGCATCTTTTCATGTGCCTGTTGGCCATCTGTATGTCTTCTTTGGAAAAATGTCTATTCAGGTCTTCTGCTCATTTTTTAATTGGATTATTTGTGTTTTTGGTGTTGAGTTGCATGCACTCTTTCTATATTTTGGATATCAGCCCCTTACTGGATATATCATTTGCAAATATCTCCCTCCATGCAAGAGGTGGCTTTTTCATTCCGTTGTTGGTCTCCTTTGTTTGGCAGACATTTTTCAGTTTGATGTTGTCCCATTTGTTTATTTTTGTTTTTGTTTCCCATGGCTGGGGAGACATCCAGAAAAAATAATTACTAACGTTGATGTTCAAGAATTACTGCCTATGGTTTCTTTTAGGAGTTTTATGGTTTCAAGCCTTATATTTAGAGCTTTACTCCATTTGGAGTTTGTTTCTGTGTAAGGCGTAGGACAGCGGTCCAGTCGTCTCGCGCTCCTTCACATAGCTGTCCAGGTCTCCCAAAGCCATTGATTGAACAGCCTGTCTTCTCCCTATTGAATATTTTTAACCCCCTTTGTATCATAATTGACCAGAAAAAGTTATTGTAGTAAAATATACGTAACGCAACATTTACCGTCGTAACTACTGTAAGCATGCAGCTCAGTGATGTTTGTTGGGTGCGTTCACATCGTTGGGCAGCCGCCCCACCGTCCTCGTCCAGTCTCTTTGTCCTCCCAGCGGAAGCTTTGCTCCCAGTAAATGCTTACTCCCTCCCCTCCCCAGCCCCAGGTGCCCACTGTCCTGCTGTCTGTCTGTGAATTTGGCTCCTGTAGGTCCTCACGGAAGTGGGTTTGTCCTTGTGATGGGCCGATCTCACTCAGCACCACGTCCCCGAGGTCCCTCCATGTGCAGCAGGTGTCAGGACTCCCTGCTGACACTGAATAATGTCTCGTTGTATGGCTAGGGCACATTTTGTGTGCCCACTCCCAATCAGTGGTTTTCTCATGGTGGCTTCAAGTCTTTTTCCTTTTCTTTCAAAGGGGCTGTGTGGGAGCCCCTCTCAACCCCAGACCCCCAACATCCCCACAAAGCTGATCTGCGCCCTGCGCAGAGTGGCTTGTCTTGCACATCCATGATTTCTGCCCAGGAGCAGCATGGCTTCGCCTGCACCTCTTCTTTGTGCAGTGACATCATGCCCACCGGCCACTCCGTGGCTATTTGGGGGTCCACGTGCATGAGCTCCATCAATGGGAAAAGCCGGTGGTTCTTGCAGCTGTCGCCTAGGCCTTTGTGTTTTGCTTGAATTAAAATTGCTAAGAAGCCAATTTGCTGGGTGCTGGGTTTTCATTTGAGATGGAGGATCTCTTTCCACGAGTCTCTGCCCTTCCACTTTGCTCTGCTGTGAGCTGCTCATCTTTTCTGTGGGACATTCCTCCTTTTGGGGTGAATCTCTAGAAGTTCTGTCTGTATTCTGGATCCGAGCCTTTTGTTTCTAGTGTTTTTTTTTTAAAGAATGAGTTGTATGTAAGCTTGTGTCTTCCAAATATTACTTGGATGCCCTTCCCAGCTGAGTTGACCCATCGCGTGTTAGGACATCAGGCAGGGCATTGGGATGGCGAGGACACACAGACGGGCGGGGGTGGAGGAGGCCGGTGGGGGGAGGGGAGGACAGAGAACCTGGGCGTCCTGGGAATGCGGCGCTGGGGGAGAAGTTCTGGAATGGAGGCTCGGTGCAGACACGGGGCTGAAAACTGAGCAAAGAGTCTGTCTGGAGGTTTGAGACGGCTGCACGGGGATGGGGCTCCTCTAGACCCCGGGGGCATCTGCAATGCCTGGAGACATTTGGGGGGTCCTAGTGGGAAAGGGGTGCTAGTGGCCTCTGGTGGGTGGAGGCCAGGGCATCCTACAGTGCACAGAGCAGCCCACTATTAAGAATGACTGGGCCCCAAATGGCCAGGTGTCAAGAACCCAGCCCCCGCTGTCTATGGCCTGTGTTGGCAGGACCTGTTTCTGTAGTGAACCAGCATCTGTTTCAAGCCCACCCGTGTCAGACAGGCTGGAGTCCCGGGGTCGTCAGCCCGAGCCCGGACCTTGGCCCCCCTGTACCTCCTTGCTCTTCCTCCCCAGGCTGGCCTGGACGAGCCCCGCCTGGGCCGAGGTGTGCAGAGGATGGAAACACCCCCCCAGCAATGTCTCTGGGCCGCCTCCTTCGCCGGGCCTCCTCCAAAGCCTCGGACCTCCTGACCCTCACCCCAGGTGGCAGCGGCGGGCCCTCCCCCGTCCTGGATGGCGAGATCATCTACTCCAAGAACAATGTCTGTGTGCACCCACCAGAGGGGCTGCAGGGGCTGGGGGAGCACCACCCAGGTGAGCCTGCGGGAGGAGGCTTGGGGGGCCTGGGCCTGGGGGCTGGGGCGGGGTGGGCCATAGGACTGGGGGAGGGGGGTCTGAGGGGACAGGCCTGGGGCCGCTTGTGTATCCGAGTCCCTGAGCCCCAGCTTCAGAAGCTCCTGTGTCACTTCCTCATTTGCTCTAGTTTCTCTGTCTGCAACAGGGGCGGGTGCCATTGGACTCATAGGCATGGGGGCGGGCAGGAGGCTAAGGGGGATGGGCCTGTGTTTGCAAGTCTGGAGGGGGCCTGAGAAGACTGCGGACACATCGGAGCGCTTGGGCTGCTGGGAGCAAGGGGCTGTCGGCCTGCGAGGAACGCTGCGGGGACCTGCCCAGGAGCACAGCGCTCCAGCCAGGCATGGCGGCTTCCTCCTTTCTGCAGCCCAGCGGGCTGGGATGAGACCCAAGGCGGTATTGGGCAGGCCTTGTGGTCTGGAGAAATGGAAGCCACTGATCCTGTGTGCCCTCTGTCCTGCAATCCCACCGTCTGGAGATCTGGGAGAAAACACTCTGCTAGACTCTGCAGGCACAGAAATGGGGCAGGGACCCTTTCCGGCCCTTCCCCGCGGGAACCCATATTATCTGGGGCCATGTCAGGGGCGCTCCAGCCCACGGCTCCCATCAGTCCCTGGGAAATGTCTCCTGTGGTGACCGTGACCTCACTACCTTCTGCCAAGTCATGGAGAAAGGAACCACGTGTCTTTTCTGGGGCTCAGGCTGTCCTCCGAGCCTGCGCTGGCCACTGCCCTGAGCACCACGGCTGAGGCCACAGCGCGCAGCAAAGCCTCACGCATTTGGCTCTCTTTCCAGGATGTGTGGTTGACTGGCTTCCTCCAGGCAGGGGCCGGGGATTGTTAGATGTGGCCACACAGCCAGCGTGAGCTCCTGGGCCAGTGGGCAAGCCCTCACCTCTGCTGCCCCAGAAGGAACAGAAAGCTGGGTCAGGGGTACCCGAGGCCTGCGTGGCCCTTTGTGATTTGTGCAAATGACTTGTGACAAGTAAATGTCTTGCTTTATTTATTCTGCACAATAGCCTCAGGAGAGCTGCCAGGCCTGGGCAGGCCTGTTTTCCGACGAGAAGGCTGGTGCTCGAGGCCAGGGTGGAAATGGGGTGAGGGCGGCCTCTGGGCTCTCTTCATTCCTGCCCATAGACTCCCCAGGCTGCTGAAGGACCCTCGGGGTCCCCAGGGTGCAGCTAAAGCCCCACGACAGGTGTTGGAACATTTGAAAGTTATAAATTGCAGTCATATCTGGGCTCTTTACTGCGTGCAAATTGTGTGTCAACAAAGTACTGAATAAATACATAAATAAGATGAAAACTTCCAATTATGCTAATGAACTATTTCTGAAAGTATTCTAATCTCCTGCCTTGAGTCTGTGGTCAGTCTGGATGGTCAGGTGCAGGTTTAGAATCATTGGCCCCTCCGGGTTCCAAAGCTGAAAGGTTGGCTTCCCACCCAGGTCTTTCCTGCCCTAAAGGGGTGCTCACCTGTGGACACCCCAGCCAGTCAGCAGCCCCCACAGACAGCTCAGGAGTGGACTGGGCTGCATGGACAGGGAATCCCAGGACCCCGGGTCCCCAGAGTGTGCCTTAGAAGGGGGCGTGGGGTCTGGGTGGCATGTTACCTTGACCCTGTGGACTCCTGACTGCAGGACCGACGCTGAGGACTTGGGTGCAGGGGGCAGAGGTTCCAGGCTTGGGTCTGCGAGTGTTACATGTTCTGGGTATAAAACAAAAAGAACAGCAGCCTTTGGAGAGCTTTGGGGTATATTCCCGCTGTGGTGCGTGACAAGGGAGAGGGACCGAGGTCTTGGGCTTTCCTCCCGGTTCCTGAGTGTGAACTGAGGGTGTGAGAACGCTTGGCCTCACCTGCACGTTACCCTGACACACCCTGGCTGGTAGCAGCTGAGTTTCCCACCTCTTTTGGAAAGGGGAACAGTGCTAAGGAGATTCTGGGGGCAGATTCGCAGAGCCCAAGGATACCCAGCCCTGCCCTGAGGGCTTTTCAGGGTGGAGAGCAGGAGACTGGCCGCCCAGGGAGTCCGTGAGTCAGGACATCCCCAAGCGGCAGGTGCCGCGGCAGGAAATGCTGCGTTTCCCCCACACCGAGTGTTCAGCAGCCAGAGAGCCACGTGGGCCTCGGAGAAACGGCTCTTCTCCGTCCTTGTCAGCCGTCCCCTGTGGGACATGGGAGACGTGGCATCGCCTTCTTCCGGAATTTGCCTTAAGGAGGAAATCCTGAGGGCCCCGCCGACTGGGAAGGCCCACACGCCGCCCTCTGGGTCGATTCTTTTTGTGAAACAAAAAAGTCAGCCTCTGCCCCGCTGTGCTGGGAGGCTGCAGAGTGCGGCTCCTGGGCCTCTGTTCTCCTCTCCCGCTGCCCAGCCTGCAGCTGATTGCAGGCCGGAGAGCCCTGGGGCCCCCAGACTCGGGCCTGGGAGGGGTGCTGAACTCTTGGAGGCCTTTCGAGCCTGGAAAAGCCCAGGACGAGCCTCTGCTTTGGGCACCTGGGGTCCCTGGATCTGCTGCGTGTGTCAGTCATGCGCGCAGTGCTCAGCCCTCTCACCCTAGACCGTGTCCCTGGCCTGTCTGCTTGGGGGCCAGGCTCCTCTGAAGCTCAGCCCGTTTTACTAACCGGGGTGTGGCCGCTGCAAGAAGCCGGCCAGATGGCCCTCACCGACCCGCCTGTCCCCCAACTCCTCACAGGCTACCTGTGTCTGTACAAGGAGAAGGATGAGCTGCTGGGGGCCACCCTCATCCTCGCGTGGGTCCCCAACTCACGGATCCAGAGGCAGGATGAGGAGGCGCTGCGCTACATCACCCCTGAAAGCTCCCCTGTGCGCAAGGCACCCCGCCCGCGGGCCCGGCGCACCCAGAGCTTGGGCGCCCCTCGCCAGCGCTCCCCCACAGAGCCCAGGCCCGGCCTGATCCCCAGAGACGAGGACATCCTGCTGGTGGCCCAGAGCCTCCAGGACACCGTGTACGTCAGCCCTTCGCCCGAGGACGGGGAGAAGCCGGCCCGGGGCCTGGGAGTGGGTGGCCCGGGACCCGCCTCGCAGCCGGCCCACAGCGACTCTGGGATCCTGTCTGCCATCAGCTCGCAGGATGGCACCGAGGAGGGCCGGGAGCCGCGGCCTGAGGCGGGCGAGGAGGAGGGCTCCCTGGAGCTGTCGGCCGATGGCGGGAGCCGCGACAGCTCCTTCGACTCGGATTCCGAAGCCTTCTCCTCTCCCTTCTGCCTGTCGCCCATCAGCGCCGCCCTGGTGGAGAGCAGCAGCTCGGTGTTCCTGGAGAGCGAGAGCTGGTGAGTGCCAGGCGGCCCTGCCCCAACCCCAGGGGCTAGGCTGTCCCCTCCTCAGGGCCCCGTCACTTCACGCCGTGGGGTGAGGGAGTCGGGGAGCGTTGGTGGGGCATGCACAGTGGGGGACTGCTGGCCCTGTCACCCTGGCAGAGCCCCTCCAGCCAGGTCCTAGGAGTCCTGGTGCCTCTGTGCCTCTGGTCTCATCACAGGAGAGGACTGGGTGGTGGCATAAGGCTCATGGGGTTGGCCTGTTCCCCAGCCAGGCTCTGCACTCCACCCTGCAGCCAAGCCGGGCGTGTGGCCTGCCTGCTCGACCCGAGGGAACCCTAGGCTCTCTCCTCCTCACTCCCATGAGCTGCAGGAGGCTGGAGCACAGCCCCGCGGGGTGCTGGTGGCCTTTACTATGCAGCCTGGGGGCCCCGGGGTACCAGATGCCCAGACACATTGGTGGGTGGGGCCAGGAGGGGCACAAGTCAGCCTGTGCCTGTGGGGGTGGGGCCTGGGAGGGAGGCCTGTCTCGGCTGGTGGCCAGGGGTCCTCAGGGCCTCACAGAGGTGTATCCACGGCATCAGGAACTATGGGCCTGTGCTGACCTGGAGAGCCTTCTGACTTCTGCAGCCTTTTCTTGTACGCTGGCTGTGGTTCTTGCTCCCATTAGATTTCTAGGCAAACAGCGTGAGTAATCTCTGACTCACGTCAGTCGGTCAGCAGGTAATTGTGGAGCTTGTGCTATGGGCCAGGCATGTTCCAGGTGTGCATGGCCCAAGCATTGCCTGGGCCACTGGCACATGCCCTGTGGATTACTTGTTTTTATGCTCACAACCATGCAGATCCTGTGAGATAGGTCCTAATATTAACCCCCATGTATAGAAGGGGAAAGTGAGGATCAGAGAGGTTAAGTAACTTGCCAGAGGTCACACAGCCAGTAAGCTAGGCAAGCCAGATCTGAACTCAGCTGGGTCTGTACCGCACCGGGAGCACTGAGGGTCCTGTGGGGCCCAGTGTACACCGGGGAGCAGAGGAGCAGGGCAGAAAGATGTGGAACATTCTGCTGGCCTCAGCAGGAAGGAATTTAAGATGGATTCTTTCCTGACTTTATCCCCTCAGTAAGACATGGTCCATTAAAACCCAAGGGTGAACTGACAGCATTTGTCTCAAGTATTGGGAGAGAGCATATAAAGGGCAGCAGTCAGCGGCAGCCAGGACCCCAGGGCCCTGAGGAGGTTCGCTGAGCTGTGTTTCCCACCGGGGAACCAGGCTGGGAGCGAATCTCAAGCCCTTCTGGATCCTGCCTCGGGGCGTACCCAGAGCTCCCCCTCGTGGTGCCACAGTGCCAGCGCAGCGATGCCTGTGGGTGTCCAGCACCTGGGACCAGGTGGCTGGGAATAAGAGCGCGGTGCCAGCACCTCCGGAGTGTCTAAGCTGCTGTTCTTCGCTCCGCCCCTGGAGTGAGGGGCCTGGCCTGGGGTCCCGCGCCTGGGGTCCTAATGGCAGAACCAGGGCCTGGCATGCTCGGCTCTGTGCGGCCGGCAGATGGTGCGACGAGCTTGGATTCGGGACTAGGGAGACGCGGTTGGCATGTGCCTGGACGAGCCCCTTATCTTCTTGGGGCCTCCACTTCCTTGTTTGTGAGATGGGAATAGTGACAGCCGTTTTGTGGGGTTATTCCAGAATTTATAGAATTTACTCCTGGCTTCTTCTTTCCCCTCCTTCTACCTTGATGGCTCCCCCCCTGGCTGCCCACGAGGACCCCCTGGGGGTCTGATTCTCAGGCAGTTCAGGAGGCTGTGGTTCTCGCCTGGGGCAGATGATGCCCCCCGGAACATAGGGCAATGTCATCCCTCGATAGTGGCACCTAGCAGGTAGAAGCCAGAGGTGCTGCAAAACACGCCCCAATGCCCAGGGCCACCCCCAGGCTGGGCCCCCAGGACGGCCCCCACCACAGAGCGATGAGCCTCGGTGTCAGCAGGCTGAGGCTGAGAGCCCCCACTCCCTAGAGGTCTTGATTGCTGCAGGCAGACGTGGGGCCCTAGAGTAGAGAAATTGTTTTTTGAGTTGTGGTAAAATACACAACGCATAAAAATTTGCTGTTTCTGCCATTTTAAATTTACAATTCAGTGGCATTTAGTTCATTCACGGCATTGTGCAAAACTACTGCTGTCTGGTTCCAGAACTTGGTGTCGTCATCCCAGAAAGAAAACCCGTCCCCATTTGCTCCCTCCCCCAGCCCCTGTCACCACGAATCCACTTTGGGTCTCTCTGGATTTGCCTACTCTGGACAGGTCATATGAATGGAGTCATGTGATATGTGGCTTTCTGTGTCTGGCTACTTTCACTGACCATAACCTTCTGAAAGTCCTGCTGTGTCTTAGCGAGCTGGGACTTTGTTCCTTTTTATGGCTGACTAATATTCCAGGCAATCATTCTAGCCTGAAGCTGGGCCTGAGAGCCCCCCTCTGCACCACCTGCAGACCCCTGAGCTAATGCTGGGTGGCGCCGTGGGGAGCAGGAGGCTTTGGCTTCCCCTCGGGAAGCCTTTCTGTGCTGATGCTCTGGAAGCACATTTAGTGTAGGGTCACCGTCTGCCCAGAGCTGCCTAACAGACAGTGCGCTGATTCCTGGGTGTCTCGGAAGGCCGTGGTGTGGGCAGGGAGGTGCCTTCCCGCCTGAGAACTCCAGCAATTCTGTTGCTAGCTCTTCTAGCCTGTGTCCGTCCAGTTATGCCAGGCTTTGTGTTGGCACAGATGGACATGGATGGGACCCCTCTCTGCCCCTGGAGTATGTGCTTCGGTCAGGAGCTGAGGTGAAGACAGCCCCCGTCTGAGCAGCAACGGTACATGGAGGCATGTGTTCCAACCCAGCCAGGCGTGACAGGTTGCTGGGGGCTTGAAAAAAAGAGCAGATGTGGATTCTGAAAGGGCTGGGGTGTGCCCTGGAATCTGCATTCTTTGCAGGCAATAATTCTATCATGAGTCAGATTTGGGTACTGGGTGCATCCTGGTGCACATGTTTCTTTCTTTGCTCTTCAAGCCAAGGGCGACGTCCTTGTACCCCCAGCACGTTGGAGACCCCAGAAGCAAAGCTGGAACCCCTCTGCTCCTTCCACCCCTCAGCACTCCCGTGTGATGGCTGAAATCCTGGACTAACTGGTAGTCGTGCTGGGCACCAGAGAGCAGGCCTTCCTGACCCGGCTGGGCAGCTCTGAAACATCCTGCTGCCCACTAGGGTGGGCCCTGGGCCTGAGCCATGTGAAAGCTCCCCAGGGGTTTCCAGGGTGCAGCTGAGGGTTGAGAGCCCCACTGAAGGGGCCCAGAGGAAGAGGCATGGCTCTGGTGCCTTGAGCAGGTGTGGGTCTGGGCCGAGGTCCCAGAGCACCGACACCCCTGTTGGCCAGACACCCAGTGAGGGGGGAGGCTTTGGGGAATTGCAGGTGCCCATAGCTGCTCCTAGAGCCAAGGCTCCTCATTTAACTGGGAATGGGGTCCCCGGGAGGGGTGTAAGCAGGCTGGCTCACGGGTTCCCTCTAGTGGCGGAACCGGAGAACTACACGTGGAGTGTCTGGCAGGGGATGGGCCAAGAGTAAAAGTTGCCCCCCAGATCTGAGAGGGCCCAAGGGTACAAGGACGTCACCCTTGGCTTGAAGAGCAAAGAAAGAAACATGTGGACCAGGATGCACCCAGTACCCAATATGTGGCCGGTAGCTTACAGAGGGGGTGAGTGTTACAGTGTGGGTGTGGCAGTGTCCGCTCATGTGCTACCTGTGGGGCATAGCTGGGCAGCCTCTGGTTCCTCGGTGGCAAGACCCCCTGGGCAGTGAGGGCCTGACGTCCTAGACCAGGTGAGGGACCAGGGCCCTCTGGGGCGGAGGACGGGGGGAGCGGGCTCGTCGTGGGGGCGCCTCCGCTGAGGTCTGTTCTGTCAGGGCGTGTGGCTCCCCAGTCCGGCCATAGCTTTGGGCTGGGATGAATGAGGTGAGGTGGGGACGACTGACCCCCAGGCGAGGTTGGTGGCTGGCCCCTCCTTTGTGTCTGTCCCGAGAGGTACCTGGGGGGGAGGATGTGACTTAACCCCCAGTGTGGTGTGTCAGTAGCCCCCCTTGGGAAGAGTATTGGTGATGGGTGTGAAGGACCGAAACACAGCTCCTAGTCCCTAAACCGGACATCTCTTCTGGGACTTGGCCTAAGAAATAATAAGTTGCAGACACAAAGCTCGTTGCACAGAGATGTTCACCGCAGTGTTCTTTACAATGGGGGGGAAAGGAAGAGAACCTCAATACCCAGCACTAGTAGACACGGAGGCAGCATTTAAGGGTCACCTGCCAGTTCAAGGAGTTCATCTGGGGCTCTTGAGCCCCCTGATGTCTCTGTGCTCACGGGTGTGCATGCTTCCAAGGAGGGGGCACCACCCAACTTCCCAAAGGGTCTGTGACCCCCAGATGTTCAGAGCCTCAGTGCTACCAGATGGAAGAGCGCACAGCGTGTGGAATCCACAGGGCGTGGAAAACAGAGCCGGTGGCAAGTTATGGGCCCATTTTGATTAAAATCTGTGAGAGGCCCCGAGCAGCGATGCCCACTAGGACTTGCTGGCAAGACAGGACATTCTAGATCTGTGCCATCCATCCGATAGAGTCGCCCCGGCTTCATGCGGCTAGGGAGGCTTGCCGTGCGCCTGGGGGGCTGACGCTGGAGCTTTCATTCTAGGTACTACCGATTAATATACATTTAAATAGCACACGTGGCCACCCTATTGGGCAGCACAGGCTGAGAGGATGTATGCCAATATGTTAGGATAGAGGGATTATGAGGAATTTTTTTCTTTTCTCATTTTTCAAAAACGTGTTGTGATTATAATAAGCTTATGATGAAAACCAAGTTTTAAAAATAGCCATTTAAAACTGCTGCACACTGCAGCGGGCTCACCCTCCAGGCTGTCTTGCGTATGTGTTAATGAGGAAGCCCCCAGGGCTACCCAGGAACCTGAGGTCCTTCCAGTGAAGCTTATGCTGATGATCCGCTGCCCCAGGTCCCCGGAGGTTGTCACTGGTGCCCACGCTCTGCTGAACGCGCCCCGGGTTCCTCACTCTGAATGCTGAAGCCCCGGCCGGCCTGCTGGAGGGGGGGATGATTTTCCTCTCCATGACCCTTGCTCTCTCTGCTGAGCTCCCGTGTGTGTCTCGTTCATATGTCGTTTAAAATAAGCTGCCTGTACTGTCTTACCTGTCCATCTGGACCAGCGCCACCCAGTAGAACTTTCTGCGCTGATGGACACTGTCCACTGGGCACTGTGGCTGTTGCAATGGAGCAACTAGATCTTCCATTTTATTCATCTTCAACAAGTTTAAATTTTAATGGCCCCATGTGGTGAGGGTTTCTGTGTTGGCAGTAGGTCCTTGTGAGGATGGAGGATGTGATCGGTCCCCTCCGGGCACAGAGTAGGCCCTCAGTGTTCTGGGTCACAAGAAAAAGGGGTGAAGACCAAAACAAACAGGTGCCCTGCACCCCCCCGGGGTGGCTGGCTCCATGGGGGTGTCAGGAGGAGGGTCAGGTCACCATGAGGCGGCAGGCAGAAGCCAGTGAGAAGGGACGATCGCTGCCCAGCCAACCAAGCGTGTGACTCTCCTGGCTCCAGCCGGCCACCCTGCAGCGCACGGCTGGGATAAATGGCATCTTAAGTGCTTTTGCCTCAGGAAGGAAAGGCTGTATGACACGGCGTGTCAGCCGTCAAGGCTGAATTATTAATACCTGTTGTCATCGACCCCGTAACTGGCCCTGTCCCCCCACCCTGCACGGTGGGCAGAAGTGATGTGCTCCGGGGAGAATCCCAGCCTCAGAGAAGGATCTGGAGCCCGTGAGCTCCACCGGCCAGGTCCGAGCCCCTGAAAGCGTCATTGCCGGGCAGCTGCCGTGCGGGGCCCTGCAGAGGGCAGAGGGTGGTAGCCGGCATGGTCCTCTTAGGTCCTTGCGCACAGTCTCACTTTTCCTCCTGTCTGTCCCAGGGGCACCTGATGACGGAGGGCTGGAGAGACGCCCCTTGGGAAGGCGAGGGGGACATGCCGTCATCCAAGACAGGAGAGTGACGCCTGACCGGTCATGGGATGTGGGCGGAGGTGCAGGCGGCCCACCTCCCGGAGAGGTGGGAGGTGACGTGGCCGGGAGTGAGGAGGGGTGCATCCCCGGCCCCCCGGGTTTCAGGACGAGACCTCAGAGCTCAGCTGTGGGCCAGCCCAGGCGTCCGGGTGCCCCTGAGGGTGCTCTGGGAACACCCGCCCTCACCTCTCCCAGGCCCCCAGAAGCAGCCTGGCAGCCGGGAAGCTGGCAGCTCCCAAAGATCTGTTGTTTGGGTTTGTTTGCGCTTCTGTAACCGGGAGCTGAGATTTATTTCTTTAAAACATCACATCTCCCAACACCCTGCAATCTGTTCTGTGCTTCGTTAAGACTAATCTTGTCTTATGTTTCTGTTGCACTAGGCAGGCTCCGTGCTGGCGTCCCTTCCTCCCCTGCATGGGCCCCCCCAGCCAAGAGGGCAGTCCCCAGCGGCTCTCCCGTGCCTGGGGGGTGGCCGAGCCTGGGGCCTGAAGGAAGCTGGCCCGGGACAGGCAGCCGGCAGGGCTGAGCCCCACTGGGCAGGCCGAAGAGGCCCTGGGCCTCTGCCAGGCTGGGAGGCCGGCGGGAGCCCAGGGCCGGGCTCGGGTCCTTGCTGCCTGCCCCTCAGCCCTGGGAGCTCAGTAGCGGCACTGCTGCCCACAGCTCCAGGGGCTCACGGGGGCTGTGAGGAATTTGGGCTGCGTCTCAACCATGTCCGGTCCTTTGATGTGTGACTCGGGGTGGCCGTCGGGCTCCCACACGCTGTCTGGGAGGGCGGAGGCTGGCTGGCTTGGTCTGCGCTGCCTTCGTCGCCTGGACGCGAACCTGTGTGCGCCTGTGGGACCCAGGGTACGGCCCTGGACAGGTGACCCATCTCTTACTTCTAAGAGAACTAAGGTGGCCTTAGTTCTCTCACCTGTGAAACGGGCCGTCGTGAGGATGAAGGAGGCAGCGTGTGAAAGTGCCGGGCAGGGGCTCAGTGCAGGGCCAGCAGACAAGGCCATTCCCGGGGCCACAACGGCTAGAGCTGCTTTCACAGCCCTGCCAGCGTCCAGCCCAACCAAGTGCTGTTAGTGTCCTAGGGCAGCTGTGATGGGGGACCACAATCGGGGCAGCTTCGAACGGCACACATCCAAAATCAAGGTGTCGCAGGGCTGTGCCCCCCCTGAAGGTCTAAGGGAGTGTGACCTCCTGCCTCCGCCAGTTCCTGGGGACCCCAGGCGCTCCTGTGGCCCTGTCCCGCCATCGTCATGGGCCTTCTCCGTGTCTCTGTACCGCCTCTCCCTGTAGAAGGGCACCAGTTACTGGGTTCAGGGCCCCCCCTAAGCCAGGGTGATCTCATCTCCAGATCCTCAACTAGCTGCGTCTATAAAGGCCCTCTTTCCAAGTAAGGCCATTCTGGGGGGTTCCAGGTGGACATGAATTTGGGGGGACACTACTCAACCCAGTACATGCTTTGTGGGTGCTGACGCGTTTCATCCTTGGAGCCATGCCCGAGGTGGGTGCTGTTCTCAGCCTGTTTTAGGGAAGGGTGGGGTACAACTCCTGCCACGGCCCACGGGTTCCTGGCCGAGATAGCAGCTCTGAAGTTAAAAGCAGAAAGCGAGAAATCAAACCAAAGCTGGCCCTTGTGAAGAAGCCCCAGGTTCCCACCTCCCCTGGGGGCCAGTTGCCCTCTGTGCTCCGGCCCCGTGAGCCCCGCTGGCCCCTGTGTCTGGGCGGGGGTCCCTGGACAGGTGTGTGGGGCCTGAGCAAAGAAGCTGTGGAAATCTGCTTTAAAAGTGGCAAAAGTAATGTATGTCCATTTTAGAAATTTGAGGGGAAAGGCATAAAGAACATATTTATGGCCCTTGATCCCTCCAGCATTGCCATTATCATTCCGGTTCGTTTCTCTCTGGCCTTTCAAAGACAGGCATTGTACTTGTCTATCTCAGCGGTCAGCAAATCTTTTCTATAGTGTTTTTGGATTTTTGGGGTCCCACGGCCTCCTTGCAGCTTCTCAGTTCTGACTGTGTGGAGAGAGAGCACCCACTAGCAATTTGTAAATAAGTGGGCATGGCTGGGTTCCAATAAAACTTTATTTAGGGACTCTGAAATTTTCCTGTGTCATGAAACACTGCCCTTCTTTTGATTATTTCAATATTTAGAAGTGTTCGCGACCTTCCTTCACAGCAAAAGCCTGCCCACGGGTGTTTGTAGCACCTTCCCTCGTAACTGCTCAAACTTGGAAGCAACTGAGATGTCCTGTGGTAGATGAGTGGGAAAGTAAGCTGTGGTCCATCCGGACAAGGGAATACTGTTCAGGCCGAAAAAAGCAAGCCATCACACCGTTAAAGACATGGAGGAACCTTAAGTGCATGTGGCTAAGTGAAAGAAGCCAGTCTGACAAGGCCACATACTATATGATCCCAACTATATGACTTTCTGGGAAAGGCAAACCATTGAGACAGAAAAAGACCAGTGGTTGCCAGGGGTTGGGGGGCGGAGGGGTGAATTGCAGAGGATTTTGGGGGCAGTGGAATTATTCTGTGATGGCAGATACATACCATCATATATTTGTCAAAATTCATAGAATATACACCACCAAGTTGAATCCTCATGTACACTATGAGCTTTAGTTATTAATAATAATGTACTGATATAGGTTCATCAGTTATGATAAATGTACCACACTAATGCATGATGTTGATAATTCAGGAAACTGTGTGTGTGAGTGCGGGGTGTCTAGGAACCCTGTTACCCTCCCCTCCATTTTTCCATAAACCTAAAACTACTCTAAAAAATAAAACATATGGAAAAAATTCTTAGCTCATGGGCTACACAGACAGGAGGCCGTATGTGCCGACACCTGGTCCAGCCTGGCATCGTCCAGTAGAGGTGTAATGTGAGCCACATTTGTGATTTCACATTTTCTAGTAGTCTTATTTTTTAAAACTTTATTTTGAAATAACTATAGAGTCCTAGGAAGTTGCAAACCTGTGCAGGGAGGCGCCCTGCAGCCCCCCCCTAGTGGCAACATCCCACATGAAAGCACAGCACACATTCCTAGCCAGGAAACTGCAGGGGTACCGTCCGCAGGTCTCGCCAGCGTCACGGCCATGTGTGAGCGTCCTGGGCATTTGTATCACACGTGTAGCTCTGTGTGACCACCACCATAGTCAGGAGTCTTTATGGGTCCATCGCCACGCGGCTGCCGTGTGCTGCCCCTCACAGTCAACTCCTTGTCCCTATCCTTAGGCCCTGGCGCCCACTACTCTATTCTTCATTCTAAAAGATGTTTATGTGAACGAAATCATACACTGTGACCTTGAGACTGCCTTTCTCCACTCAGCCTATTTCCCTTGTAGATCATTCTTTTTTACTGCTCATTGGTAGCCCATGGCATGCATGGACCATTTTGTTTAACTGCCCACCCACTGAAGGACATTAATGGGTTGTTTCCAGTTTGGGGCATTTACACGTAAAGCTGCTATGAATGTTTATGGTGGGGTTTTATCTGGACATAGTTTTCATTTCTTTGGGATAAATTCCCAGGAGGGCAGTGGTGGGTCACGTGGTGATTGAATGTTTAGTTTTAAAAGAAATTTCACAACCATTTTCCAAAGCAGCTGTGCCGTCTTACATTGCCACCAGAAACGTTTCTCCACGTCCTCACCAGCGTTTGTGTGGCCACTTTCCTCTTCCAACCACTCTGATAGGTGTGTGGTGGTACCTCACTGGGGTTTGGGGTTTGAATGTCCAGTTCCCCAGGTTCCCTAGCAACGTGGAGGATCTTTTCATTTGCTCATTTACCATGTGTATATCCTGCTTGGTGAAATGCCTCTTACTGTCTTTTGCCCATGTTCTTACCAGTTTTCTTTAACTGTTGAATTTTTGTAGTTCTTTATATATTCTAGATACTAGGCCTTTGTCAGATGTTGATTCAGAACATATTGATTTATATTTCTCCCACTCTGGAGTTACCTTTTCATCCTCTTAAAAGGCTCTTTCACAAAACACAAGATTTTAATTTGGATGACACCCAACTTACTGGTTTTTTCCTCTTATGGGTATGGCTTTTGGGGTCAAGTCTAAGAACTCCTGGCCCAGTCCTGGATCCCAAAGATGATCTTCTGTTATCTTCCTAAGAATTTTACATGTAGTCTCACATTTCACATTTAAGTCTATGACCCATTTTGGGTTAATTTTGGCACAAAGAGAGTGAGGTTTAGGTCGGGGCATATCTGTATGGATTTAGTAGTCACATTCTAAAAAGTAGAAAACAAACTTGTAAAATAAATTTAAAAATTACTTGGGAATCCCTTGTGTGCTCTACTCACGTCTCTGTTTTAACCTGCCGTATTTCAGGTGCTTATGCCGAGTGTGGCTTGGGGCCACTGTGGTGGTCAGCTAGGCTCCATTCAGCTTGGAGGCTTTGCTTTTTTTAAAAATTGATTACAACTGACCTTTACTCAGCACTTTCACAGTGCCAATACATTTGATATTTTATCTACTCTCCAAACCTTTAAGATGATGTTTTTTTTTATTAAGGTATGATTGATATACACTCTTATGAAGGTTTCACATGAAAAAACAATGTGGCTACTACATTTACCCATATTATCAAGTCCCCACCCACACCCCAATGCAGTCACTGTCCATCAGTGCAGCAAGATGCCACAGATCCACTATGTCCCTTCTCTAGGCTACACTGTTCTCCCTCTGACCCCCCTCACCATGTGTACTAAACATAATACCCCTCAGTCCCCTTCTCCCTCCCTCCCCACCCGCTCTCCCCTTTGGTAACCACTAGTCCCTTCTTGGAGTCTGTGAGTCTGCTGCTATTTTGTTCCTTCAGTTTTGCTTCATTGTTATACTCCACAAATGAGGGAAATCATTTAGTACTTGTCTTTCTCCACCTGGCTTATGTCACTGAGCATAATACCCTCCAGCTCCATCCATGTTGTTGCAAATGGTAGGATTTGTTTTCTTCTTATGGCTGAATAATATTCCATTGTGTATATGTACCACATCTTCTTTATCCATTCATCCACTGATGGACACTCAGGTTGCTTCCATATCTTGGCTATTGTAAATAGTGCTGCGATAAACATAGGGGTAGATCTGTCTTTTTGAATCTGAGAAGTTGTATTCTTTATTTACTATTCTCTGTCTGGCCCTTTCTTCTGGACTTGTCTCTTCCTCTGGCCGTGACGGTGGGGGGCTCGGGGAGGAGGTCTGGAGAGCATACTGCTGCCCGTGCTAGGAGGTTTCTGCAGCCCTGAGCCCTCCCTGGCTCTGAGCAGCTGGGGGTACCACCCAAGGAAGCAGGGCTCTGAGGCCATGCCTGGTGGAGTGTTGCCCCTGGGGGTCGCCGTGGTGCGCTGCTGCTGACTGGCCTGGAAGGGCTGTCAGCAGTTTAGAAAGCTGGCCTCTTTCTATTCAAGCTGTCAGGAGGGGGAGGAAGTGAGCGCATTAACCCTCCTGAACCGCAGAGGAGGAGGTTCAGCCTCCGGCAGAGGCAGGGCTCCCCAGGGACTTGGTGCAGAGACCACCACAGCCCCTCTGGGGGTCCTTGGTGCAGCCCCCGGGGCTCTGTTGCACGGGGACTGGGGGAGCTCTCGGGGGCTGTTTGGCACGAACTACATGGAGCTGCCCCAGGGAGCAGGAAGCCGGAGGCCCCGGGCCCCTGGGTCTTGCGTCAGCAGCCCTGGCAGGGACTCCGTGGGGCCCGAGGCCACGTGAGCTTCTGAGAGATCTGAGCATGAGGTGATGGAAGCAGGGACGTGGCAGTGCCTCCCACGGGAGACAGGAGCTCTCCTCTGTCCCCGAGTCCCCGTGCCCGGCTGCTTCAGTACCTGGTGAAATCCCCCCTGAAAGTGAGAGGCGGTGGACAATGACTTGTGTCTTTGGATCGAGCATTCCTGTATCCGCTTCTGTTTGCCTTCACGTTCGTTCCCAGCAGAGTAAACAGAAGGGCCACCTCCACCGGGGATTTCCTTAGACACCCACGATTGTAGGGGACAAAGGGCTCCTGGCAGCCCCTTCTGCCTGCTCCGGAGCATGCGTCCTCGCCTCAAGGAATCTGTTTTGGAAACCTGAAAATATGGTTTCCCAGATGATCTAAGGCAGCTGAAGCCCCCCCACCCCCCACTGGGGTCCAAACTGCCTGCCCATAGGAAGAAGGGCTGGTGGAAGCAGGCCTGGGCTCGGGTGCTGGCAGGTCACTCAGAGCCTCCCTGGCCTTTCTTAGCTGCAGGTGGTGGCACAGATGGTCCCCAGGTGCTGTGCAGCCGGAGAGCCCTGGGCCCACCCAGCTCTGCCCAGCACGCACCCTAGCAGGACCCTGCCCTCACCAAACCCCCCATATGGTGGATGCGGAGATGGTACACAGCCACAAGGCTGTCGTGAGGAGCGGGCCTTGGCACACTCGGGGTCTGAGACTGTGGCCGGGCACCATCCCCACCCTGTCTTGTCCTCCAGTCCCCAGGAGAGGGCCGTTGAGGCTGGTCCAGGGGGTTAGTGGGCACACCTCTTGTTACATTTGCATGAATGGCTTCCAAAACAGGGAGCAAACCGCCAAGAGAAGGGGGTGCCTTTCCTGAGGGGCTTTGGACACAGAAAGGGCTGTAGGAGGGAGGTGCCTGCCAGGGTTGGGATAATATGGGAATGAGAAGCTGGAACTTTGGGAATGTTCTGGAAGGGGGAGAGGGGCTATCTCATGGGTCACTGAAACAGGAGGCCCGAAAACACGGAGGGGTGCAGGGACAGGGCCTGGGATCCAGCAGAGGGGGCCGGTGGGGGCTGTGGCCTCCCAGGGTCCCCGGGGCTGCGGTTAGAGGCAGACCTGGGGATGGTAAAGGCACGGGGTCTGACTTGCCTCTGTGAATATTTAAACACTGGAGGATTATTTTTGGTAGCTACGGCCTCTCTGAGCCTGGCGGGCTTCTGGGTTGCCAGGAGGGTGCCGAGTGACAGCAGCCTCACTGCTGGCCCCTCTGTGCCCCGCGTGATCTCTGCCGTCCCAACGGCCACGGTCTGACTGGGGTCATGGTCCCCCCTTGTGGGAGAGCACAGACGGACCGAGGTTCCTGGGCGTTCGCCTTCAAGCGAGACCAGTGTGTGTAACAGATTGAATGTCATGTTGAGAAGCCTCCCTGGTGGTTGACAGTGACAGGTCCTCGGCCTCCGAACTGTGCACAGGGCCAGAAGCCAGCTGGCACCCCGGGGAGGTGGCCGTGCTCCACCAGACCCGCCAGTGTGAAGGGCGCATTGTGTGCCTGCAGCAGCGTGGAGCCTGCAGAGGTGTCTGTGGGCCTCCCCGGCAGAAACACTGGGAGCAGAGCTGGGGAGGGGCCCGACTGCCCCGCCCCCACTCCTCCCCTCCCCTGGGCAGGCATGCCTGTGGCTGGGGCAGCAGACGTAGGATGCCGAGGCCCACCTGGGGCCAGCTCTGTGCAGGCCCAGAATCGGGTCTGCCTGGGCACCGTGGCCCTACTGTGTCCCCTGGGAGGATGAGGCTGGTCAACCCTGCCCCTTTGAAACTCCATTTTCCTGGAGGTGGCACAGCTGCTGGGGAGGGATCCCACATGCCCAGCAGATGGCAGGCTTCCTCCAGAGCAGCCAGGGGTGTCCACTGCCCGCAGGCCCGCAGGCCTCCGCCCCTGCCCCACACCCTGACCCACCTGCTAAGGGCCCACGACCACTTGGCGGAGGATGCCCTCCCTGCCCTTTGTTGCCCACCTCCCTCCCTTGGCACTGCCTCCTCCCAAGCTGGTTTTCCAAGCCCTCCTCAGTGAGGACATGGCCCAGTAGGCCTGGGTTTCAGGGTGGCAGGCTGTGTGCCTCGCAGAGGAGGACATGAGCTCAGACCCAGGCCGGGCTCCCCTGTGGCCTCCCAGCACTCCTACTGACCTTCTCCCCACTGACCTTCCATTTCCTCTTTGAGTGTCTGGTGGGTGGGGATTTGCCAGCATGACCTGCCCCACCCCACTTCGTGCCAACCTCGGCCTCTGGGGACAGACAGGCCCTACACAGGCTTGGCCTCTGGTCCCCAAGCAGAGGCACATGGCTGGTGTCGGGGAGCAGTTGGCTGAATACACACAGACACGAGGGTGCAGCCTGGTCCCTGTCCTCACTGCCCCGTGTGGACACGCTCGGCCCACCTGAGTCTCGGGTGTCCTGTCTGGAATTTACTTTGCTAGATCCTCTGCTTTTTAAAAAAATTTTATTATTGTATAGATTCTCTGTGGTCAGTATACAAGTGTTAGAAATCAAGAGAAGGTACCAAAACCTTGAAAGCAGGCACTCAGATAGATACGTGCACACCCAGGCTCCTAGCACAGCACTCACGATCACCATCCCCGGATGAGCAGATAACACAATGTGCTCTATCCACACAATGGAATATTACCCGACCTCAAAAAGGAAGGAGATTCTGACACGTGCTGCATGTGGCTGACCTTGAGGACATGGTGCTGAGTGAAAGAAGCCAGTCGCTAAAGGACAGATCCTGCAGGCATCCACTCACACGAGGACCTAGAATCGTCAAGTGTGTAGACAGAGAGTTGACTGCAGGTTACCCGGAGCAGCGGGGGGTGGGGGTGGGGGGCTGGGAGTCCGTGTTTGATGGGGAGACGGAGCTTCAGTTTGGGACGAGGAAAATGTCCTGGGGGTAGACGGTGCGGTGGCTGCAAAACAGTGTCAGTGTGCTTAATGCCACTGCACTGCCCACATAAGAGGAGTTAAAATGGGGAATTTTGTACTATATATATTTTGCCACAACAGAAAAATAGAAAGAGAAAGAAAAGGAAGTTGAGGTCACCAAGTATCTGAGACTGAGCAGCCATGGAGGGCGCACATCTTCCAGGCCTCGTGAGAACCTGCTTTCTCAGATCGGGTCTGTCAGCCTGTGCGGGTCCCGCTGCCACAGCACAGGGCCTGGGGCCCCCGGCGCCGCTCAGGGGCTGCCAGCTGTGGGCAACTCCAAGCCAGCCTGGAGCCCATGCCACTCCCTGCCCGGCTGGAGGAAAGGCCAGCGGTGGTGCCGTGGCCATGGCCTCCCCACCCCCCAGGCTCTCCTGTTCCTGGCTGGGGCCCAGGACGGTCGCCACACGCACCTTGCTCTAAGAACATCTTCTCACAGCACGACCTGTTCAGTGTGAATCAAAAGCAGCTTAAAGTAAATTCTAGAGCTGGTGCTGAAAGCGGGTTCCTCCGAGAGGCTCTGTTGGGCAGGAGAACCTGGGGGAAGCTCCCATGCCTTGTCAAGGTGAGACCAGGAGATGCCACTTTCCCAGCTCTTTCTTGAGCTTAGAAAGACAGGCTGTCTCCATGGTCTTATGGGAATAGGGAGATGGTGTGGGTGCAGGCCTGTCTCTGGAGGGAGGGTAACCACAGGCCTGGGGCTGATGCCCTAAGCATGACCCCCAAGTCCCCGGCCCCCAGGAGGGTGGGATTGGCCAGCGTGCCTCTGCTGCCCGCTGTCGGAGTCCAGGCCACAGCACAGCAGGTACTCCTCCCAGCGCCCACAAGACTCTTTTTCAATAACATGTAGCACGATTGGCCAGGGCCGGTGTTTATGCCCCTCTTCTTGCAGCAGAAACCCTGGACTTCCTACTTCATTGAGGGCTCTAGAGTCCTCCCAGCTCAGGGTCACAGGCAGCATGAGCAAGGGCTGTGGGGAGACCAGTCTGGTTTGTAGGAAATGGGGTGGTAGAAGTGGCCGCCCATCAGTGTGCTGGGCCCGGCAGAGGCCACAGTCAGAGGTCCAAACTGCTGCCCCTTATGCCCTGGAGTAAAGTGGCAGGGGTTGGGCTGCAGATGGGGCAGCAGTCCAGGGCTGACTCCTGGCTGCCCTGGAGGGCACACCTGCCTTCTCGCCAGGACGCAGGTGCATCAGGCCTGTCGTGGGTGTTTGCAAAGTTGGGACAGAAACAGCTGCTACATGATGTGACCTTTGAGTTTGGCAGATGCCAAAGGTCAGCTGGAACTTGCCCTGAAAGGCTAGTGTCCCTGATGGTGCAGGGCTCCCTGTGAGCCTTAGGCCACCTCAGGGCCCACGTCTGGGGTCACTGCACATGGCATGGCGTGGAGACTTAGCACCCGTCACCTCTGGACCATGCCTGTGCAGACCCGCCCAGGATGAAAGACCCCCACAGTCCGCCAGGGGAGAGGCCTTCCAGACAGCTCTGCGCTCATGGCAAGTGCTGGGCAGGTCCAAGGTGCTGGCGCTGTCTGGGCCTGTCTCTGCGAAGGCACGACCCTGTGGTCTTCATGCTGGAGATGATCCCACGCCGCGTCTAGCTGGGCCTCCCTGTCACTCGGACGAGGCTCAGAGCAGAGAGGCCACCTGCTCCAGCCATCCCGTCAGAGCTGGGAGCACCTGTGATCCAGCCCCACCTGCTCACTTGACCTGCAGGCGGCTGGTTAAGGAGGCTTTGGGCATTTCACCCGCAGGAAAGTGGTGGCTCATGAGCAGGCCCGGGGAGGGCCTGGCCTGGAGGGCTCCACTCCTCAGTTTAGTAGGTAAATCTGTCCTGCGTCCACAGAGCTGTTTCATCAGGAAAGGCGGTGCTGCTAGTGAGGGTCTTAGGGGGCCTCTCCACTCGGGGTGCCCCTGGGGCCCCAGGAATCCTGTCTGTGAGTGGGTTCGCCAGGTCACTTCTCCAGCTGCTCACATGGTGTGTCTGCCCACACTTTGGGTTTGTGTAATAGACACTGGAAAAATATCCCTGTTCACACCCTCAGATGTTTTTTTCCAATTTAAGAAAGTCCTTCGGGGAAACTGTTTTCTCTTTTATTGACTGAAAGCCTTTTCCTCAGTGGACTGAGGGTGCCAGGTCTCCAGAAAGTGCCGGGGGTGGGAGGGCAGGTGGGGGCTGGGATGTGATGCCCCCACCCAGCCTGGCCGGGAGCCGGGGGACACGTGAGGACTTCCAGTGAGGCTGGCCCAGGCAGATGTCACTGTACGTAACAGAACCAGGCTTTCGTTTTGCAAGGCTCCAACTCACAGAACAATCAGGAGCCACCGAGTTTTGCTTTGCTGATTAAAGGGCCAACATCCTGTGCATAGAACCTTCCAGAACAACTCCCTTCAGCCCTGAAATTAATGGTTAGGGTTTTGTTCCCTTTGCATTGGAATTGGTGTGCTTAGTCGCTGGTGTGTGCAGACAGGATTCTTTGGTATGGAACCGAGAACTAGACTGACCAGGAGAAGACCCTGCTGGCTGAGCAGGTGCAGGCCTCTGACTTTCTGCCGCAGTCTTAGGATTGGCCAGATGGTGGCCAGGAGCCCCGTCCTGGTTGTGCCCACTGCGCCCCTTGGGGAGGCACCCAGTGGAGCTGACTGTGTGAGTTGCACTGAACACACAGCTCTCTGCAGCCAATAGTGGGAGATAATCTCTAATTTGGGCAGATTGACCACAGGTTGCTGAAGACGGAGACACGGGCCAGCTGCGGTGGGATTCTCGGGGGTACTGCTTCTGCTCCGTGGTTTGGAAGGAACAGGAAAGTCTGGGCAGGTGCCCGCTTGCAGAGGAGCCCAGGCCGGTGGCCAGGCCAGCACTCCATGGGTGTCAACACTCCCTGTAAATACATGCGGTGGCTGCTGGGAGGGCGTGACACTGCCTCTCTTCCCTAATCCTGCACCTGGGCCCAGAACCCCAAGGAGTCTCTGTCCTTTCCTGAGTGAAGATTGGCATGGGCTGGATGGGAACAGGGAATCCTGGCTTAGAACACACACATGCATGCGTGTACACACCACACGGGCACATGCACCTCACAGGCATACACACATGCACACACAGGCACCACACGAGCACGTGCAGGCACCCAGACCAAACGGACACACACACACACACACGCATGCATACCACACAGGCACAGACACACACACATAGTTTCAGGGAGAAGAACTTGAAAGTATTTTAAGTCAGAAGAAAGTACTCAATATCCTTTCATTGTCCTCTATCTTTTGTATTTTTAAAAATCACTTCCAGAATTTCTGGACTGGTTTTTCCAAGTTCAAGATATTCCCTCCGGATCTCATTTCCTGGCATAACACCTGAGAGCCTCGGTGGGCTTCGGGCCTGTGCCCCTCAAACGGTCCTCCTGGACGCACACGTGCGTTTGCCCTGGATTAGAATCTTGAGGAGGGAGGATTCCTCGAGCACCTGTAAGCCAGCCCCTGCTGGAGGAGCCCTAAGCCCCTCTGAGCACAACTGAGTCTCCTTGTCCCTGAGAACTGGCTTGAGGCAGCGCCGAGGGCTCCCCGGCTGATGAGGCCACGGTCACAAGGCAGGAGGGAAAGTGCTTACCAGGGTAACCGTGTCCCCCACCGGCCTCCGCTTCCTGAGAGAATAATGCTTCCGGTCATCAGGCACATTCCTGCACCTGTTCGTCCTATTTTAAAAATAACCATCCTTAAAGAAGTGCTCATTCCTCATCTCCACCCAGGCTGACATGTTCGGGAACAGGCCCCCTGTTGGGGTCAGGGCCATGGCCTGAAAAGATGCTCCCGCGTGCCTGCTCCTGGCTGGCCACAGCCCCGTCATGGATCCCAGGCCTGACCCGGTGTCTGCAGTGGAGGTGCTGGGCCCCATCCCACATGGTGGGGAGGTTCCCTCTGTGAAAACAGACTGTATCCCACATGGCTTTGCTCCAACGCTGTGGGAAGGGAGCCAGGGAGACGCAGCAGCAGAGACCACGGGGCCAGAGGGGACAGCTGACTGCAGTCCAGCTACTCCCGCAGTTATGACAAATGCAGCCCAGGGTGGCTCTCCACAGCCCAGGCCTCACCCCGGCCCCGGCCCGCCCAGCCTGCCAGGGAAGGGCCTCAGACGCCCGTCCTGCTGCAGGCTTCCCAGTTAACCAGACCTTCCTGCTGGCCTCTCAGGGGCGCCGTGTCCCCTGCACGCTCAGGTCGGCCTCCTGCAGTCAGGCTCACTGGGCCTGTCCCGGAAACCAAATGGAAAGCCAAACCAGGATACTGGTTTCCAAGCTGAGACCTGCTCGTTCCCCTGGGTGGCTCTGCCCTTGAAGAAGAGGCAAGGAATTGGGTGTCACAGGCACCCGCCCACACACTGCTTGCTGCCACTCCTCCAAAGCCAGGGGCCGCTGCCCAGTGCCTCAGAATGGGCCGCGTTTGCCTCTCCTCGCCTGTTCCGATGAAGGTCTGGGGAAGGTCGCCGTCGCGTGCGTGCTGTGCACGCAGGGGGCTCCAGAATGCCCCGGGAGCTAGTGCCATGGCGATGTGAGGACGCGAGGCTGAGGGGTCTGCCCTGCGCTCTGCCTGGGAGCTGCACGCGTGCCCATGGGAGCAGCTGCTGGGCTTGGACTTTGGTCTCGGAGGACGATCAGAGAGCTCCTTGCATTTACAAAGCAAACGTACACTTGCCATGGGGCGTTGGTGCCCAGCGTGTCGCAGAAGTACAGGGCCCGAGCCCAGCAATGAAGCCTGGGATGGCTTTCGGCCCGGAGTGGGTGGGCGTGGGCCGTTTGCCCCGGTGAATGAGCGCACACCTTTGCTGCCTGCGCCTCCCCTGCACGGGGCCCCGCGTCACGGGCACCGCAGTGATTTATGTAAATGCTAACCCAAATGCTTTCACTTTCTGATTATCTCTCTGTTTGATGGATGGCAGATGCCAGAGCCATCAAAATATAAACAGATTCCAGTCAGAACGCTTCAAAGAAGAAATCAGCCATTCCAGAGAACAGGACAGCACCCCTTCTGCAGCCTGGCAGAGAGTTTCACTGGGAAAAATGATTTCTCGTAACCTTTTTGCTTTCTATTTAAATTAAGCTTCACCAAGCAAGTTTGGCAGTAGCGGAGGGCTCCTAATTTGGTCCCCCTTGACCTCTGCTGCCGTGATTGGCAGTTTGTTGTCGGGCTGGAAGTTGTGTCTTGGAGGTAGGAGTGAGCAGAACAAATGCCCTAGGACAGCTTCGCTCCCCTGAGGACCCAGGCGAAGGGGGGAGAGTGTGCGATTAGAGGGGTCTTCACACAGAAAGTTAATTAGCTACTAAATAGCATTTAGCACAGTTACGATGGGAAATGCATGTCTGAAAAGCGAATGGAGAAGATCAATGAGAAATGGCCGCCGCAGAGACAAGGGTGATCCCAGCCCGCTGGCGTTTCACCCCGTGTCTGACAGTGCCAGTGTCTCAGGGCAGGAGGCAGGCTCTCCTGAGCAGGGGTGGCAGGGGAGGGGAGGGCCCTGAGCATGGCCCACGAGACGGACTGGCCCGTGTCTTCAGGAGCTGTCCCCTCCTGGGTGGCTGGGCACTACAGGACTGGATGGGAGACACCCCCTGAGCACGTGCTGCCCGACTTCCCTGTCGCAAACATCAGTAAATATGTCTTCAGTTACTGGCAATTTTGTGTGTAGTGGGTTAAATAAATATTCTCCCAAAATTCATGTCCACCCAGAAGCTCAGAGTGGGACCTGATTGGGAAGGGTGTTTGCTGGTGTCATTCAGCAGGCTCAAGATGAGATCACAGTGGATCAGGGCGGGCCTAAATCCCGTGAGGGTCCTTTCAAGGAGAGCACACGGATCCGGGGGGAAGCCGGGGAACCCGGGAGGGATGCATCTACCAGCCAAGGACTGCCAGCAGCCCCAGAAGCTGAAGAGGTGGGAAGGGTCTTCCACCGGACCCTTCCGAGTGAGCTTGGCCCCATGGGCACCTTGATTTCAGACTTTTGGCCTCCAGAACCGTGAGAGGACCAACCTCTGTTGTCTTAAGGCGCCGGGTTGGCGTTGCCTTGTTACAGCAGCCCCAGGCCTCTGCCAGTGCCGTGGGTTGCAGCACAGCCCCTGGGGGGCTGTGCCCATGTCTGGTCTGGAGCCAGAGAAGGTCAAGGATGGGAGGAGGGCGCCAGGACCCGGCTGGTCTCTGCAGGAGCTAAGTCCTGACCCGGGTGGTTGTGCGGCCTTCCTGTGTGTTATTTCCCTGTTGAAACTGTGGGCTGATGGCTCAGGGTCAGTTTTTGTTTCTGGGGGGTGGGCTTTTGCTTTATTTAGCTATTTTGTTTGTTCCTGCCTTGGGTGTTTTTTCATGATTTGGAGGAGTTTGTCTTTTTAATTGTAAAAGTAACACTTAAAGTAATTTTGCAAAATAGTTGAAAGATGAAAGACACGGGTGAAACCTCCCCGTGTCCCACCGCTCAGCACAGCTTTTGGCAGCATTTGGCTTATTTCCTCCGGCTTTGCGTTTATTTTCAATTTGTTGTTTCTCATGCAAAAGAGAATGCATCTCTATTTTATAGAGGTGTAGATGTGCCATTTGTAAAATTTGGTTTCTTGTTTTTAAAAGAAGTGAGTTTTTGATACTGTTATTCTTGATACATGCGAAAAACATAGGGAACATCTGTAAACCATGCAGCATTATAACAGAATGAGCCCTGTTACCATCACGTGGTTACACGAATGAACCAACTGGGGCTCTTTCCTCCCTGGGCTCAGCCCCAATCATCCCGTCTCTCGAAGGAATTGCTGTCTCGAATACCATGTCCATTTCCCCGATCATTTCCCAACAAAATGTGCTTTTGTTTGTCTGATTTTGAGCACTATAGAAACGTCCTCATCCCGTGCGTGCTTCAGTGACCCACCTGTGTGGCTCCTCTCTTCTGTCGGCTGTGCAGGGCTCCACGCTTGTCTGTGTCCCTGTCAGTGGCCATTGGGTTTGTTATCGGGGTTTTTCTCTGTGGATAAGGCTGCCGTGGCAATACTTACTTGCACAACACATCTTTGGTGCCGGGAGTGAGGCCCTCTGGGGGTGCACCTGGTGGGTGCTCATCTTTATAAGATGCACCAATTGTTCCACGGGTGTTGGGCTGGCTTACACTCCCACCCACCACGACCGTGTGAGTTCCGTCTGGCTATATTCGATCTGTGTCCTATCATAAATTCTTCCCACGCTGTGATGCCTTCTTCGTGGCCTCATTGTCGATGCCCATCCTTGTGGGTAGATGTAGGGCATTTCACTTGACCACACACCCGGACATTTAGCTGTTCCCAGTTTTCCACTTGTCCTATGAGAAGCGCGTCTGTGTTTGATGCTTGTGCACAGACAGGATCATCCCTCCAGTTGGTTTCCAGAAACAGAATCAAAGAGGGCATTTCAGTTCTTGAGACACATCGCCATTTGCTGCTTTGCAGGTTTGAGTCTTGGTTGCGGACAGATTCACTGATGTGCCCAAAGGTATAAATACGTGTCATACATGTACAGAGGTTCCACATATACATGTGCAAAGGTTCAAGGGGTAACTGTGCATGCACAGAGGTTTAATGCATACTTGTGTATACACATGCGCATACACACCCCCCAAAGTTTGACGTGATATTATTTATTTTACAAAAAAGTAAAAACAGGAAACACCCCAAGTTTTCATTCCTATGCATGAAATCCGAAGCAGCCCTACAAAGGGGTGTGACAGGACAAAGGCCAGGAATATGGTGACTGAAAAGATACAGGTGTAACACAGTTTTGACAGCATGCTCCTATTTCTTTGTTAACACATGTGCATGTCTGTGCACACACACAGAGCACCCCAGATGCCGCGTGTCCCACTGTTACCTGGAGGTACGGAGGAGGGGCAGGAGTGATTGGGCTGAGGCTGGAAGAGCAACAGGAGACTTCACAGCTTTGCTTTGCACACTTCTGGGGGTGTGTGAATTTGTCACAAGCACATTCCTTTTCTGATTAAAGAGAAGTTCATGGTGGGGGTGGGGGGCGATCTGACTTTTTGCTTTGCCTCAGGCAGGAGGAGGTGCCTGCTTCATTGTAGACCCCCCGACACTGGCTTCTACCTGTTAGAAATAACTCCTAGCAGATACACAGGCTAAAACCCTGTTCATTTGCATTTCTTTATGCTGATGATTTTGAATATATTTCTGTTATGTTTATTCATGTCGCTTCTTTTTGTGAGGTATGTGTCATTGGCCCATTTATCTGCCGGGGTCTTTGTGACCTTTACAGAGAGCACATCAGAGAGAGAAAGGTGTCACCCCTCCTCTGAGGGTCCCCAAAGCCTCCCACCAGGACCACCATTTTGTGCCCCTGCGTTCTGCCACCCAAGACACTCCAGAATCCATAAACCAGCCCCGAGGCAGCCTCGGCCGGCAGCACGCTCTGCCGGGGGCCCACGAGCCACACTGCCCCGGAAGCAGCCCACCTCCCGGGCTGGTGAGTAGTCATTTTTCTCTAAGATCCTGCCGGCCAGCGCCCCACTCCTGGTTTGCCTTAAATACCCTGAGCTGAGCCAAGCAATGGCTCGGTGCCAGAGGAGAACCTGGAGCCAGGGCCCGGGTACAAATACACAAGACTGGTGCGTAACGGGCGCCGTAGGGAGGGAGGAAATGAATTGGAAACAAGCTGTCCCGATGTCACTCGCGGGATGATGTGCTATATACAAAATTCATGTTTGTGGAGTCAGCCTCGTAGATGGAATTGAAGGAACCGTAAACGAAGTGCCCTGTCAGAAAGCGCAGGGGGTTTTATTGTTCGTGATCGTTACTGCAGTTTCCGTGGGAGTGGCGGAGTGCAGGCTCCCAGCACCCTGGCCTCAGTCACCGACTCCTACCGTCGATGCCAGCAGCTGCTGGTCAGCTCAGGGTGACGGGTTCCCCATCAGGCACGCTCCCCTTCCAGCCTGCACGGGCTGAGGGGCCCCAGGGCATCGCTCTGAGCATTCTAGATGGCATGTTTGGACCAGCATCCCTGCTCTTGGGGTCCCCAAAGGAGGTTCAGATGAACCCTGACTGGCTGAAGCGGGAAGGAGCATGTGGGGTGCAACCCAGACCTCGGAATCTGGGAGGTTCCGACTGTAGCTCTTCTCTTCCTCCCCCTCCCCATTTCTCAGCTGGCCCCCTCACTCCTGCGCCCAGTGCCCTCGTTAGGAGATTGGTGGTGGGCCCCTTGATCTTCAGGTGCTTCCGTGACACAAGCCTCGGGCGCCCAGGCCCACGACGTGATGCAACAGCCCACGGCCCTTCCCCCGCAGAGCTCTTCCGACCGCCCAGCCTCGGGGGCAGGCACCCCGGCCTGCCAGGCGGCTTTCGCGGACCCCCGGGGTGGCCAGGGCCGCCTTGCCAGGAAGCTGAGAGAGAAGGCGAACTGGGGCTGAAAGCCTGAGGAGTTCATGAAATTTAATCATGTGCCTCAGGGGAACCCCTAAATTTAGTCCAAGCTTTATTAGTATTCATTCCATTGTTAAATTGCCTAGGGGAACATCCCGAAAAAGTCGGGAAAGTACCAGGTCTGGTGGTGAGGATTCTGCTTCTGCAGAGCCGAGGGCCTGCGGGGGGGATCGCAGGGGTCCTGGCATCCCACACGCGTGAGCCTGGGGCCTGGGAGGAGCAGGTGCCATCCTGGGCTCTGCCGAACCTGAGCGTTTCCTGTGCTGGGCCATAATGGACCCGTAGGAATCACACCTCGCCCGAGGCCTCCTCCTCCCTGGTTCTGGCCCTGGTCGGCGGCGACCCCACCCCCAGAGTCGGTTCCTTGTTACTGACTTAGTGACCTGGCAGCTTAGGCTGGCCTCAGCCTCTCCTGGTGCTGCAGCCCAGGGATGCTTTTTGGTGAGTGTGAAATGTCCCTGGAAAAGGCATGTGGAGAACAGGTGCCTCCCCGCCCCTGTGGGTTAGACCCAGTGGGCTGGTGCCCAGGAGACTGTAGGATGACTCCTCTGGGCTGATGCCCCTTCCAGGTATTTTTGCAGAAAAACCACACAAGGCCCACGTGGTGCTTTAGTATTGCATTAACCAACCTGACCTGCAAGCTCCCTTGTGGTCCCACAGAAGATGCAGGGATGTCTAGGTGTGCGTGTGACAGCCGTGTCCCCACTCCTGTCTCTCCCGCCCCTCGCCCACCTCCCTGGAGCACCCACTGTTGGCTTGGGGTTGGTGTGGTAGCTCCGCTGGGGAGGGTCATGTGACTGGTGGGTGCCAGCTGTGAATGTGAACGTGAGCTCTCTGCCTTTCTCTGCCAGCTTCGGGGTGTTGCCAGGGTGGCCACGTGGGCCTGCCTCTGTCCAGCCCAGAACATGTGTGTCTCCTCATTTTTCCTGGGTGGGCCACACACAACTTCCCAGGCACAATCACGAGTGGGCCGAGCATGAGTACGTGCAGCTAATAAGAGCACATTGGGTTAGAAATATCTTACTTTCTTACCCATGGTAAATCGCTGTAAAATCTGGAGGAAAAAATATATAACTCTGCTTTTCATTCTTTTGGGTTCAGAAGGGTCTCTTTGCTGCCGTCTTCTCAGCAAAGTCTATTTCAAGGATGAAGTCATCTGGGAACTGGTTCTCAGAAGCCTGGCTGGAGCAACTAGGAGTGGTCTCCAGACTGCTTGGCTATTAATTATTCGGCTTTATTTATTAGATGTACCCGGCGTCCCTTAGCCTCCAGGCATATTTGCAAATGCCTTGAGGGAGAAAGAAGAACAAATGATTCCTGCCAGCAGAGTCTCCAGCCCATAATGAGCAACACTGTATAATAGCGTTAAGTGGAAAAAGCCCCGACAGCACCCCCGTATAGCCTGCGTCCACCTTTGTAATAATTATAAATGCATCTGACGCATGGAAGCTTGGAACCGCATTAGGGCAGTTGGGTCGGTCAATGAAATTCTTTTTAATTTTACTTAGATATCTGACCATGTCACCCTGTTTGACTCAGAAGAAGTTAAAATAAAAACAGCACCCAGAGGACCGTGTGTGTCTCACACCTGCCACGCCTTCTGGCCATCCAGCACCCCCCGCCCACCCGCGCCAGGGCTGCCGGAGAGAGAGAAGCAAGGCCCGGCCTGGTTATCTTTTCCTAAATGGTGTTGGTAATAAACCTGAGTAATGTGCCTGTTCTCTTCCTCCCCGTGATTTACACCTTTCATAATTAGCTCTGTGTGGGCTTGCGTGGTGCTGGGGATGGCGCGGCGGAGTTAATCGCCCGGGCCGAGGCGCTGCCCTCCCAGCTCCGAGCAGTGCCCTGCCCCCGGCATGGAGAGATGTGATTGAGGCTCTGCTTGGCCTGTCTTTCCCCGGCCCGTGGCTCTCACAGCCCTCTGCATGGCAAAACCAGGTCGGTCTAAAAAAGAAGAGACTGATTGAGTTCGGCCGTGGAGTTTCTCTCAGCTCAGAGGACAGAATCTGCTGGACCTTTACCCAAGAACTTTCCATCTCCACTCATGTCAAAAAGGACACTCTGGGCCTAATGGAACCAGTTTTCCGTGGTCCCTTTCAGTGCCCAGGTCTCCAAAAAGCATCTGAAGTCCCACACGGACAGTGCAAGTGGCCACAGTTGTCCGGCCTTAGTGCCCCGGCTGGCCATTCCAGAAGCCACACTGACTGGCTGTCCTCTCTGTGCACCGGCCGGGCCCTGCGAGCAAACACCAGAGCAGGGCCTCCGCAGGCGGCGGATGCCAGGCAGAGGCCAGCCCTGCGGGTAGATCGATCTGGCACTTGGCACTGTGTGTACGTGCATGTGTGTTTGTGTGCACATGTGTGTGTGTCGTGTCAATCACGGCAGACGTGCCTTTGGTTTTACTTGGAACAGCCGGCTTTGTACGCATCCTAGAAACTGCTGGAATTTGAGAGCCTGATGGGGTCCCAGGGGTCAGAGTCCAGCCACTGTCCCTGTCGTCTCACAGGCGGAGAAGATGCAAAGTGAGGCCTCCTCTGCTGTCCTCCCCTATGCCAGCTCTCGTGGGGTGTGGATTACAAGGGTGGCCAGGCTCATCCCTGCTGGGGGCATGACGAGTCGCGGCGGGGCGGGGATACATGCTGGAAAAGGGCTTGGGGCCAGGGCCTGAGGGGTCAAGGAAGATGGGTCCTTGATATTGGGGTCCAGGACCCCCAGGTGGAGGGCCGCAGCTCCGTGCCATCCACTTCCCACTCACCCTGTTCTGTCTAACCCAACCCTGGGGAGGCCCCCTGGTCATGGTGCAGGGAACACGGGGCAGGATGGTGCACCGGAAGTCCCACATCCTCAGCAACCCCTCTCCCATGGAGGGCTTGGCTGGACTCCAGAGGACAAGAGCAGAGAGGTGCGGGCGAGCGGCCTGTGCAAAGGCCAAGGCCACTGTGTGGTCCGGCTGGAGCCGCGAGCCCTCTGGAGCCTGGACTTGCAAGGAGATGATACAGGGTGGCTGGGGTGGGTTGGCAGGCAGAGGACGTCCTGCCTGGGACCGACTGTCCCATAGCCACAGGCAGTTGGCAAGGCGGCAAGCCACCCCTGGCGAGCAGGTTAGGACGGCAGCACCCACTCACTCTCTTGGTACCCCAGCCCAGTCCCTGTACGTGCCCCTCATTGCCCCATTTTGCAATGGGGAGCCTGAGGCCCAGCAGACATAGGGAACGGGCCCAAGAACACAGAGGCGGGAGAGGGGCCACGCCAGGGCCGGCCCCCCAGCAGCAGAGGGAGGATTCTCCTCGGCTTGGCTGTGGCTGGTGGAACGTAGGCCCGCACGCCCCACACAGGCCTGACTCAGTCACGTTTCAGGCATGCAAACACACACCTGTGCGGACGAGCTGCTGTGCCCTGTCTCCCCGTGACCTTTTCTGTTCAGAGCCCTTCCCGTATTTCTGGTTAACACTTGTCGGTCCTCCAGCGTCTGAAAGCACTACACGGGAAATGGCTTATCCTTGGAACTTGATGCAAGAGAGAAAACTTGGTGAAGTGGTCGGGGCACAGTAGGGTCCCGGCTTCTCATCTGAGTCTGTTTTCACATCTGAAAAGTGGGTGTGCTAACGGATGCACAGTGGGGCTCCTTTGTAAATCTGTAGGACCGAAACCACCCTGTATGTGCCGGTTCTGATTCCACCCCGTGCCCTGGTGCTTGTGGGGGCGGGGTGTGGGTAGGCAGGTCAAGATCACTGGCCTGTGTGTGGACTAGTCAGCTCTCAGGGACAAAGCCAAGCTCAGGAGCGCTCGGCACTGTGCAGCGGGGGCGGGCACTGGCCAGCGGGCGTGTCTGTCACTGCATGTTGGCACCCACGCCCACTGTTGCCTTGTGTGTGAGGGGCCAGGCAGAAGCAGTGAGGGTGCAGCTTCTCGTCATTGAGAGCTGCCCGCGAAGGTCGCTGTGGCCCCGACGCCCAGAAGCTTTGCTGGGTCTCTGCAGAGACCCTGTCCATCCCAAAGTGGCCTCAAATCAGCCCACCGCATGCCGGGGTCCCTTCCAAAGTGGTGCTCCTGCACCAGGTGTGGGCAGACGCGGGCTGTGCCAGAGCTGGGTGTGCTGCAGGGATCTGCTCCTGGCCCCGGCGGTGGGGTGGCTATTGGTGCCAACTGGGGCGAAGGGGCCCTTGGTCTCCCCACTTCAGGCGGACCTGTTGCGGCCGGCAGCCCTCCTTGTCGTTGATCCTTTGAAGTCAGGAGCTGGGGCTCCGAGAACACTGCAGGTGCCCCAGGTTTCATTCTTTCGAGCAATTTTTCTGTCTGACAACCGAGGAATTTCCACCAGGGCTTGAAGAGCCCCTGGCTGGCTCAGAGCGGCCTTTCAAGTAGGCGCCATGAGAAGCCCGGGTCCCGAGCAAAGCTCACAGCCAGCTGGAGTGACACAGGTGCTGGCACGGCAGATGCCAATCGCCGGTGTTTCCACCCGGTGGATTATGGAAGATCAGGTTTGTTTTGTTCTTGTTGAAACCCTTAGGCAGGGTTTCTTGACTTCAGCTTTACCAAATCGGAAGAAAAAACAAAGACAGCACAGAAACTTGCTTTCCCAAATCCCAGGGCCCTGCCGCGCGAGGAAGCGTGGTGCAGGCCCTGGCTCCTGGGTCTTTGTGGGCCTGGCCAGCTGCACCCCTTTCTCAGGGTCCACTGCCCCGGGACAGAGCCCCTCGTGAGGGCAGTGCCGACCTCTTCCAGGGCCTCCTCACGGGCAGAGGGAGCGGCTGTGGGCAGGCCCCGGGAGGCAGGACTGGGAGGCCTGCAGACACCCTTCCCTCCCCACCCCTGCACACAGCGGGGGGGCCCCCAGGCCAAGGAAGGAGTCGGGCAGGGAGACGGCCACCAAGTCACCTTGAAAGCCAGGTGGCCAGCCCTCTGCCCTCTCTTCTGAAATTCCTGACTGTGTTCCACAACATCTGCCACCCTCCGCAGGCCCCCAGGCAGGTTCCCACCGGCCTCGCCCAGCAGTCTGCGCCCCACAGCTGATCAGCCGGCCCCACAGCTGCTGGGCCTGGGAGTGGTGCTGACTCCAGCCGGGAGATGGGGAGGACCAGGAAATACTCATTAAGGCGGGGGAAACAAATTCTACTGCAGTAAACCCGTTCATTATTATTATTACTGTTGTAGAAAGACACATTAACAAAATTTAGCATTTTAGCCCCTGTTGAAGCTCTGTTCCCATTAAACAATAACCTCTGTCCCTCTTCCCAGGCCCCAGGCCCCAGTGCTCACCATCCTATTGTCTGTCTCTCTAGATTTGATTCCTCTAGGGACCTCAAAAAAATGGAATCCTGCAGTATTTGTCCCTTTGTGACTGGCTTATTTCACTTGGCATAATCTCTTCCATGTTTAGCATGTGTCAGAATCTCCTTCCTTTTGAAGACTGAGTAATATTCCGTGGTGTGGGTGGCCTGCAGTCCATGTATGGGGTCCTCTGCTGCAGGACACCTAGGTTGCTTCCAGCTATTTCGTATTGGCTGTTGGGAATAATGCTGCTATGAATGTTGGTGTATAAACACCTGTTCAAGTCCCTGCTTTCAGTTCTTTGGAGAAACGCGTTTTTCAAGTCAATGCCAGGGACCTTCTCAGAGTGACACGGACCAGCTGTCTGGCTACTTTCTCATGCCTTCCACACGTCCCTGCACCTGCCCAGGCTCTTCCTTCCACACAAAGACCAGCCCTCCTCAGACCTGGGGCCTTTCTGGAACCTGCACCGCCTGCCCGGGTGATCCCCTCTCATCTGACACCCCCAGCACTCGCAGCTTCCCCAGCCACAGGATCCGTGTTGTCATACCTGTGTCCCCCACTTAGCTCTCCTACAAGGTCCCCTCTCCTGGGGGGTTGGGGGGGCGGTCTCCTCAAGCCTCCCTTGAATGAAGTCGAGTGTTGTAGAGAAAAGCAATTTATTCTACTTTAGTGAGTCAAGTTGAATAAAAGATTGAAGGCGGTTGTTTTTAAATTATGCCCGAGCCATTATTACAGATGGTGCCTACAGGCCGCCACACACGGCATAGCAAGGCTTGGAAGGGGAATCAGCAGACTGCCAAGGGGACAGCTTCTTGGGGGGCCCTGGGCAGGGTGTGGGGAGCGGGAAGGGCGCTTGCGCTGCTCCGTCTGCACACTGCAGTATGTTTTCATTTTTTAATCATGAAAATGAATTCATTTCTTACTTGCAAATTTTAAGCAATAAAAAAAATACAGGGAGTGTATTGCAGTATAACATTATTTATAACATGAGATCGTTTCCATTCCCCCACTAGAAGGAAAGTCAACCTCAACAATGTAAGAGCAGAAGTTCTATTTCCAGGGGTGCCAATTTTGTAGGATGGCAAATCTAAGGATTGGTGCCTTTTCCAGTGCGTTTAGCTTCACATATTAATTCTTCCTGGGTCTTTGCTTTGCTGGCTCTTACCCCCCATTCAGGCCTCACTGAGGCCCCCCAAGACAACCTCTCTAGAGTGGCCACCCCCAGCCGTTCTGCCTCCCACCGCTGAAGGTGTGGGTGTCTCAACGCATCCCGGACAGTCTCTCCTTTCTGTGTCTGCTGTCTCCTCCTCCACCAGATTGAAGCTTCACACAGATGGGGGCCACACCCAGCTGTCTCAGAACAGGGGAGGCACTCAGAAGGTTTTGTTGCACAAACGAGTATTTTTTGAGGTCATGCTTCGTGCAAGACCTTTACTAGGAGACATATAAGATGACTCAGGGGAGGATGGGTGTGCAGTAACCTCCTTTTATTGAGATGTCATTCCCATAACATAAAAGCCACCCTTAAAAGTGTACAGTGCAGTGGCAGTTATTCATTTCCAAAGTTGTAGAGCCATCACCACTATCTAAGTCCAGAAATTTTCATCACTCTGAAAAAGAAACCCCTTCCTATTGCAGTTAGCACCCACTGCTCCCTCCCTTGGCCCCTGACCACCGTTCATCTGCTTTCTGTCTCTGCATTTACCTGCCCTGGAGCCCTGTTTCATGTAGGCAGAATCGTGAACTACGTGGTCTTTGGTGACTGGCTTGTCTCACTTTGTATGTTTTCAAGATCCATCTCTGTTGCAGCAGGTAGCAGTGTTCATCCCTCTTCGTGGCTGTGCCACGAATGACGTTCTGCTGTGCAGATAGACCGCCCTTTCTTATCCATTCACCTGCTGATGGACACTGGTAGCATTTTCCCTTTGGGGCCGCTGTGAGCATTCAAACTATACACATGTTTGTGTGGACATACGCTTTGTTATCTTGAGTATGCACCTTAAGTGGAGTTGCTGGGTCATAGGATAACTCTATGTTTAAATTTTGAGGAAATGACAAACTGTCTTCCCATTTTTTATTCCCATCAGCAATGTATAAGGATTCCAACTTTTCCACATCCTCAGCAATACTTATTATTTTCTGTTTTTAAAATTCTGACCATCCTTGTGGGTGTGCAGTGGCCCCTCTGTGGTTCTGGTCTGCGTTTCCCTGGTGATTAAGGGTGTTGGCACCCTGCCGTACGCCTCTTGGCCATTTGTGTGTCTTCACCGGAGAGACGTCCCTCCAGACAGGCCCATTCTTTCTGTGGATCACTCATCTTTTTGTGGTTGCAAACTAAGTGCTTTTCAAATATAATCTGGGTCCTAGTCCCCTATCAGGTATGTGATTAGCAAATATTTTCTCCCATTTTGTGGGTTGTCATTTCACTTTTTTGATAGTTTCCATTGAAGCACAAAAAATGTTTAATTTTGATGAAGTTCGTTTCTGTTTTTTTCTTCGGTTGCTTGTGCTTTTAATGTCATATTGAAGGAACCCTCATCTCCTGGGTCATGAAGACTTCTGCCTGTTTTCTTCTAAGAGTTTTATAGTTTCATCTCTTGCATTGAGGTCTTTGGTCCATTCTGAGTTCATTTTTGTATATGGTGTGAAGAAAGGGCTCGGCTTCATCCCTTTGCACATAGGTACCGGTTGTCCCAGCACCATTTGATGAAAAAACTATTCTTTCCCCTGTTGAATTGTTTTGGCACCCTTGTCAAAAAACCAGTTGACTCTACATGTATGGGTGTATTTCTGGGCTCTGCTTTAGTGCAAGGGTCAGTAGGTCAGACCTTACGGCAGGACCACACAGTCCTGGTTGTGTACTGCTGTAGCCGGTTTTAAAATTGGGAAGTGTGAGCCCTTCAAATGTCCTTCACTTTCAGTGTTGTTTTGGCTATTCTGGGTCCCTTGCGTTTCCATATATATTTTAGGATCATCTTGTCAGTATCTGCCAAAGAGGCAGCCAGGAATTTGATAAGGATTGTGTTCAATCTATGGATCAATTTGGGGAGAATTGCCATCTTAACAGTATTCAGTCTTCTGATCCGTGAACACAGGATGACTTTCGATGTATTTATATCTTCTTTGTTTCAACAGTGGTTTTGTCGTTTTTAATGTGTAAGTCTTGTACTTGTGTGTGTGTGTCGGAAGTGGAATTATTTTTCTTAATTTTGCTTTTGGATTGTTCATGGCTAGTGTATAGAAGTGCAACCGATTTATGTATATTGATCTTTTATCCTGCAGGTTTGCTGAATCGATGTGTTAGTTACAACGGTTTTTTGTGTGTGTGAGTAGGAATTCCTAAGGATATGCTATATGCAAGATCATGTCTGTGAACAGAGACAGTTTTACTTCTTTCTTTCCACCCTGGATGCTCTTTACTTCTTTTCTGGCCAAACTGCCCATAAGGACAACTTCCAGCACAACACTGAATGGAGGCGGGGAGAGCAGGCTTGTCTCGCTCCTCATCTTAGGGGGGGTGTTTCCGTCTTTCACCATTGAGTATGATGTCTGCTGTGGGTTTTTCATAGATGCCTTTTATCAGTTTAAGGAAGTTCCTTGCTATTTTTAGCTTGGTAAGTGTTTTCATCATGAAAAGGTGTTGGATTTTTGTCAAAATTTTTTTTTCAGCTGCCATTGAGACGATCATGTGGTTTTTGTCCTTTGTTCTATTAACCTGGTGTGTTACCTTGATCTTTATACGTTGAACCACCCTTGCATTCCTGGCAGAAATCCCACTTGGTCATGGTGTATAATCCTTTTTTATGTTGTTGAATTTGGTTTGCTAGTATTTTGTTGAGAACTTTTTGTCCTTATTCATGAGGGATATTCCTAAGAACCTAGAATTCTATCTTGTGATACCTTTGTCTCGTTTGGGCATTAGCAAGTGACTTTTCACAGTCACACACAAAAGAGAATGATAAATTTCTAAGGATTTCCAGGAAATAAAGTAAAGCCAGCATATTTTGGCAGCCTGCTACACATGAGGCGGTCTGGTTAGTGTTTCCCTGAGGACACGGGAAAGCAACACAGAGGAGGTGGTGTTTGAGCTGGGCCTCGGAGAGAGAGAGGAGCAGGCAGCCTGAAGGGAGCGGCCCGCGTGAGCGGATGCCCAGGGAGGGGACCTGATGAGGCAGAAAGGAAGGGAGCTGTCCGGTTTGCCTCGGGTCTGAAGGGGGCCTGTGAAGGGTATACGGAGTTGAATAATGTCCCCGCAACTCATGTCCACCAGGACCTCGGAATGCAACCTTACTTGGAAATCGGGTCTGCACAGGTGTGATTAGTCAAGAAGAGGTCATTCTGGATCGGGTGAGCCCTAATCCAGTGACTGGTGTCCTTATAAGAGAAAACAGAGACGGAGACCCACCCAGAGAGGGGAAAAAGGCCCTGTGACGATGGAGGCAGAGATGTGGGAGATGTGCCTGCAGGTCAGGAGCACGGTGGGTCACCGGCAACCCCCAGAGGCCGGAAGAGGGGGGAAGGACCTTCCCCTAGACCTGCATTTCAGACCTCTGGTCTCCAGGACTGTGAGAGAGACATTTCTGTTGTTTTAAGGCATGCAGTGTGGTGATTTGTTACAGCAGTGATAGAAACTGACCCAAGCGGGACCAGCAAAGATGAGTGGGCACCAGTCTGCGGAGCGTGGTGCCTGCGAGGCTAAAGATTGGGCCTTCCTGGTAGGAGAACCTCGGCACCGACGCGGTCTGAGCCAGGAGCGTGGGGCGTGGGGGAGGCGTAGACAGTCTTCAGGGGCATCTGTAAAAGATGCCTAAGACAGCCTTTAGGTTTCCTCTGTATCTTCCTTTTTGTTCCTGTACGTTGTTGTTCCAACTCACGTTGGAAGCCATCACCGTAGGGTCAGGAGTGGGCTGGGCCTTGCCCAGCTGTGAGGTTTGGGGGTGTTGTTCTGAGCCTCAGTCTCCTTAGCTACGAAATGGGGTTAATGATACCTCTCTTGTGGGGTCGGGGTAAGACGTCTCTGAAGCAATTAGCAGAGCTCCTGGTGCATAGAAAGAGTCAGATAGGTGGTAACCATGACAATCGGCCGTCCTTTCCTTTATTTCTTTTTGAAATTCTCCTTATTGGTTTTGCCATATAAAAAACCAATACAGACTTCCTTTAAAAAAAAAAAAAGAGTACAGAAGATTAGCTTATTGTTTCTAATTATCAAAAGGTTACATTACTCTCTTCAGAAAATTTATAAAACAAAGAAGATGAAAATAAGCTGTGATCATGCCATTCTAGAGATGATCATAATTATAATTTTAGTGTAGTCTTCTACTTCTATATTTATGTGGACATAAAGTATCTATAAATATGCATTCTCTGTAAGACCATATTGATATATGTCATACAGCTTTTTATTCTACCATCTTCATTTAACATAACAGTGTGAGCATTTTCTTTGGTCTCACATACATCTATAAAATGTTTAATAGCTTAATGATATTGTATCATATGAATGTGCCACAATATATTAAAATATTACCCTATGGTTAGAAATTTAGTAATAATGAGTCATACTAGCATTTTTTACTTCATTGAAGTATAAATAATGTACACTAAACTGCACATATTTAAAGTGTATACTTTGCAGAGTTTTGACATACTTAACCGGTGAAACCATCACCACAATCAAGATAATGAACATATCCATCCCCCACAGAAGTTTCCTTGTGTCCCTCGATAATCCATCCCTCCCCCCAGGCCAAAATGACAGATCTGCTTGCTGTCACTGCAGATAAGTTTGCATTTCTTAGCATTTTATATAAACAGGACTGTTCCTTTTCTCTCTGGGTTCTTTCACTCAGCGTGATGATTTTCTGTGTGTCCACATTGCTGCCCGTGTCCACCGTTCATTCACCTTTACTCCATTCCGTGTTCCATGGAGTCGTATTCCATCGTATGTATACGCCACCGCTTGTGTATCCATTCACCTACCGATAAACATTGGGTTGTTTTCAGTACTCAGTTATTACAGATAAAGCTACTGTGAGCATGTATGCAGAGGTCTAACATGTAGACATGCTTTTACTTCTCTTCATAAATAACCTGGGAGTGGAAGGACTGGGTTATATAATAGGTGTGTGTTTAACTTTTTAAGAAACTGCCAAACTGTTTTCCAAGGTGGTTGTATCATTTTACACTCCCCGCAGCCGTGTGGGAGTTCCAGTGCCTCTATGTCCCCATCAACACTTGGTGTGGTTATTCTTTTTAATCTGGCCATTCTGACAAGTGTGGGAGTATCTTGTTGTGGTTTGATTTTGCATCCCTCTGATTACTAACGATGCCGCATCTTTCTGTGCAGCTTTTGAGTCTGGCTTAACATAAAACATTTGAGATTCGCCCACGGGTGGTGGTGCGCCCGTGGTTTGTTCCTTTTTCTTGCCGAGCAGTATTCTGTCGCACAGCACAGCACACCACGGTTTGTTTATCCATTCACCAGGTGAGAGATGCATCTGTTGATTGATGTTTTTGCAGTTATGAATAAGACTGCTGTAAGTATTCACACACACATTTCTGTGTGAGCAGTTTTCCTTTCCCTGGATGGGCTTGCTGAGTCATATGGTAAGTGCATGTCTGGCTTTTTAAGACACTGCCAAACTATTTAACAAAAGGCTCTTGCGTTTTGCATTCCTGCAGTTGGGTGTGAGTTCCAGTCGCTTTGCATCCTGGGCAGCGCTCTGTCCTGCCCGTTCCCACTGGTCTGGTGTTTAGTCCTTCTCATGGGTGTGCAGAGTGTCACGCTGTGGATTCTTACCGCATTGTGGTTCCCGTTTCCATTCCTCCCACAACCAGGCATGTTGAGCACATTTCCATATGCTTATTTACCCGTTTATTTGGTGAAGTGCCTTTTTAAATCTTTTGCCCATTTTTAAATTGTATTGTTCGTTTTATTACCATCTCTGAGAGTTCTTTATATATTCTGGATACAAATCTCTTATCAGAAATGTGTTTTGCAAATATCTTTTCTCAGTCCATGACTTACCTTTTTATTTTCTTAGTGTCTTTCAAAATGTAGATGTTCTTCATTTTTATGACATCCAGTTAATCAATTACTTTTTTTTATGGACCATGCTTTTGGCGTCCTGTCTATGAAATCTTTTTCTAACAATACTAGTGAGTTCAAAGAGTCCCTCATACATTGTTCTGGCTACTAGTCTTTTACTGGATGTATATGCTGTGAATATTTTCTCCCAGGCTGTGGGTTGCATTTCTGTTTTCTTTAATGGCGTATTTTGCAGAAAAGAGTTTTTAATTTTCAGGTTGATTGATTATTCCTTTATGGTTTGTGCTTTTTGTGTTCTAAGAAACCTTGGCCTATTCTAAGTAACAAAAGTCTTCTCTTATGGATTCTTCTAGAAGTTTTATAATTTTAGGTATCACACCTAAGTATGATAGAGGTAGGTGCCCTGTATCAGTTTAAGGAGCTTCTCTTCTGTTCCTGGTTTGCTGATGGGTTTTACCATGATCTATTTTGAGTTAATTTTTGTGTGTGACATAAAGAAAAGGTCGATCTGAATTCTTTCTTATAAAGATAGAGAGTTGCTCTGGTGCTGTGTGGGGATATGCTATCCTTCCTCCGCTGAATTGTCTTAGCGTCTTTGTCCTAAATGGATCATATTTGTCCATTCCTGGACTGTATGTTCCGTTCCACTGATCTGAAAGTCTCCCTTTTCACCAATACCAAACTGCCTTGATTCCTGTAGGTGTATAAAAAGTCTCTTTTTTGTTCTAGGTCTTTGGCATTTCCATATGAATTTTAGAGTCAGCTTTTCAATGTCTACCAATAAAAAAAAATCCTGCTGGAATTTTTTATCAGGATTGTGTTGAATCTATAGATCAATAAGGTTACCATTTAACAACATGGACTGTTTCAATCCATGGACGTGGTCTGTATCTCCATTTATTTCCATTTCCTCTGACTTCCTTCAGCAAGGGTCTGTGGTTTTCAGCAGAGAGGTCTTGAACAGCACTTGTCAGCCGTATTGCTGAGTATCTTGTGTAGGCTTTTGGGGGGTTTCTCTGCTACTGTAAGTGGAATTTTTTATTTATTACATTTTTTCAGTTATCTGCTGCTAGTCTTTTAGTATACAATTAATTTCCTGGCATTGACCTTTTATACTGCAATCTTGCAACACGTACTAGTTCTAACGGTTGTTTTGTAAACTCCATGGGATTTTCATGTACACAGTCATATCCTCTGCACGCAGACACAGTTTTACTTCTTTTTCAGTCTTCATGCAGTTTAGTTTTTTCCTCCCCTTATAGAGGCTACAGCCTCCGGTGCAGTAGGGAGTGGAAGTCGGGAGTGGTGGAGGCAAACATCCCACCTTACCCGGATGGCAGGGGAAGCCCTCAGTCTCCAACCACTGGGTGTGATGTTAGCTGTAGAATTGCGGGTAGGTGCCCTTGATCAGTTTGAGGAGGTTCCCTTCTAGCCCTGGTTTGCTGACCATTTTTTTCATGAATGAGTGTTGGACTTTTGTCAAATGCCTTTTCTGCATTCATTCCTGTAGGGGTTTTTCATGGGCATCTCTGGTTATTTTCTTAGGATCAATATGTAGAAATGAAAAATACAGGGTCAAAGTGTAGAAATGTTTTTAAGCCTTTGTGGCCTGTTTATAGCTGTTTAGAGACATTTGACCCACCTTTGTGAAACTGTCTGTTTCCCCGAACCCATGCCTACACTACATTGTATAATTTTTTGATTATGGACAATTTCAGATCTAGACCTCTCCTCAAATGGTATCTTGTTTTCATCTTCATTTATTACTCTGGACATGAGCTTTTTATTGGTTATTTGTATTTATTCCCAGTGGACTGTTTTCTTGTTCTTCTGTCACTTTTCTGTTGGGCATCGTTTTTGTTTTTTTAATTTTTAAAAAAATTTTTTTATTAAGGTATTATTGATATACACTCTTATGAAGGTTTCACATGAAAAAACAATGTGGTTACTACATTTACCCATATTATCAAGTCCCCACCCACACCCCAATGCAGTCACTGTCCATCAGTGCAGCAAGATGCCACAGATCCACTATGTCCCTTCTCTGTGCTGCACTGTTCTCCCCATGACCCCCACACCATGTGTACTAAACACAATACTCCTCAATCCCCTTCTCCCTCCCTCCCCACCCGCCCTCTCTCACCCCTCCCCTTTGGTCACCACTAGTTCCTTCTTGGAGTCTCTGAGTCTCCTGCATTTTGTTCCTTCAGTTTTGCTTCGTTGTTATGCTCCACAAATGAGGGAAATCATTTAGTACTTGTCTTTCTCCGCCTGGCTTATTTCACTGAGCATAATGTCCTCTAGCTCCATCCGTGTTGTTGCAAATGGTAGAATTTGTTTCTTCTTATGGCTGAATAATATTCCATTGTGTATATGTACCACATCTTCTTTATCCATTTATCTACTGATGGACACTTAGGCTGCTTCCATATCTTGGCTATTGTAAATAGTGCTGCAATAAACAGGGGTGCATATGTCTTTTTGAATCTGAGAACTTGTATTCTTTGGGTATATTCCAAGGAGTGGGATTCCAGGGTCAAATGGTATTTCTAATTTTAGTTTTTTGAGGAACCTCCATACTGCTTTCCACAATGGTTGAACTAGCTTACATTCCCACCAGCAGTGTAGGAGGGTTCCCCTTTCTCCGCATCCTCGCCAGCATTTGTTGTTCTTAGTCTTTTTGATGCTGGCCATCCTAACTGGTGTGATGTGATATCTTACTGTGGTTTTAACTTGCATTTCTCTGATGACTAGCGATGTGGAGCATCTTTCCATGTGTCTGTTAGCCATCTGAATTTCTTCTTTGGAGGACTGTCTCTTCATATCCTCTTGGGCATCGTTTTTTTCTTTTCAATTTGCACGATTTCTTACGTATTAAAGGTATTATGCCTTGTCATCTATTTGTTCCGGTTTGTTCTTTAGCTTCTCCTTTTGTCGTGTTTTGTTTTAATAGATGTTATTTTTTAAAGCAGCTGTAGGTTCACAGCAAAATCGAGAAGTTGTCCATACATGCCCTGCCCCCACCCAGCCTCCCCCACTGCCAGCAGCCCAACGGATGGGGCACTTGTCACAGCCGATAAGCCTGCACGGACAGGCTGTCATCGCACAGAGTCCACCATCTACATCAGGGTTCGCTTCGTCCTCGGTGTTGCGTGTTCTGCGGGTCTGGGCAAGTGTGTGGTGACGTGGACCTGTCACTATAGTTTCATAGAGTAGTTCAGTGCCCCCAAGTCCTCAGTGCCTCCCCTCACCTGCTGAAAACCGCTATCTTTTCACTGTCTCCATAGCTCTGCCTTTTCCAGAAAGTCATCGAGTCGGAATCCTACCATCAGTAGCCTTCCCGGACTGGCATATTTTACTTAGCAATATGATTTAGGTTCCTCCATGTCTTCTCATGGCTTGATGGCTCATTCCTTTTGAGTGCTGGATAATATTCCACTGTTTGGATGGACCACAGATTATTTACCCATCACGTATTGAAAGTCATCTTGACTGCTTCCAAGTTCTGGCAATGACAAAGGCCCCAAAAGGTGGTGTGATTTCCAGGCCCTTCCCCAGCCCTTCCCACACCGCTCCCAGTGCACAGCACCCTCCAAAGCCCGCACACCTTCCCAACACACTGTGCCTGCTGCTCGCCCGCCACATGCGGCAGGCCAAGCTTTCTGGAGACCAGGTGCAGGATGGGGACTCACTCTGGCAGAAGACCAGAAGACCCCTGCTCCCTGCTGTGGCCAGGAAGACAGGTCCCCTGCAGGGGAAGGAGCCATCTCAAACCAGCAAGGAGCCCCAGAGAGGGGGCCCCTCCCCACCTTCCGGAGGCAGCACACCTCCAGGCAGAAGTCTGCTTAAACCCTTTCATGACTCCTTAGGGGAAACCATTTGCATTAATTAATTGATTGATTATTTAATTCAAGACACTATACTCAGACGACAGCTGGGGTTCCACTGACTTATTGGTCAACTTACTCAAAAGAGTCAGGATGAAGCAAATTTAGAAGTTTGGATATTTTTTAAATGTTAAAATCTGGCTCCAATGTCTCTTTGACCTTAAGAACTACAACTCAGTAATTTTGGAGGTTTCCTTGCCCCCACTCAAGCTTTTCTGCAAGCAGGCACTTCCCATTTGTATCAGTTATCTATTGCCGCATAACAAAGTCCCCAGTTAGTAACTTAAAATAACAACCTTTCATTTGCGTACTGTCGCTCTGGTCAGGCTAGGCTAAGTCAGGATGTTCCACAGGGCACGGGGGGGGGGGGGGCTGACCAGAGTGGGGGTGCTGAAACGGTCTCTGTCCACGCAGCCTGGGGGCTCTGGTGCTGACCAGCAGCTGGGCCGCCCTCCCCGTGGTCTCCGGCATCCATCCCTACGCTTCCTCGCGTGGAGGCAGGGGTGCACCCAGGGAGCAGGTTCAGGAGCCGCCAGGCTTCCCGAGGTCAGGCTCTGGAACTCACAGAATGTCACTGACACCACACCTTACCGGCCAGAGTAACTGCCCAGATTGGGGGTGGGGGTGGGGGCGCAGATCCCTCTTGATGGGGTCAGCGCCAAAGAACTTGAGGCTGTTCTTAATCTCTGACTCTGTACCTGCCGTGGCCTAGGTTACTGGGCGGACAGAGGACTCACTTGCTATGTTTCGCTGTGAGAATGCCGGCTTTTCTGTTTTCATTTCTGTTTCTGCATTTTGGAATGTTCAAAGAAGAACAAAAACTAAGAAATGCTACATTTCTTAGGGTGTCATGTCACATCTTCCACCTCTACTGATGAAACAGTTTTGACATGTGGATGTTGGGAGTTATTGCCCATATAAGCCATCCTTTTAATTTTAATGCAGCGCACATAATAATTTTATGAGCAAACCAGATTATATGTAGTGTATTTGAATATTCTTAAAACTAAATTTCTCAACATGTGTAAAAAAGGTCTTTTTTTTTTAACTGTACCCACTTCAATTTTTCTGATATTTTATTTCCTTACAATTTTTTCCTCTATGACCTCAAAATTCCAGACAGTTTCCATCGTCATCCTAGGCATGGGCATTAAATGGCTTCATGTTCTGCACCAGGTCTGGGCTGGGAGCTGGGGATGTAGAAGCGACCCGGCTATTAACGCCATCCCATGGCGGCCAGCCTTGAGGGGGCACAGACGTCACCCGAGGTGACCTGGATGACCAAAGGGCCATCTGCTAGGTCCTGTATGATGGACAACCAAGACTTCTCCATTTTGAACCCATGGAACCCCAGCTGTAGGTCCAAGCATAGTGTCTTGAATTAATTAATCAATCAATTAATTAATGCAAATGGTTTCCCCTAAGGAGTCATGAAAGGGTTTAAGCAGACTTCTGCCTGGAGGCACAATGCCTCCGGAAGGTGGGGAGGCGCCCTCTCTCTGGGGCTCCTTGCTGGTTTGAGATGGCTCCTTCCCCTGCAGGGGACCCATCCTCCTGGTCACAGGGGCAAGCAGGGGTCTTCTGCCCACCCCTCTGCCAGAGTGAGTCTGCATCCTGGACCTGGTCTCTGGGAAGCTTGGCCCGCCACATGTGCAAGCAGGAGGCGCAGCGTGTTGGGAAGGTGTGCAGGCTTTGGAGGGTGCGCTGTGTGCTGGGGGAGGGGTGGGGAGGGCCTGCAAATCACGCCACCCTTTAGGGGTCGTGCTCCAGCTGGGCTTGGAGATAGCCCCGGAAGGGGCCTCCGGCCAGGGAAGCACACCGAGCGCAAGCTCTCCTGCCGCAGCCCCTTGCTCAGTAAGCGGATGCTGAAGTGCCGCGTAAAGTGGCGAGGTGGGGCCTTCCGCAGACCCGTGGCCACCTCGTTTTGCCGGCACTGATGGTGCAGGGAGGCCCCGCCAGAGGCCCCTTGGAAGATGGCGGCTCCCCAGCCTTTTTGGGTCTGAGCTCGCTGTGTGGCCACAGTGCTTCAGCGGGTCTGCACCTTCCCACCTGGCTGTTTGCTCATGGAGAGCTGGGCTCAGCGCACCTCCGCGGACAGGGAGGGAGGTCAGGTGTGCGTCCCAAACCCCAGGCCGGCCCAGAGTCATTTTAGAGGCAGCAAAGGTTCTGAAAAGGCCAGTCTTTCTCTTCGAGGAAGAGTCCCGAGGGGCTGTGCTGGGGCCAGCAGAGCGCCTCGTTTAGAGCCTGGCGCCCATTTGGGCGAGAGACCCCGGGATGGGTCACCTCCGACGCTCTTCTGTTTGGAGCTGAGCGGGAGAGCGGGACGAGGTGAAGCCTGTGCGTGTGCACAGGGCAGGATTGGGGCCTGGAACCAATGCTCGCCTTCGATTATTCTAGCAGGTATTTGCTAGATGTTACTATTAAATCAGGAGATTGCTACGGCTGAATCCAGGTAATAAAATATTTTGCAACTGAGGTTCTAAACAAATTCATGAAAACAAATTTTAAAACAGAATAAATGGGGTTGTATTGCTGAACTTTGCACTCAGTGGCAGTAAAATACGCTGGTGAGGACTTGGCCACAAAGTTTGGGTCCAAATCCTAGCTCTACCACCTTCTAGCTGTGTGCCCCTGGGCAAGTTACTTAACCTCTCAAGGCCTCAGTTCCTCTTCTGTACAATGGGGACAATGACATGACTTATTTCACAGGATCCTACATAATAAACACAGGAGAAGTGGTTCACCTTGGCCAGGTCCACACTGAGTGTTTAATAAATGCTCACTATTAGCATTAATAACCCAAATGTTTCCTTACTGAACCATAAACGAAGCCAATATCCTTTTAGGTAAACAGTGAACCAGTCTGAACCCAAACAAAAGCCCTATGCTGCCCAAGATGGTCACAAAACAGATTCTCCTGGTAAACCCGGAGGCCAGGGCGCTCTGCACAGAGCTCTCTCCGCACCCGTCCTCCACACAAAGCCCTGTGCTAGCCTCACTCTGCAGGTGTGGAAACAACGGCTCAGGGAGGCTTGGTGACCCACCAGGGTCCCACAGCGAGGGTGCCTCAGTGTGACCTCGGCTATCGTTAGGATGACTGACTGCCTCCTTAGAAGTAGAATGTCATTTGATCAGGAAAATGCTTTCCCATCCACATGAAAATATAGCTGGGCCTGACCTGTAACAGGATGGATAGACTGATTCGTTCACTCTCGGGCACCTGGAGAGCCTTGGCATGCGTGCGTGTTTGGGCGTGTCTGTAGTGTGTGTGTTTAAGCCTGGCATGGCACAAGGGTGGAATGGCTCCGCTCCCCACGCCCTCTCTGCCCTCCTCCTCGGCTGGCTCACCTCGCCTGCTCCACCAGCTCCCCCTCCAGCGCCGATGCCCACCTGTGCTTCCCGGACAACCACGGCCTCCTGCAGGCCCCGCGCTGGGATGAGCCGCAGCGGGTGTGCACCCTGGAGCAGATCTGCGGCGTGTTCCGCGTGGACCTGGGCCACATGCGCTCTCTTCGCCTTTTCTTCAGGTGAGGGCCGACCACTGGAGGCTTCCTGGAGGTTGGCCTGGCGCCGTGTCCCCACAGTGGGGTGTTCAGGTCCAGGGCCCTGGCAGGTTCGGCCAACACCCACATTCCTAAACGTTTGCTTCCCATCATCATAACCTGAGCCGCACGGTTTTCCACACAGCTGCCCACAGGCACTGGGGGATGGTGGCTGTCAAACTTCTGTCTGCCCTCAGGGTGGCAGGAGCCGGCTGTGGCCGGGGGCTCTTGAATGGGCAGAGGTGCCAGGTGGGCCGCACAGAGCAGTGCCGCTCACCCGCCCGCCTGCTGTTCACTGGGGCTGGGCTTTCTGTGGGGAAGCACCCTTCTTCGGTGAGGGTGGACCATCCCTGTCAGGGTCCTGCCTGAGAGCCACAGCAGAGCTCTCCTCCTGAAAGGCGGCCCGGCCCGGCCAGCAGGCCGCACAACCTCAGAGCAGTGTTAGAGGAGGCGGAAGTGTCACTGGAGGAGGCCCCAGACCCAGAGCCACATCCAGCCCTTTACGGAAGGGCAGCCTGGGTTGGGCTGGTGGCCCTGTGACGGGCAGCGGGTTTCCCTGAGGATTCTCCCAGCATGCCGTCATGCTACGGAGGAAGCCCACCGAGGAGGGTCCGTTGGTTCCCGAGTGGTCAGGGGCCGACAGCCCGCCGGGCTAGCTGGGGAACATGAGAACCCAGGGCTGAGGTCTCTCTGGGCCTGGCTGTCTCTGGACAGCAGTCAGCCCTCCTCTTCTGGGTGCTGGGGCCTGGGAAGCCAGTAATGTCAGGGAAAGTCTCAGACAGTCCCCCCCGAGTCTGGGGAACTGGAGGGTTTGTGAGCCGGCTTCACCCGGATTCAGAATCTGATTCCACCTACTGCCCCAGGTCTCCCCAAGCGAAGGACTGCATGGCCTGGCAGGTGGGGTGCGGACAGAAGGCACGTCTCCCAGAGCAAGGGTGGACAGACCCCCTCCCACCAGCAGCCAAACTCCACAGGGACTTCCTGTTTCCTGCCTCTGATTATACTTGGAAATAAAAACCTGTGTTTACAGTCAGCCGTCTTTTCTCTCCCCCCATGGCCGCTCAGCGACGAGGCCTGCACCAGCGGTCAGCTCGTTGTCGCCAGCCGCGAGAGCCAGTACAAGGTCTTCCACTTTCACCGGGGCGGCCTGGACAAGCTGTCGGACGTGTTTCAGAAGTGGCAGTATTGTGCCGAGACACACCTCAAAGACCAGGTAGCCAGGGGGCGGACGGACGCTGCCCAGAGGTCCACAGACCCGGCCTGGGAGACCTCTGGCTGCTGAGGCCCCCCTCCTTCTGTTGGGGCCAGGACCTCCGGCACAGAGGCCTCGCAGGGTGTGGCCCCTGGTGGCTCGCCACTGTCCGTGGTCGCTGGACAGCTGACGGAACAGCGACTTTGGATTTGAAACATGTGCCCAGGGCTTCTTGTAAAGTCAGTGCTCCGTTCTTGAAAAATCATGTTTTGACAAGGCTTCCTGCCATATTTTGCTCAATCTACATACAAATGTAATAAGAGCTCTTTAATTATCTGTTCAAGACACCCTATGTGCCTATTAGAAACGGCTGACTTTAAAATTCCCTTCCTTCCCACAGAGCCTCCTGCCGGCTCCCCTTATTACAGTAGGCATGGTCTTTTTCCCCCGTACATTGAACAACCTTTGATTTTTGAATTAAATGTCAGCTGCAGCTCTGCCCTGGATTCGTGACTGCCCGCGGAGACAGCCTGACAGGCGGGCTTCCCGCTCGCGGAACAGGGATCCCTTTGTTTGTGGCCAATCACATGTAATTTATTGCAGGCCCTCCCGGCAGAGGGGAGTCGGGCCGTTCGAGGCATTAATTCCATTTTTGCAGCCAGGGTCGGAGGGAGAGTCGGGGGGCGGCCGCCAGGGGCCCGGCGGCCGGTGGGAGTGGGCCAGTGAGCCCAGCAGCCGGGAAACCGGTGCTGAGATGAAGGTATTTTCATTTTAATTGGGTCTAATTACACTTGCCATTTAGGGGTTTGTATGCAGGGGGAGAGCACGTCCCCTCCTTTCAGGACAGAAGGAGGCTTTTCTGTCCTCAGAAGAGCGCTGGGCTCCGGAGCTGAGCACCCCAGGCACCGAGCAGCCCGGTTTGCTCCTGTCCAGCAGGTCGCCGATGAAAAGACCTGCATGCAGTTCTCCATCCGACGGCCCAAACTGCCCTCGTCCGAGACGCACCCCGAGGAGAGCGCGTACCGAAGGCTGGACGTCTCCTCCTGGCTGCAGCACCTGAACCAGCTGGGCCAGGTGGAGGAGGAGTACAAGCTGCGCAAGGTGAGGCCCCCCAGCCTCCCGGGCCCCGCCCTGCGCCGGGAGCCGTGCAAACACGCCGATAAAGCAATCGGAGCCCCTGCGTGGAGAGAGAAACCTCCAGAGGGAGTGGGTTCCGGGGTCCCGCGTCAGCCTGCATTGAAGAGCCATGGGGAAATGCAGCGCCTCCAGAACGGGGATTAGGCCGTGACGTGAGGACAACACGCTGATCCGAGCGCCACACCAGGGAGGGCATTGACATTGAAATGCGCCTGGCTTGTGTCCTGCATGGGAATGGGGGGCCGGCACTTTCCCTTTCCAAACAAGTGCAAATTGCCGCTGTCTGAATCAAGGCATCAGTTGTCAGGAGGCGCAGCAAAGCCCCCCAAACACAAATCCCTGGGGACTTGGGGTGCTTTGAGTGGCCCTGTTCTGGCCCCTCCCCAACTTTTGCCGCTTCCTGCAGGCCATTTTCTTCGGCGGCATTGATGTGTCAATCCGGGGGGAGGTCTGGCCCTTCCTGCTGCGATATTACAGCCACGAGTCCACGTCGGCAGAGCGGGAGGCACTGCGGGCTCAGAAGCGAAAGGAATACGCAGAGATCCAGCGGAAAAGGTGACCGCCGCCCTGCCGCCCTGCGGGGATGTGTCAGCTGCAAAGGCGATTCGAGGTGCAATCCAGCACTATGTGTCCCCTGACCCAGAGTCTCTGTGGGAACGGGCGGTCAGGCGGGAGAGCGCAGTCACTACCCGGGGCGCCGGGCTTGGGCAGCCCCGGGAGCTTTCAGAGCTCTCCCGGCGTGGCCAGGTGCTGACAGCCCGCCACTGACGCTGCAGTGGCAGCAGGGCCCATGGAGCCTGGCGCCGAGGTCTCTCTGGGCCTGGCCGGCCCTGGGCTGCAGTCAGCCCTCCTCTCCCAGGTGCTGGGTCTTGGGAGGCATTAATATGGGGAAAGCCTTGCACGGCCCCCCCAGTTCTGAGTCTGCCAGTTGCAGCAGTCCCTGTTGGGGAACGGGGGTGGTGGGGACGGCCCCCCGGAGCATGTGCTCTGCTTCGTGCCAGGCTCTCCATGACCCCCGAAGAGCACAGAGCCTTCTGGCGAAATGTGCAGTTCACTGTAGACAAGGACGTGGTTCGGACAGATCGGAGCAACCAGTTTTTCCGAGGTGAAGACAATCCTAACGTGGAGAGCATGAGGTACCCTCCTCCCTGCCAGCACAACTGCTTTTCTCCCTGTTCCTGCCACTCTGGAGGTCACCTCGTCCCCCGGGCCGCAGGTGGCCCTCTGGAAAGTGGAAGAGCAGGAGCTTGTGTCAGGGGTCTTGCAGGTTCATGCAATCAACACCTGGGAGCAGGGGATTGTCAGCTACTTCAGGCAACGTTGGTCGGCCCCTTAGGCCATAGCGTCCCAGGGCAGCCCTCCTGAGGGTGCCAGCCAAGGCCGTGACCCCTGGGCTTCCACCAACCCTGTCCTTGCTTGACTCACAGCAACGGTGGACAACCCTCCCCTGAATATCTCCATCTCCCAGTGGGTGGTCCTCTGGGTGATACGGCCGCACGGAGCTCCAGACTGGCATCTTTGACATTTTGCTGCCGCCTGGCAAACAATTACACAAAATTAGCAGCCCATAAAAATGTCCCTGCCAGTCCGCCCTTTGCCACGGGCAGTCGGCCATTAAGAAAATCAGACCCGCATTCTTCCTTCCCCTACTCTGGGCCTGGTGAATGGCTAACCGGAGGCCACTCAGCTTCCCAAGGCTCCCAGCACAGCCCCCAGAGCTGCCTCCTTCCTCTGAGATGCAGGCAAAGGAGGGCTTCTCCCACCTGGGGTGCTGCTCACCCCCCACGAGGACAGCAGGGTGGGCTGTGCTGTGGCCACTGTCTGCTGACCTCCCTGCTCTCTGCACCGTGTCGCCAGGAGGATCCTGCTGAACTACGCTGTGTACAACCCGGCCATCGGCTACTCCCAGGGCATGTCGGACCTGGTGGCTCCCATCCTGGCCGAGGTCCTGGACGAATCAGACACCTTCTGGTGCTTTGTGGGTTTGATGCAGAACACGATCTTTGTCAGCTCTCCTCGGGACGAGGACATGGAGAAGCAGCTGGTGAGGCTCCGGATAGGTGTGGGAGGGCATGGGAGAGGGCAGGCTGCATGTGGCATGCTTGTTGTGGGGCAGATGTTGCTGATGGGGCCTGGGGGCCTCTGGGGAAGGGCCAGCTCTCCCAGGAGGGCCGCATGCTGCTCCCAGGTCCCAGGACGCATGCTGCTGTCTCCATCCCACTCCCTGCAGGCTGGGCAGGGCAGGGCCCTCCCCTGGTGGCCTCCCTGTGTGGGCTCCTTGGCTGGGTGGGGAGGGGGAGGCCCCACCATACACAGCCCTGTGCTTCACAAAATGGATCCCCAGGTGCATCTCAGCTACTCCCTGCAAGGGCCCAACACCTTTGGGGGTCCTGAAGCCCCCCTGAGCCCCCTGGGCAGCTGCCACACCGCAGCCCGAGGGCAGCAGGCACCCCTCCCTTCACGGCCTTCCCTCACCTACTCTGCCCGGCGGTGCCGAGCGTGGGGGTGGGAGCCCGCGGAGCTGGGGGGGCAGCCAGGGTGCTCCTGTTCCTGCTGAGCGCTCCACACACTGATGGGGGACGTGGCCTTGGTGCCCAGTCCGGGAGGGCCTTGGCCTGGGAGCTGGCAGTGCCTGGAGAGGCTGCTGGATGCAGGGAACGGGGGTGCCTGCAGGCAGAGATGGGAAGTAAGGCAGGCAAGTCTAGCGACCCTGCACAGCCTGGACTTGTTGGGCCAGACATGTCCCGGGCGTTAGGGTAGAGCTGAGTGCCAGGGACGTGGACTCACTGCGGACGGGAACACAGCTGCTGAGGGCTGGAGGACAGGAGGTGTGGTTCGGAAGGTGAGGGGCATCTGGGCAGGGCCCGGCCACCCTCATGGACCTGACCCTGCAGTGGGCCACAGCGGGGAGAAACTGGCCAGAGAGGAAGAATCAGTTCCTCCAGGGCTCCACGCTGCCCCCATGGGGGTCTCCTGCAGGAACAAAGGGCCGCTTGTGTGGGGAGGGCCCTGAGTCACGGGGCCCCTGCCCCAGGATCCCCTGCCCCCAGCCCGCCCCCACTGCAGCCCCCCAGAGCGGCTGAGCCCAGCCTACCCCTGCTCTGCATCAGGCCTTGGATGCCAGGTTTCTACAGTACCAGGGGAGGCAATCACAGGGCCTGGCGCTGTTTGCCCTGACGGGCTCACGCAGCCTGCAGCCTCGTGACTTGCTGGCCACTGGAGATGGGCCTTCCTATGGCTCTGGTAAAGTCAGCAGTCCAATCTGGGTGCTGCCAAAAATAGCCTTGACCTGGTCTCACGTCACTGGGTGGTGACCTTCCATTGCAGGAATTGAGTGTCCAGGGGCTCGGAAACGCCCCCCTCTGCTCTAGATTGGCTCTGGAAGGTGATAGACCTTGGTGACTGGGCAGGGGTTTCCATGGGTGATCCACTTGTCTTCCCAGGAGGAGGGGACATCTTCCCGGCCCCCAGCCTCCCCACCCCCAGCAGCGCACTGGGTATGCTGTGCCTTGCCCTGGGACAGGCCACCGGGACAGGCTACCCTCTGGGACCCACTAGCAAAACCGGGTGTGAGTCAGATCCCAGCAGCAGGATAGAATATGCAGGGGGCAGGCGGAGATCTGGGGCGTGGCACGCGTCCCTTTCAGGGGTGGGGCAGCCAGAGGAAGAGCCCCCTGGGAGCGGGCTTCCTGGGCCGGGCACCAGGCCTGCGCGAGGCTGCAGTTGACGCCCGGCCTCACCCCCAGCTGTACCTGCGGGAACTGCTGCGGCTCACGCACCCGCGCTTCTACCAGCACCTGGTCTCGTTGGGTGAAGACGGCCTTCAGATGCTCTTCTGCCACCGCTGGCTCCTGCTGTGCTTCAAGCGGGAGTTCCCGGAGGCCGAGGCGCTACGGATCTGGGAGGCCTGCTGGGCCCACTACCAGGTGAGCCGGGGGGACCCGAGGGGCAGAACCCCAGCCACATGCCAGCCCTCACGGGTGACTGCCAGCTCGTCTCACGTGGCTTGGTGAGACCAGCCACTCACCTCCCAAGGGACTGAAATTGATGCGGATTGCCCCTGACTGCGCTCCTCACCATGGTCTGGGGCTGGGCTTTCTCATGTCACAGCCAATCAGCATGAAAGAGACTGCGGGCCAGTTGGCCCGCTGCAGCCTAGGCCCTGGCCCACAGGCTGGAGCCAGCGCCCACCTGCCCTCCGGCTCGGCTGGCTTTCCCGCCAGCCCCTCTGGAGAACCCAGGACCAGCGGCCGCCTCCCAGCGACATCCATTCCCACTCGGCAGCCACCGTTATCAGCAACTCCTGCCAGAGCTCAGCACGGCCCTGTCACATGGCTTTAACACCCAGATCAGAGACAGGCTGGCGATGTTAAAGGATAGGCAAGTCCCTTTGAATCATCAGCCTGTAAAAACAGTAGTGTTGACGCATCCGGGAGGGGCCAGGACCCTTTCTGCCAGGGTGGCTGCATTCTCGCCATGGCAGCCCAGCAGCTCCTTAGACAAACCCTGCCGAGGTGGGGCCCCCACCTGCCTGCAGAAATGTGCGTCAGCATTTGCCACCCTGACATCACAGGAGGAGCGTGTCGGGGCTGCCGGCAGCTGTCTCTGCTCTCCGGCCTTGCCCACCTGCCCCCCATGGCCCCCAGTCTGGCTGTGGGGCTCACCTGGGCTGGTGTGCCCGACGGGTCCATCCAGAGTGAATAGTCCGCATTAAGCAAGGGATGCACCGGCACGGATGCTCCCAAACGCAGGCTCATGCTAAGAACCAAAGTCACGTCTGCTCTTGGTGGGGCATCGTATGTTCCTCCTGCAGCCAATCCGACATCCTCATCACATCACGTTCAGGCTGGCGTTACGCGTGGACGCTGAGCGTCACCTGACAGGCGGGCCATTCTCGTGATGGTGGTGATCACTGTGCCCTATCCATGCCCCAGTTTAATAAAATCTAGTAAACATTGCAGGAGAGGCCCTTTTGCACACCTCTGCTGGCTGTCATTTTGCTCGAAGCCCATAAATCAAGTTTACTCCTTTCAGACTGTGGCCCCTTCATCAAATTAGTAGCACAGGATGGGGCAGGGGCAGGATGGGGGGGGCAGGCCAGATCTCCAGGAGTGAGCTCTAGGGGAGGGGCTGCCCGTCTGAAGTGGCCCCTGAGAGAGAATGGCTATGTTCTCTCCGTTTACTACCAGGGACCACACCAGCTGAAATGAGCCCCCTTCTGCCCAGGCCACTCCAGGACTGCACCTTTTCCTCCCCACATTACTCTTTAGAGAAGCTGGATGTCCACCTTCTGGAATTCTCCACTGTTTTCCCACCGCAGCCAGAGTGCCAGTAGCTGCAAAAGGACCATTCAGAGCCCGAGCAAGGGCGTTTGGGACTAGACGGAGGAAGGGGCAGGGTGGTCCTGGGCCCAGCAGCCTGGGAGATGGTTGCCCAGAGCAGGTGGGCGCGGAGTGCCTGCTGACCGTGACCTCGGCCCACACTGGGCTCCGCCTGGCCTGGTCGGGGAACTTCGACAGCAGGAAACTGAACTTGACTTCCAGGGCTCCTTGCTCTTCCTCCGTCCCCGGGAGCGACTGTGAACCAAAGGCAGCATGCCCTCAAAGTATCCGGGCAGGACAGCACCCAGCTCAGGGCCAAGTGCCGGCTTCCTGCTGCCTACCTCGCATTGCCGGGCAGTGGTGTGAGGCAGCCTCCATGCAGGGCGGCCGGCCTCAGCAGGCTCTGAAAAGACCCTATGGACAGCGGGGTGTGCTGGCCACTGCATGGGGAGCGTCAGGAAGCCACCGTGCTCCTCTGTGCCAGGACCTTCTTCCCAATTTCTTAGTGACAAACCCAAGAGCCTTCTTTGGGGCTCCATTGGGACGTTCATCCTGTTGCCCAGAAGGCACTTGCTGCAGGTGGCTGCCAGTGGCCCCGTGTTGCTGGCACGCTTCACGACCCAGTGAGTGTGTTCTGACCATGAGGGCTTCTCGACACCTTGATGAATAAGACTCAGCCCAGGCTGGCTTTCAGAGGAAGCGAGTCCTTTGCCCTCCGTGATGGAAAGAGCACCCAGGGAGCTCCCCCAAGAGCACAGCAGCCCATGGGTGGCCAGCACCCACATCACCTCTTTGCATGTCACAGCGGCCTTTGGGCATTGGCCCTTTTGCATGTGGGGAACCTGAGGATGGAAAAAGGCTGCAAGCTTACCCAGGCTGCAGGGACCCAGACACTGTCAGCTTCACCCCTGCACTGATCCTCCCCTGCAGGAGGGCCTTCTCTGAACCCACTCTCCACCCCCCAGACAGATTACTTCCACCTTTTCATCTGTGTGGCCATTGTGGCTATCTATGGGGATGACGTCATTGAGCAGCAGCTGGCCACCGATCAGATGCTCCTGCACTTTGGGACCCTGGCCATGCACATGAACGGGGAGCTGGTTCTCAGGAAGGTGAGTGCCCCCACATGCACCCACCCTCCCCACCTAGGAGCTCTGCCCCCATGCCCACCTCCAGGGCCCCTTGGCTGTCTGGCCCTGACCTGAGAACCACGTAGAGTGAACAGGTTGCTGGGTTAATAGACAGGTTGCCTACCTTTGGGCACCTCACTCAGCCTGGAGCCAGGAAGACTGAGAAGAAGGCCAGGGGAGAGGGTGGCCACTTCTCATCCAAGGTTAGTGGAATAAAGGGGGACCATGAGCTTGGCTGCTCCCCCACTTCCCAGACTCCTGCTGCAGATGCTGCTGGTTACGGCTCTCTAGTGGCCTTCCAGGGGCAGCAGGAGGGCCCAGGGATCACTGTCCATGTGGACGGGAGTGGGCACGGCCCTGCACCGAATGGCGCAGACTGACCCTGAGGGGGCTGGAAGGTGGTGGGGCGGGCAGAGCAGAGTGTCACAGGGCTGAGTCCAGGCATGTGAGGCAGGGGTGGGGGTGCCTGCCAGTTAGGAGGGGCCTAGTGCAGCTGTGGGCAGCCCTGTTCCCCTCCTGGGGAAGGTCGTTTGGGGAGCCTTCTGGAGCCATGTGAGCGCTGCCCCAAGAACCGGGTGGGCCCCGCAGTGCTGGCACCGAGTGGGGGCTGCAGGCGGAGCCCGGGGCCGGGGTCTGGCGCACAGTGAGCCCGCAGGAGTCGGCTCCCTCTCCGCGGCCACCCCACCACCGTCCCCTCTCTCCACAGGCCAGGAGTCTGCTGTACCAGTTCCGCCTCTTGCCCCGGATCCCCTGCAGCCTGCACGACTTGTGTAAGCTGTGTGGGACTGGCATGTGGGACAGTGGCTACATGCCTGCTGTGGAGTGCACCGGCCAGCACCCGGGCTCAGAGAGCTGCCCCTTCGGGGGCGCAGTGGAGGCGCCTTCGCCCAAGTTCCCCAGGGACGGCAAGAAGGGCCCAAAGGCACCTCGGGAAGGCTTTGGTTTCCGCAGATAGGCTGGGCTTCCTGTGCTAGATGGGCACGGAGGGGATGGCGCCTGGACCCTGGGCAGGTGGGGTGGGAGGGACAGGCATGGAGGGGGCAGGACAGTAGAAATGTAAGGAATATGCCTTTGGGCGATGTGATGGGAACACCGGGTAATCATGACAAAAGCAGAGCGTGGGGGAGACGGAAGTAAGACCTGCCGGCCACCTAGAGAAAAGCCGGCTCCCCGAAGCGGGGCAGAATGCGCGGCCGCTGCACAGGGATGCCCCGGGGTCTCTTGCCTCCCTTCGCTGGACCTCCACACTCCGAGGAATTCCTCTGGCATTATCGTCAACCAACAGCACTGCCAGGTGGTGGAGGCCAGGGACAGGAGGAGGTCTTGTGCATCCTCCAGCGCTGGGGGGTGCCGAGCAGAAGGTGGCGGTCCTGTCCGGGCCCAGACATCTTTGCAAGCCAGACACACCTCCCCACCAGGCCTCATCCTCTGAGTGAAACAAACACACTTGCCACAGTTTTCCAGCCCCAGCTACAAAGTTGATGTGAAGATTTCTGTCCACCAGAAGCTCCACTGATTTCAGGCTAGAGAGCAGGGCATCAGGTAGAGAACCGGGGCTTACGTGCCTGGTTTGTGAAGGGACCTGCCAGCCCACGCACCCAAGCCGTAGATGTTGGAGATGTGTTGCATTCCTCTCCCTAGCTGGGGAATTTCTACATGAGGGTCTTCAGCATTTCTTAAGGTCATAGCACATTAAGTCAAATCATTTCCAGTCAACATGCATATCCCTCATCAAATGCAGTAACCAGCGGGGGCTGGATGCGTGGAGGTGTGTGTGTGTGCATGCAGAGTCCTGGAGGGAGAATCTGCAGTGGCCGAGAGACGGGGCAGTCTCTTAACTGGCCCACCAATACCAAGACACCTGCAAGTGCCAGAAAGAGGCCTGCTTCCTGCAGGGCCTGCAGCCCACCGGGGATGACAGTCTTCGCAAGTCAGTTTCTCAGGTGGTCGGACACAAGAGCCATCTCAGAACAGTAGCTCGGGGTCCTTGCTTTCTGCCACAGAAAGACCTGTGACAGCCAGGTCTTCCCACACACTCTCCCTGCTCCAAAGGGTTTTGCATCAGTTGCTCCTTCTGGGATTTAGAGATGGATTCACGAGGGCAAGGGCTCGGGGGGGCTCCCAGCCAGCTGGAAAGCATGGAGCCACTTTCAGGGAAAACCAGTCCTCAGACTGCCAGGAGGGAGAAGGGTCCTCCCGGACATCCTTCTGGGGAAACCGATCCCTGGCGTGCTGGGGGTGGTCATGGGGACGCAGCTGACTGAGGCTCAGTCCTGCCCCCAGCTTTTCTCCCTGGCAGGGAGCACTGGGTGGTGGCGCTCTGAAGAGATGTTTATCAACAGGAAGGAAGAGGTTACCAGCGTCCTCCCTCCCCAGCTTCCCTTTTCTGCATGAGCCCGAGTCCTCCACAGGCAAGGTGGGCACTGCCCAGTTCCTGGTCCCTTTGTCCAAGAGCCCTTTGGGGAGACCATCCGGGATCCCCATCTGTGCCCAGGTCTTGGGGCCCTGACCGTTATTGTCCAGCAGTGGGGCCCAGGCTGGGTGGAGGTCGCCTTGCCCAGGTGCTGTGCTGAGAGAAGAGGACTACCATGCCGTGTCGGCCCCAGACTGGCCGTGGAATTGGCTTGAGTTAGCCAGGCCCTGCACCGACCCTCCCCTGCAAACGCGTCCCCGTGGACAGGAGCATCAGCTCTCCGTTGCCACAGTGATGCTGCACACAGCCCCAAATGGGGCGCCTCGGACAGCACGCACTCTTCTCCCACGCCCATCGGAGGTCAGTGGTCAGCTGGGAGATTCCTCTGGGCTTGGCTGGGCGTGTCCCCATGTCTGGGGTCAGCTGGCCGTGTAGTCCCACGGGGGTGCTCGCATGCCTGGAGGCTGGACCTGTGCTGTTCTGCGTCCTTCGCATCCCTCCTTCAGGCCAGGCCTGGCAAGGCCAGGGTGAGAAGCAGAAATGGGCAGATGCCCCCCAAGCCTTGGTGGGCACTATTCCTGCCATCAGCCTATCAGCCAAAGCAAGTCACACGGCTGGACTGAGCTGCATGGGGTGGGGAAACGGACCCTGCCTTTAGCAAGAGGGTGCTCAGTGACATGGCAGGAGGCTAGGAATTCAGGGAGGGGCGAGGAACTCACTGGTTGGTAGGGTGCCCCACCAACACTAACACCACCTCTACCACATCCGCCCCCCCACTTTCCCCTCCACCTCCTCCACCTTCACCTCCACCCCCTCCACCCCCATCACCACCTCCACAATCAGGACGTCTTGGTCTGAATGACACAGTTTCAGAACTCTCCTGCCAGGGGCCTGACTTTCCCTGGAGAAACAGGAGATGGACGAGGAGGCCCCTCCCACCTCTGCAGGACAGCATTTAACTGCGATACCTTGTGCCTTGGGAGCTGTCCAGGCATCCTCTCTTTGGAGGGTCCTGGGTGCAAAGCATTCGTGCAGAACCTCGCAGCTCCTACAGCTCCCCAAGACCCCATGCCAAGTGCCACCCCTGCCCTTGCTGCTCCCCCCTCACACCCCTGTGGGCTGGGCCAGACCCCAGTGAGATCACCTCCCTGAGCAGCTAGGATCTCAGAAGCTGCAGACCTAACTGTGTGTGTTCTGTGAGGAAACACTGCTCCAGAGGATGGAGAAGACCCGCCCCTGGCATGGCTCCCCTAATCTGGATGCAATTACAGGAAGCCAGCCAAAACCCTGCGGCAGCTGCTGCCCCAGGATTATTCCCAGCCAGCAAAAGGCATTCGGGTGATAATTCAGTCATTAGACTTCTAGCCTTCCCACCTCCAGAATGTGCAAACGCGGGATAATCACCTGCACGGCCATCGTTGGCGATGCTGCTTATTTAACCCATTTTTTAAAATGACACTTAATGTTATTGGCCAGCGTGCGTGTGTGCACATACTTACAAGTTCCCCCACCGCTAATGTCTGTGCTGACGGTACACGATGTCGTCAGGACCTCTGGGAGGAAAGGGGGCCTTTGATGCACACGTGCTGGCCCAGAAGGGAGGATGGGACAGCAGGAGGACTCTGGGCCTGGGAGGGTAAGGGACGCACAAGCTGGTGGGGTTGGAGCCTGGTTAGGTGCAGACGGGAACAGGGTTCTGTTCAGGAAGGTTCCAGCTCAAGTCTCAGCCAGGAAGATGTGGAACTCCCAAGCCAGGGGAATCGGTGTTCCTGAGCCAGAGGGGGAAGGATGCACGGGGTGGGGAGGGGCTGCGGTGCAGAAAGGGCCGCCTTGCTGGATGCCGTCAGCAGGCAGAGCCGTGTTGTCCCTGTCGGCTACACGTCAGGCAGGGTGGAGGTTTTACAGTCCAGGACCTTGACCGCATGTCCTTTGGATTTTCCTGAAGACTTTGCCTGAAGCCCTGTTGGACAGGATGAAAATGATGGTCCTGAGACATGGGCTTCCCCCGGGCTCGGGGGCACTGGCTGGCGAGGCCACCCGGCTCCCACCTTTGACCCATGGACCACGGGTGGGGGGCTCTGCAGCTCTTCCCTTGGTCTTTGTGGGCCTCACCTGAGCTCTCTTGGCTGCTTCTCGTTTAGTAGGAATGACTTGGAGGGGTGGCCGCCGGGGTGGCAGGAGTCCGCTCACGGCTGGGCCCCGCCACTGCAGAAGCCTCGATCCTCTGACGACCTCCCCTCCCACTGCGGAGTGCCCGAAGGGTGTCCGGGCTACGGGGCAAAGGGAAGAAGCCCGTTCGGGTTTGTCTGCCCAGCAGAGGCCCCTGGAAGCTGCCCTGCCTGGAGCCGGGAGGAGGAGTTCCCTGGGAAAACCCACACCCGTGCAGGGGCGTGGCCTGGGCCAAAGGCCGTGGGCAGGACTGGCCGCAGCAGCAAAGGGAGGGGCCCGCAGGTCCGGCCTGGACACGCCCCATCCCCAGAGACCTAGGGACCCAGACCGCAGAGGGGGGGCGTCTAATTAGCCCTGTGTTTCTAAGCCAGGCTGCAAGGCCCGGGAGTCAAAGCATTCTGTCCCTGTTCGTTCCTGGCTCAGAACTGTCCTAGAACCGGATGGCTCATTTCCTCCAAGGTACTGAGCCTGAGGCCGGGCTTCCCCGCAGGGCGCGAGCAGTGCCCTGAGAGTCAAGGGCTCACCGGGGTCAGGAGCCTGGTTCTCGCCTGGCCTCCGACCCTTTCCATCGCCTGGGCTTCCCCTCTCTGAGCCTCGGGTTCCTCCTGTGCAGAATGAGAATGATGACGCCCGCCCACCCTCCTCACAGGACGGCCGTGGGGACTGTGTCCCTGGAAAATCCCGTGAGGTCGGTTTACCAGGCCCCAGGGACCTCACTTGCTACTCAGGGAAGAGACCACTGACTCTGGCCCCAGCAGCCTTGACCAAGAGGCGGCATGCTTTCGGCCAGAGAGTTCGTCCCGATTTGGGAGTCAGCAAACCCACTCCCTTCCATATGCCCACTTTGCTGCATCCCCAGCCGAGGGGGAAGCCTTTCTGTGCCTCTTCTGTAGAATTCACCCATGCACCCCAGTCCTGCCACCGAGAAAATTCCGCCATGTACCATAGCCTCAGCAACCTCAAGAGATGGATGTGCGCCTCTTTGTGTACGTGGGCATGCAAGGCTCTTCAACGGGTATGGCACTCAAGGTCTTACCCCCTCGGCTGTCAGAACCACCCCAGCTGGGACCCTGCTTCCTGGGTCAGTGTGGAGAGGAGGAGAGGGGCAGGGTACAAACATCCTGCAGGTGTCTGGCCCTGTCCCTGTGTTGAATTTCTAAGTGGGAAGCTTCAAGTTCAAAGAGATCCAGCCCATGAGTGTCTCCTCTGGGCTGGAGGCCGGGCTCTGCTGTCTAAGGGAGTGTCATGAATGCCCACTGTCACCGAGAGATCACTGATGTCCATGGCAAGCAATTCTTCCTCTTGTTTGCTTTAGTTTTGTAAATAGTCGCCCTCTCTTCGGGCCCTGCCCTAGGCCTGGGACCGGTCCCCGTGACGCCTGTGGGCTCTGGCCTCAGTAGCGCTTCTGGCTCTCATGGATCCACAGCAAAGGAAATAAAATCATATTGACAGCAAATGTAGACCCCGTGGTGCCTCTGGGAGAAGGTCCAGTGGGGTTGGGTAGGTCCAAACGGGGCAGGTTCTGGTGTGGGCATGAAAGACCCAGGAGCTTCCTGGCTGTCCCGCAGGGGAGGACAGGAAGGGGCTCACCGGAGCTGGGGGCGCCTCAGGCAGTGGACTTTAGGCCCCTCCTCTGGGAAGCCTTGCCCTGAGGCCCATGGGTCCATCCACTGGCGGGGGAACAGGCTTGTTTGTGGCTTGCGGTGGGAGGCCCAGGAGCAAGGGTGGTTTCGTGGCCCCTGGGACGAGAGTTTGGTACGAACATTAATGAAATGCCCAGAAAGGGCTCGTGCACCCCCAGCAGCTGGGGCCCAGGACCAGCCCCAATGCCAGGAAACACAGTGTTTTATTGAGACTTAGCTGCTGGGCTCCGATTTCTGGAAAAGCTGGAGTCTTAGACTTGTGAACTTTTCTTAAGGAGGCAGAGAAGGTGAATGTGACTCGTTGGGGTGGAAGTTAGAGGAAGATTGTGGGCATCAGCTGCCCTACCAGGCCCTCAGGGGTGGGGCTCGGCTTCCCGGCCTCGGGCAGGGGCACCTCTGGCACGCAGAGAAGGGCCGGTGAGGTGCGCAGATGTCTCAGCCAAGGCCAGGCAGGTGGACGGACGTGCACGGACTCTGCAGCCTTGAGCCCCCAGTGGTGCGGATGGCCGGACAGCTGCGCGTGCACCCTCCCCCCCTTGCATCAGCAGTGGTGAGTATGGACAGAGCTGGGGCCTGGGGCGGGGGGTCCCCACCCTCTACGGCGTGGCCGTTGCAGGCGGTGTGAAGAGCAGTACGCCGAGGTGGGGTGTGGGTGGCCCCTCCTCAGGAAGGGACGGTCCTACCCTTGTTGCTCAGCCTCACAGAGGGACGAGGCCCATCACGATCCCCAACGTGGGACACTGCCCCCCCACCACCACAGAGGGGCCTTTCAAACCTGCCAGGCATCTGGTTCCCTGGGCGTGGCCCAGCCAGGATGCACCTCAGATGTATTTCTTTGCCCTGCCCTGCTCTCCCCTGGAAAGGCCCAGCCCCATGGGGTCCTGCAGTCCTGGGGTCCCAGCCTGGGAGCAGCTTGTCCAGTATGGTATAGATGGGCATCTGCCAGCTCAGTGTGTACCCTCTGCCAGCAGCAGCTCCATGGGCAGCTCTTGAGGGCCTCATTCACTTCAAAGGCGATGGTGTGCACAGCCCTGCCCCGCATCAGCTACGCGTCCCTGCGGGGAGGCCTGCACCTTCCCAGTACTGTGGGGCCGCTCACGCGGTTTCTGCAGCAGGCACACACCCTGCAAGCCCTCCAACCAGCAGAGCCACACCCAGGAGAGGCTGCACAGACGTCCACACCTGGGACCCATGGGGTGAACCCGGAGTGCCCACGTTTGAGCAGCCTTTGGCCCCCGTTCATCCCCCCAGGCGTGGTGCTCACTCCAGGGTTTGGGGAGCAAGACACGGCACTTACCTCTGTTCCCACCAAGTTGCATCCAATTCTGAGCCCCGTCTGCTCATTTATCACAAGTGTTGCCCTTCCCTACCCACTCCACTAAGGACTGGCAGTGAGCAGGCGGGCAGGGGGCCCGTGCAAATTGTGCAGGGGGAGCTCTCTGCCTCCAACCCATTGTTGCTGCTGAGACACCCTCTGTCCAAACCAAGGTGGCCCATGAGGCCTGGCTCTTGTCTTTGTCTGGGACCCTGGAACTGGGCACCCCTGCCTCTCTGCCCCCATCCTGTCTTGGTGAGCAGAGCCCCCAGAGCAGCACCCCCAACCCAGAACCCACAGGAGGCTGGCACGGACCCTCTTGCACGTATCTCCTGGGTAAAGGAGAGCCAGGGTTCAACAAGGTCTAGGAAATGCTTGGAAGGAAAACTACAGTGGCGGCCGAGCACGCGTTGTCTCCACGAATCACCCGGCTGCACAGGGTCCCTCACCATGCAGGGGATACAAGCTGGCCTCCTGTGGGCACGTGTCTTCAGGAGCCGACCGCCTCATGGGGGAGGGTTCAGACCTGCCTGGCCACTTTCACACCCTCTGCAGGTTGGAGGGCACCTGCCGGCGGCCTTAGGGTCACATTTCTAATTTTGGTATTGGGACACTTTGGAGATCATCTTTCCTAGATTTACACCCCCCTCCTCTCAGCAGCTCAGGACAGTAACCAGGTCTCCAGGCTCCAGGGCATGTAATGTGTCATTTAAAGTGGTTTGAAAATACGCTGTTTGGTCTCCATACAGGATAACACATCTGCCTTGACAGGTCAGACGCTACCAGCTCTGCCATCAGCAATTTGACACTGAACAAAAGAAAGCACTTTATATTTTGAGTCATTAGAGAAATCGACTTAATGGTTTCCTAAATCAGTGTTTAGATGCTGAAATTGGGATGGTGCAACGGGTACGGTGCTACAGGCTAGACGCCGGAGCCTTTCAGAAGGCTGAAGAAGGCGCAAAGCCTGTCAACGAGAGATACATGCACCTCTACAAAACGGGAAGCCTGCACCAAGGACCAGGCACAGAGAGAGGTTTTACTCATAAAGTTAATCGATTCCTGGCCATAAATAACCACAAAAGAAAAAGACATGAAGGGTCCTAGTGGCTACAAGTTCATGAGTGAGCCCAATGGTCTGGCAGTTTTAAAATCTAACAGTAGAGCATGGCAATGGGTGAGGGCCAGGAAGGCCTGGGGTGAGAGGTGGGAGCTTTGGGTCTGTCTCGTTGGAGAACCGTGCCCAGGGTCTGTCTGGACACCAGCTACAGGGGGTTGGGTAGAAGATTCAGAGAGGGGCACCTAAAATGACTAAAAAGATCTCGAAAGGGTAAAGGATGGCTCCCTGTTCAAAATTAATACTGAGGGTTAATGATGTTATCAAGGGCTCCTGGACCAATCGGGTGCCGACAAGCCGGTCCCCACTCTTCTCGGGGGGTGAGGGGCAGAACCCAGCAGAGGCGCTAGTGGTCATGTGAGGCACTGCCACGTGGCCAGGCATCAGGGAGCCGCTCTCGAGTCCCCCCATCCGTGGTCCCAGAGGCCCCAGAACTCCGCAGACTCATGGAGTGGGAAGCAGCCTGGCCTCCCAGGGCTCCTCTGTGCCCCAGGCACATACATGCCTCGGAGAAACCCGGCTTTTGTATCTGCTCAACTGGAAGCCTGTTCTTTGATGTGGGGCTTCAGTCTCCTTCTATAAAAGGAAATCCAAGTGTCCTTGAAAACCACCCAGGAGCCTGGGTCATTGGGCAGGTGGCCGCTGGAATCACCCTGCAGTGACCGATCCCAGGGAAGTTTCCAGGGATCTCTTCCGCCCACCTCCTGCCCCTACAGGAAAACTAGAAAAAAGTGCCAGTGACTCTCGACCTCTGGGCGGGTGCTCTCTGGGGGAATGCCAGCGGCCTGCCCAAATGGCTTTTAGTTCCAGGCATGTTCTGCCTTTCTCTAAAGCCTGGCAGCCGCTTGGTTTTCTGATAAATCCCCAGGTTCTGTCTGGTGACTGATTTAGGTGGGAGCTCCCAGTTCCTGGTCTTACTGCTCGACTGGGTCACATGACCCCCAGAGCCGGGCAGATGAATAAAAGTGAACTTCTAGGGCATGGAGTCAGCCAGCCTGAAACAGTGGCAAGGAAGAGCCGGGACTCGGGGAGGCAGCGTTCGGGGTATTTCCAGGGCAGGCGAGCTGCTGGCTCTGCAGGGGGTGACACAGCCCAGCTCTCCCCCGTTTTGCCTGCAGTGCGCACCTCATGGCTTTGGATGGGGGGCCTTCGGGACTGGCGGACCAGCAACGGGGCTCGGGGTCACGCACTAGGAAGAGGCACGCCCCCCCTCGGGTGTTCCTGCAGGTGGTGCAGTAAGGCTGGGAGTCGGGGTCCCCCTCACTTCCCACAGCAGCTTCGCCCACCCAGCCTCTGCATCTCCCCTCCACTGTGCGGGTAGCGAAAGATTCTGTGGATTTGAGAGTCTTACCAAAAAGACCACTGCCCTTCCCCTCAGCCTTCTGGGCCGAAGTGCAGCTGCCCGGGCAGCCCCAAAGAAGTCCCCGGGTCCCTGAAAGCATGGGAGGCCCCTAGAGTCTGCGATGCAGTTACTGGTTCACCGAACTGGCCTGGTCTTCCAGGGGCCTGCACAGACCCCTACTCCATTGCGTGTGAGGAACTGGCCCAGAAGACCAGGGTCTGCTTGCAGAGCAGGCTGCTGGGCCCCCAGAATCTGGTTAATGATGGCTTGGTTTAGAGGGTACACGCCAGCAGATAGTGCCCCATTGATGTTCAGAGTCCTGAGGCTTCCACTCCCACTGCCACGACGGGTGCCCCAGAGACTGCTGGAGCCCAGACAGCACTGGGATCCTCAGAGGGTGCTCTCCTTTCTAGAAAGTTCCAAAGCTTGGATTGGGCCTGCTTGGCATTCCCCACCCCTCCCCACTCCTGTTCTCAGCTGTCCTGTTCAATCCAAAACACACACTTGGCTGTGGGATTCGGCATGGTTGTATTTCTGCAAAGCCTGGGCTGCTCACCAGGAATTGGTCTCCCAGAGGGAGGGAGGCCGGTGGGTGCTCACATCCCTACCCTGGCCCGTGGGCCTTCTGGAGCCCCCCACCCATACAAGGCCTTGGAAGTGAGCGACGCTGAGCCGGAGCCCTGTAGGACCAGGGCAGAGGAGGTACATGTGGGCACAGTGGGGCCACAGATGCTCAAAAGTAATCCTCCTCACTAATTCCCATCTTAGCGGGAAGCGGGCCAGCACTGATCAGATCCACCCCGTTTTCTGCAGAACAGGCTTCGTTGCTGTTTCTTTCAATGTCACAGCCAGCAGACCTTTTCTCTGGGTGGGGATCCTGGCCTGCCCCCACCCATCACACGCCCAAGAGCCACCTCGAGCTCCCGTTCCACCCACCTGGTGGGAGTCCACCGAGGGAGAGGGGCATGCGGAACAGGAGGGGGGCTCTGGGGTGGGAGTAGAGAAGGGGCATGGCATGGGAAGGGGAAGGCGACCCCCCGTCCCACCTGGGACCGCTAATCTAATCATATCTGGTGTGCTCTAGATAAATATTAATAACTTGGTGACAGAGGGAATTTAGGAGAATCTAATTAAATGGACACTGTGCAAGCTGGCAGCTTTGCCAAGGAATCACTCCTGGTACAACCCAAGGGCTGGGAAAGGAGAACAGGGCCCCCTGGGGGCCCTGAAAGGACGCTGGAACTTCCACCCTACAGCTGCCCTCCTGCTGGGGAGTTCTGCTCGCTGACCTCTCCCCGCCTGCCCACACAGGGCAGCAAGGCAGGGTTAGGCCCTGGCTCTAGTGCCCCCCAAGACCCCACCTGCCCCGATCCCATCACCAGGCACCACCCTGGAAATCAGCCTGAGACCAAGGTGTCTTGCCACACACCCCAGGGGCCCAGCGCCTCCACTCTGCAGCCCACTAGGGCTATCTGTGCCCAGCTGGTGCTTTCTCTACAAAACCTGAACGCCCATGCCATGCCCCCCACGCTCCTCCAGACAGAATGGAAAGGGAACTTTGGGCCTCAGGGCTCCCTGGGGAGTGGGTGGGCCTGTCCGGGATGCCAGGAGACATGACCGCCCTCAGAGGGCCAGCCCTTGCTGGCCAGGAGCTGCCTGGGCTTGCCTTGGATGAGGTCCCCAGGCCAGGCTCAAGTCAGGCCCACTCCGTGGCGCCAGAGCCCACCCCCTCTGGGTGTCTGTCTGCCTGGTGGGTCCCTTGTGATGGGGACTCACAGGCTCCCAGGGCCTGTGTTGTCCTGAAGTCAAGGCCTATTTTAGGTCCCTTGTGTGAGTTAATGATGCTCCTCAGCCTTCCTTGACTTAGTTTGGTCAGGCTGGAGGGGGAGGAGCTGGACGCAGGGCAGCGTGGGCCAGACGAGTCGAACCCTGGGCACAGCCAAGGTCCCTCCTGGGCTCTTCCATGCAGCAGCCCTGCCCTCACCCTCCGTCCACCTCACCCCGCCCTCCACCCAACAGACAGACAGCTGGTCTGCCAGGGCAGGCTGCTGGCTTCTGGACCCGAACAGCTGTGGCATCGGCTCTTTCTTCTGTATTTGGGGTGACACCTCTCTGCCAGTCCCCATTTTCCTCTGAGGCCGTCTGTAGGAGAAAGCCCTGGGAGAGCTGGGGCACAGCTGACCATCCACTTGGCTGTGAGGTGGCCTCCTCGGGGAGGCTGGGAAGAGAAGGGCGCTAGTGCACCCAGCCCCACTCCAGGCTGGGGCTTGACCCTCCCCTGTCATCTGGAATAGCCCCAGGATGGGGAACCTGCCACCTGCCTGCAGATGCTGCTAAGGCCTGGAGCCCACACAGACTGCGCAGGCCTGAGGGTGGGCGCAGGGGAGACCAAGGAGAGTGGCATTTGGGACCCCTACCATGTGAGCACTGGCCATGCCCCATGGCACTCCATATTCACAGCAGCCAGATGGGGGCAGTGCCGCCATCCCCCCATGTCATACAGGGGGAAACAAAGAGGGTAAATATCTGCCCAAGGCCACCCAGCTGGTAGGCGGCAGGGCCAGGACTGGCAGCCGGGCCTCCCAGATCCTTCCTTCCCTGTGCTTGGACAGCCTTCAGCCAAAGGCCCTGGGCCATCCTTCCCCAGGGAGGGGGCCCCCTGAGCGCCCCCCGGCCCGCACCCAGAGGCTCAGTGCCTCTGGCTCTGAACGGGGCTGCCCTCTTTCTCTGGATCCTCCCTTGTGCCCACCCAGTGGCTGAGGTGCAGGACATGGGGCTGCCCTTGCCGTGTGGCCTCTGTGACCCCAGCCGGAGGACAGAAGCCTCCACCTCCCAGAGGGGCCCCCCTGGCCCCAGCTCCTCCCCCAGGACCCCAGCGCCACCCAGCAGGGGGGACCAAGGACGCCTCTAAGGCCCCGGGACTGAGGATACCGGGAGCTGCCCCCGGGGACCGGCTCTGGAGCTCCCTCCCAGTGGGCTGCTGAGAAGCCCTCACCCACTTGCCCTCTGGGCCTGATGTGCCCTGGGCTTGGTCCTGGGGTCGGGGAGGAGGCAGGGGCCTGGCCCCAAGGGGTGGCTGTGGGATGGCAGGAGGAGCTGCAGCTTCAGAGACCCCTGAGGCAGGGAGGGCAGCCCCTGAGGAAAAGGGAAGCGAGACAGCCTCGGGGCAGAAGTGGGGGGCGTTTCTGAGTGATGGACTCGCTGCTCGCTGGGCCTTGAGCTGGGGTGTGTGGGGGATGAGCTCTGGGCTCTGCCCCCCAGTGAACTCCTCAGCTGTACAGTGGAGCTCCTGGCATCTTTCCCTTGGGGTGAATAGCAGCGGTCATGCACTGAGTGCCAAAGATCACATGGCAAACACAGGAAGCTCAACAGCCTCCGGAGGTGGCAGGAGGGCCCGAGGGGGCAGATGAGGGCTGGGCACAGGTGGCAGTGGTGGAGGGCGCCACTTCTGGGCCCAGGGAGCCGGCTGCATTCTGATCCCACTCACGTGTGGCTGGGCCACCCGGAGTCACCTCCCCCAGCTATCCTCAGACCCGGGCAGGCGGGCACACCTGCCTTAAACAGGGTCCCACATCCCAGGTGCCAGGAGTCCTGCTCAGAGCTGAATACGAAAAGGGTGGCTGTGCTCACCAGTCACCCGGTTCTGGGGGGTTCTCACCATAATCAGACATGAGAATCACCTGGGGACTTAAAATTGGGGTGCTTGGACCCCTCCCAGATGTACAGAGAGTTGGAGTGGCATCCTGTCTGTTTGGAGGCCCCCTAGAACCTTTGAGGGGGCTGCTCCCCAGTGGGCCTCATGCTCCCTTCCCACCCCTTCCCTTTCCCTCACCTGTCCCCTCTCCCAGGCTGACCTCTGAGACTGCAGGGGTGTCTGAGGAAGGGATTTCAGCACTCGCCTGGGGGCTCAGTGGGGCAATGCGGAGGTGCCCAACCTTCCCCAGGGAGGCAGCGGGCCGCAAGGGGAGCTGCTGGTAGTAGCTCAGGCACCCAGGATCTCTGGGGCTCTCCGCCTCACCCCGACCCCTGCTTTTGTATTCTGGGAGCCACAGGAGTAGACTCTTCCTGTCTCAGCAAGCTTGGAGCCCAGCAGACACACACACGTGTGGGTTTTCTGAAGTGCTGGGTCTAGTGTGGCCCTGAGACGCCTCGCACCCTGTGTAAGAGAAGAACCAGCCCCGGGAGGCCTCAGCGGCCCCCAGACCAAACCCGGCAGACCTGCCCTGCCCGTCCCACACTTGCTACCTTCTCGGGCCCCTGGCGCAGCCTTGTGGCTCGGAGCACACAGTGGAGCCATGGCCTCCAGGCCCAGGTGAGGGCGTGTGAGGTTGGTGAGACCCTGTCCGGCTGTCACCGATGCCCCCAACAGAGGGCCCTCTTCTCCTTCTCTGTGCCCCCCACAGCACCCTGCAGCATTGGCCCTGCTTCACACGAAGAGCTGTGTGCATAGATCAGGTTTCGGGGGCACTGGCCTGAGATCCGAGGCCATCTCCCCCGGGGGCTCCCAGCCCAGGACCCCTCCCAGAGCAGGCCCATTCTTAGGCAACACTGGACGCTCCTAACCCAGACTTTGCTGGATGGCTCCCCCAGGGCTGGGGGTAGGGTTGGGTGGGGGAGAACTGCGTTTGAATCCCAAATTCCTACACCCCTATGGCTATGGGACTTTGGGAATGTAAAGTGACCTCTCTGCACTTGCTTGAGTTCCAGCGACTGGGACCCTGGCTCTACCTTCCAGAGGGGGCTTTTCCCACCCCCCCACACATCGGACCTCCCCGGACCCGTCACCCAGCAGCACATCATGGGCCTGGCCGCGTGCCCCCCACACCCGGCGCAGTGCCTGGCGGGCAGCAGCCTCAAGGTGCTCACTGGATAGTAAATTCATAAAGAAGGGCCCTTCCCTGACACTCAACAAATATTGTTGGAATGAAGGGACGGACACATGTCAGAGTACACAGACCATAAAGGCAGCTGAAGCAAGGGCCGATGGGCAGATAAGATTAGCTCCTGGGGCACAGGCCGGCTCAGCAGGTCACTGAGGGGTGCACCAGGCGGACGAGAGAAGTTTCCTGCTTAGAGCAGTTGGAGAACGTTCTCACCGCCAACTGGGGTCCTCTGGACACCCTGGGTCCTCTGTTCCAAGCCAGGCCACCCTCACTGTGACTTTGGACAAGTCACTTAGCTTTGCTTTGCTCGCTTGTAAAATGTGGGTAGTAACACAGACCCCACCAACACACATTCCACAATTAAAGAGAAACGTGAAGTGACACGTGAAGCATGTCACGTGTGCCTGGCCGGCTAGAAGCGCTCAGGTTGCAGCCATGTCTGAAGGTCTGCCGCATGTGGAGCGCGAGCTGCCAGAGATAGCAGGGGGAGGCGCTACCTGCCTTAGCCTGTCCCCAGCTCCGCTGCCCCCCACAGGCCCCCAGCCCCACACGGCTGTCTCTCAGCCTTGTTCACTGAGGGCTCGGTACCTGCCCCACAGCAGGTATGAGAAGCAAGGGCCAGGGAACAGGGGGCTGGGCGTGCCCAGCTCTCTGTCCACAGCTTGTTCAGCCTTCACGGCCCTGCAGGCAGGCAGTTCCCAGACTGTTCCATAGTTTGCATAGCATGCAAAAATCACTGGCCAGCTCCAGGGGGACTGCGGCTGGGGTGGGGGTCATGAACACAGATGGGCAGAGAGGATGGGACGGTGACCCGGGCCTGGCTGCAGCCTGGGTTGCCACAAACCCGGGTCCAGCCCCGTTGCGTGGGGAGAGACTGCTGTAACCCTCAGGTCTCCACCCCAAGGATGCACTGGTGCTGGGGCTCCATGTACCCTGCTCTGCCCCGGGGCCAGGGGCCCTGGGATTTCACAGCACCTGTCAGCATGCTCTGGGTGTGTCCCAGGGCTGGGCTGAGCTCAAGGGCCTCCCATAGGGTCTCATGAGATCTGCACCTTTCACTGGCTTTATTTTCAGCCAAGGTACAGGGACGTCTAGGCCCTGTGGCTGGCGGTTTGGCCTCACTGGGCTGCAAAGAGGGTGGCCCGGGGACAAGAGTGTCCTGGAGCCTCTTGCAGAGACGGGACCTCAGGAAGGCCTGGTGTCCCTGGCGGAGGCCAGGGGAGCTGGGCCCAGACCTCCACCCTGGGTGACAGGCCTGGTGCCCAGGAGCCACCTTACCAGCAGAGGAGCATTGGGGCCCGAAGCTCAGGAGGCCAGAGAGCTGAGAGGAGACGACAGAAGGCGGGACCAGCAGGCCCCCTGCCCCAAAACAGCCCCTCCTGCCGTGACTCAGCAGGGGGGCCCCATGACGGCAGCAGTAGTTTGGGAACCCCAGATGCCGCCAGTTCCCAGGGGGTGGCTTGTGCCTGCCAGAGAAGAGCCAGGAGCCTGGTGTGATGTGATGACAGCAGCAGATTCAGAGTAAGAGGGCCCGGAGTTCCTGGGGCACAGTGCTTAGTCTATACGGTGGGGGGCATGGGCTGAAGTGAATGCTTCCTGGGGTCTTAAACGTGGCAGGCATGCAGCCCAGCTAGCTCAGTGACTGCTCTCAGCGGCCATACAGGGTAGAGGGCTATTATCCCCATTTTCTAGATTAGGAAATTGAGGCACAGAGAGGTTGTGACCTGCCTGAGGTCCCTCTGACCAGTGCCGCTGGGCCCCTGAAGTTCCTCCGTCCCCACCCTGTGCCCTCTCGGTTGCTCATGCTGATGGATAGATGGCCCCTGCTCAGAGACGGGTGTGCCGGGCTAGGCTAGGCAAAACCCCGACCCCGATGCAGGCGGATCACTCTGGGGGTCACCGAGCGGGGAAGAGGGTGCACAGACCAACAACCAGAAACGACCCGGGCAGCTGAAGGCCCTGTGAGTCCACCCCACAACCAGGCTCCCGAAGGGACAGCCTTACAGGACAGTCGGGAAGCAGGGTGACACGATGAGGAAACTGGCATGCAACTTGGGTTCAGATCCTAGTATTCTGTCCCCATCTGTGTGCCTCAGTTTCCCTGCCCATCACGGTGAGAGGAAGTACCACCTTCCACACAGGGTGGGGTGAGGAGTACGTGAGATCATCCAGGTAAAGAAAGCAGGTGCCTGGCACCAAGCAGTCCCTTAAGGTGCACAGCTGCTTTAGAGAATTTCGACAGCACCTCCGAGAGGAAACAAGAGCCCACGTCCCAGCCCCCGGGGGGGAACGAGGGGAGACACGGCGGGTACTGAGCCAGGCCCCCCTTCCAAAGGACATGCATGCCCCTCGCCAAGGGGTCAGTCAGCCAGGAGGCCCCAGCGGAGGCCCCGGGGGCCTCATGGAGGAGCTGCCCCCTGACCACTGTTCTCAGCTATCTTTCAACCTTGAACTTTCTATTCTGTTTTGCAATCAGTTCAGAAAGCAGCTTTTCTAGACTGCCTTCTTATCACCGGGAAACTTCTAACACAATAGCTGATTGTGCTCTCTCCTGGGCGCGGCTAAAAATTCTTTGACCCCCACACACACAAACCTTTTTTTGGTAGGTTTGTAACTATAATGATCCCATTGTGATTGGTCTGTTCAGGTGACAGTGTGACCCTTAGTTTAGAAGCATGAAACGGTGCTGGGACTGGGCAGAAAGGGGACCCAGAGCAACCAGTGACACGATCCAGGAAAGTCTTGGAGCGGCTGAAGGGCATGAATTCACATACAGCACCCGAGAAGCATTGCCAGGACTGGCTGGATTTGGACATATGTAGCTATTTGTCAAAACACCAATGGTTTGTCTTTTGTCTCTGTTTTCAGCTATTAAGAAATAAAATTGGTTTGTAATTTCACCCCCTCTGTGAGCCCGGCCTGTAGGACCCAGCTGCTGGGCAGAGTTGATACAGATTCATCTGAAGGTAAACTAACAACAGCCATCAGCCAACCCGCAGGCCCTTGGTCGGCTGCTGTGGGGAGTGAGTCAGGGGCCAGGGTCAGGCCAGGCCCAGCCCCTGGCCTCCCAGCTCTGTGACTTGGGGCATGCTGGCTCTCTAAGGCTCAAGGTCAGTAGGCAGGGCAGGTGGGGAGCCTTGCCTGCCAGGGGGAGCCCTTGGTCCCTGTGTAGGTGCTGTCCACAAGCAGGAGTCCCTGGACTGGACTTCACCTCCTGCCGCCCATTCACCAGCCTGGGCCCCCAGGAGAGGAATTCCAGCCAGAGCTCTGGGTGCCACCTGCTGCCACTGTCCCGTCTGTCCAGAGGACTTCCTGCTTCACCCGAGCTCCCAAGAAAATCCCGGAGGCCTTTCTTAGAATGTGCAGCAGTTGCTGTGCTTCCAGAAGGAACTGGCAGCGGCCCCAGCCACCAGAGGGAAGCAGATTAAGTTCAGGGGCCTGGGAGCCAGCGAGGCCAGAGTGGTGCCGGGTGTGGGCTCTGGGACCTGCCGCGTCGCGGGGACCTGCGGCGGGCCCCCTGGGCCAAGTCATGGGGCAGCAGTGGACACCCTGGGCCATGCCATGGGCACCTGCAGCAGGCACCCTGGGCCTCTGCCTGCAGAGGGGTTCCTCTCAGCCTAAAACCCTTCCTTCACTGGTCAGTCTGGGTAAATGGGGACACAGTTGGTTGTCATTTGACACCATGCCTAGACAGCACAGAGACTCATGAATGGATGTCTTCATCATTGTCAAAGAAACAAATATGCTTAAAAACACTGGTATTTGCTCTATTCTGGGTATTTTATTGGCCTCCTCACCGTCAGCCTTCCCCAGATCAGATCCCAAGAAGGTGGCACTTGCAACCCTGGCGAGTTTCCTGGCTGGGGTTGAGCCTGGCTATCCGGCTGACTCCAGGGCCCAGGTGCCACGGAGGCTCGCTGGTCCCAGGCTTTATTTCTGCTCTGAGATGCCCCTCGCCCTGAGGCAGAGACTCCCCAAGGACATTTAGAAGAGATACCCAGCCCAATGTCGTCTTCCCAGGCGGCACCAGCTGTGGGCCCCCTGATGGACTGTGAGAGAGGCAGCCAGGAGGGAAGGGGACCACGTCGGGGACATTCAGAGGCCACTGGGGTGGGGGCTGGAGCAGCTTTCACTCTGTGCCAGTCTGTCCTGGAGAGAGGGGGCCAGGCAGGCAACTCAATCCAAGAAAGAACCTCCTGGTAGAACGGTCCTGTGGGGGAACCACGAGCTCTTGGGCGTCACGTGTGCAGGCAGGCCTCGGGTGGCGTGGGTGCTGACTGGCAGATTCAGGGTCTCCTAGATAACCTTTGAGGCCTGGGGGCAAGGCCAAGGGTTCTGAGAGCTTGACGGGAGACAGGGGGCTCAGGCCAAGGAAGGGCTAGGGGCTAAGGGAGCGCCCAGGAACCCAGGAGAAACTGGAAATGCACGTGTGTGGGTCCTGTCTGGGAGACCAGGGCACCTCGCCCGGAGTACTGTGGATAGAGCCATGAGCCACGGGGTAGAGCCACTGGGCAGAGCCACATGTGACAAGGCTGTGGGACAGGAGCCCCGCAGAGGAAATAACTAGAGGCCCCTTACCTATGGCTCATAGCCAAATACAGACTGTATATCTAGACACTGACGAGGCTATGGCGGTCAGGGAAGCCGTCAGAGCAGGAGGGTCGGCCGAGAAGGCTTCCTGGAAGAAGCGACTCTGCTGAACGGCAGGGAGGACATCTCAGAGTCTCCCCTGCTGTCGTACCTTCCTCAGAGCACAGCAGCAGGCTGCCTCTCCTGGGACACCCGGCGCTGGTGGGTCACCCAGCCTCTTGCCAAGTAAGTGACAGAAAAACCTAAGCCATTCTTTTAAAATATTTTATTGGTGTTCACATAACATAGAATCAACAATTTTAAAAGGTACAATTCAGCACCATTTAGTACATTCACAATGATGTCCAACATCACCTCTGTCTAGTTCTAGAACATTTTCATCCCTCCAGAAGGATGCTCCTCATTCCCCTCCCCCAACCCCTGGCAACCACCTGTCTGCGTTCGGCATCTACGGGTCTGTCTGTTCTGGCATTTGCACCTCCTGAGCCATTGTTTTAAAGAGCTAAAAGCAGACAGCTGGGCTCCAGCCCCCACTGCAAGCGTCCAGCTGTGGGAGCTGGGGCACATTCTTTGTCTCCTCCTGCGTCAGTTTCCCCATCTGGAAAATGGTCGTAAGAATGCCTGATAGGACTGTCTTGGGGTTAGAGGGGCCGTCTATGCTGGGGGCAGGATCTGCCCCGGAAACCGTGGTGCTTTTTAGCTGCTGTTGTCATGGCATCACATGTCAGGATGGTACGGGGCAAGGACAGTGGGGGACCGTGGAGGAGAAGAGTCAGGAACAGCAGATCTGCTCCCCCTGGGCAGGGCTCGCGTGTGCAACCGCAGGCAGGCCCCCAGTCTGCATCTCCTCCTTCCTACTTCTGTGACACTGGGCCTTGGTTTTCCATCTGGAATGGCAACGCAGACCTCACAGTGTTGGAAGGGGTGAGGCCTGGCACCGTGCTGAGGGCGGAGGGATGCTCAGAAGGGACATTCCAGCAGGGGTGCAGTGTCACAAGGGGCTCTGAGAGGAAGGGATGACAGTGGGCAGGTGCCCAACGTCGCAGCGATGGGGTAGAGGGACCCAGGGCCGGGTCTGAGAGCAGGCAGGCGGCAGGAGCTTTGCCCCGGCGGCTGGATGCCTCCTGTCCTGGCTCCCCTTGCGGGTAATCCATCAGCTTGGCTGTTCCTGTCCAAGCCCGCGAGCGGCCATAAACGCGCCGGCACCCACCCCCCCGCAAGTGGCCCAGGTTTTATGTTGTAAGGACACTGTGGGGCGTCTCAAACACGCCGCTAATGACAGGCATCATGAAGCAATAAAAGCGCTGGGGCTGGTGGGAGGGGGCTGGCGGGAAGGGCAGGGGCCGCCAGCACCGGCTCCGCGGTGCTGGCGGCAGGAGCTCTCCAAGAATTGATTAGTCTTGGACGTGCTGACCTTTTTGTTCTTGAAAAATTGCTTTTGAGCAGCTGAGGCAATAAAAGTAAATTGATTCAGAGAGAACGGAGGATGAAATTTGCGTTGGGCAGGGCGGGGCCCAGAGAAACACCCTGTGACGTCAGAAGGCCCCCACCCCGACCCCTGGACAGCGGGACATGACCTGGGGAGCCAGGGCGGGGTGGGGCTGGAGGGGGGCAGGCTGGGTCTCTGCAGAGAAATGAAACTGAGAGAGGAAAGAGGAGGGAAAGAGAAGAAATGAGACCCAGAGGACAGGTGGGGAGGGGAAAGAGGCAGGGATGCCAAGCCAGACGGGGGGGAGGCCACAGCACCCAGCAGGGGCCCGGGGAGGGTGCGTGACACAGGGGGCTCTCTCGACAGTGCATGTTCCCCCATCTCATTTCATCCCCACAAAGCCTCATCTTATCCCCATTTTATGGAATGAGAAAAAAGGCCCAGGGAGGTCTAGCTACCTGCTCAAGGTCACCCACCTGAGAAGTGGGGAAGCCCAATTGAGCCCCTCTGAAACCAGGCCAGGGGCTCCCGAGGGGGTCCCTTTACTGAGCCACAGTCAGCGACCCCCTCCCAGCACTGAGGAGTTACTGGGGTTTAACGGGCCCCACAAACTCGTGGGGTGAAGACTCAGAGAAGAGCCACATGCTGGCCCGGGCTGCTGGCGTGGAGGGCACACTAGGACCCAGCCAGCATCCTGCCGCCTCACGGGGCTCCCCCCACCCCCTGCAGGCAGTCTCCTCACCCGGGCTGCCAGAAAACCACGTGAGCTGGGCTGTGAAAGCAGTGGCTGTGGCTGCGTCTGCAGGGGCCCAAGAGTGCTGCAGACGTGGGCACGGCTTGGCACAGGAGAAGGGTTAACCCCGTGTCCTCCCCATAGCTGAGGCCCTTCCGCCAGGGCCCTGCCACAGGCTGGCTCCAAGTTCACAGCCACACTCCTGCGTCTGGGTTTGGAGGTTGGAGATGTGGAAACATGTGGCTTTTTGGTTCCAGTGTGTGGTCTCAAGTGGAGAATAAATACCAAATCAGTCTGGTGCAGGAAGTAGCAGGGGCCACCCCAAAGCGCAGGCACCCAGGGGGAAATCCAGACCCTGCCCAGGCTCTGGGTGATCCTGGGGGCCTTGAGGAGGCAGGTCCTAACCCTGCCCTCCCCCCGGGGCCAGCCTCAGAGGGACCAGTCCTGCATGGGACCCCACATCAGGACAGAACCCGCCAAGCCATGGGACTGCACCCTGCTGGCTCCCCAGGGAGCCTTTCTTGGCCTGGACTCCCCAGATGCTCACACCTGTGCGCCCCGCTCCCACCCAGCCTCCAGAGAAGACAGGAGCGTCGCTGCCTCCATTTCTACGGGGAGGAGAGGGCTCACCCGGTGCCCTCCTGTGTCTCCCGCCTCCCTGGTGCCAGCGCGTAGCCACCAGGTGTCCCAGCCCCTGCCAGCAGCACCAGCAAGGGGCTGCCCCGACTGGAGCATGCCCTGCCGGTTCCCCTGCCATCTGTACCCCCTCCTCTGCCCTCCCCCTCGGGGATCCCCGGGGCAAGAGGGGCCTGGGGCGCGCAGGTTGCCGGGCGACCACGCTGTTGCCAGTGGAGATGGTCATGTGCAGGCCCCCCGGGGCGCCCGAACCGAGGCTGGGCCCTGGGTACCTGAGCCAGGGCACTGGGCCGGGGCTGCTAGGAGGGATTCCGGGGCTTCTCCACCTCTCCTGGCGCAGGCTACCTCTGGCCCCGTTCTGCAGTCAGGGCGCGAAAACGGCGGGACGTCACAGGCCACCCCACGCCTCGCTGTCCAGCGCAGACCCCTCCCCACGCATACCGACTTGGAGTGAGCGCTGCAGAGGAGGTGGCAGTTGTGACTCCGAGCTTCCCAGCCCAAACTCCATCCTCTGGAGCTATTGGCCTGCAAGGGTCTCTGGAGGACAGAAAGGGGCATTTTTCATGGGAGACAGGTTGTTTCCCTACAAGGAAACTGAGGCCCGGAGTGGTTTAGGAACTAACCTGAGGTTTTACCACTAGGAAAGGACAGCGCTGGTACTCCAGCCTGGTTCTGGCCACTCCTCTCACTGCCCGCTTGGCTCCTGGCCTTAGTGGCTGGGCCTGGGCAGAGCTCTGTCTCCCTCTCTGGCTTCCCTCCCAGCTGTAAAGAGTGGCAGTTCCTGGACCTGGGAGACACGCCTAGGGTGCAGGCCCAGGCCTGGTACAAGGCCTCGAAGCCACTGCTGGGCTCCTCGCTGTTGGAGCGGGCCTGGCCCTGTGCTGGAGGCTGTGCAGAGACCAGCCCAGAGGGCTGTATACACAGAGCTCCTGGGACTGGCCACCAGGTGCAGCCAGGCCGGGCCCCTGGACAGGCCGTTTCACTTCCCCTGGAGCAGGGCAGTGAGGAGGAGGGAGGGAGGCCTGTGTGTCCCCAGGCTCCTGATCGGTGAGGTCTCCGAACAGGGGCCCCAGGCACTCTGTGCCAGAGCTGTGGCAGAGGATTTACGGAGGTCATGGGTGAACCCCTAATTCTCCTCCCCATGAAAACCACCCTAGGGGCCCTGGCAGAGGCCACCATGGAGGTCCCCTCCCTGTCCTGACTGGCAGTCCCAGCCTGTGGCATACACCCCCAGGGGCCACAGCAAGATGCTGGTATGGGTATCTGCCAGACCCCAGGACCCGAACCCAGAAGCTTCAGGGTGGGTCTGCCAAGTGCCTGGGCTGGGCTTATTCATCCATCAAATACTAATTCAGCAACTTCCAGTCCTCTCACTAATGTTGTAATAAAATACAAATTCCTCTAATGGTGTGTAGAATTCAGAGTAGGCCTTGTCACTATCAGATACCAAAAGGCAGGCTTGTGACTATGACTTCTGGGAAGAGTGGGTCACCTCTGATCTAGATAGTGTGCCCACCACCACCCACATCTGTCTCTCCCCCAGCATCTGAGGTTGGTGGAAAAGCCACCCTGATTCGTCCTGTGGTGGCCCATGTGTCATCCGCTCACCACGTCTTGGCTGGGCTGGACCATGTGGAGGGGAGGTGGTCAGGAATCCTCAACACAGACTGACTAGTCCTACAGGGATGGAAAGGAAGGCACGAGCCACACTGGGGGTGCAGGCAAAGGAGGGTGGGCACCCAGGAACACTTTGGGGAGGAGGGGTATTTTGACCTGGGCAGAAGAAGACAGGATTTCTGAAGTAGGGGGTTTCGATGGACCCTGTGTCCTCATGGGAAGGTCTGGCAGGAGCAAGCAGGTGGAAGTGCTAAAGATACATCCAGGAAGGCAGGCAGCCCTTCCAGCCTGGGTCTGCAGAGGACGTACTGTCAGCTCCCGGCTTCGCCTGCCACACACATCACACCACCTCCCCCCCCCCCCCCCCCCCCCCCCCCCCCCCCCCCCGCCCCCCCCCCCCCCCCCCCCCCCGCCCCCGCCATCTGAATGCAGGAAGGTCAACAAACCTCACAACTGAAGTGGGAGCACAAAGTGCAGCGCAAAGGAGACCCTGCCCTACCGGGGAGTTGTCATGCCTTCACAAAGCAGGCAGTCTGTGCCTGTGGATGACGATTTGTATGGGGTGGGGGGGGTTGTATGTATGCATGCATGCCGCCTGCAGGCAGAAAGGGGGCATGCAGTGTGTGCATTTGCACTACACACACACACATTCAGCAACCGCTGGGCAAATGCCTTTCCTTGGTAGGTCGGTGACATGCTGAGCACTTTGCCAGGGAAGCGCCTTCGCGGGGCCCCTAAGCAGTGTCCTTCCAGAGAAGCTAGGAACCCCTGCCCTGCAGCCAGAACTGTCCTCTCTCCGCAGCCCTGTCTGCAAGAGGTAGGTTGACACAGAACCCCAGAGGTCCCAGCGCCATCTCCCTCAGGCCCCCTGCTGCACAGAGCTCCCCCCACCCCAGAAACTGGCATTTGGGGGAGCTCCACAGTGATCTACAACTGCCGATAATATTTTGGGAACTGCCTTTTAGAATCAGTCCCCTGGGGAAGTCCCAGTCCCACCCCTTCGCAGCCCTGCTCGGGCTTTGTCTTGGTTTGGCTTTTGCTTGTTCGGTAGACTCTTCAGGTCTGGGGTGCTCACCTTCCCCCTGATCTGGGGGTCTCCCTCTATAATCATCTCCATCATCAGCAGAAGAAGGTCTCCCAGCAGAAAGCAGCCCATGTGGGGCTCTGGAGGGGGAGCCCAGAGCCACCGGAGCAGGGGCGGCGTGGGGCGGTGTGTAGACAAAGCACAGCCTGCCGGTGAGCCGATGGCCCCGATCTGTCTGTGGCCACCCCGCGTTCGTTGAGCCCCTCTGCCAGCCAGTACTGACAGCACTGGGGGTGCCCACCTGAGCCAAGGAGGGGGCCCTGCTTCTGGACAGTGCGTGGGTCCAGTGCGGTCGTACCATGCATTCCCCTCCCCCTTCATAATCCTGCCTTGCCATCTTCCGAGAGGGGTGGGTGGGCGGTCCTCCCAAAGCACAGGAATGCTCAAGATAAGGGAGACGCCCAAAGAAGAAACAGTGTCTCCACAGATCAGAACCCTGAGCGCTCATCTATGTGGGGTGTCAAAAATATTAAGGCCCTGAAAGAACTTTGTGTGGTTCCATTTGCGTGAAATGTCCAGAACAGCAAATCGACAGAGACAGAAGGATTAGTGGTTGCCTAGGGCTGGGGGACGGATGGGGGGCGTGACTTCTAATAGGCACAGCCTTCTTTTGGGGGTGATAAAAATGTTCTGGAATTAGATTATGGGGGTGGTCGTACTACTCTAAATTTACTGAAACCATTGAATTTTACACTTTCAATGGGAGAATTTATGGTGTATTAATTATATCTCAATAAAGCTGTTAAAGACTTTAAGTCTCATGGGGAAATGTTCCTGGTGGTATTATTGACCAGTCTGTACATCTGATTTCATCTTTACAGGTGTATGTAGTGGGAAGACTAGAAGAAGACACCAGACCATTCACAGGGCTTCGTCTGGGTGAAGGAATCAGAGAAGGTTTTGTTTTCCGTGTACAAACAGCCAGGGGGCAGGATCTGTCTAGAGCTGGGGGGGACACCACAGCCGAGCCCCTGGACCAGCCCATCCCTGCCCGAGGTGCCCCGTGACTCACCAGCAGAGGCTCCCTGCAGCACGCGGCCAGGGGTCAGCCCCTCCCTGGACAGGGAATGCTGCTGGGCCGGCGGGGCAGGCAGGTGAGGCGGGCATGGTGGGCGTGGTGGGCAAGCGGGCTCGTGAGCCCCACTTTGGCTGTGAGCTCACCTGGTTCGCCTCCAGGCAAGCGGGCAGGAGACCAGCAGTAATTATGCAGCCAGGCAGGAGAGCTTGGCACCCCTCTTTCATTCCCAAGGAGAGAGGTCACCCCTGGCGCCTGGGCCTGCCCTGGTGGCATCGCCCACAGGCTCTTGTGGGGTTGCTCATAACCCTCCAGGATGGGTCAGGAGGTGCGGCTGGTCCAGGAGGCTATCCGCCGGGGCCCTAGCCTGACTCTTGTTCGGGACCCCCGGCAAACCCTCAGGCCCGGGGTGCCCCGGTTGAACAGCTGTGCCTCAGGTGCTCTGCACAGCAGCAGGCTCAGTAAAGAGCCGTGGGCAGATGAATGGATGAATGAAGCAGGACAGACGAGGGTCCTGCACGTCATCCCAGGGTGCACTCACAAGGCCTTGTAAGGGCAAGTGCCCAGAGAGAGGGCCAGCACCGTGGGCATGCCTGAGTCACGGGTTATTCCTGGCCAGGGAAGACATTCAAAGCAGAAGTGGGGCTGAGCAAGGGGCCACCTGGCCACCGGGGGACTTGGCAAGGCTGGCAGTGGGGCATGCAGCCTGGAGTGGGCAGAGCAGGGGTGCCTGGGGCCCAGGTGGGAGGTTTTCAGAAGAAAAAGGGGCTGGCTGGGGGTCAGTGAGTCCTGCTAACGTGAACACAAATGCTGGTGTCCTGGTGCTCGGCACTGCGCAGCCGGTCGGCAGCCCTTCCTCAGGCCCTGAGCGGCTCAGGGAACGGGGAGGTGACCAGGAACAGAAGATGGAATCAGCCCTCCCTTCTGCCACCCAATGCCGGCCCGGCTGGTGCACGGAGAGGAAGGGCAGCCTAGCAGCTGCCTCCAGAGCCCAGGGGGGCCTAGGAGAGCACAGGGCCCACCACCTGTGGGCTTCGGCCTGGGAGGCCCAGCCGATGGGGAGCTCACATCATGGACCGGCCACTGGTCCTGCAGCACGGAGGCCCTTGCAGGCAGTAACGGGTGCCAGAAGCCCCGGGGTCATATCCCAGCTGTGTGGTCCTGGGCCAGTTACTTCACCTCTCTGAGCCTTGATCTCCTCCACTGTAAGATGAGGTTGAATACTGGGTCCCAGGGTCTGTGCAGGGATATGTATATGCAAAATATATGCAAAACACTTGGCATGTAGTCTGTGCTTGATAAGTGATGGCTGTTATCATCCTATTACTAATAGAATTAATATCAACATCATTGTTAATATTATTGTCCAGCTGCAATATCTTTGATCCTAAGACAAGACCTGCCAGCAGGGCTCCCTTGCCCCCTCCACACTGAACCCTGCTGGCTTAGAGTGTACAAGCGATTTCTTACGGATCTGGAAGATTTTCTGACTTTGTGCAAATGCCCAGTGCCTTCCCTGCCTCGTCCTCAAACTTGTCCACTTGCTTTGTGGCCCACTTTCTGGCTTTGGCAGCCTCCTGACTGGCCGTCGTTGGTGCCTGGCGGCCAGCACCTCCCTGGTGAGCAGGGCCCAGAGCAGGACTGGTGTGCGAGGGGTGCCTGGGGCTCTGTCCCTGAGCCTCCTCCACCCCAGCAGGGCCTGGGACTGGGTGGGAGAGGGCTGCAGGAGGAGGACGCGGGGAGGGGCCCCGGGAGAGGTTGAGGACAGAGGAATCACGGCCCTCTGAGGTCAGCCCATCTATTTTTACATCCCTTCCCAAAGAGGCCAGCCCTGCTCCGAGGCGGTTGCTCAGCTTGATTGTAATCCCCAGGGAATCCGGTGTCTTTGGGAAATTGGACCCAGGCTGGGGGTGCTCAGAGGCCCTCAGTCCCCAAGGAGGGCCTGAACTGCAGAGAAACTAGCCGCTGCACTCAGACAGATGGGCCTGTGCAGTCAGACAGACAGGCCTGGCTGCAAATGGGCGGGGCTCCTGCTCTGTGAAATGGGCATGACTTGCCCCAGCCTGCTGCGGGTGGGGGCGGAGTGCAGGGAGGCCTCTGGGTCATTATCTGGTGAGGGCAGGCCTGCCCCTCTGGGGTTGGTGCTTGGAGGCTGTGGGTGGGGCAGGCACGGCCGTGGGAGGCCTGACCTGGGAGGACTGGAGAGCTTCAGGGACCAAAAGTCCCAAGGGCTGGGGTGGCAACCCAGACCCCCTCCAGGAATAAGGAGCCTTCAGCTCAGCCCTCGTGGGGGTTCCCTTGGTAGAAGAGACCTTGCCCAAGGGCACACCCCTGCTGGGCCACAGGTATGCGAGCACCAGGGGGCAGGCCAGGGGGCCCAACCCCACAGAACTCCCCCTGCCGGGCCTGCCTCAGGACGGCCTCCATGGCTCATCCGCCAGCTCCCTGTCCCTCCTCAGGGGAGCCCCCATGGTGCAAACAAGCAACTTGGCTTCACCAAGGCACCTGGGCTAGGGGCTGAGGCAGCAGACCCCAACCTGGGTACTGGGCAGAGCCTGCCTCAGTTTCCCCAACAGCATACGAGCACCCCCCAGCCCCAGGACATGTGCAGTGGATTAGCTAGTGTTCCCCCAAGTTCATGTCTGCGCTAAGACTCAGAAAAGGAGATAGGGTCCCTGCAGGTGGAGTAAGTTAAGAATCTCGAGGTGAGGGCCCTCTGGATTTAGGGTAGGCCCTAAATCTAAGGAGTCAACTGAAGGAGACCCACAGGGGAGGCCCCGTGATGATGGAGGCAGAGTTGGGAGCCACACAGCCCCGAGCCAAGGAGCACCGAGGCCCCTCAGAGCCTCTAGCAGGAACCAGCACTACCGACACCTGGAATTCAGGCTTCGGCCTCCAGAACAGGGAGCGAATCCCCCTCTGCTGTTTAAGCCCCTCGCTTTGTGGTGACTTGTGACGGCAGTCCCAGGACGCTCACAATTTCAAAGGCAAAAGGGTCTCAAGACAAGGATTGCTACCTGTCCCCCACGCCACCTGTCCCCCAGACGCCCCACTTGGTCTGCCCTTGAAGCAACAGGCAGGGGCAGGAGGCAGACAGCGGAGGGGCCCCACGGGCCGGGCTGTGGGGTCATTTGATCCCGAGGTGCTTCGAGTCTTCAGGAGGAGAGAAACGAGATGGGATTTCAGTTATAGAAATAACTTCCATGCAACTGTAATCGAGCATTCATATCGAGCGGAGGAGGAGAGGGGACACAGTTATAAGGGTGACCAGCATCCCCTCTTAGCCCTGGAAGTCCTACACCCCAAGAAAATCTTCAGTTCTTGCGATTTCAACTGCAAAGGGACCCGTAAATGCCAGACACTGGGCTGGGCTCAGTGTCCCAACCCTGTTGGTGGGGGCATCCTCTTCCTTATAGAAGGACCTGTCACCTTTTTGAAGGGGGACAGGAAGGAGTGGCTTCTGGGCAGGCTGGGAGGGAGGTGGGGGACACACTGGCCTCAGAAAGCTCACCTCCACAGATGCTTCCTTCAAAGGAAGTTACTTAGGATGTGTGCCAGCCCGGCAAGGGGCACTAGGAAGCAGTGGGCTTCCTCCAACTTCCTCAAACATTGCCGTGTGACCCCACAATTCCACTCCCAGCTATGCCCCCAAAAGAACTAGATACAGGGGCTCAAAAGAATACATGTACACACATGCTCAGAGCAACATGATTCATAACAGTCCAAAGGGGGAAACAACACAGTGTCCACCAAGGGATGAATGGATAAGCACAAAGTGGCCCAGCCACCCAAGGGAATAGTATTCAGCCATAAAAAAGGAAGTAAGTCCTGACACATGACATAACATGGATGAAACATCCCAAACATCATGATCAGGGGAAGAAGCTAGCCACAAAAGGCCGCACTGTGTGATTCCATTTATATGAAACACCTTGGGTAGGCAAATCCCCAACAGGCAGAAAGTAGATTGATTCATGACTGCCGGGAACTGGGAGGTGGGGGGCCGGGGGCAGGAAAATGAGGGTGATTACCTTAATGGGCTGAGAGTTTCCTTGTGGGGTAACGAGAAGTTCTGGAGCTAGATGGAGGTGGCTGCTGCACAACATGTGAGTGTCCCAAGTGCCTCTTTAATACGGTCAGTTTTATGTGATGTGAGTGTTCCTTCCATTCAGGAAGGAAGTTGTGGGCCTACTGGAAGTAGCCCTGGTGGTGTGGCCATGCCAATAGCACTGGGAGTGCTGCTGCTCGTAGTGGGAACCAGCAGGGGAGCCCTCAGGTGCCCCCAGGTCAGCCAAGTCCCTCCCAGGATGCCCGCCAAGGAGCGGCACCCCCCAGCAAGCAGCCGAGCTGAGCAGGGGCGGGCAATCCAGAGGTTCTACCCCTACAGAGGCGTTCCAGAGACTTGATTTGAAGGATGTCACCAAGGCACCAAGGCCGATGGGACAGAGAGAAGCCTAAGGTCAAAGACCAAAGCCACTGGCCTTACACGCCACTCACCCGGGCCTTGAGCTTTCACGCACCGTCACAGTAACATGATCGTTCTCGGTCTTCGACTGTTCGTACCAGCCTATCCAGAAAGCACAGGCCATGATGGGCTGCAGAGCAGATACGGTTGTCTGCAGCCTTGGTGAGGCCCAGGAAGCAGAGCTGCAGGGGGTCGGGCAGCAGGGTGGACCTGCGGGCGGGGCAGGGGAGCTAATATCCACCCTTTCCCAGGGGGCAACCGGGACAGGCGGGACAGTGTCCTCAGTGGCTCCGGAAATGGGGTGGGACAAAGTCACGGAAGCGAGCAGCAGGGGAGCCGAATGTAGTGCCCATGGCTCCCGGAAGAGGTTGGGGAGCGGGGCGACCAGCATAGCAGAGCCAACAGGATGGCATCTCACCCGGATCGGGAGATAAGATTCACGTGGTCATCTGTCTCCTCCAGTCCTTGTCTTTAAATAGTGGCTTTGTGCATTGCCTCGTAAGCTGACAGCTCTGCATTAGGCCAAACGTCTCCCAAGTCCGGCCGCCACACCCAGCAGGAAGCTGACCACTGCCCTGAGCCACCAAGGAAGCAACCCAAACTTAATGCACCGAAACCGAACACTGCTGCTCTGCCCCCCACCTGTCCCCCCAGGCTGCTCCATCTCAATGTGGGCAATGCCAGCCTTCCAGCTGCTGAGGCAAATCAAACTCAGAATATCAGTGGCTCCCTCTTTCCTCTGCTCCCCACCTCAAACCTGCTGGCATTGCCTTCAGTATTGACCTGGAACCTGGCCACCCCCCACTGTCCAAGCCTGCATCATCTCTTCCTGGAGTCTTCCCTCCCCACTCCGGTCCTTGCCTGCCCTGGAGCCGCGCCGGCCTCAGCAGAGAAGCCCAAGCACACCTCTGAACACCCACGTCAGTGGGTGCCACTCCTGGGCTCACAAGCCAGCAAGGAGAACAGAGGAAGGCTAGCGTCCTTGTGATGCCCTCCGAGGCCTACATGCTGCGGTGGTGCCCCCATCCTCGCTCTGACCTTACTCCATACAGCCTCCTGCCTTGGGCCTTTGCCTGGCACACTCCTGCTTGCCCTCCACAGAGCCACATGGCTGGTGCTGTCATCTATTCAAACCCTTGCTCAAATGTGTCCTTCTGAGCCCATGCCCCTGACCAGTTTTCAAGTGCATGCCCCTGTCCCTGGCAGTCCCGATACCCCCTTGCCCTGCTCTGTTTCTCCTAGAGCACTGGCTGCATTTTCAGGTACTGTCCAACCCCTGCGCGCATGGTGTCTACTGTCTGTGGTCTGTCTGCCCGGCTGGGTTTATGTCACTGCAGGATGAGGCTGGCCCCGTCCACCTGCTCGGGGAGGGCAGAGATCCTTGTCTGTCTTCTTCACGGAGTTTCCCACAGGCCTAGAACAGTGCCTGGCACACAGGAGGCCGTTGGTAAATGTCAAATGGTAGTTGAATAAGTGTGTCCTCTGAAGATGCAGCAGAAATGGCCAGAGAGAGCTGAGGCCCTAAAAGTGGGTGCCTCCAGAGAACTGGCTCAGAAGAGGCAAAAGGGAGAGAAGGAAGTCACTGTGTGTCATGGGGAGACGTCTGCACCATTAAGAAATCTGGATGCATGTATTACTTGATTTTAAAGTTCATATTTTAAAACAAATAAATGGGCTTGTATGGCTCTATGTGTTTTCCTTTCAAGGAATAGCCTGCCTGGACTTGTTAAGACGTCATGGAGAAACCATCATCCCACATAAAAATCCCGGGCCCAGCTGGCCTTGCAGGTGAGTTCTCCCGGGCGTTGAAGGCAGAAATAATACCAACAAACTTTTGCGGAAAACTGAGGCAGCGAGCGCCCTGGCCAGTTCATTCATTCTACAAGTCCCGCCATCACCGTGATAGAAAAGTCAGATGCGTTACGGGAAAAGAAAACAACAGGCCTGTATGCCTCATGAACATAGGTGCAAAAATTCTAAACAGAATGTTATCAAATCAGATCCAGTGATACATGGAAAGGGTGACCCATCGTGCCCTGGGGGGCTTATCCGGGAATGAAGGTCGGTTGGTGTAACGTGTGAGAATCAGTCAATGCAGTTCACCGTTTTAACAAACTAAAGAAGAAAGATCATACGATTATCTCAGAATAGAGGCAGAAAAAGCATTTGACAAAATCCAACATTTATTCCTGACCCAAAAATGCTCAGCAGACTCCAAGAAAAAGAGAACTTCCTCAGCCTGACAAGAGGCACGACTTAACTCTTCCTCGGTGGCGACAGACTGAATGCTTCCGCCCACAGCAGGACTAAGACAAGGACCGCCACTCTCGCCCCTTCTAGGCAACATATTATCGAAAGTCCCAGCCAGAGAAAAAAGACAGAGGGAAACAGCATGCAGATTGCACAAGGAAAACACAGAACTGTCTTTAATCACCTACTCTAATGCAAATCAAAGGAAAGCTCCAAAAAAATTTGCTAGGACTTAACCAGTGAGTTTAGCAAGGTGGCAAGATAAACGTCAGTATATATAAATCAACTGTAGCCTCTCTATCATAATAACAGTTCAGAAATATTTTTTTAAAATGTAAATGTTATTTACAATAGCACCAAAGATGTGAAACACTTAAGGACAAATCTGATAAAGGATGTCTAGGAATCATGCACTAAAACCTGTGAGTCGTTATTAAGAGAAATAAAGTGCCAAATAAATGGAGAGAGATGCTCTGCTCATAGCTTGGAAGATTCACTACTGTTAATATGTGCATTCATTCCCCCCAAGTTGTTTATAGATCCATCGTGATCCCCATCAATCCAGCAGGCTTTTTGGTAGACATTGAGAAGCTCGTTCTAAATGTCTATAATTATTTCCATATAATTATATGGAAATAGAAAAGGATCTAGAAAAGAGGAAACAACTTTGACAAAGCACAAAGTCGGGGGGTCTAACACTACCCGATATCGAGACATATCAGGACGCTGCAGCAGTCAACGCAGGCGGTGCGGGAGTGAAATGCCGCAGGCGGGCTGATGGATCGGAAATGGGCTCGCGCAGACTCGGACGGCGATTCACGAAGGTTCAAGAGCAGCTCAGGGTGGGGCAGTCTTTCCAGCAATGGGACATTTGCATATCCATAAGTAAAAAGGAAACTTCCATGCATCCCACCCAGCATATAAAAAAGTTAACTCAAAATGATCATTGACCTAAGAGTAAAACCCAAAGTTGTAAAACTTCTAGAAAAAAAATTGTGACCGTGAGGTATAAAAGATATCTTGGATACAATAAGGAAAAATGTGGTCCATAAAAGAAGAACTTGATAAAGTGGAGTCATCAGAGTTAAAATTTTTTCTTAGTAGTTGGCTCGAGGTGGGGTGGGGGTGCTGCTAATGGGTATGAGGCTTCTCTGGGGGTGATGAAAATCTCTGAATGTTCTAAAACTGATGGTGGTGGGTGGTGTTTGCCCGTATCTGTGAATATACCAAAATTCTTTGAATTGCACACCTAAGTGGGTGACTTATATGGTATGCGAAGTATATCTCAATAAATCTATTATCATTTGTAAAAAGTTAAAACTGCTCTTTGAAAGACACTGCTTAAAGAATGGAAAGACACAAACTAGAAGAAAATCACTGTAACTCAGATATCCAATGGAGAGTGTGTATGAAGAATCTAAGAACTCCTAAAACTCAATAATATGAAAATAAACAACCCTCTCCCCATCCACCCCCAAAATTCCCAAGTATTATTTGAACAGATGCATCACCCAAGAAATTATATGGGTGGCAAATGAGCATATGAACATCATTAGTCATCAGAAAAATGCAAATCCAGACCACAGTCAGATGCCACCACACGCCAATCAGAATGACTAAATCAAGTCTGATGATAGCGAATGTTTGATGAGCACAAAGGGGAATCAGAATTCTCGCCACTGATGGTGAGAATGCAAAAATGGTGCAACTGCTTTGGAGAAGTTTGTCAGTTTCTTAAAAAGGTAAAGACATGCTATCATACGATCTTGCCGTCCCATCCCTCGATATTTAAATGAAAGTGTGAATCCATACAAAAACTTACACAGAAATATTCTTATTTGTAAGAGCCGAAAATTGGAAACAATTCGTCAACAGATGAGTAGATAAACAAATGATGTTATTTCCGAGCAGGGCAACTCCACTTCAACAGAAAGAAAGGAACTGCTCGTACACTCAGCAGCATGAATGAATCTTAAAATTAGGCTGAGTGATAGAAGCCAGACAAAAGAATACATACCATCTGATTCCATTTATACAAAACTCTACAAAATGCAAACGAATCTATGGTGACAGAAAGCAGATCAGAGGAGGATTGGGGAGTGAGGAGGCAGAGAGAGGGAGAGAGAGAAGAAATTTGGGGTGGTGAGGGATGTATTCACTATCTTGATTGTGGTGGTAGTTTGACATGTGTGTGCATGTCAAAACTTATCAAATTATACTCTTTAAATATGTGAGTTTTTGTATATCAATTATATATCAATAAAGCTGTTTTAAAAAATAACATGTCCTCATTTTTTCTTTTCTTATATATTTTATTTTTTGATAATTCTATATTGAGGCACAAACAATGAAGTGCACACATCTTCAGGACCGGCCTGCTGGATTTTGACACGTGTATACGCTGATGTAACCAACATATACTCATTTTAACCAGGGAAACAGCACAAAGATAAATGGAGATACATGACCGCTCCCCCCACCTGCCCTTTACTCCCACTCACTAGGGTTTCCAACAGCCAGTTTGGGGTTTTGCCACAGATTTCTCTCATTCATACCATAAAACACATATGTGATAGGGATAATTACTGCTTGATTATATTGTTAAATAGGGAACCATGACCTACAACTTCTATTTGTTGGAGTCACCAAATATTTGATGGACATCTCCTTCCATTTCAATTGCTATAGATTTAATTCATTCCACTTTGATGCGGCCTGATAAGCCGTGGTGTGAATACACTTCGGTTTCTACAGTCATTCCCCTAAAGATGTGGGCTTTTGTTCTTCTAGTCCATCGCTGGTTTGGGGTTTTGTTCCACTTTGGTTTTACTCTCCATAAACAATGCTAGAAAAGTCTTCATTTGAATCTCTTTGCAAATACTGCTGCTTTTATTTCTGTTGAAGAGGTTCCCGTAATGGAATCATCGGGTCAAAGGTCATGTGTGTATTATTTTCTTCTTAGTAAATATTGCTAGATTATTTTCCCAGGAAGTTGTGCCAATTCACATTTTCACCAGGCATGTGCCTCAATGGATCTTAGAGCTTGTATTAAATTTTCACAACCTAAAGAGTGAACGATATATCGTTTCATTGTCTTAATTTGGATTTTCCCATCGGTGAGCTGCAATGTTGTTTCTTGTTGATTCATTGAATCATTTCGTGTTTTGTTTCACTAGAAACAATGTGGTTATTGCGCCTATATCCTTGTCTGTTACATTTTATTGGGATTTAAATTAAATGAACCGTTCGAATCTCCTTTATTATGAATGACCTGTTTACATCCTTCACCTGTTTTTCTGTTGATTGTGTTTATCAAATTGTATGAGCCGTTTGCACATTAAGGAAATTAAATATGACACACTAGATACACACATACATATACACCACACACATGTAAATGCAAACATATACATGTCACGTCAATACACAAGCATGATACACACATACATGTGCATACACTTGTTCCATGCACCTACATGCATGTGTATACATATACACATATACACACATGCCTACACGCATCACATACACAGTGTGCACTGTGTATGCATATTCACGTGCATCACATGCATGCATGCATGCACACATGCACACATACATGGGTACACACATATATATATAACATGCACATCACGTACAAATATATGCACGTGAACATGTGCATTGTGCACACACAACATACACATAAATACATGCATATGTGCACATGTGTGCATAGGCACAGGCATTGTCCACATACACACACATGCATGCATGCATAGAAGTTGCATGTAACGCCATAGGGAGAAGAGCATGTTCCAGGGCACGTTCCTGAAGAAAGATCCAGGGCCTGGACAGGTCAGTGGTGGAGCTGCCACAAAGCAGGATGCAGGCAAATGGCCATGCGTGGACAGGGTAGTCAACCCAGACCCTGCAAAGGGTTCACAGACCACTTGGCTGCTGTGACAGCAACTCCTCCTGGTGCCCGAATGGTGCGGCCTGGTGATTATGCACCCTGATCATCACACCTGGCTTCCACCACCCCCATGCCAGCCAGCAGGATGGTTGCACCACGGGGTGAGTCATCAAGGCAGGGCTCTGCTGTCTTCCCGCTGCCAGTGTCCCTTCCAGGAGGCCTGATGCAGATTTCCTTCCTGTCTGATGTCTCTCTGGGGTGTTTTGGGTGAGCAGTTTTTGACACGTTGAAGGGGAAATTGCTTTTCCCCTCCTGCTCACGAGACTCCGCTCCTAAGACTTTGATTGCAGAAGGCCCTGGGGTTGACGAGTGCCTGTCTCAGCCTGGCAGGTGCGCTGATGTCAGTGCCCAGCTGAGCGGGGCCAGGGGCCTGGGAGAGCACAAGGGCGGGGAGGGGCCCGTCAGGGGTGGCACTGGTAAGTGCCAGGCTCCACGCCATCATTTCACTCTTTCTGTATTTTCAGACCCCCCAGTCCATCTGAAAATGTTTAAGCGAGGAAGGGAAAGCAGCCTAAATGGGAGGGAGGCGTCCACCCCAAGGGGGAGTTGCACCTGTGTATCGCAACGCCCAGAGCAGCCACTAGGAGAACAGCAGATGTTCCGAATCCCCGCGAACAGGTGGAATCCTAACGTCCAAGTGACCCACAGAACAGCAGGAAAAGAGAACCAGAGGGCGCAAATAGGAAAGCAATAATAACGGGGCAGACTGAAATCCGACCAGATCGATAATTTAGCTTGAATGCAAGATGCTTAAATGCAACAATTAAAGAGTTTGGCAGAGTCTTTTTTTAATGACCCAGTGATATGCTATTTACAAGAAGCTCTCACTTCAGATTCAACAATGGCATCTCACTGAAGAGGATGTACAAATGGCAGATGAATACATGGAAAGACACTTAACATCATGAGTCATTTTAGGTGAATGGAAATTGAAACCACAGTAAGTGCGCTGCGCACCTATCAGAAAGACCGCACCGCACGCCGGCAAGGACCCGAGAAGGGTGCCTCATAAAGCGCCGGTGGGGGTGGAAAATGGGCAGCTTCTCTGAAAGCAGTCGAGCAGTTTCTCACAAAGCTGAGCATGTGACCACCGTGTGACCCAGCAGTTGCTCTCCCAGCATTTACCCCAGAGAATGGGAAGCTTATGTTCACACATGTCCATGAACGTACATAGCAGCCTCAGTCCTAAGAGGCAAAAATCAGAGACAACATGATGACCTTTAACAGGCCACTGGGCACACAAACCGTGGCCCAGCCACCTAGGAGTCCCACTCAGCAGTGGGAAGGATGACCCGTCGCTGCACACAGCGACCTAGACTGATCTCCAGAGAACTATTCGGCACGGAAAACGCCAGTCCCGGAAGGTTACACGGGGCATGACTCCATGTCTGTAGCATTCTCGAAATTATAAAATTACAGAGATGGGGAGCAGGTTAGTGGCCACCAGGTCAGGCTGGAGGCTGGTGGGCGAAGAGAGAGAGGTGGGTATGGCTCCCACCCTTGAGAGGCAGGAACCCTTCAGTTTTCTGGCTATAGTGTTGGATACATGATCCTACACTGGCAAGAGAGGTGTGTAAGGACAGACAGACACACACACACACACACACACACACACACAAGTACCAGTGAAATGGGGGAAATGCCAGCAAGACTGTGCATTGTATCAATAGCCCCACCTTGGTTGTGACATTGTTCTGTATTTGTACAAGGTGTCACCGTCGGGGGACACTGGGTAGAGGGTACGCGGGTCTCTCTGCATCATTTATTACAACAGCATGTGAATCTACGTGTATCTCAACATGAAAAGGTTAATGTAAAAAATAAATGAACAGAAAATAAACAAAACCAAGCAAAACTCCCTCCAGCCTGCACCAAGTTTCAGTCCAACCGTCCAGCGGCTCCTCCTCCCCCACTGGGGGCTCCTCAGCCGCACCGTCCCGTCCTCTCCCAGCTGGCTTCTGCCCGAGCCACTCCAGTCCCCGGTGACCTACAGCGTGTCACCAAATTCAGGGTTGTGGCTTACCCTGGATTCTCCCAGAAGCAAAGCTTGCAAGAGGGTTGGCTTGATTTGCAGAAAGAGTGACGCCAGAGAGCAGGTGGGCGGAGGGGGAGGAAGAGCAGAGGAGCTGCGGCCAGAAGGGGGACCTGCACGGGGAGTCGCCATCACCAAGGGGCGCCTGGCCCCGGCGGCCTGCAGGGCGCAAGGGGAGGCACATATGTCCCTCGCCACCGCCCCCAGTGTTCGAGGGTGACTCTGAGACCCCACTTGTTGCACACACGTGGTGCTGAGCGGGCTCCCCGCCTTGGGTGGAAATACGAGGAGCCGTGCTCTAGAGGCCAGGGAAGAGCCCGAGCCCACCTCCAGCTCCACACCCCGTCAGCCAGCCCCTCGGAGCCTCAGCACCCACACACTCCTCCACAGCCCCCCGGCCCAGGACTGTGCTCCCATCCACCCAGACACTGAGCAGCGTCTGGGAGCCCTTTCCCTCTCTGCCCCTTCTTCAGAGCCATCACTAAGGCCCTGGGAGCCGGTCTAGCTGGGGCCCGTGGTTCCAGGGCTGGCCAGGGGACTGGGCTGATGGCATCTTCCAAGAATGGAAAGAAGCAGGGCCTGGCTGAAGTCCCTGGGAATCCATCCTGTGCACCCGCCCCTCCAGCACGTGCCCAGCTTCCTGGGGGTCACTCAGCTCAGATAAAACTCATTGAGAAATCCAAAGGCCCCCGGGCAGCAGTGGGGGATGTAGCATGGCACTGGTGGCCCCTGGGAACCACGGGAGACCAGCCGTGCCTGGCAGGTGGAAGTCACAGAATTAGTGCCTGCTGAAGGCTAAGCTCCCAAAGCCCACTGCTCCAGGACCAGACGGTGGGCAGCAGCTCTGCAGGTCTGCTGAGGCCATGCAGCCGAGGCCGAGGACTGCCACAGGTCACAGGACCAGGCTTTCCACAGCCGTGCCAGACTGGGATTGCCGTTTTGGGTCTGTATCCCCCAGTGAGGACAGGAACAATGCCTTCCAGACTCTGTGCCTGCCCAAGGCTCAGCATCCAGGCCTGGGGTGCTCGGCGGATGTCACCCTGAGCCGAGATGCATGCTGGGTGTGTGTGTGTCCTGAGACACAGGCGAGGGCATTGGCCCCACCCAGGCCCCAAATTGTGCCAGGGCCCAGGCCCTCAGGTCTTCTGCAAAAAGAAAGGGTATGTGGAAGTGGTGGCACTGGGCGATCGGCAAACAGCTGACTCCCACCCTGGGGTCATTGAGAATGTCCCCTGCCTCCAGGGCAGGGTGGGGGCCCTGATCTCTGCTCCTTGGACTCACGATTTGCTGCCCTGGGTGTGTCTGAACCACCTGCACGGTTCGTATAGAAACCCTGGCTTCTGACGCAGTCGGTCTGGGCCGGCTGGGCCTGCTGTTAGATAAGCTCCTCGGGATTGTACGTGAGCCCAGGTGAGGAACCCACCAGCTTCCAGGCCAGAGCCTCCTGAGCCACTCCAGTCTCAGACACTTCAAGGCCTCCATGTGCCCATCTGTAAAATGGGGTGATGACGCCTGCCTGAGAGGGACATGGGAGGAGCAAATGGGAAACTGGGCAGGAGCCTGGGCCTCAGCAGGGACTGGATAATGAGCCCCCAGCCCCCAGAAGTCCTCCCCTTGTGTTGTCCAAACCCCCACCCCAGAGGCAGCCGCACTCTAGCAGAGCCAGAATGACAGCCCTGTGTCCAGACAATGACCCTGTTGGGCTTCCAGCTGTGTGACCCTGGCAGAGACCATAGGAGGCCCCAGACCTGGGGGTTTTACAAACATGGACCTCGGACCCCGTCCCAGGCCTGTTGAGTAGGGCCCTCTAGGAGCAGGGTCCCAGCGTTTCTATCTTAACCAGAACACACGGGGGCAACCAGCCAGACGCCTGTATTTTGGACCTGAAACCTTAAACTTTGGAGCCTCTGTTTTCCCATGTGTGAAATGGGGGTGATAACAAGGGCCTCGAAGGCTGAAGGGACAGGGTAGGCAGATCAGCAGAGCCCTGCTTCCTTCCCCCGCACCAGGCCCCTGACCCTCTGGGGCTCCACTGCCCCCTCCAGGGGGTGTCTGTCACAGGCCGTGTGCCCCTCTGGTTTCCTTCCTGCCCCGGGTGGCCTTCCCTGGGGTAACACCCCTGGCTTCCGGCGGGTGAGTTTGAAGGGCCCTTGTTCAAAGATGAATTCCGGGACAGTGACAGCAGGGCATCAAACCAAGTGTGGAGAGGGCAGGGTGCCTGTGCCCCCGGGAAGCCACCCTGCCCCAAGGGGAGAGCTGCAGGGGGCCAGAGGCAGACCAAGCCCCCTTCTCCAGCCCAGCAAGCTGCATCAGAGCCTTGCGCCTTGCTTGCTTCGCTCAGCGTCAGCGGGGCCCAGGGAGCCGCTTACCGACACACTCGAGACCCTGGCAGTCCTCCAGAGACATGCGGCCCGGGAGGCAAGGCCTTGCCTCAGTCCCACTGCAGCCCCGCTTGCTACACTGTCAGCCTTCGCCCTCTCGCCATCCCAGGGGCGGGCAGGCCCTTTCTGCCCGGCAGCACCACATAGCCGTGAGCCGGGCGGAGCCACGTCCCCAGTGCAGATGGGCCCCACCTTCACCCTCTGGTGAGGAGCAGGTGCAGCCAGCCGATGCTGCTGCCTTCTCACGGGTGAAGCCAGCAGGGGAGCCCAGCCGCACACTGGCCTCCGCCCCACGGCTCCCAGCCGCCGGCCTCCCGTGCTGGGTGCTGCAGCACAGGCCTGACCACCTCTCTGGAACACGTTTTCCCACAGAGCCGCTCACACGCCCTCTCGCTGAGCGCTCGGCACTCCCTGCAGGGGGTAGGCCCCAATCTCAGGCCCTGGATTAAAAGCCCCCCAGCAGCTGCTCCTGCGAGATGAGAATCTGCCCCAGGTTTCCAACCTGTGATGATTCTCCTGCCCTGCTCCTCCGGGCTGAAGGGCTCAGAGGGCACGGTGTGCGCCTGAGGGGCGGCGCGAGGCAGCCGCTGGCAGTTACACCCCTCCGTCTGCCTCTTTAACAAAGCCCCCACCTCCAGGCACTGCCAGGCCAGGGACCCCTCAGCGAGTGGCCCCCAGCCCCACCCCACCCCACCGCCCACCCCTGGCTGCCTGTGACCCTCCGTCCTGGGAAGGGGGTGGCCATCTCCCTAAAGGAAGGAGGACGGGCAGATGGGCGGGTGGGTGGAGGTGTGGAGTGACCCCCCTTCCTTCTTTCAGCCCTGCCCCAGGGCCAGTCTTCCCGGTGGTAGGATGGTGGCAGGTCCCAGGGAAGGGCACTGAAGGACGAGGCTGGTTTGCCTGGGAGTCTCCCAGGGGCTTTGAACGCAGAATCCCGGGCCTTCCTGGCCCAGCTGTACCTGCCTCTCTGCAGATGATCCACAGGACAAGAGAGAAAGGGACAAATACTGGGAGTCTGCCTCGTGGGGGAAGTGGGTGAGGGGCTTCAGGGGGCAAGGGAGAACGGGGCCCAAAGGCCAATACCAGAGACTTCCAAAGGCCGCCCATCCCCAAGCCAGCACTTAATCCTCCATTCCTGCTACTTAACCTCTCCCACCAGGGGCTGGGCACTTTAACTCCTTTTAAATAAGCCCTTGAGGGCTCAGAAGAAATTGTTGCCAGCAATTCAAAAGCCCTGAACCCTGAGGGCAGTCAGTGGCTTTTGGTCCAGCTGCCCTGGCTTCTTTGCTGTCTCCAGAGGCCTCCCCACTGCTCAGAAACCCAAGCCTGATATCCCAGGGAGGGGGGCTTCCCAGGGAATGTGGCATCGTCACCCCAAAGCCTGGTCTAGGTCTCCTGGGCCCCACTTGCTGGCTGCCTGGCTTAGCTGCCTCTAAATCTCTTGGTTCCAAGGAAGGGGGACCCCAGTCGGGCAGACCTGGACCCAAGTCCCCTTCCTGGCTGAGAATTGTTGGGCAATTACTTCCTTTTCTGCAAAACGAGTTCACAGCTCTTGTGAGGGTCACAGGAGCACACCCATGAAACACCTGGCCTGGTGCCTGGCAGGTCACAGGGCGCGAGGCCAGAGCAGAGCCTCCCCCCGCGTCAGGGACAGTGTGCACAGAACCAGTCCCTCCAGGCGTGGGCAGGCTCTGTCAAGGAGCCGGAGATCTCCGAACCCCTGCAGCGTCAGAAGCCGCTCACACCCAGAAGGAAAGGCTCCCGGATGAAACACAGGACACAGTCAAATTTGAATGTCATTGTTTATCTGAAATTCAGATTTAACTGGGTGTTCTGTATTTTTATTTGTGAAATCTGGCAATCTTAATGGAAGGAAATCCAGTAACAGGGGGATTGGTTTTGGTTCTTTAAATCCCCTGATGGCAGAAGGCAAGATAAGAAAATTAGGTGAGACATGGATACAAATCTATAAATACACTGTCATCATTACTGGTTTTGAAATTTTTATGTATATCTGCATAGAGGGAGAGCCACCCGGAAACAGACACCGACTGTGCCAGACAGACAGAGACAGACAGACGCACAAGACGGAAGAGAAGGGCAGCCCCCAGAGGCCGGCAGGGGCCACCCTGGGATCACGGGCTGACAGACAATAATTTTTATTTCTTATTTTTGCTTTTTAAAAAATCTCTCAACATTTTGCAGTACATGTGTATTACTTGATAAAAATATATTTAAAACTTACATGGAGAATTTTTGCGAATCACTGTGGCGTTGTGAAGGGGTGAGTGCAAGAACCGTTCAAACATCCACTCCCCCAGGACGTCTTATACTTTCTATGGTATGTGCGTCCCCAGCTCTGTGCACCCCCACACTTTACCCTGTCCTGGACACTCTGAGTTGCGGTGTCCACAGGACATGAAGACTGAGCCCAGGTGCTGATGGCCGGGGGCCCACGGGGACACGGGGAGGGAGGAGGTCATGCGGTGGCCCCAGCCCCGGCCCCTGCCCCTCCTCCCGGCCCCTTCCCAGCCTTGCTCTTTTTGTTTTTAGAGTCTCCAGTTTCCCCCACAGTTCCCAGTTTCCTCCCTCACTGTCAGCTGTCATTACTCACCGCCGTCTGCACATTCTGACATCCATGCTTTCCTCTGACCCTCTGCGAACTCCATGGTTAAGACTGTGTGTGAAGTTCGAGTCCACAGGCCCAGAGCGAGGGCACAGCTGCTCTCCTGTGAGAGAAGTGGGGGCCCGTGAGGCACAGCCCCACGCCGTCCCGGCCTCCTCGGCCGGGTGTCCCGCGCAGGTGGCTCTCCTCACTCTGAATTCTCCACGGTGGTGGTGACCGCACTTTTGCCAGGTTCCCGCTCAGAGCTGACAATATTTTTTATCTGTACCACCACATCTCACTATGATGAAGGGATGTGGACATGCGCCGTGGAGCTGGGGGCCCCAGGTGGAATCCTGCATCAGGTAAGACTGGAGGTCCCCAAGGTTGGAGGTGTGTCAGTCAGGGTTCAGATGGAGACAACAGAAGGCACTCCGGCTACTTGCAGCAGAAAATGCAATGAGGAACTCCCAGAGTCCTTGGGAGGGCTGGAGAAGTAGGCTGCGCCTCGGCTGCCGAATGACTCCCTGGGTGCCACCAAGCAGGCCTGCCTCCCCAGGGAGGGACCCAGCACCCCTCTGGAGCCACTGGCCCGAGAGCACTTGGAGCCGACCACGGCTTGCTCAGCAAGCTCTGCATCCTGCCACCTCTGCCTCTCACACGCCCTGAGTGACACCCATGGGATGCCACTGGCGCACCCACCCCCGAGATCAGAGAGGTTCTGTGTCACTCCCAGCTGCAGATGCCCAAGGCTGCCTCTGCTTGGCCACATCTGAGTGCCAAACAAGTCTGGGACCTGCCCTGCTCTCTGCAGCGGAGGCCGAGTGCCAGGCCGCACACTGGGCAAAGAGGTTCCAGAAAGGAGGCCCGGGTCAGGGCAGGGCTGAGACAGAATCGGCCATGTGCCGAGCTAGCAAGAGTTCTTCAGGAGGTGGGGGTGGCCCTGGGCTGGCACCTGAGCACTGGGCCCTGGTGTGGCCCTGTGACCCCTGTGCTGTGCAGTCTTGGGCATATCACTTTAGCCTTGCACCTTGATTTCCTCCTTGGTAAAGAGAAGGTGTTACTTGCTCTGCTTATGGCTATAGAGGGGATTAGATGAGATCGTTAAAGTGTTTCATAAAACTGTAAACGGGGGCGCCCTTGTCTGCCTCAGCAGTCCCTCTATGCAAGTGGCCTCTTCCTTCCCTTCGGCGTAGATAGCAAAGCTGATGTACATCCATCACTAACCAGGTCTAGACGGATGGGTGAGCCAGCTCAGGGTAAAGCCAGGCCACAGGGAGATACTCCCCACAGGTTAAACTTCAGGAATTTCGCCAGCTGATAAACTTCTCAACAGCAGCTTGAAAGTGGGTATGGTGGGAATATTTACACCACGGGAATTGGTGAATGATGTAAATCAGGCTTTTTATCCCCACACCCCAAGCTGATTATTAAACATTTACCAGCATGTCACTGATTAAGGCAATGATGGGTGAGATTTCTGGACAGCTGCGAGCTTGGTGGGTCACGCTGGCTACACGGGATGTCACCTGAGGAACTCTTAGCAAACCCCAGTGCCCAGATGCCACCCCAGGCAAACTGAATGAGCAGGAGGGGGAGCAGAGGACCAGGGCAGCTGGGGGGGTGGTAGCAGGAGGAGACTGCCAGAGGTGTGAGCCTGGGACGGGATCTGCAGACGAGAGAGGAGGCAGAGGGCAGAGAGCAGGGATGAGCAAGAAGGAATGAGACCTGGGCAGCAACGCAGGGTGGGCCAGTGGGCGCGGCAGGGAAGACGCAGAGTCCCCCCCGGGGATACCCGTTTTCTCAAGGAAGGGGCATTTTCAGCTGGAAAGGCTGGAGGGGGGTCATTGCATTCAAGGTGATGCTGACTGCACCTCCTCTGAGTTCACGAGCACCCCAGGACCTGGAGGCTCAAAGAAGCATCCCTAGGGCCGGGCTTGCAGTAATCTGCACAGCCAGGAGGGTTCCGCAGGCCGCTCAGTCCGCGTGCTGGGTGCTGAGCAGGCGGGCTACAACTGCCTTTTGTTTGTGGGAAAAAGTGCCTGGAGGTGGTAAATTAAATTTAAAAGCACAAAAGAAAAAGGAGGGAAATGGAAATCACCACACACTACCACCTGGAGGTGATGCCAGGAAGGTGACAGTCCCTTGGGCACCTTAGGTGCACATTCATGCACATACAGACCATGCATGTGTACAGACACATGTACTTAGAGAGCATGTGTGCACACTGACACACATACAGTGCCCATGTGCAAACACATGCACATATACACAGAACATTGTGCATACTCACACACATATAGGCAGATGCACACACATTCAGCCAGCACTCACCTGCTCAGTTCTGACTTTTCATATCAGAGCTCTTTGGGCAGTGTGGGACCCAAACAGGCAGGGAGAGCAGGGTGAGCACAGGGCCACTTCCAGCCTGTACCGGTGACAGCCAGGTGCTCAGCCCCTTGGACCTTGTCCAGGCCCCAGTCCCGAGCTCTGCCGCATCCCCTTGGCTTCCAGGGTGCAGGTCTTGGCCAGGGAGAGTATAGAGGTTGTGGAGGTTCCAGTTTGGCCCAGCACCCTTTCAGAGCAGCCATTCTCCCCTATTCTCTTGGGGAGCCTGAAGGTGGCCCCGTCCCCCCTCAAACACTCTGCAGATGACCTTGCCTCCAGCTTTTCTGAAGAGAGCGCCTCCCCAGGACCCTGCCCTCCCAGAACATCTCTCCTCATCCGCTCCTGACTGGCCACCTCCTCCTTTCCAAGGGGACCCCCATGTGAACTCCCAACACCCCTACCCCTGCATCTTCAGTCCTGCTGTTCCACCTCACCCCTCTCCTTTGCTCACCTCCCGTGGCCCCACCAGCCGCAGCCCACTGCTCAGCCTGCCCTGATGTGGTCACTGGTCAGGCTTGCTGTCTGTGTGCCAGTGCATGGGCATGTGTGTGTGTATCTTTATGTGTGTCCCCCACCCGTCCTCTGTGCTGCCCTGTCTGCTGGCAGCTCTGCTAAGACAGCCCTCTCCAGGTTTACCAGCTGGCCCCCAGGGGCCCTCCTCGGCTCTGCCCTGGGGTCTCCCTGAGCCTCCGCTGTCTCCTTACACCCACCTGGCTTTCACAGTGGCCTCGGATGGCTCCATCTGGCTCTGCTTTCTCCCTGACCTGCGTGCGTCTCTGCTTGTTGGGCAGCTTGACCAACAAGAATTGCTTCTCTCACAGTTCCAGGGGCCAGAAGTCCACTCATGGGGTGGTCCCTGGAATCCTTGACTTCCCAAGGCATTGCTCCAATGTCTGTCTCTGTCTTCGTGTGGCTTTGTCCCTGGTGTATGGGTCTCTGTGCCCAAATCCCCCCCTTCTGAGGAGGACACCAGTCATAGTGACTTAAGGGCCACCCAGATGACCACATCTCCACTTGATAACATCTGTGAGACTCAATTTCCAAACACGGCCCCATTCTGAGGTTCCAGGTGCACCTGAGCTTGGGGGGCATCCCTGTAACGGGGCTGTCCCAGCAGCAAACTGGAAGGGCTTGAATGAGGCCTGCAGGAGCCTACAAGAGGCAGGGAGCCCAGGAAAGGAGAGGAGAGGGAAGCGTTAGAGGAGCTGGATCAGCAAGGGGAGGGCAGAGGGAGACGCAAAGCAAGAGGCAGGAGGCCAGGGGGGCAAGAACAGGGACTTCAGGGACAGGGACATCCTGGGGGCAGAGTCTGTGGCGGGAGGAGGGAGGACCGCTCACAGATGGCATAGCCCTGTGGCCCTGCAAGGAGAAAACACATCTCCATCTCAAACAGATTTGGCATTTTCATCCAGGCATCAGAGGCAGCAAAGAGAGGCCCCAGCCAGAGTCCCCGAGTGTCACATCTCAGTGAGCAGCTGACAGCACCGCTCACTCGGCGGCCCCACCAGGCCAGCAGCCTGCGAGAGACGCAGCCTCAAGGATGCAGCCCCATAATTACCCTCGGCTGCCAGCAAGCACGTCCACTGAAAAGATAAGCAGACGCTGGGAGAGGAGGCCAACCCACCCTGGGAGGCTCCTACAGACGCCTTAGAGGTGCACCCTGCCTAGACGACACCAGAGGCTTCCTGCATGTAACTGAAGCCCTGACCAGGGCTCGGGACCCTGACCAGCACTTGGGAAGAAGAAACCCTTCTCCAAAGAAACAAGCTCCCAGGCGGGCAGAAAACTATGTTCCCAGGCAAGAGCCTTCAGGGTGACCCCGGTGTGCAGAGGACACCTTGTTAATGTGACCTCCTGGATCCAGGAACCCAACTGGACAGCCCCATGGGTGCCTGTAAAGACTGCTGCCCACCCTGGCCCTGACCGCATTTTCTAAGTCAATCTGGGTGGGCCCCAGTGGAGGTGGGCTGCAGCAGCGCTCTCCGTCAGCACCTGCTTTGGCCCAGACGAAGCCTTCTGGCCAAGCCTGATGCCACGCCTGACTATTCCAGACACACAAATGGCCGTGTGACCACTGACACTCCGTCCAGCCACTGATGCTGCCCAGGGCTGCCGGAGCATAAGCCAGGGAAACAACAGAAAGCTGTAACAGGCTCATCCCTGGGGGATGTGCTCCACCGGGACTTGGATGTCACCACACCTTGCCCCCGGCCTGCTGTCCAGTCTGTACCCATGAGTCATATGTGGCTTTCAAGCACCCACGGAGACGTGGCCAACATGCAAAATCTACTGCAGTTTTCCACAGCTGAGAAAACAAAAAAATAAAGTAAAACATCTCATTAGTAACTCTTGTGCTCATCAAGTTGAAATGGGAACAGCTTGGATATACTGGGCTAATAAAAGATGTTAGTTACTTTTGTTTCTTATTTATTAAGGTGGCTGCCATCCCAGTGGAGGCACAGGTGAGATTTCTATTGGCCAGTGCAGCCATAGCCCCCTGCAGCGAGCTGTTGGCTTCCACCTGCTGAGTGACGCTGAACAAGTGATTTCACCCATCTGAGCCTCATCCATAAAGCGGAGTGAAAGCAGAGCAGCCCCCAGGCTCCCAGCCTGCAGAGAGAATGAAATGCAGAGCTCTGTCAAGTGTCACCTCAAGCCTGATGACCACCCACCCTAGTGCTCAGCGTCCCTGCTTCCTTCACATTTATGCAATCTTTCAGAAAAAACTGCCTGGTGTGTGCCTGAGCGCCTGCCCCCACATGGTGGGGTGCAGCCAGGGGTCTGGGTGGCAGGCAGTTGGACACAGTGCGTGCTGCACCCCATAAGTGCTTAGTGACTGCTAAGTGCACAGACCTTGGGCGAGGGTGTTTGCCACCCTAACTGTGACACTCAGTGGCTGTGAAGACATTCTGTCTGCATTTGGCCTGTTTTTGCTATAAAATGGAGATATGTTTAAATGCTAGGGTTCCCGTGAGGAGCCAGTGTGTGTGGGGAGGGGCCCGTGCCAGGCATGGGAGGCCGCAAGTGCGCCAGGGTGTCGGTCCCCTCTCTCCTTGCCCTGCCCAGCTGGGACAGGGCTTCCCCAGGTGGAGAAGGGTGACAGAGGGGACCACGGAGCAAGGGCCAGGCAGCAGGTGGGTGCAGGGAGAAGGCCTTTGGCGCTCAGCAGAGAAGCATCGGTCAGATCCAGCGGCAATGATGAGCAGATGGGTGTTGGGGACAGATTCTCAGGGGGAAGGCGAGCGGCGGAGCCGCCAGTCGGGCAGGCGCTGGCCCTGAACCTGCCGTCTGGACATGAGGGAGGGCAGGGTCGGGAGTCGTGCGAAGGCAAGGAGGATTCTTCTTCCAGACCTGTCTCTGGGCCCATGCGTTTAGGGGGGACTCTGGGGTCTTTAATGGCATCATGCCGTGGGTCCATTCAGCAGTCCATTCACCCTGACTCGCTGGTTCAGGGGCTCTTGGCAGGAGCAAGTGACAGCTCCCGGGCCGACAGCCTCTCTTCTGGAAGCCCCCACGTCCTCCAGGCCATGTCTGAGGAATGCCTGATCTGTAAAACAGAGAGGGGTGGGGAATCCCGAGTGAGAACCCGCAGCACGGCCCCCGCCCTGAGTAGGTGCTCAGCAAAGATCAGCAGACGTTACCTTCTCTTTCAACCAACAAGAAAGAGCCCAGGGTCCGGCCTGGGCAGGTAGGGGCGTCGAGGATGGCCTTTAGGGCAGGCACCCCAGCTCAAATTCTGGCTCCACCCCAAACTGGGGGCTTAAGACAACAGAAATTCGCTCTCTCAGAGCTCTGAAGTCAGAGATTGCAGTGGTGGCAGGGCCATACTCCCCCCAAGGGCTGGGGGTAGGTCCCTTCCAGCTCTTTCAGCTTCCAGGGACCTGGGTGTCCCACGGCTGGTGGCTGTGTCCCCCCATCTCTGCCTGCAGCATCATGTGCATCTGCAGAGGGGAGAACGTCCACCTTCTCTGTCTCACGAGGACACTTGTCACTGCATGCCAGGCCAGCCCCACTCCAGGGTCGTCTCACCTCAGGGTCCTTCCCTTAATCACATCCACAAAGACCCTTAGTCCAACTGACTCCACATTCTGAGGTTCCAGGCAGACATATTTTGCAGGGCTACTCCTCCACCCATTAGTCTGCTCTTTGCCCCCCAGATTCACACCCATCCCTTGGGCAGAGTACCTTCGCTTCTCGTGCCCTCTTGCATATGGTTCAACTCTCCTTGCCTTGGTTTCCCCCACAGAACTGAGGATAAATGATCGCTCATGCAGTGGTCGAGTGGATAAAACTGAAGTGTGTTCACACTTGGTGGTCCCTGTCCTGGGAGCTGCCTGTTTAATTCACTCAAAACCACGCCACAGACCCCAGGCCCACCTGGTGCTGCTCACAAGATGGGAGGACCCAGGGCTTCTTCATAGCCTGGAATAAAAAGAGACACCTTGGCACATGCCCTCCAGCTGAAAGTGGGAGGGCATGTCTGGAGCTGGGCTGCCCTGGGGCCACTGCACAACCAGTTAGAACCCATTTCCTCACCTGTAAGTGGGCGGTGGGTGGAGTGCCATGGAGGTAATAAGGCAAATCTCTCAAAATGGGGTATGAGCTACCTGAACACAGTACCTGCTGCCATCCTGGGCACACAGCCTGGTGGGTCCCCTGCACCCCACACAAGCCGACAAGTGGCTCCGCTGGAGCTGGGAGGCACTCTGATCCATCTCTCCTGGCCTCCTAGCCCCCACCTTGCTGATGCCAGGGTGTGCATTAGTGAAGCTCTGCCCAGCTGTGCCACCCAGGCCACACCCATGGATCCAAGACAGGCACCGGAGTTGGCACTTGAACATCATCATCACACGCAGCAAGCCCAAGAGCCAAAGCGGATGCCCCAGCTGCCCCAGCCCCACTGCTTCTCAGAGGTCCCTGACAGAGCCCCATGCTCTGCTCCACCCTGGGCACTCCTAAGTGTGCAAAGCTCTTCGCCTATTGATCCGGTTGACCTCCATGACTACCAGCCATTTTATTGTTAGCCTCCTTTTCAGAATGGGGAAAATGAGGCACAGGGTGATGAGTCAGCTGCTCATGGTCACAAAGTAAGTGAGTGGCTCAGCTGGGACGCAAACCCATGCTATCTGGCTCCTAGAGTCTGAGTCCTACCCTCCCTGTTTGGCCTTTAAGTCTTCAAATCCATGAAGGGACCTGAGGGAGAGGTGGTGCTTCCAGATGCTTCTTGAAAGCAGAGCAGGTGGAGGAAGGGCCTCCAGGAAGTGCTAATCCTGCAGGCTCCTCCTTAAGTCCTGGGAACTTGGGCTGTGTCCCCAGGGTCTAGGCCCGATGCCATTATCTGGCCAGCAAATGATGGTCCCCCAATCGTGTGCTTAAAACCTCCAAAGGCCTTCCACAGAAATCTGAATCAAGTCCAAACCCCTGGTCGCTGCCACTGGCGCAAACTGCCTTTGTCCTTCTCCAGTCTGCTCTCCCACCCTGCTCCCCCTACCTCCTGCCTTCCTTCTGGTCCTCAAACATACCCAGTTTGTGCCTGCCTCAGGGCCTTTGCACCTGCTGCCTCTTGCCTGGGAACGATCCCCGACCCCCACCCATCTTTACACAGCTGGCCCCTTCTCACCACACCAGTCATAATCCACATGGGCCTTGCTCAGGGAGCCTTTATCCGACCACCCAGTCTGAAGTACACTATATGTACACACCTAAGGAACAACACAAAATAAAAGGATGATTCTTTTCTACCAGCAAGAGCACGATCAGGGCTGGGGCTGAGGTTGGACCAGCCCCTCCTTGGGTTCAGCAGAAACAGAGGCTGGGAAAGTAGACATGGTCAGACGTGGGACACGAGGTCCCGTAATAAGCTGGGAGGACAGAGAGAGAGAGCATGGGGCAGCCCCAAGCATAACGGGCCCTTTGTCCAAGGGCTTGGGGCCATCTGTCTTCAGGACAATGCCTGCGGGGTCTGGCTGCCTGGGGATCAGTGCAGCCTACTTGAGGGGGCATCTTGTCCTGGAAAGAGAAGCTGTAGGGGTGCTGTCCCGAAAGGCTGTGGCTCACCATCCACAGGCTTGATGCTTCCTTCATGTGATCGTGTCTAATGTGCCAGGCCTCCCAGTGCCCCATGCTGCCCCATACCCACTCCAGGTCCTTGAATGGTGTCCCGGTGCCTGGCTCTTACCACCCCGTGGATCCCAGGCCTGGCCCCTCCTCCTGTCTCCTCACCTTCTTTAGGGTTACCTATGGAGCTGGATTACTCCCCTCCACCCTTGTCATTAGACAGATTGCATTTATTTACAGTAATCTAAATGCCTCCGCTGGGCTGTACAAGATGCTGAGAAACGTTTAGCATTAGCAGCCGGTTCTCTGAGGAAAAAGAAAAAACGTATAATTTTACTGATAAAAATTTTATTGTATGTGTATCATGAAATTTACAAATTATAATAGAATAGACAATATTCTTTATTGTAAACTCTATATAATCAGCTGATTCACAGGATGCTTTGTTTGACTTTTTGCCAAACTCCGATCAGGAGCCGATCCCTGCTTGTGACCGACGAGCGAGGGTGGCTCTGAGGCGAATGCTGGTTGATATTTTCACGTAAGTCAACTAGGAAAGCGAAGGTGAAGCCAAGATATCAGACTTCACTTGCTCACAATGACATGCGCGACTGCTTTGCTGAACCAGATTAGAGTTTTTCAGCCCTGACTGTCTTGTTTTTTCTGTCTTTGGTGCGATCACAGTGTAAGGCCTGCAGACACGATACACTTTCACACTCAACATGCCTCGTTAATATTTTTTCCACTGCTTTAAGCCTGGACCATCAACAAAACCATGATTTGCAGTGTTTGCTGATTTCTGTGGTGCAAATACTCCCCCATGGCTGACGTTCGGCTGCCAACAGGAAGTCACTGAACACGGAATTGGGACACAACCCGCAGTTGTCACTATTTCTACCACACAGACACACTAGACCTAAATCTAGGCGTAATCATCACCTCAAGAACGTAGCCAGAGGAAAACGGAAGGAAATCATGAGGAGGAAGTGAGTTTTGAGCACTTATTACCTTTGTTCTTATTATATTTAGTTATAAATTTAAATAATTTCATTTTTAATCATGTCTGTGCTTAACAACTGGTTTCTCCCAGTTTCTGACACTGTAGCCTTTGGCTCTCGGAAGCCAGGGTGAGCAGCTCCTGCGCACTGCTGGCAGAAGCTTCTTTTCCTCGAAAAAATCCTATTTGTTCAACATTCGCTTGACAGATATTTACTGGGCATCAGCTATGTGGCAAACAGGGTTTGGATGCTGCAGACACGTCAGAGAGGGGACGTGAGCAGGACCCTGCCCTGCGGACTCGTGTTCCAGCAGGAGAGAGACAAAGAGCATCGTCGATACACAGGATATTATCTTGGAAGGAGAACACGGTGCTGCAGGAAAGGGGCAGACCGGGAGCACAGGCTGTGAGGGGCGGCCGTGCTCATCGGGTGGGCAGGGGCTGCACGCTGGGATGACGCTGAAGGAAAAGCTTGAGGGAAAAGGGGAGTACCCAGGCTGTGGCCTCAGCCAGCACAAAGGCTCTGGGGTAACAACGTGCCTGGCCCTGTGGAGGAATATGCGTGGTGGGAGCAGAGTGTGCAAGGAGGAGCGTGGGAGGAGAGGAGGGCAGAAGGGGGACGGGGGCAGGCCATGCAGGGCCTCACTGGCCTTTGCAGGGCACTGAGGTGAGGTCCTGCCTCCTCTTTGTAAATGAAGAAATTGAGGCTGAAGTCCTACAGGAAGCAGGTTGGAGTGCCAAGTAAAGCCTGTCTGGTCAGCTTGGATCGCTCTGTACCCCTGCCTCCTCCCAGCAGGCAGACTGTCAGCAGCTGTCTGCCAACTTCCCCAGTTCCTCCCTGTCCCAAAGGCCCCTTGGGTAGCACCCTCAAATATCAGTGCTGCTGATTGGGTGGCTGGTGGGGCCGGCGGGGAGTAGTAGAGACTGGCCAGGGAGCAGGGTGCCCAGGGCGTAGACCCCACAGCTGGGAAGGTGCTGGTGACTCGTGCACTGATGTGGCCACACCTCACAGCCCCTGCCTTGTCCCCTGCAAACATGCTCCTTGCCATGGGTGCCACCGAGCATGTCCCCCGAAGGGATGTTTGGCTTCCCAGGACTGCTAGCCTCCTTCTAGGCCCTGACTGTGGCAGTGAGCCCCCCAGGACCAGGTGGTCCCCGGGCCCAGGGACTGACCCTGAGGGAAGCTGATACAAGAGAGGAAGACAACATCCATCCAGAACAGCAGAGGCTGGGCAGTGAGCCCTGGGGAGGGGCCGGCCTCCTGGGCCCCAGGCTGGTCTGATGCTCCAACATCTTGAAATTTTTCATTGTTTTTGAACAAGGGACCCATGTTTTTATTTTGTCCTGTGGAGTGGACAAATGGCCCCACTGGCCTGCCCCACGTGGGCTGGCAGGAAGTCAGGAGAATCCCAGGAGGGGGGTCCCCCCAGGTGGGGCCCTTGGATGGAGGAGGGCAGGTTCCAGGTCACCGGCAGGCCCTTGTGCTGCTCCAGGTCCCAGACCCGATCTGATCCGAATAGGAGGAAAGAGGCCCCAACTAATCCATCCTTGGGAGGGGTGGAGCTCTGTGACTCTCAGTGCCCAAACCAGGATCCTGCCTGCAGTGCTCTGGGGAGTGGGAGGAGGACCAGGGGCTGTTTTGAAACAGACAATTACAGCCAGTCCACGGGCCTGCTCGATACACTATTGACAGCTTCACCTTGGCAACCTGGACCTCGCTCTTCCATAAGCACCTCTCCCTCATGGTGCAACTGTGGTCTTAAAGGCACACCTCCCTCCCGTCCCAGCCAGCGAGCACCAGCCCAAGAAGGGCAGGACAGAGCACTTGGCTGTGACAGGAGCAGAAGGCGGGGAGACTCCTACCCAAACAGCACCTCTACTGCACTCTGCGGTGGGGACCTCCTGCGTTCCTGCCTGCCTCCCATCTCCGGAACTTCACAGTTAAGCCCTTGCCTACTTGGAGCTAGGGTTGTCAGAGGTGCACACTCTACTTTACCCCCCGTCTTTCCAAAGTGACAGGTCCAGACACTCTATTGTGGGATTGGAGGGTCTGAGTTTAGGAGGGAATTGCTGGTGTGCATTGCAAATAACCAGGCTTCTGATGTGCAGTGTGAAAAAACATAATCAATGCTGTTCAGAAGCAGCATGCACTCTACAGACTGCGTGCACAAACGCCAGCCTTGCCGTTCTGAAAACAGGAGTTGGGACTCGTCTTCCTGGCCACACACAGGGCCCACCTTAGAGCACAGAGCTTCTTTGTAATTCCGGTGATGTGCAAGAACCAGTAGGCAGGACTAGGTTCCCTGGGTCAGGCTGAAAAGCAAGTGGCTGGTGCTGAGGGCCCAAGTTACCCTTGGTTCAACTGCTTCAACACCCGCAGTGTTGCAAGTGTGTCTGTCTGTCTGACAGGGCCTGTTTGGTGAAAGAAGGCAGAAATCAGGCTTAGTGTAAATAGGAAGGTATCTTTGCTGTTGGGTTACCAAAAAGGAGATGAAAAAGTCACATCAGCAGAGTGTGTGGGAGTGAGCGATCCCCAGACATCTCAGTGTACATAACAGCTGTAGCTCCTTCTCAAAATTCCAAGAAAGACTTCTCTCCCACGTCGGTTTCTGCAGCAATATTTCCCTGGTCATGTACAACATTTCTTGGCTTCTATGGCACTTGTTCTTTGTTCCCAAGCCAAGAAAAGAAACCAGTAATCAATAATAGGTTCGAAAAGAGAAGGACCATTTCTCCCCATGGATCTTCTTACGTGAGACTCTGCCATCTCTTTGGACTCAAAGAAAACACCAGTTTCAAAAGCAAGGGGGTGGGGAGTGGGGGTCACAGGTCCATTTCTGAACCTTCCTATCCGAATGAGTCAAAGAATACAAAATCACCCCATTATAATCATTACTGTCAAATCTCAGGCAATCAACTCGCAGACACAGGCCAGACGGACATCCGGGAGAAATGAGAAAGCAGAGCTGGTTCTGAGCCCTGCAGAACTGAACCCTTTAAATAAAAGGAAGAAAGGCAGGCCTTGTGTTTTTATTTCCTGGTATTCCCTGTTTCTTTTACATGCTTTTTATTTCATCAGCATCAGAGAGAGACCTGCGATCCCGAGTGAGGGTGAGGGGCCCCAGGGTGCTAGGGGTCCAGGTCACAGGTGCTGGGAGCGTTCCGGATCCCAGAGGCATCTGTCAGGAGCTGACGGACCACTCACTTGAACCCACCCTCCGGGCCAGCTGGTGGTCCCCATCCACCAAGTCTTTCCAGAGGCAGCCTTCTTGAACCTTCTCCCAGAGCAGGACCACAATCTAACCTTCCTGGGCCTGGGGAACTTTTGCCTTTGGGGGCCCCCTCCTCCTTAATAATGTCCTCAAAATTCTAGTTTATAACTGCACTGGTATAAAGATGAACACATTCATATTATTCATATTGAAACATTTTCTTCAAACTTAAGGATTTTTCTCATGATTTTAAAAGAAATGAGATACATACAAAATACATACAATGGGATATGATTTAGCATTAAAAAGGAAGGAAATTCTGGTACATGTCATGACATGGATGAACCTTGAGAACATGATACTGAGTGAGATCGGCCAGTCACAAAGGACGGCGCTGTAGGAGTCCACTCATGGGAGGTACTTATTAGTCAATTCATAGGAACAGGACATAGGATGGTGGGCGCCACAGGCGGCGGGGAGGGAGAGCGGGAGGTTAACGGGCACAGAGCTTCTGTCAGGCGGGATGAGAAAGCTCTGGAGTTGGATGGTGGCGATGGTCACACAACTATGTGAGAGTGTACTTACTGCCACTGAACTGCGCATTTAAGTGGTTAAGATGGTAAATTACATATCGCATGTACTTTACCACAATTTAAAAAATAAAGAACGTTCTCTTAAAAATAAATAACATTTTTGTGAGCCTCTGAAAGTGTCATGGGTGGTGGCACTGAGCCTCCGGGCCTGAGAGCGAGCAAAGCCGCGGGCCCAGAGGCAGGATGGCTGGCGGGGCCTGTGTGCGCACTGGTGCACACGCACACAGCCACACACTCAGCACTCCCTCCACTGGGGTCTCGCCTAGAAAAATGAAATACTAATGTTCTCTGGAACCTAATCTCAAGACATATTCCCACCCAGCTCCCACCTTTCTCAAGGCCATTGTCCATCAGAGGAGGAGGACTTGGGGTCCCTTTCCCTTACTTGGGGTGTTTCCCGTTCCAGTCAGCAACCCAGGGGGGCAGCCCTTACAAGGGACTGGCAGGGCACTTCTAAGAGGTGGCATTTGTGGGCCCAGAGAACTTTTTATTTTCAGTGAGCTTCCGTTTAGGGAACAGAATCACACCCCGGTGGAGCTTCAGTTCGGGCCCCCTGGGCACTGATTGCTACCTGAAGCCGGCTGGCTTGCACCTCTGGGGAAATCTGCACTGTAATACCAGTTGGCTTTTTGCTGGCCCTTTGCTGGCAGAACAAGCGGTTTTGTGATGCTCTTGACCTGGGATTTCCTATAAAAAGCTCAGCTGAAAAGATGTACGTATGCGCCCCCCGTGGACCTCTCACGGAGAGGAGCGCTGAGCAAGGGGCCCTTTTGGGAAGCAAGGCCCTCGCCCCTGAGATGGTTCAGGCCTGGGGGTTCGGGGCGCCTGAAGTTCCAGGTCTCTGTGGGGCCGGTCGTTTCCAGATGGAAAACCAGCAGCCTCACAGCCCGAGGGAGGGGGAGGAGGAGGGGTGCCAGACGCGGGGCGCACGCGGCTCTGCAACGAGACCCCCTCTTCGCCCGCCAGCAGGTTTCCTTCCCACTCCAGGAGGGGCGCTGGGCGCGGAGGGGCAGCCCACTCCGCGGGCCCCAACCTCCCGCCAGCCCGAGAGGAGCCCGCCCCCTAGGGGAGGGCGCGGTGAGTGCAGGCCCCTCGGCGCCCCTGCCCCGGCCCCTCCCGGGTGCCTGGAACCTGCAGGTGAGGCCGCGGCCAGAGTTGGGAGCCCAAGGAGACACCTCGAGCGTCTTCAGGGACCATCCCAAGAAACTGCCCCTCGGAAGAAGTTGGGGAGGGGAATTCTTGGGGAAACCTGGGGGATCTTTCCTGAGGTGGAGGGGACACCCACCCATTTCTAACAGGATCAGGAGGGCGGGGTGAGAGGTGAGGGGGATGGACTGGGTGACCACGTCCCACAACCTTGTCATCGGCAGTGGGGATCGGGCGGGGACGAAGGCCTGGACATGGAGGGGCAGTGCCACGGGGGCCAGATTCAGCTCCGGAAGTGGCCAAAACGGGGCCGATAGAGACAATACGGGACTCCGGGCATGCCCGGGGCGTTGCCACTCGAGTCCCGGCCCCCCGCCCCCAGCCCTCGGCTCTCGGCCCTCCGCACCGCAGTGCAGGCCGAGCTGCGCTCTGGCTGGGCCCTCCCGGCCGCCATCCCACGGTCACGAGATCCCTGGGCACCCCCTCCATTCGCCCCTCGATCCTACAGGGACAGCCCCCCCCAGGTGTCCGGCGGGCCTCGCCGCGCCCCCGCCCCTGGGGATCGATCGGCTCGCTGGCGACGCGCGGCCGCCGCTCCCGCGCCTCCGCCCCCTCCCCCGCTTGGGCTGCTCAGGACGCGGCCTCCGAACAGCGTCCTCGCGGTTCCGGGCCGCGGCCAGGCCCGGCTCCCGGCCAGCCGGGGAGGCGGGGGAGCCCTGAGTTCTCCCGATCGCGCCCGCCCGGCAACTCGGGGGTTGGTGGGGGAAACGAGACCGAGCTCGGCTACCCCGGCCAGCGGCGCCGGGCACCCCACCCCCGCCTCTCCCCGCTCGCCAGATACCCCCCTCGGGCGCGCGCTTAACCCCCAGAGCGCCGCGGGTCTGGAGGGGCACTCGAGTTGGGCTGCGGAGAGGGGATAGCCGTTAACGCTCGACCGGCCACTTCGGGGTCCGCCTGGGGGTTTTGGTTTCATCCCTGGGTTTGCTGCAGCAGCTCTTAGTTGGAAAAAGGAAAGAAAGAAATCGGCCCTGTGCGTGGGCCCCGCTGGGATCAGGGGGCGCAACGGGGCATCCGAGAGCGAAAAGCAGGGGCGGGCGTGGAGGGGCGAGCATGGTGGGCAGTCGAGGCCCGCGGAGAGACCTTGGGCCAACGAACGCGGAACGCGGAGGCCGTTGTGGGTGCGTGGCGGCGGGCGGCGGAAGCAGCTCCAAAGATGGTGTTTGAAATATGGATCCTGGGGCGCAGATCTCCAGGCCGGCGAGAGCCCCGCAACCGAGCTTGGGTGGGCTGCACTGACGTTGGGAGAAGACGGGCCGGTTGACATTGCAGAAAACGCGTCCCGCTTCCGCGCCTGCGACCTCCGCGTGTTGAAATGCGGAGGCGAGGCCCTGTGGGCGCCGATGTGGCCCCAAGGAAATCCCAAGGGGCCACAGCCTCGCAACGCTCCAGGCCCGTTGCCCCGCCCGTGCACGCCGCCTGGCCCTTCCACCCAGAGCCCCAGTTCCAGGCCCCAGCGGCCTGCTGCGGAGGGACTCGGGGCCATCAGGGGGTTGGCCGCTCAACTGCAAGCTGACCCTGCGTGGGAGGTGTGACAAAGCACAAACATGGGGGTGGGGACCCAGAGGGAGGAGGGAGACCCTTAGGAACAGAGCCATCCCTCCGAGAGGGTGCAGGGGCTGAGTGCGGGGCTCCCACGCCGGCTCCCCGCTCTTCTCCCCCTCGCCCCCCGCCCCCGCGCAATCCCACCAGGTCGGCTCCCCTAAAGCCACTGCTGATACAAACGCTGATGCTGAGGTCAAAGACAAGTTCCCGCAGTAACAATAGAGAACAGAAATGAGCTCTTGTCAAAGCCTGGGCAGGTTTTGTAGTCGTTGCTAGCAAATTCTCCCTCCGGTGTTTGAAACCCACTCTGGGGGCCTAGAGAGCCACGCCAACTCCTAGAGCTTTGCTGACCAGGGCGGTCACAGGCGGCCCCTTCCGGGCAGATCCCAGACCTGCGCTGCATGAGCGGGCGGTGGCCTCTCCTTGCAGAGAGCGTCCGTCCATTTAGGAAGAGGACCTAAGAAGTCGTTCATTTCAGCGGGTTGGCGCGGGTCAGGCCCCTTCGGGACCTGGACTCTCAGTGACCACCCTTTGGTCCAGGGCCATTAAAAAGTTCTGCTTCTCCGGGGTCCGATGTTTCGCCCTTCTTTCTGCACTCCCAGCGGGAGTCTGCGGCTAGTCCGGAAAGCATAACACATCTTTTGGGGCCCTTGAGGGCCCCTGGGGGCCCCAGTTATAGGTGACACCCAGAAGGCTTCTGCCCTTCGGAGGAACCTTGGGGTGCAATCTAACCCTGGCTGAGAGAGGGCAGCGTCAAATGCGCCGACTCGCGACCCTCTCCGGGGTTCCCCTTCGGGGCTGGGGACATCCCGGGTGAGAGGCAGGGGCCACAGCTGAAGGCCCTGGGAATCCCGAGTTTGGGCTCAGCTCGCCCGAGGCTCCCTCCGAGGGGCCAAGGCAGGGGGGTGCGGTGGTAGGGGAGGCCCAAGGGAGGTTTCCCAGGAGGGGTTCGCGGGGCGCCTCTGGGGAGCTTGCAGAACTCTCGCCGCTTTCCCTCCCGCCCGCCCCCCCGCACACGTCCCCTCAGATTCTGTCTCTGCCTCCTCCACACAGCCCATCGGTGCCTGGGCAGACCTGAGCTGCTCCCCACATCCGCCGGCAGGTGAAGGGTGGTCGAGGGCCTGCCGCCGAGGTAAGTCTAGGTTTCTGGGAGCTGGCCTCTCTCCACATCCTCCTACACTCCGCGACAAAATAAACAACCGCTCCAAGGGGCGGGTTGCCGCGTTCCGCGGGTGCTTCTACATTTCGGTCACTTTACACAGAAAGGCCAGGAGCGGGGGCGGCCGGGGTGTCAGGGCTTCTGAAGAGCTTCAGGGCGTCCCCTCCTGCAGGCTAGGGGAGCCTGGCGGCTGCTCAAACCACCACATGGGCAACTACAGTAAAGATCCTCTGTGGGGGCCGGCGGCAGCCACTCCTCCCCAGCTCCGCCGCAGGCCCAGCCCGGCTCCTCCGCAAACTTGCCGTCGGGGCACCGGGTACAGCTGCGTGGCCCCCGAGGTCCTGAGAGTGGGCCGGGGAGGGGCTCGGGCAGAGCAAGCGGAGCCTCGGCCTGCGGAGTCCGACGCTCCTGGCGTCAAGGAGGCTGCAGCGGTAGCTAGCCCTCCCCGGGCGACCCCTGACCGGGACGCCGCGGAAACACCCATTGGAAGCAGATTTTTCCAGGGGATTTTCTAGTGAGCGGGCAGGCGGAGTGTCGGGAAGCTCAGCTCCTCCCCTAACGACGGGTTTATCCAGACAAGGTCGCTGCAGATCCCTGACAGATCGGCAGCGCCGACGGCCTGGGGCTGGGTCAGCGTGGAAGGGTGACTGTCGCCCTGACGGCGCTTCCTGCGACAGCTTCGGAGACCCTTCCTCTTCTGCAGCTGGGTTGTCCCAGGCTAGAGCTCCTCGGCCTGGGCAAGAGTGTCGGAAAAAACCAAACGCAGCGGGAGGAGAAAAGCCTTTTCCTTGTGTCCCCCTCCCAAAGAATTCCCCTCCCCCAGCTTCTATAAACCCCGGGAGCCCCCCTCCTTTCCCGCGGAGTACCGGCAGGCGTGCTCCCCACCTAGGCTGCCCCCCCACCTCCCAGGGAATCTGGGGTTTGCCTCTCAAGCTTGTCTGCAGTTTCTACAGACCGAGCACCTCTCCGTGCCGCCAGAAACGACCCCCGCTCCCAGGACCCCTCCGGGGATGGATCCACGCGGGCGTCTTGGGCAGCGGCCGCCTCTGCAGCAGGCTGCAGTCGCCGCCGGAGCTGCGCGGTGGCGGTGAAATGGTGGAAACAACGTGTGCGTTCTTGAACACCAGACCGTCTCCAGGATTCTCCCGGATCCCTGGACGAACACGAGCCCCGCTCAGGCTTTGGGGGTTCACTTCGGCACCTCGCCCTCCCTGGCTCGCTCAGGCCGCCGCTCAGCCCCCACCTAGCATTCAGGGACGTGCGTCAGGGCGTGAGCGGGAGCCCGGATGGCTCTTTGCTCGGCTCCCCCCTCGCTCGCTCCTCTCTCGCTTTGGCTTCTGCGCTTTTTCTTTCTCCGCAGACACTCAGCCAAGGGATTGCGCAAGTTCCTGCTCCCAGTCCTTCAAGGGCCGGGAGCAGGGGCCCCGACACACCCGGTGTCGGCGCACCCCTGCACCTCCCACTCGAGCCGCCCTGCCTCCTCCCCAGGTCCCCTCACCCGCAGCCCGACCCCACCGAGCTCACGGCCCCGCGGGCGGCGCCCTCGGGAGGCCGCGTGGGGCGCAGCAGCTCCCCCAGCCGGACGCTGGAGCCGCACGCCAGAACGCGCCGTCTCGCCGCCGGAGGTGCTAAACTTCACACTCGGCGACTTCTCCGCCTGCGTCGGGAGGCCTCGGCTAGGCTGACTGTCGGGTACCGCGGACTTGAATTCATAAGCAAAGCTTGGCTCCTGGGCCATTCCACCCACCTCCCCCTCGTGGAGCCCCGATGTGCCCCTGCTCAGCTTCAAACTCTTCTCGAGCCTCCCCGCTCCCTTTCGATGACTATGGGGGACCCCACGTAAACCCTCGGGCCCCCAAGCGGACCCGGACATCCCCTGCACACCCTCGCTGTACTCCCTGCTTCTCATTCTGCTTGGTCGCGGGATGGGGTGAATCTGCTGGAAACTAGACCGCCCCTGCCCTGCCAGGGAGAGAGCCGAGGGTAACTTGCAGGCGGATCAGGATCCGGGCTGGGCCTGGACTCCGAGTCCCCTTCTGGTAAGGTTCTTGGGCGCTAGGGCCCCTGGCTGGCCGCTCCGCCATTCCCTTGCTCGACTCTTTCCCGCGGTCTCCCTAGCGCCCCACTGCACCCAGTCCTCTCTTGTCCCTGCCCTTTCTCTCCCACTCCTCTCCCATTTCTAAATGCCCGAAGCCTCTCGGACGGGGCGGCGCGGCCCTCAGGGTTGGGGGCGCAACTGCCCCAGCCCCGATCCCGCCCCCTGCCGGCAGCTCCCCAGGCATCTGCACATGACGCAATTCGGTGCAACTGGAAACTGCAGTGGATGCTTCCGTGGCCCCCAGCAGGGGATCCCGGGCGATGCACACTGAGAGGGAGAGGCGAGGGGGCAGACCCCGGCGCCGGGCTGCGGGCAGGGGTCGCGGCCGAGACCCTCCCGGCCCTGTCCTGCGCCCCACCTCTCTCCGCCCTCGACCGGCACACCTCTCCTCCCGGGTCCCGCTCCCTCCCTCTCCCGAGTTCGCGGCTCCCTCCTCCTGCACCGCCCCGGCACCCTCCTCCTCCCGGCCCCTCCCGCGTCCTTCCTCCTCCCTCCGCCGCCGGGCCCGGGGCCTCCGGTAGGCCGGGCTGCGCCAATCCCGGCCGCGGCCCGCCCCCTGACGCCGAGCTGGGCCCGGCGAGGCCCCGCCCGCTGACGTCCGGATTTGCATGAGTTCTTGTGCAGCCGCGGCCCGGGCTCAGTTGTCTGAGCGAGCGCGAGCCGGGAGTCGGGGCGGCGCGGGCAGCGGCGGGTGGCCGGGCTGTGCTGGGCGAGCGGCGGCGGCGGCGCGGGCGGCGCGGGCGGAGGGGGCGCCTCGGCCGGGGCGGCAGCGGGACGCCGGCGGGAGCCAGCAGCGTCTGCAGCCGCGCCGGCCGCCTGCGCCCCGGCGCGCTGCGGCTCGGTCATGGAGCTGCCAGCTGTTGGCGAGCACGTCTTCGCGGTGGAGAGCATCGAGAAGAAGCGGATCCGCAAGGTAGGGCGGCGCGGGGGCGGCGGCGAGGCGGCAGGGAGCGGCGGCCGGAGGGGCCCGCGGGAAGGCGGGGAGGGGGTGGGGAGGCTGCGGGCCGAGCCGGGGATCCCGCGGAAGCTGATGGAGTGCTGTCTCTTCCCTCCGCAGGGCAGAGTGGAGTATCTGGTGAAATGGAGAGGCTGGTCCCCCAAGTAAGTCGCGGCGGAGGGGCGGGGGCGTGCGGTGCCGAGGCGCGGGGCTCCCGGGCTCCCGACCCGCCGAGCTGGTGGGGTGGTGGGGGAGCGGACGGGAGGCGGGGTGGAGGTGGGGTGGAGGAGGAGGGGGTGGGGAAGTCGGTGGCAGGCACTGGGGAAGCCGCGCCGCCGAGCCCGAGCCCGGCGCCCTGGGTTGTGCTCCGCTCTCCGGGAAATGCCATCACTAATTTATGCACTGGAAGGAGCCGGCGGAGCTGGAGAGCCGCGGGGCCGAGCCGGGGAGGCCGGCGGAGGGAGGGAGGGCGCAGGCACTGACTGATGTGCAGCAGAAAATGGCTCCTTTCCCCTTTCCCTCCACCGAACGGCTCCATATTGCAAAACCAAAAAAAAAAAAAAATTAAAAAGCGACGAAAATGCAATTGTGTGCCTCTTCCCTCCTGGTGGTGCAGGGAGAGGAAGAAAAAAGGCAGAAAATGTTGGGAACTGTCACTGCGGCGCTTTTGGTGGGGAATTTTTTTTTTTAATTTGAAATGCGAAGGCACCGGATGGAGACAGACGCGCAGGCACACGCACACACACACTCACACACACAGGGAGAAGCATATTTTTGTGTTGCTGAGTATTTGGGGGTGCTTGCCCGTGACAGCGGACTCCGGGGCCGCAAGGGGGTGTAGGGGGGCCGTTTGGCTCGCGGTGATCGGATTAGGGGTCAAATGGAGAACGGCTGAAGCCCTCGCGGAGACTTGGGGCCAGGGAGAGGAGGGGGACTGTGACTCGGCCATTCGGCTGCTTTGCACGCAGGGTTCCTGGTGAGCAAAGTGGCTTTGGAACATGTCGCAGTAACATGCTTAAAATTCTTGACAACTGCGAAATAAACTGCTAGTTTCATTTTCCTTACTCCTCCCCTTTCTTCCTGCCCTTGTGTGTTTATTTTGACTTGGGGGGGCGGTGTATCAGGGACCGCGTCAGGCCCGAAGAAATCTACCCTTCCCCCCCCTCCCAGTCCGCAGCTAAACAGCTTTCGGTTCATGAAGACAGAGTGGGGCCTTATGTCATTCCTCACCTGGAGGCCGCAAAGCTGGCCCGGTTTTTTTTTACGCCGTGTCCCCCTCCCTTTTCCCTTGCAAGATATAACACGTGGGAACCCGAGGAGAACATCCTGGATCCCCGGCTGCTGATCGCCTTCCAGAACAGGTGAGCGTCCCCCAAGCAGAGGCCGCCGGCAGCCGTGACCGTATATGGGAATGGGAGAGTGGGCCACGCCGCAGTGGGGAAGGGGGAAAGGGCCGGGACGGCGCCGGTGGGAGCTCCCCCTTCCCCGGACGGGCCCGAACCGGCAGGGCTGTGGCCTCGCTCCTCTAACCAACGTCCTTGGCAGTGGCGGCAGCCTGGGGTGGGGGCGGGGCGGGGCCGAGAAGGCAAGGCTTGTTTTGGGGGAACTTTGGGAAGGGTGCATGCGGGAGGCCCTACAGCTGCCAGGAGCACTCGGGGCTGCGCCCGGCACTTTGCGGGCCCCCCTCCCGTCGCAGCCTTGGAGCCCCACCCCCAGAGCCTAGGTGTTGCTTTCCTGCAGCCACTGGCCGCTTGGCACCGGCACCTCACGGGGCAGCTCCAAGGGAGCTGGCATTGTGAAACCTCCGGACGTCACGGAACTGAACTTAACCTGTTGGGGGCTGGAGAAAAGTTGACAAGGCCTTAGGCTCCCACACTCAACCCCAGGGAGCTTGGGATAGGCAAGGGACAGAGTCTGTTTGGTGCTGGGTGCCCTTCATAGCCCCCACTGGGCTACTTGGTGGGTCTCAACCCCCGTGGCCAGGGCAGGGGGAGCTCGGCCTAAAGGCTGCAGGATGGGCGCTGCCTGGTGGTGGAGGGGTGGCTTCTGAGCAGAGGCTCATCCTCTTGAGCACAGATGCTTGTCACGCTGCAGCTGCCGCAGCTGGATTCACCGCCGGTGGCTGTGGCTCTCTGTTTCGGGGAGGACAAGAGGGGGTAGGGCGGGGGAGGAGCGGCAGGAGTCCGCAGAGCCCGGCCACCCCGCTGCCTGCCACCCCCCTCCCTCTTTTATTTTGCATTATTTCCTGTGGCGCGTTTGGCGCTAAAACTGTAAACTCTAGACCCTCAGAGTGAGCGACCAGCGGGGAAGTTGCTCTCCCGCGACGCAGGGGGGCGCCGAGAAGGGATCCTGCCCCAGCTCCACCTGGGAGTTCACCACCCTGTAACCATGTCACCGGCTGATGCCATGTTGCATAATGGGTCCCCAAAGAATTAAAACTCAGGCTGTTGCAATGCCATGCAACTTCGGAGTCAGGCCCTGGGTATGGCGGACCTCCCCTGGGCTAGCCCGTGGGGTGGTAGGGTTGCCTAGGGTTTGGAGAGCGGGTTTCTGGTCCGGGATTGGGCTGCAACTTTGGCCGACACCGGGGAGGCATCCCTTTCTCCCATGGAGGGCTGGGCCGTGCCGGGACGATCCGCTCCCAGCCTCGGGGCTCCCTCCGCCAGGCCGCAGGCGGAAGCCTGGCAGCTGTATTGACCGGCGCCACCGCCCGTGGGTTTTATTAAAAATTTGGAAATCTAGACGGCTGGGAGTCGGGCTCGTGGAGGAGGCGGTGCCTCTGCGTGCCACCCTCGCCCCGCCCTGCCGCCTCGCTGCCCCGCCAGGACCGCGCCGGAGCCGGTTCACCTGGTGGCTGCTAACCTGGCCGAGCCCTAGCCTTGGCGGCCGGCCCCCGCCCCCAGCCCCTAATTGGCTCATTTGCCGCTGTGTAAACAAGGGCGCAGCCCCTCCCCCTGTTTAGTGCACTGCCTTTAGGAAAACGAGTGCTCCCTTCTGCCGGCGGCACTCGTTATCTGAATCTTAATGAGGTCATTAGCATCCCATGCCTCTGACGGGGAGGGACGTCGTCGGCACACACCTCGTTTGGACCTGTCCGCAGTCCCTGGACCCCCGCATCCACTGCGCCTTGCGCAGGGCCGCGGGCCAAGGCTGTGGTCGCCAGTGCCAGCGACCCAGCCGGGAGCTGCCGCCTCCCCGACATAGGGGGGCGGCAGTCCAGGTGAGGACATCAGAGATGGTAGAGCTCTTCGCTGAGGACCCCTTGGGCAGATGGGGGTCGCTGCAAGTGAAAAGCTGGGCTCTGGGACTTGACCGAGGCGCCCAGCTGGCGGCAGAGACGACCTTCTGCCCTGAGCTCTCGATCCCTCCGGGTCTTGCTGGCCCGGCTGCTCGCCAAAAGGGTGGTTGGGGGGCAGTCCTACTGCAGGTTAGGGCAACGCAGACGGAAGGCGACGCTGAGGCTAATAGCACTGAGTTCTGTTCCCTTCCCCCAGAGAACGGCAGGAGCAGCTGATGGGATATCGGAAGAGAGGGCCAAAGCCCAAACCTCTGGTGGTGCAGGTGAATACACTTACTGGCCCTGGGGCTGCCCACGAGTCTTTCCCTAGACATTGCATGCTCCGTGAGCTGCCTCCAGGCCCGGAGGCGGGGGGAAGTTTCTCCGGGGCACCCAATTCCACTCCTTGCCACTCGACCTCCCCACACCCTGCCACCCTTAAGCAGCTACCGACCCTGTGGGGCGCTCCTGATGCTCAAGACGTGCTCTGGGGGCTGACTTTATACCTCCTTCTCCCATCCCTGCTCTGTTCCCCCAGGTACCTACCTTCGCCCGCCGCTCCAATGTGCTGACCGGACTGCAGGACTCCTCTGCGGACAACCGAGCCAAGCTGGAGCTGGGAGCTCAGGGGAAGGGCCAGGGGCATCAGTACGAGCTTAACAGCAAGAAGCACCACCAGTACCAGCCACACAGCAAGGAGCGGGCAGGCAAGCCCCCACCTCCCGGCAAGAGCGGCAAATACTACTACCAGCTGAACAGCAAGAAGCATCACCCCTACCAGCCCGACCCCAAGATGTACGACCTGCAGTACCAGGGAGGCCACAAGGAGGCGCCCAGCCCCACCTGCCCGGACCTGGGCGCCAAGAGCCACCCTCCCGACAAGTGGGCCCACAGCGCAGGAGCCAAGGGCTATCTGGGAGCCGTGAAGCCACTGGCCGGTGCGGCCGGCACTCCAGGCAAGGGGTCCGAGAAGGGTCCCCCCAACGGGATGACGCCGGCCCCCAAGGAGGCGGTGACGGGCAACGGGATTGGGGGCAAGATGAAGATAGTCAAGAACAAGAACAAGAACGGCCGCATCGTGATCGTGATGAGCAAATACATGGAGAATGGTATGCAGGCCGTGAAGATCAAGTCCGGGGAGGCGGCAGAGGGCGAGGCCCGCTCCCCCAGCCACAAGAAGCGCGCCACGGAGGAGCGCCATACCCCGGCTGACAGGACTTTCAAAAAGGCACCAGGAGCCGAGGAGAAGAAGGCAGATGCGCCCTCCAAGAGGAGGGAGGAGGAGGCCCCCGGGGCCGGTGACCCACAGCCCCAGGACGCCAGCTCCCGCAAGCTCTCCCCGACCAAGGAGGCCTTCGGAGAGCAACCCTTGCAACTCACAACCAAGCCTGACCTGCTGGCCTGGGACCCGGCCCGGAGCGCGCACCCGCCCTCCCACCACCACCACCACCACCACCACCATCACCACCACCACCACGCGGTCGGCCTAAATCTGTCCCACGCGCGCAAGCGCTGCCTCTCCGAGACCCACGGCGAGCGGGAGCCCTGCAAGAAGCGCTTGACCGCGCGGAGCATCAGCACCCCCACCTGCCTGGGCGGTAGCCCGGCAGCCGAGCGCCCTGCAGATGTACCCCCCACCGCCACCACCGCCCTCCCGCAGCCGGAGGTCATCCTGCTGGACTCGGATCTGGACGAGCCCATAGACTTGCGCTGCGTCAAGACACGCGGCGAGGCTGGGGAGCCGCCCAGCGCCCTTCAAGTGAAGCCCGAGGCGCCTGCTGCTGCTGCTGCTGCGGCGGCGGCGGCAGCTGCGCCAGCGACAGCGGCCGAGAAGCCTCCGGCCGAGGCCCAGGACGAGCCCGAGGAGCCGCTGAGCGAGTTCAAGCCCTTCTTTGGGAATATAATTATCACCGACGTCACCGCGAACTGCCTCACCGTCACGTTCAAGGAGTACGTGATGGTGTAGCCGGAGGCCTCGGAAGGGGAAGGGCCGTCCTGCGGAGGCTTAACACCTGGGGCCAGGGCGTGGACCTCTCTTCCTGCCGACCACGGGAGATCCCGGCCGGCCCCCAGCCCCAGGACGCTGGAATCGCCGAGCGCGTCCTTCCGCGTCCCGCTGTCCGGTCCTGGCTGGGGCGCCCGGCCAGCCCCTGCCCCGCACGGGCCCCTTCCGCGCGGTGCCTGCGTATCCCGCCCCCCATCTGCCCCATCCTCGCGTGGGACCTCCGGGACTGACAGGGCAGCCACGCGCGGCGGTCTCAGAGTTATAGTATTATATTTTACCCGTGCTAACTTGTCAAGTGCAGACTTTACTCCCGTTTGTACGTGGTGTTATTATTGAAATGTATTGTTTGAGCGCAAAAGGCCCCACCACCCTCTTCGGGCTGATATATATATATTTATTTGTAGGTATTTATATATTGAAATATAAAAACCTAGATTTATGGAGTTTCCTCTAGATCACGTTATATTCTATACCAAACTATTTTCTGTTGACCTTTCTTCCCGTTCATTCAGTATTTCGGTTGATTTCATTTCCTCCCCTTCCAGGAACTGCGATACCGGTAACCTTGGTATATATTTTTTGATACTGTACACATGGATGTGTTGTTTCTATGTGCAAAAAAAAAAAAAGTTTGTTAAAAGGCTAAACGAGCTCTTTAGAAACTGCTGCTACTAGAAATGTCTAAACTATAAGCTTCCAATTATTACCTGCTTGAATGTAAATATTAAATGGAGATGTTGAAGGTGCATTTTCGCTGTTTGAGATGAGCGCAGAGGGAACGTCGGAGGCTCAGGACGCGGCTGGATCCCTCTGCCCACCCCACTTCCGCTCAGGGCTTGGGAAGGAAACCTATCGCGTCCTGCATTAAACCTTTGCAAAAAGCACAGCCGACTGGTTTCGCGGGCAGAGGCACCCGCGGCAGAGGAGTGACCCGGCTCCCCGGAAGTGAGAGGCGCTCCAATGGAGAGGGGAATTCCTGCGGGGGGTGGGGGGCTGCCGGCTCGCCCGCCCAGAGCTTTCACGCGGGTGCCCGCGGCACGGGCAAACCCGGGGATCCGCGCGGTGGGGGAAGGGGTGCACGGGTGAGCGAGCGGACAGAGACGTGGGTGGGGCTAGCGTCCTCGCCGCACCCGCCTGGCACCTGCTGATCTTTGCCCCCCACCCCTCAGGGGCAAAACACCCAGGCGCTGGCCCTGGTGGGGCACGGGTGTTCCTTCTCCATAATCGCTGCGGGGTAGGGCAGGTTCTGCTGGGACGGGACCGTCCCACCCTCTCCCGCGTCCCTTGCTGGCATCGCTGGCCCCGCCCCACCGAAGAAGCCGCCGAGGCTCTTTCTCTGCCAGGCGCTCTCCCCGGAAACCACCAGGCCAGAGGCTCTGACTGGAGGCTCAGCGAGCGCGGCTGGGGCAGGGGGCGGGGGGCTTCCTGCGAGGAGGAGGGTGAGGAGGAGGGGGACGAGGCCTAGCGAGCGAGGCCTGCCCACCCCCACTTCCTTCGCGGGGAACTGTAGGACCCCATCTCACACATCCTGCTTGGGGTGGCGAGGGTGGGGCCCTTGGTGTCGCGGGGCAGGAAGGGGTTAAGGGTCCAGAGTGGGGCGAGGGGAGTGGGCCGGACTCAGAGGTGCGGCTCTCCCAGCCAGGAAGCCGCGACCCGGGAATGCCGAGGCCGGGGCCAGCTTTCTGCAGACGCAGCGATCTTCCTCCTGGCTGGGGTGGACGAGAAGGGCCAGGGGCCGCGGGGCTGGGGGCCTGGTGGGCGCGGGACTGCTCCTGGCCTCCAAAGCCTCTCGCCTGCCGGCCTGAGACTGGGGGGCCGAGCCTGTGCAGGACGCCTGGGCGGAGGAGGTCACCGTGGTTCAGAATGGGGGGCGGGGGGAGCAGAGAGCCCGAGGTTGGGAAGGCCAGGGGAAGAGATAGAGGGCCAGGAGGGCGGGGAGGCCTGAATGCGGACAGTGTGGCCAGTGTTGGCTGCAGGCCACCAGCGGCTGGAGGTGGGGGAGGGGAGCCCAGCGGGGAGGAGGGGAGAGAGGGAAGGGAAGTTCTGAGAAAAAAAACCGTTGGGAGTTTGTAGCCCTGGCTTTTGTGAGCTGTCCCTCCCACTCCCCCCATCACCCCAGCCCCTTTAGAGTGAGTTAAACACTCCCCCTCCCCCTCTGTGTAATGAATGCCCTTTGCCACCCTGGGATTGGAGGGAGGGGTGATCTTGACTGCTCCTGGCAGACTGCCTGCTCAGCACTAGAATCGGGCCTGTCCTTCACTGGCTGGTACACAAAGGCGCATGCCAGGCCGGGATTGCGTCTCCCTGTTTTTCTGGTAGAGGAGAACTTAAAAATCGAGAGTGGGGAGAAGAGCCCCTGTTCAGGTCTGCACTGTTAGTGGCTTGGGAGTAAGCCTTGGCCCCTGCAGGTGTCCCTTGGGCCCAGTGGGTGGCCTCTGCCAGGCTGAGACTGGGGAGCAGAGGATGGTGCTGCTGGAGAGCAGGGGAAGGAAAGGATACGCTGCCACTGGAGGACAGGTGTGGCCTGCAGGTGGCCTGAGGCCTTGAAAACAGGGCCTGGTGGCTGACTTTCTGGGGTGGGTCTTCGGGGAGGGCAGCCCTAGGAAGAGCCTGGAACCTGAGGTCACATGGATGACAATGGGACAGAAGCAGGAAGATCTGCAGGGATTGCCAACCTGGTGCCAGACCCAAGAGCATCCCAGAACCCCTCTGGCCCGAGAGGGACAGGACCCTCTCGTGTGAGCTTCTGGGCCATGCCAGGTACCACTTGAGGGACTGAAGTTCTCTGTGGAATGAGCGTCAGATTCTGATGGCGGAACAGTTCGTCCAGGGCGCGTGGCTGCCATCCGATTCTGCACTGATTCTAGAACCAAGCTGTCTGATCCACCATCCCGCAGAGAGGTACCCCGTGGCAAATGGCCCCCCAGACCTCTTGGACAGAGATGTGTCTGATACCTGGGGACGTTCAAAGAGGGTCGGGGCCTGTTGTTACAGAGTCCTGCAGCCCCCATTCCTCTTGGTGTGGATCGCTTCTTCCTAAGGCAGGGGGTAGATGTCTGTTCATGCCCAGCCCTTCAGAAGCAAAGGATCTCATAAAACCTCTTTGAGCCCAAGTTCTGGGGAGAGAAGGAAAGCAGAAAGCTGGGATCCTCACCCTGCACAGTAAGAGACCCAAACATCTTTGTTGTTGTTTTCTCCAAATCAGCCTTTCTAATGGGGCTGAGCCTTGAGCATATTGGCTGGGGCTGACCCACAGCAAAGAGAGGGGCACTTGTGTATTCATCCACCTCTCGGAAGCTGGTCCCTTGCCAGCCAGTTTCAGGCTCTCGCCTACACCTTCCCTAACTCATTTTCAGCCCTTTGAGGTTTGCCCAGCCCTTCACTGCTCCACCCTGGGATCCCACTGGTGTGCTTGGAGGTAGGATTGCCAGACTGAGCATGTAAAAATCTAGGATGCACCATTGAGTTTTAATTTCAGATGGACAATGCATAATATTTTAGTATAAGTATAGCTCATGAAATATTTGAGATATACTAATACTAAAAAAGAATAAATGCATTGTTTATGTGAATTCAGCTTTACTGGGCATCCTGAATAGCCTACGTGGTCTGTCCCTGCCCACTGGGAGTCTCATCCCCATAAGCAAGAGGGGGTACAGAGAGCTGAACCGCGAAGTCCTGCAAGTGCACTTATCATGGGACATGGAGTCTGTCTGTGTGGCACAGAATGGTCGCTGGATGACAGTGGGGCCCTCACCTGTGGGTTAAGGTGGGGGAGTGTGCCTGGGAGTGGCCTAGACAAAGGGGTCCCTCCATCTGCTGGCCCACCTTGGGCTCCTGAATTGAGGCCCCTCCCCGCTCCTGCCCACCATGAACAGCAAATTTCTAGAACACGGAAGGAGGGCAGAACAGATCTGGCTGCAGCATCCAACCCCCTCACCAAAAACCTTTCCTTCCTACACCTCAGTTTCCTGAGCACCTTCAGAGGCTCTGATAGTGAGGATGAACTGGGGCATCAGAGAGCCTTGAGACTTCTGGAAAATCCCCCAAGCAAACACCGAGTTATTTTTTTTACCAGCAACTGTTAAACATTCCATGTCAGATCCACATGTCTTCTAATGACTTCTGGCTGGGAGCTCAGCTAGATGGAGGGACAGGTACCCAGTGAGGTTTACCTCTCCATGACTGCCAGCCCTCCCTGCCTCCTGCTTGCCATTACGCAGCAGGCACCACCACCCTCTGTATGCCCCCTCACTCCTGGCTTGGCGAGCTACCCGCTGACCTGGGGCTTCCTCCACAGCCCCTCCAGCTTTATCCCGGGTCACTGAGAATGACCCTGGGACATGAGAGAGTTAGGACAGGGCTGAGCAGCCGAGCCTGCACTTGTACAGATCAAATGCTGTGCTTTCTGAAACAAGTTTCTTCTATGGTTCTGGGTTATGTTTGCTGTTTATCAGAGGTGAAAATTCTAAAGAGGAAATAGTTATTCTTGGACACAAGTGTCCATTTCCTGTGGCCCACTCCTCTCTTTAGTTTGTAATTGCAGATACCCCTGGCCTTGATCCAGTGTTCATTACCTGCTGGGAACTTCAGAAGTACCATCTTGTTCAATTCCCACTCATCTCCATGAGGTAGGTCCTCTCCTGGTCCCCCTCTTACAGGCGGTAGAACAAAGGCTTAGAGGCTTGAGTGACCTGTCCAAGGTCAAACATCCAGTTAATAGGGAAATGGGTTCAGAGCCAGCCTTGTCTGTCTCTAGGGACCAGGCTTCCAGTTTCCAGGGTTCTGTGGGTCTTTGCCTGAAATTGTTCTGGATTATTCCAGCCTTTACCAGAACTGGCAGTGCTTGAACTCTGCAGTATCTACTGCCTCCCCCAAACTCATCGTCAATCAGTTGCACACTGTAACATACAATTATGCATTGGCCTTGACCACCATGAAAGGTGAGGGGCATGTCTGGGTATTTTATGCTGTCCCGTAACCCGTGTACACATCCTAAATACCTTAGAATCAGTTGCCTTGAGGATGTATGTGTACAGATTCCTGAGTGTGCACGTGTGTGCATGCATGATGGAGGCTTTTGGACACTGAAGCTTATTCCTGCACTACAGCTGTTAGCAGGGCCCGCAGACCAAGGAGGGGCTCTGAGCCGCCCCGAGGGGCCTCAGTGCTGAGGCTGCAGAGTAGCGGCCGGGACTCAGGCTGTTCCCTTCCTCCCCACCATGGCAAAGGCAGACACACAGGTGATTAGCTGCTCTGGGGTCCTGTTGCCCCCTCACTCCTCACTTGGTCCATCTGTGAGAGTTTCAGGAGAGTTTATGTGGTAATTATGTGGTAATTGAATTTAGGGAAACAGACCCTAAGGGTAATCCTGGAGTCTGTTCCAGGAAGACTCATGGTTTAATTTCCATATTTAGCTAGTGATGCACGTTACATGCTCCTGGCAGCACCACAAACGCTTCATCCTTACGTGTTTAGTTGTAATGTGAGGTTCAGGATGGTAGAGATATGGGTGTGTGACTCCAGAACACACACACATACACACACACATGCACACACACTTACCGACAGACAGCCCACACCCTTCTTTTATATCTGTGTATGGTCTCATGTGAGCTGTTTGGATATGGCCTGACACATAGTAAGAGCTCACCAAATGTTGCCTGTGACTATTATTTTGCTTAAGCAATTATATGCAGGGTCTCAAATCTATGTAGGTGCACAGAGCTGGCATTACCAAAGGATGTCAAAGGGTGTACGTGCATTTCAGTGTGTGCAACTGTTCATGAGTGTGCGGGTACATGAGTGTGTGTTTGTATGAGTGTGTGTGGGTGCGTGGGTGTGCGGGGTGCATGAGTATGTAGGGCACATGAGTGTTTGTGTGGGGCATATGAGTGTGCGGGTGCATGAGTGTGTGTGGGTGCATGTGTGCGGGGTGCATGAGTGTGTGGGTGCATGAGTGTGCAGGGTGCATGAGTGTGTGCAGGTGTGAGGGTGTGCGGGGTGCATGAGTGTGGGTGCATGAGTGTGTGTGGGCACATGGGTGTGTGGATGCATGGGTATGCAGTGTGCATGAGTGTGGGTGCATGAGTATGCAGGATGCGTGAGTATGGGAGGACATGAGTGTGCGGGTGCATGAGTGTGTGGGTCTATGTTTAGGGATGGAGGAGGGTTGAGGGAACACAGTCCCTGCTGGCAGGAACACCTCTCATTTGTTGCTTGAGTGAAGGGTCTTTTCAAATACACCCTGGAGTTTAATATTGCCAACTGGCCTGACTCCTTTCAACCTGCGCCAGGTGTAATGTAAACCTCCCTGGATTTCCTCCCTTTCCTGTTTCATCTGAGAAATTCTTCACTAATTCCATGGTATCTGGTTTCTCATTGTTTTTCTCTGCGTCAGACAGCCCCTTGGGGTGGGCTCTGGAAAGGTGTGCTTGAGGCTCTCAGCCCTCCCAGCAACACTGGCTCTGCCCTCACGACACCACCATCTTCCAAAACTTACGGGGACTGTGCTAGGTGTCAGGGCCGTGTAGGGCATGACATTCCGGGGAGATGAGCAAATACCTTTCACAAACCAGAGAATGGTCCTGGGTAATCACTTCACTTCTGCCAAGCAGTATCCAAATTACAAAGAACGGGACAACGGTGTTGATATTCTTTGTAGTGTAACACTGAGATTACATCAGTGTAACAGAGTAATGGTGTGTTGTCCATTCTCTGTTGAGGTAGTGCTGTTTGGGGTCAAGGACAAGGGAAAATACAGCCCAGGGGGAGGAGGCCTGGGCCATTCCAGATGCAAGCCGGGGACCATCTATTTTCCTCTGACTCTCTAAAGGAGGTGGGATTACAAAATCCTGTGAGTGGTGGGGTGGGGGGAGAGAAGAGCCTGGCAAGCCGAACTCCTCCCATAAGCAGCGGAAGCGAGCATCCTTCTAGCCATTTCCTGCTTTGTTTTTGTGCTCCCCGACTCTCCTGCCAGGGCTGAGCTGGGAGAGGAAGTGCTGGGCTAGGCGAGGGCGACACAGGACTGGTGAGATTCCTCTGAACCTTCAGTGCATCTTCCCACCATCTCCTCTCCTGGCACTGGAAATTATTTATGTTTGCAAATTGCTTTTGACTCACATGAGTTATTCCTCTTGCCCGCCACCAGGTCTGGGGATTGAGAGTGTCACTGAGCCGGTGGGTTGAGAAATCCAGGGGCAACGGCAGCCGGAGCATGGAAGTGAAAACCGCAGCCTTGAGATTTAGTCCCAGCTCTGCCACTGCTGTGTCCCCTTCCTGGTCATTGGGTTTCTCATCTGCAGAATGAGAGTACTGGGTGGTGTGTGAGTTCTTCAGGCGCTATGGCTCTGGTGGTCCCTCGACCCATGACCCCTAAAGAGACACAGATGAGGTGGGCACCCTAACCTGAGCCTGGCAATCCTGGTGCCGCTGAGCTCTGGAGGGTGGAGAAGGTGCTCCCCAACCCCTGGCCTGGCGAGAAGAACTAGACTGGGTGGCAGGGCAACCAACAATGTTTCCTCCCCTAGTCTTGCTTCTTGCTGGTCCTTAGTGATGCCTCCTTCCATAGACTAAGATGAAAACAGATGTCTGCAGAGGAACCTCCAGGGTGGAAAGTCCCTGGGGCTGGTCCAGGAGAGAAGCCCACACAACCCCCCAATAACTGGCCTAGTTGGGACCAGGGCCAGAGCAGAATCAGCCCCTTGGTGGGTGGGTAGGGTCACCTCCCCTTCAGAGAGGAACAGATTCGCCCACGGATGATGGGGTCATGGGCTCCCGGAAGCTCAGAGCAGAGAGGGGCCTTGGAGTTTCTTCTCCAAGTTCTTACCCTACAGATGGAGAAACCGAGGCCCCAGAAGACCAACGCCAACATTAAAGTGAAGTATCAGTCATTCCCCGCTCACAAGTGGGTATGTGCGTTCCAACGGGGAGCAATGCTCACCCAATTCACCTACTAGGGAATGGAATTTATTAATAAGAATGATCACATAATTCAAAGTTCAATGCCACATCCATGAGTGATTGGCTGGGCACTGCAGTTGAGTGCCACGGTCTGGCTTCTATTCTCTGGACTGTGGTTTGGGCCCTCATCAAGTGAGAAGGCAGGAGGGTCTGGGCTTCTTTCATACGGTGACCACCAAGTGGGGTCACTGTTGTGGGCTTAGCTCCCTGAGGTGGCAAGACGCCTGCTAACGTCAGAGCTTCGAGTTGTCTTGCCTCTCTGCCTTAGCAGAATGAATGATGGTACTGGCTCGGGGCGGGGGGGCAGGTTCTGTGGCCTGTGCACCTTTCCCTGGGAGAAGACCTGCATGTGGGTAGAAGGCAGACAGAGAGTGGGCAGAGAGACTTTCTGGTCCTTTCTCCTGGGTCCAGAGCTGAGTTGCTAGGAGTGTGAGATCCCAGCTGGGTACATCATGATGCCTCCAGGGTCTAGGCTCTCAAAGCCGACTCTCCTTAGTTCCGTGTGAATCATCTTAGGAAGGACGCATCGCTCAGAGGAGGCACCACCGACTGTGGGTTGAAGACCTGCCTAAATGGCACCTGCACACATTTCAGCATTTTGGAGAGGATGGGAAATTTGCAGAGGACCTAATTCAAGGGAGGAGGCAGCTGCAGGGAGACAAGGAAACCCAAGAGGGCCAGCAAGAGAGAGGCAGGCACAGAGGTGAGCAGACCACAGTGACAGGGACAGAGGAATGGTGAAGGATCATAGCAGGAGCACAGAGAGAGAAAGCAGGTGAGGAGAGAGACCAACTCAGATAAGGAGAGAGAAGTAAAAGCCAAAACAAGGCTGGGAGAAGGAGAGTGAATTCAAGAACACCAGGTTGGAAGGACTCAGAGTTTAAGTCACCAATACTGCGACAAACTGTGCCTTCTGGGATGGTGCACTGAGAGGGACACAGCCTCACTCCTGGGGCGCTCCCGCCCATGGTGCAGAGCCTGGATCTAACCCCCAGCGACATCTGACACGTACTCTTCAAACAGCAAAGCGAGGGATCCCAGGGGAAGTTGGAGGCCCTGCCCCAGACTGAAAGGACAGGACCCTGAGCACAATTCGTGACCCTGACACAAGGGAAAAAAATATTAAGAGCATTATTGAGAAAATGGGCAAAATTTGCCCATGGACTATGGCTCATATCATTGTGGGTATTGGATCAATGATAAACATCCTTAGTTTTATAACTGCACAGTGGTTAAGAAAGAAGACATCCTGTGCACAGGAGAAACACACTACCCCAAAGTATTTAGGCATTAAGGGGCACGAGGTCTCCAGTTGACTTTCAAGTAGGTCAGAAAAATATATGGGGAAATATATATATATATATATATGTATCGAGAGAGAGAAAACAAATGGGCAAAATGGATCGACCCAGTGAGTCCAGATGAAGAATATATGAAAGTTCTTTTACTATTCTTGCAACTTTTCTGTAAGCTGACAAAAAATGCTGGGTTGAGGTTGAAAAAGAGGTCCCTGGAGCTTCCCACTGGGGTCTGGGGACAGTAGCTGGCTGGTGCAGAGCCCCAGGATGTCCCTGGAAAGAGCCAGAAGAGCCCCTGACGTGGGCGAGGCTGAGAGCCCAGCTCTCTAACAGCTGAGGACCTCACGGAGACTGGGCCAGCCCTTCACTGCCTACTTGAGGGCCTGTTTTCCAACCCTTCACCCCATGACCTCGACACAAATGAATGTGGGTCTGGGAGGGTGGGCCCACAGCCACCTGAGCCCCACACCAGGGGCCCTGGGAACCTCCAGGTCAGCCTGGCCTTTCCTGTGGCCCAGCAGAGCCTGACCTTACCCTTTGACCACGTGAGGAGGCAGGGTGGGGCGGGAAGGAAGGCTCGTGTGCCGTGTGGCAAACCTGCTCTGCGTGCCGGCTGCTCTGTGCTCACCAGCTCTGGGGCCCGGGTGGTGGCTCTGAACCCTAGAGCTCCCCAAGGCAGCCCATCATTACCATCTAGGTCTCCTAAATGCCACCTCTTAGAAAAGCCCTCCTCGGCCAATGACCCCACCTCATCACCTCAATTTACTTCTTATGTTTTAACTTGCCTGCCGTGGGTCTCTCTCTCTCTCTCTGTTGGTCTTATTCAGTACTGGGAGTGGGGCACAGTGCTCAGGCTAAGGTCTCCCCAGCTCCACCCTCCAGACCTGACAACCCAGCCTTCTGTGAACAGGGGCAGGCTGACGGGCCCAGTGTGAGTCCAGCTGCTGCCGACCTCCTGGGCCCCAGAAACACCTAGTCCTGCCTCTCATGAAGAGGTTCTAAAAGTGAGGCATCCCTGGGCCCCCAAACCGCCCTCCTCATCATGACCTGGATATTTCCAGGCTGACTGAAGAACATACTAGAAGGGAATCATGCTTTTCCATTCTCTTGCCTGCCCCCTGACAATGGGACAGAGGCAAGATCAACAGCAAACAGGCAATGAATGTTGCCTGGTGAGCCAAGCTTGAGCAAAAATGAAAATCCTGGGTTTTGGGGTTAGTTTAACTCATAATTTGGCTTCCTCCCTGGCACATAGGATACTCTGAAAATGCGCTTGGAAGACCCTAATCTAGGCTGACCTTTGCCCCCAAGAAAGCTGGCATTATGTGGAAACACAGCATACATACACCAAGCAGTGGGCCAGAGGTGACCATGGCATCCCAAATGGAGCTGGTCCCTTCCCTCACCTAACTGGGGCCCAAGGAGACAACCTTATTGAAACCCAAGTCCCAAAGAGGCAGGAAATAGCTCAGAAAATCTAGAAAAAAAGCTTCAGAACCACATCCACTGCAATCTGTTTACTGCTGTCGAGTCGCGTGCAGCCCCTCTTGTGATACTGTTGCAAGATCTAAATACACACCGTGCATTGCAAGGAGCGCACCACACAGACCGATTCAGCTGATCAAATCTTGGCAAGTCAGCGAGAAGGGACCATATTGACATGTAAAACATTAGCGGCGATCTCCTGGTCTGCTCCAGCCGCCTTCCCAGCTGGTTGGAAGAAACGAAATGTGCCTCCAACTCCAACCAGCTGGGTCCTTTGCAGGCAAGCCATCTCTTTGTGCGGCCCGTGCCTCGCACAACAAGCACAGGAACTGCCATGTTGAGTGGAGCGCTGACAAAAGAAGAGACCAACTTTGTGTCCCAAATTCCCACCCTCGAGATAAGAGTGGGCAAACGGTCAAATCTATAAATAATGCTTTCAAGAGGGGCCCTTCCTGAGGCACCTCACAGACTTGGCAGGCGTGGGCTGCTCATGCCTCTGTGCTCCAAATGCAGAGCTGGCAGGCTCTCTAGCTGGGCCTTGGGAAGCCCTCCTTGCCTCTCTCCACCCAGCACTGAGCCAGGAACATGGGACCGTCAGCCACGCATGGTGCGCTTCTCTCCACTTGCCGTGCAGCCACGCAGCTGCCCAGAAATTAACCTTGGTGCAGAAGAGCCCTCCCCCAGTTCCAGTCCCCCGTCCACCCCCAGTTAGGGTAAGGAGTCTCTACCAGGCTAAGAACGCGCCCAGAATTCCAAGCAGGAGCTCTGTGCTCCATCTCACCATACAGGGATCCCCGTGTCTCCCTCACCTGCTGGTAGGGACTGTGTCCTTGCCCATCTCTCCCCAGCACAGTGTCTGGAAGGCCCGGGTAGTATTTACTGAATGAGCTCTGTTCACGAGGATACAAGTCTCTGCTGCTCCCCTTCTCTTCATGTCCCCTAAGCCAGCCTTAGAAAAGAGTGAAAATTCAGGGGATAAAACTCGCCACTGCTGCCCCAGCACTCGTCTTCTCAGGGTCTGTCCCTGCCCCCAGGTCAGCGTGACTACTCACCTGCCATGGGGGAGAGATGCAGGGGAGGTGCCCCTCTTTCTCTCCCTCTGCACCGTGAGCATCTGTAGCTATCGGATCCCATCTTTGTCTGGACACTTCTCTCATTTGCTGAAGAGATTGCCTCTGTCATGGCTTGCAAGGTGTTTCATTCTCTCTCTGATAATTTTCATTATTAACTTGAATTTAAGAGAGAAGCCAAAAGTGATACCAGCCCCTGGATAAACACAACCACCTGGTGCCCCACGACCCAATAAAATGACAAGAACTCACAATTATAGATTGCTCGCTGAGCCAGCCTCCACAGAAAAGGCTTTACATGCTTTCTCTCTTTTAATCCTCAAAATAACCTGGTACAGTGCAAACTATCATTACCCCCATGAGGAAACGGATGCTTTGAGAGGTCGAGTACCTGGCCCAGGGTCACAGAGCTGGTGAGCGGTGGAGCGAGGGCTGGGATCCAGGCAGCCTGGGCTCCTAACCGCAGTGCCACCCTGCTGCCACCAGAGATCTTCAGATGCAAAGGGTGTCTAGCCAGGACCAGCTGTAAAGTGGGACCACATGTCAACAGCTTGTGGGACCACAGAGTCAACACAAGGATGGAGCTGCAAGGAGCCCCGTAGAGGCTCCAGGACATCATTCCTGCTTTTTAAATGGTGAATACCGTGACTCTCGGGCCCCACACTTCAGTCAGTGAAGCATCTGAGACCATGGGAATAGCCCTTCTGCCAGTGACCCCTGCTTTGGGTCAGCTATCAACACAGACTGAGAGATGGCAGCTTGATATGGGATGGGACCCGTTCAAGTTCTGGTTCAGACCCAAACACTCTGGCTTGCTCCAGGACTGGCTCCGCCCTCTGGACACCCCCCACCCCCCCCACACAGAATGTGGCTGTAGGGCTGCCTGCAAAGTGGGTGGCTGCTGGTTACCACATCCCCTCTGCAGACCAAGCAATAACCTCTGCTCCTCACACCTAAGTTCCCTTGCAGTCTCTTCTCTCCTGCAAGCTGGTGGGAGGGTTTTTACTCCCCATCTTCACTTCATGGTCACCTATTTCCATGGCTCCCAGTTCACACTCAAGTTTTGGTCACGTCCATGTGGACTCAACTGTCAGTCCTAAAAATCCTGTAACAGAAGCCTGAGTTGGTCAGGCAACTTGCATCCTGGCCTTTCCTGTAGCCCACAGCTCCAAATTAACCTGTGAAATGCTCTCCATAGCTGCTTCATGGCACTTACCAGAGCTGTAAATTACATAAGGTGCATAGCTTTTCTACTACTGCCCCCCTCACCCCAGGCTTCAAGTGCCATGAGGTCAGAAGCCAGGTATGTTTTATTCACAAAAATATCCCTAACTCTGAGCATTGGGCTTGACCAGCATGGATAAAGTGCCCAGGAAATCACTGTTGGGTGAATAGGTAGGAGGACGGACGGACAGACGGATGGATGGATGGATGGATGGATGGATGGATGGATGGAAGGAATTGAGAGAGTGGAAAAATTTCTAGGATGCCAGATTACCAGAATGGGGTTGACCAGGGCCCAGGTAGGTACATTAAATCTTCCCCCACCTTCTTTCCCCACTTGCAGGCTCTCCTGCTACCACCCTGGAGGCCTCCTCTAAAACTGGCCCAGAAATCTTTCCCCGGTACCCAGCAGCTCCCTGGGGTAATGGCAAACCCAGTGATTGCTGAATGAGAATATGTTCTTTCTGCTCGTTCAGATTTTGCTTTTTCTTCCTTGGTCTGCTGCTCCAAGGAAGGTATTTGGAGCATCCCAGTAGCTGGGGCTGGGGGTGCAGATGGGCAGGCTAGAGCAGGTCGCCTTCACGCACTTCTGCGCAGGAGCACGCTCAGGTTGATGTTTCATCCAGGGGTTGCCCCGGGAAGGAGAGCAGGGGGAGGGGAGGGAGGATGGTCCAGTCTTGGAGACACTCGTTTCCTGTTGCTGCTGCGTCCGTGCTGGTGATGTGGGACTTTCTATGCACCTTCTTCATGCCCTCAGTGCCAGGAACAAAGGAGCATTTAAAGAGGCTTTTCCATAATCATGATGGCAAAGAGGACTGCAAGGACATGGACACTACTATGGAGAGAAAAGGCTTTCCTCCCCACTATTTTTCTAATTCGGGCACCCACTAGGTGCCAGGCACTTTCTGCATTATTTCAGCGTCCTGCCATGGCCCCTCTGTACAGACAAGGAACATGAGGCTAGGAGAAATTCAGCTCCAGCAGCTCTGGGGTGCAAACCCACTGTGTCTGTTCCCTGGAATCTTGGAGGTGGAAGCCTAGATGTCTTCCAGCCCACCCTCCAACCTAAGCAGGAATTTGCTCCCAGATTTCCCAAGGAGCCCCTGGTAGGCACCCCACCCTGTCTGGAGCTAATTGCTGACTGCTCCTCCTCAACTGCTTTTAAAACCAGCTTCCTCCCAACTTCCTCTCTTTTCATCTGGGCTCTGCCCATCGGGCAGGGCTCCAAGTGCTGGGCGCTCTGGGGTACACAGCCTTGGCAGGAGGGTTCCCCAGGCAATGGGGCTGGCCTCCAGCCCTGCACTCCACCAAGGTCTGTTGAACACGACCTGGAACCTCACCCTCAGCTCCTACAACCACCAAGCCAAAGCACTTCCAGAAGGGCAACAGCCTCTCCCAGCCCCAGGTGAGGCAGTAGGGGGTCCCTGCCTCCGGTTCTTTCCCTACCCCATCCTCCCCCCACCTGCCTCTTCAAACCGCTCCCTGGCCTAGAAGGAGTAAGCTACCTGCAGGAGGTGGTGAGGAGGCGCTGGTGCTCTCCGGGCAGACAGCTCTCCTCTGCCCCACCCCAGGTTCCCAGCGGGGGGAGCACAACATGAAGGAGGCAGGGAGGCGCAGGCTGGTCTGGGAGGACACCCAAACGAATCACCAACGTTGCCTGTGGGTGCCCACTGCCCTCCCTTTCCCACCAAAAGAGTGCGGCGGGGATGGGAAGGGGCGGGGCTCGGAGGAGGGGCGCACCTGCCCCCACGCAGGCTCTGCTGACTCCGCAAGGCTGGCTCCCCAGGCCCTTCCGCCCAGCGTGTCTGCCTTCCCTCAGCGGCCCCGGCCTGGCCCAGGGACCCTGACATTGGGCCATCTTCCCTCCTCGCCCCCGTGGCCGCCGCAGCGCAGCCCCGCACCGGCCTGAGACCGCAGCTCCTCAGCCCCGCACCGGCCTGAGACCGCAGCTCCTCAGCCCCGCAGTCTCCCCGCCCCCGGGCGCGGGGATCTGCCGGCGCGCCTAACACGGCCGCCACACAGAGGGTGGGCCCCGGCCGTGCCCTGTAGGGGGTTGTCATCGACCAGACCCCGGGGTGGACGTGGGGGTGCAGTCGCTTTCTTGCGGCGACCTGGTGAACTGCTCACGGAGCCTTTGAAACACGTACGCGGGATGGGCTGTGGGGCCACGTGCCTGCCCTGCCTCCACGGCGGGGTGCTGCGGCCTCTCCGCCCCTATGCCCTCGAGGTCGGCCCTGCTCTGCGGCCTCGGCCCCATGGGGCAACGCCCTGTGACTCCACGCAACAGCCACCTTCTAATGACCCAACACCTGAGTTAGGGCTCAGCTCGGTGTGCCAACCTGACTCTAAGCACCCCCAGGGCAGTCGGTGTCTAAGATGATGCGCACTGGGCGAGGCTGGGGGTGGCTCCGCGCGGTGTCCTAGGGCCCGGGTGGCTGACCCCACGGAGCGGAGCCGCCAGCCACCGGTTTCCGCGGTGGAGAGACGGGTGTGGGGAGCGGCCCAGGGGACCCCGCTCACAGGCAGGACTGTCCCTTTGCCACCCACCTTCTGGGCAAGTCCATTCATCGCAGGGCAGCCAAGGCTGCAGCCGAGGCGCCTCACCCCACCCACCCTGGGAGCCGGCCGCCCGCGGGCCGCCCGGGGAGGCTTGGGAAATGGGCGAAGTGGTCAGACTGGTTTCTTCAGCCAGACTAGGAATCCACGCGGGCTGGCAGGCATAGGTGTGGGGGGTGGGCTGAGCCCCGCGAGTGGCATGACAGGCCACCCCGGGACACGCTTTGCTTCTCATCCCTAAAGCGGACCCCGAGGTTTGGGGGTGGGAGGACTTACTGGTGTCTGTCTGGGAAACCCAGTTTCCAGGGGAGCTCCAGCAGACCGGCCGTTCCCCGCCCCCTGGAGTCCAACCCCCTCCTGACTCCGTCCAACATCCGATGTTGGCCCAGAGGGCTCTCAGAGGAGTGAGCTCCCGGTGCACAGCCAGCTTGGGCTTCCATCTCCATATTGGAAAGAAATCGGGGTGGGGTTGTGTGAGGAGTCCAGTTCTGACACTAACCTTCTGCGTGACCTTGCACCAGTCACTCCCCTCGCCCAGCCTGCTTCCCCATCAACCATTGTCCCTTCAGGCCCCACGATTCTGGGAGTCGGGGTGGACCAGAACTAGGACTTCCTCCGGGGTCGGTGGAAGGGGAAGGCGGGCGCCAGAGACGGCGGCCATGCGCTCCCCGCGGGTGAGCGGTCCCAAGGAAACTCAACTAGCTGCTGGGGACGGTAGGCTCCCCGACCCATCCCCGGGCGCTGGGATGGGAAAATGGAGTCTTCCGGCGGTAAATTCCCTGCCAAGGAGTAGCGTGGCACTTGATGGCGCAGGCTGGCAGGCGCCAGGTTGTCCCGGGGTCTCTGGGCTAAGGAACACGTGCCTCACCCTCCCCTACACACCCCATAAACCCCTAGGTCTGGAAGTCCTGAGCAAGATGGGGGGGGGTGAGGGGGACAGCACTGCCATCCCAGAAAATGGAGTGCTGAATTTCCCGCTCGCAGCAGCAGCTGGGCAGCTAGGGGGGTCTCGAGGGCCGCCCGTGCGGTGGTCTCTCTGAGGTTCCTCGGTGGGAAAACTGGGACGTGAAACTGGCACTACGCGGGGGCGGTGGGGGACTCCGGGACTAATGACCCCCCGACCAACCCAAACAGGAGAAACTGAGCTAGAGGAGCCCCCAGCCCTGGTCACCGCTGTGCCTGAGGGGTCCCCTCTTTCCGCAACCAGGGTGGGCTGCGGCAAGGGCGCGGGTCCAGCCCGGCAACCAGCGTGGAAAGGGGGGTCCCAGCTGACCCTCCGGGGCTGGGCAAGGGGCCGTCGCACGCGAAGCCCCCTTGGGGTGGGGGGGGTGCAGCGGTCCCCCGAGAGAGGCGGGGCGAGGGCGCAGGCCCGGGGTTGGCCGCCCAGCACGGGTGGGCTGCAGGGGCCCCGCGGCCGGGGAGGGCTTTGTCTCCGCAGCTCGGCTTTGGGAAGGCGCCAGCCCGGGTACAAGATGGCGGGGAAAGGGTGGGATCGCGGGCTCTCGCCACGCGGAGCGGCCCCGCTCAGCCTGCTCTGCAGAGGGGGAGGGGCAGGGGTGCTGGCGCCCCCGCGCCCCCGTCCCCCGCTGCCCCCCAGCCGGTGACCCAGGGCCCCTGTCCCCACCGCCTCGGTCTGGGGCTGCAGCCTCCGCCTCGCTCCGCAGAGCCCCGGCCGCAGCAGCTGCAGAAAATGGCTGCCAAAGCGGCGCCAGTCGCCACGCTGCCACGGGCGGGGACGCGCGCCGCAGCCCACCCGCAGCCCCTCTCCCTTTCCCCCGCCCGGGGACTGTCCTCCCGGGCGCCGGGACCCTCGCGGGCACCGGGAGAGCAAAGGAAGGATCGGGAGCGAGCGGGAAGGAGGAGGGGCGGTTACCTGCCGGGGGAGGGGGCCATGGGGTGTGGGTGGCAGGGGGACAGTGCAGGGAGGGCGCTCTCAGTCTGTCCCCACCCCGCATGCCCATGCCCTCGTGAGGACGCGGCTCCCAGTGGGGAAATGCTAATGGGTTATTGACCTCGGTGTCCGGGTGCCGCCCCCACCCTTGCAGATACCACTGTCTTCACCCCAACTCCCACCCTGGCGTTGCAGCTGGGCTGGTCAGCCTTGACGTCCCCGCAGAAAAATAAATAAATAAATAAAATAGCTGTGTGCGTGCCGACTACAAAACGACCCAAGCCCGGAACTCCGTGGAGAAGATCCGGGTGGATCCTCCGGCGCCATGAAACAGCGGCGGCGGTAGCTCGGCAGGTGCCGCGCGCCTACCCTCCTCTCCGCAGGGAGCTGCCCCCGAGCCGAGCCTCCGCCCAGCTCAAAGCCACGCGCGCCGAGGAGCCGCCCGTGGCCACCCTGTGGCTCCCTGACACCTGGTCCCAAGCACGCTTCTCTGGACTCCAAGGGGAGCCCGGGGCTATGGAGAGGGGCGCCCAGTGCGAACCGGAGTCCCAGACCCGGGTGCGAGCTTAGGATAAGGCCTGGGGGTGCACCAGAGAGGGGAGAAAATTGTCCCCAGAGCCCCGGGCCTGGGGTTGCTGAGGAATAAACGAAAAGTGCGAACAGAGGACCCGTGGGTGGGGTCGGGCTCCGGAGTCGGGACCCTTTGGCGAAGTCGAGCTGGTGCGTACGTAGCCCCCTCTTTCCCGAACCCGGAGAAACCCAGACCCAGAGCGGGTTGGGCCGGCAGGGGAGTGGTGTGCCTGTGAGCTTGGGGCTTTATTTTCCCTAGCTGCAAGTTTCTCTCTCACCCTTCCCGCCAACCGTATTCTCGATTCGGGCGCTTTCACCACCACCGGCAGAAAAATTCAAAATCAATAAATAGGAAGGCAAGGAGAAGAAGCAAACAGGTCAGGGTAAGGGGTTTCCAGATTCGAGCACGGCTTCTGCTCTTGGGGCTCAAAGGAGAGAAAAAGAGGTGCATTTAAGGAGTCACGTCTCGGTGCGGGGAGCAGTCGGAGGACACCTGGGGGCTCACATTCCCCCTCCCCCTGCTGGACGGAGGTATCCGTGTACCTAAGCACATAGAAACTTGGGGGTGGGGATTGAATATAAACGACCTGGCTCACTGGGCTTAAGACAGGGGCGGGGCAGGAATGGGCTATGCAGGGGCACCAAGAAGCTGCACCCGGGCATCCACGGATTTTTGAGTGCTCAGAGGGGGCCTCCATGGCAGAGGTCTGGAGCTAGGCGCAGACCCAGGCGAACCCTCTGCCCGAAGGCATCCCCAGTTCATGAGCGGAAGGGAAATTGTGCTTTTTGCTAGGCAGAACACCATGGCAGCCAATCTCAGCCAAGGTCAGGGAGGGGTGCTGGCACCAAGGGCTGCTGCGGCCGCAGAGCTTCCTTCCGCAGAAACAGCGGGGAGGAGGCGACAGCGAAGCTAACTGATCCAGGGGGAAGCGCCCTCCCCAATCTCGCACCCATGTTCCCTGGCCGTACCCACTTCCGCCACCTTCCCCGCAGAAAGGGCAGGACAGGGAATTTGAGATTTGGAAGAAAAGAAGGGAGAGAGCAGGGAAGGATGCCCGGAACCAAACGGAGGTCACGAGGGTCATCGCGCCCCGTTCCCCCATCCCCCACCCAAGCCGGCCTCGGGAGCGACCCCCCACCTGCGCGGTGCTCCAGGCGCAGGCTTCCCAGTAGGGGGCATCGCTCCACGCCTCCGCGAGGTGGCGGCCCTCGAGGCGAGCTAGGTCACAGGCAAAGTCTCCAGGGTGCTAGGGTACCCATTGTCTTAGCCGGCCCCCTTTAGGTTCCTTGGGAGCAGGAGCGTGCCCCGCTCGGAGGACAGGCGCTGCGGAAGTCGCGACCGCCCGGGAGGGGTCAGCTGGACACCTGTGTGTGCGTGCGCGTGCACGCGCCTCCGCGCGTGAGGGAGGGGACGAGGGGCACCCTCGGAACCGCAGGCCTTTGCTGCCTGAGCCTGAGGCTAACCGGAGCCGCAACCCCAGAATAATAATGACGTCTCATCCCACGGGTGGGCCCAGCGCTGGGCACCCGACCTGCATCCCGCAACCACCGCTCCCTTGCATTCTGCCTGGAAACCGGAGGGTGGCTCTTCGGATGCATTTTCCTCCCGCAAGCAGGGTTTTTTTTTCCTTCCCCTCAATAATTGGCAGGTTTTTTAAGTAACCTTTAAATGAGACATCGATTTATCATTATTCTGATTGCATTTCAGAAATCCAGCCCGAAGGGACACCGCGGGAGATGGCAATTTGGTGGTACCTAGGGCTGTTTGTGGTCTAGCAGAGCCCTAGCCCCGCAAGCACATTTCCTCAGCAGCTAATTGCTCTGATTACCTCTGGGGCGGGGGAGGTAAGGATGGGGTAGACTTGGACTTTTCCCAGAGCCCAGTGCGTGCACGCCGTGGATCTGATGCTGTGGCTGCTACTGTGGCAGTGACGCGCCCCTACACACACCGCTGCAGCGCCCCTCCCGCATCCGGGCCTTCCCGTTCCTCCACCGCCTTTAGCCTGGTTTGGGGAGGGGGGGTGCGTGGGTGGAAGTGGGAGCGTGCGCGGAGCGAGCAAGGACAGACCGAGAGGGAGGAAGAGGAAAATCTACGAGGCGGAGGGAGAGGGGGCCGACAGCGGGAAGAAAACTTGGGGGGCAGGCAAAAATGGGGGAAGGTAAAAAGGGGGTGCCGAGGCGAGAGGCTGGGACGCCAGGCAGAAAGAAAGGGAGGGGGCGGGGAGCGGCGGGGGTGGCTGGCTCTTTTCCACTCGTGAGAGCCGGTTGCCGAGAGACGCGCGGGCCAATGAGCGCGCACCAGCTCAGCCCGGCGCCCGCCGCGTGCCCTTATATGGTGCGGCCGCTCGGCGGGCGCTCGCGCACATCGCCATATAAGGGCAGGAACCTAAATACAGGCTATACCTTGTTCTCCGCTCGCCCGGCCGCGGCCCCGGCGATCGATGAGCGCGCCGCCGAGCGGGCTGCTGCGCGCGGGCCCCGGGAAAGGGTGGGGAGGGGGCCGCGGCGGCTGCGCGGCCGGGCCAGATGTGACCGGTGCAGTGGCCGCCCGGGCCGGCTGCGGGGTTCGGAAGGTGTCACCCGTCGCCGTCAGGCTCTCCGCTGCTTCCCACCCCCGCCATGTTTCCAAGGTGCAAATGCAAATGAACCGGGATTGAAGTCTAATTGCTTTTGTTTTAAAAAATAATGTGAGCGAGTCTGCGTTGGGCTCTGAGCAAAGGCCCAGGATCCCTAGAAACCTTGGCAAACGCGTGGGGGCTGGGGATGTAAGAGACCTGGTGTGTGATTTGGGGATTTGGGGTCCTCCAGCTGTCTCCTGAGGATGACCCATTATGTGGTCAGCTGAGATGCAGCACCCCGTTTGCCCGACCCCCTCGGCGCCAAATTTGGCCGAGGCTCCAGTCCGGGTCTCTCGGGGCGGGGGCTGCGGATGGCGGGGAGCAGTGGCGGCGAGGACCCGCGGACTCAGTGCCCGGGTGGTCGCGGGCAGCCTGGAGCCAGTCCGGTGGCGGAAGGAAGAGCTGAGAGGCGTCGCTGTCACCTCTCCCCGCTGTCTGTCCCGGCCCTCCTCTTTGAGGACAGGCCACAAGCTACCCGCAGTGAGAGGACCGCCGAGTCCATGGCGCAACTGCCGGAGTGGACCCGCGAAGGCGGGATCAGACCTCCACGAGCGGGCGGAGGGGCCATAGGGGGTCTATGAGAGGAGAGGTAGGCACTGGGTGGAGCCCCAGAACACCCATAGCTTCCACCACCTTGGTTCCTACGTGTCAGTGACCCCGAAGTACCATCTGCAGCGGGTTCTGGTTGCCTTAACCTCCCTGCTTCTGGCTGGTCCCCTCGCCCAATTACAGGGGGGTTTGGTCTCCTGCAGGCGGGGATCTAAGTCTGGAAGGAGGAAGCCTCAGTCTGGGAGTGCTGGGGTGGCCGGATGGCACAGCATCCCGTTGCCACTGATGTTATTGCAGACCCGGAGAGCCCACCCAACATTTTCCACCGTGTGTGGGGCTGAGGACTCCCTCTCCCCGTTTGCAGTGGGCATGAGAGACCCCCAGAGGCCCCCAGCTGAACAGAAGATGGATGGTCCTAGAGAAGCCTTTTTGCTTGGACCAGTGGCCCCTGGAGTCTGAGAGAACTGTCCCCCAGCACACACTCCACCCATTCTTCAGAGGCCCCTCTCCTGGCATTTTGGACTGGGGCTGTGTTGCCTTTGCGTGGCTTCGTCAGTGCCTGGAGACGCCTGGGAGAGAGCCTCTCCTCTCTGAGGAGGCCATTTCCAGTAGCATGATGCCACCTATAGAATATACCTGGAATTAGTCCGAGCCGCGGCTATGCCTCCAGCAGCCTGGCGCTGGTGCGGGGCTGGAGGGAACGAAACGCTTTCCGTTGTTCCAGACCAAGTTTGTGACTGTGATGGAAGGGGTGGTCTGGTTGGTTACCAAGCACTTCCTCAGGGACTCTCCCTTCTACCTTCCTGGTTCCTCAGTTAGGTGTTTGGTAGCTCTGTGTCTGGCATCGTTGGGGAAACTGAGGCTGGTACCTGAAACATTTGGGAGTTCACTGTTCTTACTAGGAGTCCCTGTGTTTCTGGGCAGTCACAGACTCCAGAGTGCTGTAAGCTGACCGAGATGTGGCATCAGCAGTCACCTATCAGTGGTTAGTATTTTTTAAAGGTTTAGGAACCTCAAAAAACCTGCATTCACGACCCCAGATGTATAGAATGTGGAGACTAGACAGGCTGCTCCAAGGCTGCCTGCTCCAAATGATTGTTTTATAGGGAGAAACTGAGGGTAGGAGAAAGAAAATGACTTTTCCAAGGTCACCCAGGTAGCCAGGGGCAGGGCCAGCTCAGGTTTGGACCCAAATCTTTTCCTTACCAATGAACTGCTCCTTGGATCATGCAGGCACATCTCAGCAGCAGCCTGGGTTCAGGTTTCCATGTCACCATGGCTTGGTGGCCCAGAAACCCTGCAGCTGGCACATGGAGACCCATGGTGGTTGCTCGACTGGCTGCTCTGGTGCTCTCCAGCTCCTAGCTGGCTCCAGCCCCAGCCGCAGCCCCTGCTGCTATGCGGGACCCCGTGGTCTATCCTGTGGCAGGTTTTTCTGAGCATCCCCAGGAGCTCCAGGCACATAGACCCAGGGACTCTTCCAGGGAAGGGGTGGTGCTGGAACCTAGAGAGGCTGGAAAAACAGCAGTAGTGTGTGTGTGTAGTATGGAGTCTTGCTTTCCTGGCTGCTCTGGTGCTCGAAACTGGCCCAGAAACCCTGCAGCTGGCACATGGAGACCCATGGTGGTTGCTCGACTGGCTGCTCTGGTGCTCGAAACTGGTGGTAGCCAGTCACTCTGCTGGTGCAGCTGGGGAGGAGGGAGAACAGAGGCAGGAAAACTCAGACTTTGGCCCCGGGCTACCCGGCTCCTGCTCTTGCCAGAGTCTGGGAAGTTCAAGAGCCAGTGACATGCCTCCACCTCAGGTGGCTCTCTTACACCAAACCTCACAACTTGGAAAAGCAGCAGCAGGACCATGCCAAGCTCCCTAGTGAGCCTGGTCCCACACTAGTGAAAGCTGCCCAACACCTCCTCTTAGGGACTCAACTCCTGGGTGAGAAACCTGGGTGGAGCCGTGTCCTGCGGCTTAACTTGGTCACTGGCGAGTTACTTAACCCCTTTGAGTGTGGGTTCCCATCTTTAAAGGCAGTGAGGAAAGCCTCCCTCTGAGGGCTGTGGTGAAGAACAGAAGTGAAGCATTCAGAAAGCAACTGGTACAGGGCTTGGGGTGGAGCAGCCCTTGCTCAGAGGGTGGTAGCTACACCTGTCCACTCCCACTGCCCCGGCACACCTTCTTGTGCCACGCTGGGTGCCAGGCTCTGGATACAAATGACCACAAAAACCTCATGTACATTTGGATCAGTGTAGATCTGGGTCCTACCACATACTGCCCAGGAGGCTTCCCTGGGCAGTCGGTAGGCGGGTGTCAGCTCCAGCTTTCCTCCTACCCCTTGCATAAATTCCTCCAGTCATTGCTCTCCAGCTCCTAGCTGGCTCCAGCCCCAGCCGCAGCCCCTGCTGCTATGCGGGACCCCGTGGTCTATCCTGTGGCAGGTTTTTCTGAGCATCCCCAGGAGCTCCAGGCACATAGACCCAGGGACTCTTCCAGGGAAGGGGTGGTGCTGGAACCTAGAGAGGCTGGAAAAAACACACCTCACTCCAGGAAGCCAACATCTTGGAAAAACAGCAGTAGTGTGTGTGTGTAGTATGGAGTCTTGCTTTCCTGGGGTCCAAAATACTTTTCATGTGGGTCCATTACAGGTTCCTGTCACAGCAACAAAATGGGAAAGAACCGCCTGTCTTGCAGGTGGGAATACTGCTTTCTGGAGAGGAAGTTGATCTTGTGGTGCAAGTACCCAAGGGCTTCCCTGGTGTTCGCTGAGCTGGGACAGGGGCTGGGCAGCGTTGAGAGCCCGACTGGAGGGGGCACTGGTTAGCTAGCCTACAGGCTCTGAGGACCCCATTGATGGGGGCGTCCTGGAGGAGAAGGGGCTTTGAAGCTCCAGGTCACCTCCCCATGCCTTCTTTCCTCGGTTTCTGTGACCTTCTCCCGTTCTCTTCCTGCACACCTGCTCCTGGCACACCCTCACTTTTAGAGCCCAGCTGGACCACCTAGGTCCCCCAAGCCCTTTTTGCTGGTCTGTCCTCTCCATTTCAACTGGACACAACTGCGCGGCCCCGCCAGGGGCAAGGTGGGCGTGAACTTCTTGCCTGAAGGGACTCGGGGATTGCTCTTCGAAGTCCCCAACTCCTGAGAGGAAAGCTTCCCACCCCACTGCTCCATCCACACTGTGGCCGGCACAGCGACCGAGAGGCCACGGTCAGCGCCCCACACCTGCAGCGTGCAGGCATCCGCCCAGCGGGACGGCAGCACTTCTTTCCTCCTGGGCTGCTCTTTTTTCTAGCCCGCCCGGCCCGGTTGGCTCATTTCGACCCTTGTGGACAGGCAGGAAAGGAGGTGAAGGGAGTCCACCGGGAGAGGGGGGAGGTCTAAAATCTCCAGAGCAGCAGGAGAACGAGGTCAGCTGGAGACCTTCTCCTGCAGACTTAGGAGGTTTGGGAAGCAGTAGAATGGCAACTCCTGTCAGGTTCTCCATCGGCCCCTTTCTGTACTATTCATTCCGTGTCCCCTTCTCTCCCAAAGGGAGAAACGGGCTGAAGCCTGTCGGTGTGATTGGGAAGTCAGGACTTCCAACTTCCCCTGCTGTTTTCTAGCAGGAAAAGATGGGGTGGGGGCAGAATCTTTGCTGGGTTGTTCTGGGGTGCCCTTCCCCCAGGGAAGAAGCTGTGACATCACACTGTTAGAAAGATAATGCCTCTGGGGAAGGGCTGCACCACCCAGGAGATGTAAAGAAGTCAGGATGGAGACTGCATCCAAAAGGCAGCTTGGGGAATGAACACAGAGGAAAGAGGAAGGAGACGGAGCCAGATGTCCCTGTCCCAACCCAGCAGTGCCCAGTCTCCAGAGACACCTTCTCCCACACCCCCACAGTCCCTTGGCACCTGCCTCTTTTCCTGAGGAAACAGCCAGTGCTTCCACGGTGGGATTGATCCTTCCTTTATTTTCCCTCCTTCGGTGCATCGCAACTCTGCAGGTTGCTCCACCCTGCAGCAACTCCTTAATCCGACTTCCTCCAGCAACCCTGATATTAAAAAGAATTTGACTTCTTTTAAAAAAGTGACTGCTACGGTGGCTTTTTGGAGGCAAGCATGAGCCACAGCCACCTTCTTAATTAAACATAAAACTTGCGTCTTTTCAGAAGAGGTGGATACTTCCTGTCCACAGCCGGGATGGGGTGTGGGCGGATCTCCCACCCTTTTGCACCCAGCTCATTCTCGGCACTATTTACTGGAGGAGGGGAGACAGTGGCTTCGGAGGGGACAAGCTCTGCTGCAGAAATCCTCTGGAGCCCAGAATTGTCCTGAAAGTGGCCCCGCAATTATAATTCTGGTACAAATTCATTTACTGTATTTGTGGAATTCTCCCTCCCACTCCTCTTATATTAAAAAAAAATCAAAAAGATTTTTTAATGTATAAAAGATGTTTCCTCCACATAATGCCCTTACCACCACCCACACGCCCTTTTTTCTGCTTTGAATGCAAAGACTTCTGCTGCCTCGGTAGCCAGGGCAACTATCCCAGAGCAAGGACATGCTTCCTCTCTATCCTAAGGGTGGGGAACTGAGTCTTGGAGGGTCCACAACCAGAGGCCTGGGGAGCTGGTCAGCCAGATACCTCCTGAATCCACACCGGGCCGCCGGCTCCCCTCTTCCCACCCAGGATTCCTTCCGTCTACCTCCAGTACCCTCGCCCTGACACAGTCCATGCTTTCCCCATTTCCCAGGCCACTGAACCTCCCACAAGAAATGGGGCGCTCCACAGAGTGTCTTCAGGGGCTTTTATGGCAGCTCAGCTCTTTGCCTGTTTGGCCAAAAGGTATCTAAATTCCAAGGTTGAAACTGGAAAAATAGCAGAAAGCCTGAACATCACATTTCCACTACTTTAAACATCGTCTCCTCCTGGTCCTGGTCAAGAGCCCCATACTCTCTGCAAAATCAGTTTTTCCTACTGTAAGCTTATTTTCAGGGTCTCTAGGACTAGCTGAAGAAAAGAAAATTAATTTGCCTCTGATTGCTGTGTTATTCTAGATAAGCCATTATTATGTAAATGAGGGAGTGCGGCTTTCAAGATGAATAAGAACGGTGCCGGGTAGCGGCGCAGGACAGCCCCAGATGTTTGCATAATTACTTCTGCCCCAACTTCGAGAGTCCAAAATGTCAAGGGAGGAAGTTGTGCGGGTAAATACGGTACCACGTTCCCTGAATTTGATTTCCTGGAGAAGGATGGGGAAGCCGATCTGAGCTTTCATCTGCAGTGAGGAAAGACGTCCCGGCTCTCTGGCGAGGGTGTCCCGGCCAGAGTGACCGTCTGCGCCCCTCCCCCTGGAGGCTAAGCCACTCGGCGGCCGAGGGTGGCCAGAGAGACCCGGGTCTCGCCGGGGCAGTGAGGCGCTTGCGCGGGGACGGAACTGCCGCTGGCCGCGCGCTTTCCGGCAGCCCCGGAACCGGCAACGCGGCTTCTGGGCGTGCGCGGAGCTGGCGCGTTCTGGCTGTGCAGCCTCGACGCCCGCCAGTCTTCGTCGCGTCCTGGACAGCGCCCCCTCCTGGGGCACAGGCTCGGGGCTCATCGTGGAAGCCCCGTCCAAGGGGATGCCAAGAAAGGCACTGATGAGAACCGAGGACTTCGAGGTTCCGAGGTCCATCAGAGGCAACAGCCAGACACCGCCTGGGCACCGTTGCATTTTCTCCGTAGAATCCCAAACGTCTGACCCTTGGGTTTCCGCCTGCCAACCGCAGGCCTTACTTTGCCCATTCCTGCTGAGGGCGAACGGGCGGGCAGATGCCTCTGCTCCCCGAGGCTCTTCGGAGGAGCCCCCGACTCGCCTCCCCCGACTTGTGCGTCCTTGAATGACCTAGCAGGCTCTTGCTCCTTGGTTTCTCCGACTTCGAAAAGGAGAGGCTGCTTTGGCTCTTCTCAGCGTGGAACGACCTCGCGATGAAGTGGCACTGGCTGAGGGACCTACAGTCTGGAACTGACTTGGGGTCCCCCAAGTCCCAGCAAAAAGTCACTTCAATTTCTTCCGCTTGGGGGCGGGGTACGAAGTGAGAACGTGAAGCGCCAGACGGAGAGCCCCTGTAGCTTCCCTGGGGTGGGGAGAGACTTGGGGGTGGGGGTGTCTAGGGGGTGGAAAGGCCTAGGTGGCGACCAGCGACCAGCCAAAGTGCCAATTCTCGAGCTCCAGGAAACCCGGCGAGCTCTCTAAGCGCAGGCCCTGATGTCACCAGTCCTGGCTCTGCCTCGCCTGGTGTCTTTCCGTGGCAGGGAGCGTGCTCCCGGCCTTCCTGAAGGGAAGCGTCCCGGGAGGAGACGGGAAGCACACGGACAGGGCCTGTTAACCGCGGGGCCAGTGCTCTCTCTGTGCAGATAGAATCCAGGGTCAAACTCTCCACCTGGGTCATCTTGAATCACAGGCTGCCGTTAATGGGTCGAGACAGAGGGGCCAGCGACAACGCAGCATCAGTCTGCGCGCCTTGGCATCCCAGGCCAGGGGGTGTGGTACAGAGGGCTCCAAGGCCTTAACCTCTCAGGCTGCTCTGGCCCTGCATCCCGCCGCCCTCCAATCTTCTCTCAGTGTCACTCTGCTGTGCCTAAGCCTTCCAGTATGAGCCTTTTCTATAGTGACGACGGAAATGGAGCTCTGGACCTACCCGTTCCCGGATCCCTTCCACCCCGCCAGACGGGCGCCGGGGCAGGGGCGCACCGTTCTGTCTCCTGCCCATATTGGAGCCAACTCCCCATGCACCCCTCCCCACAGCCCCGGTGTCCAGGGCGCCTCCAGGTTCCGGAGCCGAATTTCGGAAACTATAACAGGCAGCCTTCCCGGAGAGGATTTGGGGGACCCACCCCGCAGCGCATGCGTGCCGGCACCAGCGCTCTGCGCGTGCCCCTGCCTCTAGGCACAGCAGTGCGCTGTGCCTCCGCACTGCGAGGGGTCGCGAGTGCGTTTTGACCACGAACCTACCTGGTGGGAAGCGTCGCGGAGTAGACGCCCCAAAGGGGCGTGTCTAGACTGAGGCGCACACAGTTGGCTTCCCAGGGAGGGTCCGTGAGCACCCGGCTTCCAATTCGTGGGTGCCCCTTGTGGGAAGTTGGGACAACTCAGGATGACACTGGGTTCCCGGAGGAAAGTCACCCAAACCAGACCCGCTGGGTCCCATTAGCTCTATCTCGTCCCAGAACATCTATAATAGCTACAACTGTAACAGTAATAACATTTATTTAGCATTTGCCTGTATGTAACAGTGTGATATAGGTGACATCCCACTGAATATTGCATCCACCCTGTGGGGTAAGCATGTTAATATCGCCTTTTTTATATAGTTATAGGAGCTGAAGCAGAGTGGTTAGGAACTTGCACAAGGACACACAGCTAGTAAGGGGATCCTGGAACCCAAGTTTAGCCTTTGTGCTCTATGATGAAGGAAAATCAAAGACTCTCACCAACATCCAACTTCCAGTCAGGTCATCTGGGCCCCTAGATCCCCTCCCCTAACTCTGCCAGTCCAGTCTCATCTGTTTTGGCTAATGGCTCACAGCAGTATCCCTCCTTAGCGGAACCAAGTTGCCGATTCTGGCAATGAGACCCCTGGCTTCCTCTCTGGCCATTCCAGAGGCTCCATCAACCTTTCTTACCTTGAATTATTTTAAGCCCTGAAAGAACTGAAATGTCCAGAGGGACCAAAGTCCCTACTATGGAGTATTAGATTCAGACTTAGGACTTGTCATGCAATACCCTTGCTGTGTGGCCCTGGGCAAGTTACTTGGCCTCACTGTGCCTCAGTTCCATTGCCTTTAAAATGGGGTTAATGAAATTGATCTTACCTGGTTGTGAATTTTAATGGGATAATGCAGGTGCCAGACAACTGCTCAACAAATGTTGCTTGCCTCTGAGGGACCTTCATTCCTTCTGTGGAGGGGAAGGAAGGGAGCTTGTTTTCAATTCCTGTGATTTCAGGGGGCTGAAGTCCAGGGTTATATGGCTTCTAGAGAGTACGCAGGCTTGTGGGAAATTATGGTAACAGAACAGCCCCATCTTAACCTTTGCAGCTTGTTCTATTGTGTCTCCAACAAGGATGGTCTGAGAGTCTACTGGGAAGGAGAAAAATGACAGGGGCAGTAGGAACTTCTTGCTCCAGGGGATAACTAGAGGATGGAGCCCAGGCTAGACCTCAGCAGTCTCGCCTCCAGTCTCCGTACACTGGACACTGACCAGGCCCAGAACTTACGACCTTTTTGCAGGGCACTGCGTCACCCCTGTGGCTTCCCCATAGAGGCAATCAGGGTCCCACAGGTGCGGGGCCTGACTCAGCGTGGGTGAGGCAGAGCTGGAGGACACTGTTGGACTCTGGGGCTGCAGAAGGTAAGCCACTGGACTGTGGCTGCTGCACAGTCGGGCACACCTAGGAGCTCCAGGAGCTTACTTCACAGCTGTCCCTGCTGTCACACCCGAGGCAAACGGTTAGGTTCCAAATATGCCAGCTTCTGCAGCCAAGACCAGGCAGGTCTGACGACCGCCAAGCCTTGGAGTTGAAAAGCTCCCAAGGAATGAGCTGAGGCCCAGCCTCACCCTCAAGCTAGAGGACGCGCTGGGGCTTGCTGGTCTGGCTGGCGACCCAGGAGCCAAGTGCCTTGCCCCAGCTGCCCCTCCTCTTTCCTCCCCTTGTAGGACACCAGCCTCCTGCCTCCCTTCCTTTGGGGACTGAGAGCCAGCATAAGGCACAGGAGGCCTAAGGAGGCCCTGGGCAACCTCCAGGCTCAAATGAGGCAGAGGCGAAAAGCACAGAGTCTAGGCACCTTCCAGAGACTGGGGCTGAAGGCTCGGGCTGGCTCCCAAGTGTCAGGAGCAGGCTGGAGATCCTTTGTTGGGAAGAGAAGTCAGACCATGCGCCCAGGTCACCAAAATGAGTGCAGAATGGGCAAGAGACCTAGAGGTTCGGGAAGCAGGTGTCTGGAGGTGGGCGTGTGCCTGCATTTCTGTAAACAAAGAACCAGGGCAGCTCTTCTTGAGAGCCAGCAGTGGAGGGAAGGCTGCTAAGAGAATAGCTGACAATTTCCTTCATAAAAATGCGATCTGAGAGCATTTGATTTCCACTTTCACTCCCCCCTTGCCCCCCACCCTAACACACGCACTGTCTCCAAAGACACTCAAATTGCAGCCATATGGGGCTAAAGTAATAGGAAGCAGTTACCTTATTTACTGCAGAGGAGGCGCACTCGAACCTGACAGCCACAGCCCAGGACTACGGGGATTAAGAGCAGAGGGTTCTTGTTCTTTGAAACTTTGTTTTGTTTACTCCAGGGTTGCATGTGGTAAAAGCAATTACCCAACTCTGAAGGAGAAAATCAATTTTGTGGAGGTTGTGTGGAGGAAAGAAGGGGGTTGTGTAGCATTGAGAGATGGAGGAAGGGGGTTCAATAAGAAAGGTAGGGATTGGGGATCCTCCTTCCCTTGGTTTCTAATTCAATACCACCGCTGGCCAGTTTGAAATTACTGGTCCCTACTCTATGCCTCTACCATCCCCACGCTAGCTCCCTGTCCCAGCATGTACAGGCATCCTCAGTGCCCACCAGGGAGACCCCAGGTCTGGGTCCCACCTGATCACAAGCCCATTTCTCAGGCTGTGACTTGTCAGTCTCCAAACTCTCTCAGGGAGTTGAGGTCACTCTGTGACTCATTTCCCCAGTCTCTTCAGCCCTGCTCTCTCGAAGACTGCTGGCAATGGGCGCCAGGCACTGGTGAGACCTCCACCCCACCCCCGGGTTGGAGTTGCTTTCCTTTGCGGGAACTGAGTTTGCTGCCTGCTGCCGACAAGAACAGGGTTTGGTCTGATTGTTCTCAGATTACCCTATACTTCGAATTTCCTTTTGAGTCTAATTCTACTTTTGCTATGGGTTCTTCAGGAATCCCGACGTTTGCAAACTCAGACACCTCGCAAGCGATAATTTTGTTCAGAACAAGTGATTTCACCACCAGACAACAGGGAGAAAAATGCAGTGGGCAATCAACAAGAAACGACCCCAAACCCTAAATACCCATCCAGAGAAGAGGGCCATGCACAGTGGCGCCAGGGTTTTCATTACCCCCACTTCAAGCTTTGGAGGGGCATTTAGGCAAAGAAGAAAAAGAGAAAAAAAAAGAGGGAAGAAAGAAGGAGGGAAGGGAGGAAGGAAAAAAAAAAAGAAGAAGAGAAGCTTTCGGGACGGAGGCGCAGGGCTAACTTTCAGCGTGAAACTGAAACCATCGACCTCTGCACGCCTCTTGCAAACTCCGGGTCTGTGAAGACACCCAGCGCAAACACAACTCCCGGGGACAGGGCTCCAGAAACCCTATCTGGAGGTCTCCACCACTCACTGCCCGCGCAGGGGACGTTGCGAGGCGTGAGGCGGGGAGGGCGGGAGGCCAGGCGGGTCCGCTGCTCCCGCCACTTCGGGCAGGCGCCCTCCCTCCTGCCTCCAAGGTGGCCCTGGAGCCGGCCAAGGAGCTCTCGCGGCCGGTGAGCGGCTGGGGCAGCCGGGCAGTCGTCGCCCACGGCGAGCGGAGGACTCCAAGAGGGGGCGGGCGGGGCGTGCCCAGAGACCTGGGCCCAGGGCGGAGGGTGGGCTTTCTCTGGGCGGGGAAACCAGACACTTATAGGCAGCTGAGGCCGACTTTATTTTTACTGCCCAAACTGTTGGAAAGTATTTAAGCTTAAACAAAAACAGCTGTATCGCTGGCACCGGCCAACGAAACTATTTGTTACCGGGAATGACTTTTTATGATTAAGGACGCGGCCGTCGGCGGCCTCTCGCAGGCGGCCCGCGCGAGTCGCAGGGGCGATCTGGGCGTCGCCCACTCTCTGTTCGTTAAGCAAAACGCCTAGAGAGATGAGACTGTTCACTCAGCGCCCACCTTGTAAAGTTTGGCAGCAAGACCTCAAACTGCAAGCCCGCGTTTCCAGGGGCAGGGGCGGGGGCGGGGGCGGGAGGGAAGGTGGGCCTGGAGCTGCGCCTGTCCCGCGCGCCCACGATCGCGCCGAGCTCGCCGCCCGCCGCGCACCTAACTTTGGACAGGAGGCCAGTTTTCCGCTCTGGGCTTATTGCCCTTTGGAGTCAGACTCCCTGGCTCGCCTTCTCTCTCTCTTTTCTTTCTCTCACCCCATCTCTCGGCAAGGGAAAGCGCTTCCAGTCCAATTCATCGATGTTTTAACTAAATCGACGTTTTAACCAAGGAGTGGGTGCTGTGACTTGCAGCTTGGGCGGTAAGAGAAAAGGGTAGTGGAAAGCTGGGCCCAGACTTGGGCTTCTGTCCCCGCCGCCGCCCCAGCCACAGGTCACCTAGAGCTGAGCAACAGCGTGTGTGTGTGTGTGTGTGTGTGTGTGTGTGTGTGTGTGTGTGCACGCGCGCGTACACACGAGGGCTCCGCCGCTCGGCCGTCGCCCCCTTTCCTGGACCCCGCCATCTTCGCTCGTGAGCCCCTCTCCCTCAACCCCTGCCAGACCCCACGACGTCCATACCACTTCCCACTCCAAATTTTCTCGTGGAGTCTCTGCAGCGCACGTCGGGAAGAGCTAAGGACAGGAAGTGCGCGGCACAGACTCCGCAGGGGTCGGGGGGAGCGGACCGTGCCCCCAGCTTCAGGCCCCAAACCCCTGTCGAACTCCAGGCTCTGCCTTTGGGGGTTCTTCCTTGCCATCCCCCAACACACGCAGGCACGGAGCAGGGGGCAGCTGAGATGAGGCTGGCAACACTCCAGGTCGGGGCCTGGCCGGGAAGAGCAGCGCGTGCTGGTGTTAGGGGCAGGTGGCTGCAGCCATCAGGAACGGGTCGGGGGACAGTAAGAAGGAGACGCGCGACGTCCCTCACGGGGTTCCGGGACGCGGGTAGGCTAGGGAGGGAACAGCGGGTGCCCACTGGGTCTGCATTCAGCTTCTGAGCTAGAGAGATTGAGCCCAGCCCGGCTCTCAGGGCCCGGAGGGTGGCCGAGGGCAGGGCTGCGCGACAGGAGACCGAGACACAGGCACATTGATTTGTGAGCGGGATGGGGCTGGCTGTGGCGGGGGAGGCCGTTGCCATGGAGACCGAGGGTCGGTACACGACTCCGAGGGAGGGGTCCGGGAGGGGGAGCGGCGAGGAGGGGCGCGTTGCCGGTTCTTGGGGTTCGGGCGCGGCCCGCAGCTCCCCAGCACCTGTGCATTGTGCATTGTGCGGCGCGGGAGGCAGCGGGGGAGGGGAGGGCGCGAGTCTGGGCTGTGGGGGTGGGGCGGGCCGGGGTCTGCCGAGGGGGCGGGGCCTAGCTGACACCGCTGCGGGGGTCCCAGCGAGAGCTGCGGGGACGCTGAGCACCGGAGGGATAACTTGGCGGCGGGGGAGGGGCCCCGGTGAAGACAGACGGTGGACAGCCCCCTCGCCAAGCCCCGCAGACTGACAGCGGCTAGGCCCGCCCTTCTCATGGCGTCACTTCCGGCGGCGGCTCCCCACCCCCTCGAGCTTGGTCTCCGTAGTGGCCTCGGACTCCGCCCCCTGGCGATTGGAACGCGGGTCACGTAGCAACGCGGGGGAGAAAGGGAGAGGGGCGTGGCCCGTGGCTCCCCCAATGAGCACGCAGGGGAGCAGGCCCCGGCCGCTCGGCTTTAGCAACGACGTTAGCAACACGTGGGGCCGGAGGAAGCGCGGGGAGGGGTGGGGGAGAAGAGCGCGGGAGGGGGCAGGGAGGGAGCAAGCGCGCGGGAGGGGGAGGAGAACTGACGTCAGCGGGAGAGTATTATGGTCTGTTGTGCGCTGGCTGCTGCTTTTCTGCTCCTGGAAGCGGCCAAGGGGGGAAGCGGCGAGTCAACATGGAGCTTTCGGCGGTGGGGGAGCGGGTGTTCGCGGCCGAAGCCCTCCTGAAGCGGCGCATACGGAAAGTAGGTGCCCCCGGGCCTTGGGCCGAGGCCTGCCGAACCCTCCACTCCCGGCCCGGGTTCCCTCCCCCTGCTGCAGCCCTGCTTCCCTTCCCCCAGGTCCCAGCAGCGGCCGCGGCCGTGGCGGCGGCGGCGGCTCTGAGCCCTAGCGCTTTCCTTAGACTTGCAGCGATGCACAGATTGCATGGGTTGGGGGCGGGGTGGGGGTATGAATACCGGTGCATGCACTTTGTGCAGCGTTTCGTGCAGGGGGTGATGCAGCGGGCGCGTGCCATTCGCGATGGGGTTTCGCGCATTCATTTGGTGCATGCATTTTTTGCATGTATTTCTTGTGTTCTCGTCATGCATTTCTCCCCGTGCACACACGTTTTCCCCTTTGCATCCGCAGGGACGCATGGAATACCTCGTGAAATGGAAGGGCTGGTCGCAGAAGTAAGTAGGTTATATGCAGTTAATCCCAGACTGTTATTCGGGAGATTTCTTTCTTCCTCTTTTTTTCCTGTACATTGAAATACAATACAATGCAACAAGAAAAGTTTAGAGACAGATACACACACCCACTGCTCTTTCCCTGTTCCTGGGACTGACGCCCACTTCCTCCTGGTTCCTTCTAGGTACAGCACATGGGAACCCGAGGAAAACATCCTGGATGCCCGCCTGCTCGCAGCCTTTGAGGAAAGGTACAGGCCCTCCCAAGCCTCAGCTTCTCACTTAGGAACACGGAGGGTGGCTTCTGTCTAGCCTGGATTGTAGTCCCTCTGGGTTTCTTCATTCACACCCGCTTTTCTCCCTCCCCCCTTTCTCCAGGGAACGAGAGATGGAGCTCTATGGCCCCAAAAAGCGGGGACCCAAACCCAAAACCTTCCTCCTCAAGGTAGGATGGCAGTGTCCAATGGTGGGCAGCAGTGTTGCTGTGTCAGTCTGTGGGAAGGGGTCCCTGAGGGCTTGTGAACCAGTGGGGTGTCCACACACTTCGCCTATTTTAATCTAGGAGGAAATCCTCAGACGGGCTGTCACCTGGTAAGTGACAGTACTAAGGAGTGTCTTGGGGGGAGGGGCTTAGCCCACTAGAATATCCCGCCTCCCAGCCCATCCACATACACAAACACATGTGTGCTTACAGCAAATGGCTGCTTGCAGACAAATCCTCTACCCTTTTCCCCAGACTGTCACCCCTAAACCTCACCCCTACCCGTATAGAAATTCCAAGGCATCCGAGGGCGAAGCAGGGAGGCCCTGGCTGGAGGAGAGGTTCAGGGAGGGGTGGGCAGGGCCCTCCCTGGTCGGCTCTTGATTCCGCCTTCTCTCCTGCAGGCCCAGGCAAAGGCAAAGGCCAAAACTTACGAGTTTCGAAGTGATTCGGCACGGGGCATCCGGATCCCCTATCCTGGCCGCTCACCCCAGGACCTGGCCTCTACTTCCCGGGCCCGGGAGGGTCTTCGGAACATGGGTCTGTCCCCACCAGGAAGCAGCGGGAGCACCGGCGGCACCTGCCGAGTGGAGCCCCCTCGGGACCGGGACCGGGACCGGGACCGCGAGCGGGAGCGGGACCGGGAGCGCGAGAGGGAGAGAGAACGCGAGAGGGACCGGGAGCGGGAGCGGGGCGCCAACCGCACAGAGGACAAGACCAGCTCCCCCGGCGACAGCTCCAAGAAGCGAGGCCCCAAGCCCCGGAAGGAGCTCCTGGACTCCTCGCAGAGGCCCTTGGGAGAACCCGGCGATGGCCTCGGAGATTACCTCAAGGGCAGGAAGCTGGACGACACCCCTTCCGGGACAGGAAAGTTCCCCGCTGGCCACAGCGTGATCCAGCTGGCCCGAAGGCAGGATTCGGACCTTGCCCAGTGCGGAGTGGCCAGCCCTAGCCCTGCTGAGGCCACGGGCAAGCTGGCCGTGGACACCTTTCCAGCCAGGGTCATAAAGCACAGGGCCACCTTCTTGGAGGCCAAAGGGCAGGGTACCCTGGACCCTGGTGGCCCCCGCGTCCGGCATGGCTCTGGCACCCCCGGCCCTGTGGGGAGCTTGTATCGGGACATGGGGGCCCAGGGCGGAAGGCCCTCCCTCATCGCCAGGATCCCAGTGGCCAGAATCCTGGGGGACCCGGAGGAGGAATCCTGGAGTCCCTCTCTGACCAACCTGGAGAAGGTGGTGGTCACCGATGTGACCTCAAACTTTTTAACCGTCACCATTAAGGAAAGTAACACGGACCAAGGCTTTTTTAAAGAGAAAAGATAATTGCTGGGTGGGGGATCCCAGGACGAGAGAGCAGGAGAGAGAGAGAGCAAGAGAGAGAGAGCGCAAACTTGGCATAATGCTTTTGATTTCTGGGTGGGGGGCGACCTTCTGGCTGGCTGTCCCTACCTTCACACACCCCGGCCCCTTCATCCCTCCCTCCACCCCCTCAGTTTTGGTTGGAAAGATTATCTCTAGAGTTATATTTTCTATTAGATGTAAATATGTTATTTAAGAAAAAATATCTAAATATATATATTTCAACTCTTGAAGTTGTTTTATTTAAACAAGGAAAGAGAGAGACTCAGTGTGGATTAGTTGGGAGCAGACAGGCTGAGTCCGGGCAGGGCGGGCCCCGCAGCCACCCAGGGCAGTTGGAAGGTCGGGGACCTGGGTACAAGGCCTCTGATGGTGTCTGGAGGGGCTCCGCCTGCCCACCTCACCCCTCCTCCCTTTTCCCACAGCCCCTTGGCAGACCCTTCGAACCAAGGCAGGACCTGGATTTTTTCTCTCTCCCCATTGGCCAGCCAGGCCAACAAAAGGTTGGCTCCCCAATCAGGAAAAGAGGGGGTGGGGTCAGTCCTTTTTTCTTTTTTTCTTTTTTTCTTTTAAGATTAAGAAGTCCGTTTTTTTGGGAAAAGTATTAACTTGAATAACTTCTTTGTGATGTTGAAGGTCAAAAGTTGCGGGCGGGTGGGTGGGGCGCAGCGGATTCCCCCCCACCCAGGACCTCAGCAGGAAATGCACTTTATGGAGATGTGTGTGTTACACACGCAGGTCAGATGTGTGTATGTAATGTGGATAAAATCTCCCAGTTCCCTCGATTCCTTTCCTTACTCCACAGAAAGAAAAGAAATCCAGCGAATCTGTTTACATTCCCGAAATGCCAGGATAAATTGGGAAGATTGCATGTCAGTGCCCGGAGTTTGAGACAGTCGTTGTTTTACAAGAAAAGCGTTTGGGGGTGGACTTTTCTTTTTCGCGTTTCTCTAGCTTCGCCGAGAGAAGAGACAGTGGCCCCCGCCCCCCAGGAAGAGTCGGACTAGCCGCCCTCCCCCAGGGAGGGCGGGCCGCCAGCTCTCGGACGGACGAGCGGCCAGACGGGCCCACCCTGCGAGACCCACGGGGGGCGGCGCGGCGGCGCGGCTGGGAGCGGGGGCTTCGCACCCAGGCCCTGGTCGCGGCCTGGCTGGCCCGCGGGCAGGATCTGGGCTCGGGGCACAGAGCCGGGCAGGATCGCAGCCGGCAGCTCAGGCGGGCGAGGGGAAGGAGGGGCGAGGTGAGGTTTTCAGCCAAGAATGCGCATCAGAATTTTTGCTTTTTCCTTTTTTTTCCCCCTTCTTAAAAGCAAAAGCTATAATTTATAGGCCTTTTCGATTCGCGGAGTGTTCTCTATTTGAACTCCACGTTCAAACTCCGCCAAAGCGGGAGGGAGGAGCGGGAGTTGCAGAGGAGACGCCGCGGCGGGGGAAGCCGTGCGCGGCGGAGGGTCCCGGGACGCCCCCGCCCCGCGACCACGCTGCGCCCCAAGGACGCAGAACGCGCACCCCTCTTGACTCGAAAGCACAAATCTGCCCCCCCCCCCACCCGCGTCCTTTCGAGGACCGATCCTGCGGACTCGCCGCCCTCCCCCGCCCTTAAAGGGCCAGCGAAGATCCAACTTCCCACCGCTGGTCGAGGGGAGGGCGCGCGGGCCCCGAGCGCTGGAGGAAGCACAGACCGCGGGCCCGCGAGGGGCGCCTCTCCGCGGGGGGTGCAGGGCGGGACCCCCAGCTCACCCTCCTCCGCCTGCCGGTGTTCCCACCTTCCGCTCGGCAGCTCCCTCTCTCCGCCAGACTTTCTTGCGTTTAAAGAAAGGGTAAAGAAGAGGGAAACAGTGTACTGCGAGATTGTTTTTGAATAACAAGTTGAGACTATAAAGAGAAGCCCCTGGAATGGGAATTTTTATCTGCTCACATTTGTAAAACTGGTATTTTAGACTTTGTATAAAGAAGCGCCGTTGACCGACCTGTATCTATTTAAATGTCGACGCTATTTTCAGATGAAACTTCATTGAAAGGACAAGTCTGTTACGGAGTGGACGGCACCTCACTCCGGGACACGTGTCTTTACCTCGCTGCCCGCTTCCCTCCGTCCCTTCTATGTCCCTTCCTCAGGGCTGGTCTCGCCCCTTCCCGACCCTCCTCGCCAGCCTGGTTTTGCCCCCACCCTCCCTCCACCCCGCCCCTCTGTCCCGCAGTCTGTCCGTGGTCGTGCGTGTGTCTCTTTCGCTCCTCTTGCGACGCTGACCTGGGGGGTGGGGTGGGCAGGGGCCGCGTGGCCGGGAATCTGCGACCGCGCGGGATGTGCGCGTGTTAGGTTTATTTAATTCTAAGATTTGTACAAATCTCGAATCGATCTCCGCCTCAGCTCGAGAGTGAAGCTTCGGTACCTATCTTATGCGGTCGTGAATGTCTGTATCCAATACAGCTTTTTATGTGTTTAAATATATACTTTGTAAATAGAGAAGTGTGTCGATTTTATTCGTCCCCCATCCCCTCCCAGGCAGAGGGAAGTGGCTCCGCAAGAGGAGAGGACCCCTCCCTCCTCTCTCCTTGCCCACCCCAGACCCCCAGTCTCGCCCCTGGGGCCGGGGAGGATTCCCCCTGCAAAGGCCCTTCCCCAACCGAGGGAACTCCGACTGGGGGCAGGGCTCTCCTTAGCCTCCCGGGGTCCGGGGGCGGAGGTGGCCTTCCTCACCTACCGGCGGCAGTTCTCTGGGACTCGGGCAGAACTTGGGCATCCGGGAGTATGGGCGCGACCTCCGGGCTCCCCTTTCTTCTGGCGCGGCTCCCGCTGCTGTCCCCACCCCCAGGCTCTACATCGCTGGCCCTGAGGCCCGGACGCCTCGCAGCCGTGCTCCCCGGCCGTTCCAGGCTTGCTCCCCAGGTCTGTCGTGGGACCCGCCCCCAGACCCACCAGACTGGCCAGCTCCCCGAAATGCAGCGCCTCGCGCCTATTGATTGAGGAATTGAATTCGCGGGCATTGCTAGGCAACTGGCTGCTCCGAGCCGGCGCAGAGCGCGCTGATGTGATTAGTGAGCCCGGAGCGGCCGCAGCACAGCCGCGCACCACCCAGCCGCCCCGCCTTGCCAGCCCCACAGCCTCTCGGTCCCCGGGCTGGGGGGCAGAAACCCCAGTGCTGGGTGAGGCGCGGTCGGGGAAGAGCGCAGCACAGAGCCGGGGTCGGGGCTCCGAGCCCTTTCTGGATGCGGACTTTGCAGCAGTGGGGGGCGGGGGCGTGAAGCTGGCACAAGAGCGCCGCCTTTGAGACCCCCAAGGCGGCCATCGCATTGACCCCACTTCCACTCCCATAGCCCCCGCGGACGCTGCCCCGCGGAGAAGCCGGGGTCTAGGGGCACTGGCGGAGCCCGCAGGGAGGGGCGTGGGTACGCGTTGCTCCGCGCATCTCCAGCTCTTGGCCAACGAGTCGGTGACCCAGCCCTTGGTGGAACCCTACCCGCCTCCTCCCGCCAGTTCTGTGATCTGTGGAGGCAGGGAGCGGCCCTGCGCCCCGGAGCGGGGCAGCGGGTCACGGAGCGTGGGGTGCCCTTCAGACGTGAGGGCCCTGCTCCTGGCGCGGGCAGAGTCGGGGGTGGAGGGTGGAATGGGGCGGCCTGGGGAGGTCGCCGCGGGCGGCCAGCCCCCAAGCCGTGGCCCTGCCGCTCCGCGCGACTCCCTCCCGGGTCCGCTCCGGTGTGTTGGGGCAGCGGCGTGGGCTCACGCCTAGGGACATGACGGGGGAGGGGGCGCCGACTCTGCCCTCTGGTTCCCGTTGGCTGGCCACTACCAACCTCTGCTTTGCCCAGGAACTTGTTCCACGGGTTCCGTTCTCTGGGTAGACTCCCCGGTGAAGGGACCGGGTGTGGAGGCCTGGGCCCGCGGTGACGTCTCGGGGCCCAGCTGGTTGCCCCGCGTCGCTCGCGCAGGGGCGGCTCGTGCGGCCGCCTCGAGCGCGTAGGCTGGCCCCGCAAACACACGGTGGAACTGGAGTCTTTATGGCTCTGCGGAAGGCGTCGGGGTGGATCTCATCCCTTTGATCCTTGCCGAGGCCCTGTGCGCAGCAGGAGACCCGACGGCGAGCAGGCCTGCCGCGGCGGCACTTCGGGCGGCTCATACTCAGATTTCCTCTTCTCATCAAAAAGTCCTCCAGGCCCGAATGGGGCCGAGATGGGGGCAGCTCCCTGCTTGGCGGGGCTCCACGGCGTCCAGCCTTGGGCGCCTGTTCACAGGAAAAGAAGATAAGGGCTGGGTCCGACGCTCTCTTTCTGAGACTCCAGAAACGGAGGCTGCTGGGAACACGTCGGAGCAGTGAAGGTGCGAGCCGTGCATTTCGGTTCCCCGGGGCAGCTCGGAGCCCCAGGTGAATGTCTCACCTCCCATCGCGTCCCAAGTGCCAGCGGCCCGAACTTCGCGGGACGCGCGCGCCCTCTAGAGGCGATGGCCTCAGTCCCACTTCCTGGCTCCCACCCTCTCCAGGAGCGAGCAGTGCAGCCGCAGGGAGAGCCTCATCTCCTCACTCTAAACCATGCTGCAGGGGGTCACCGTGGGCACCCCTTCTGCGCCTTCTCTGCGGCCAGACCTTCCAGCCGCGAGGGTGGAGGTGGCCAGGTGGTGGCATTCACAGTCACGGGAGCCATGCATGTACCAGGCACCCTGGGACTGGACTGGGTGGCATGGGGCTGAGCTTCAAGGAGGCCGTGGGCCAGGCCCTCTGGCAGTGTTTGGCCCCTTGGCAGCCCAGCCCATTTTTCTGGGACGGCAGTAGATTAGGCCATCAGATCAGCAGCGCAGAAACTAACAAAGGCTAGTGTGGGTCCAGGCCAGCCCCCCTCTGGGCAAGGCCCTGCACAACGAGCTGCTTCAAAAGCTGCTGGCCGGGACCTGCTCCACTAGCCCGCTTTTCCCGGCCCTTTCCACCCCTTTGTGCCACTTTCAAAAAGCCAGAGCACAGGACGGCTAGGGTCGTCCCTGGCCATCTTCTCCAAAACAGCTCTAGCTTCCCTAGGTGCAACACAAGACATCAGCAGCTCTCCCTTCAAGAAACTGATTTCAGATTTGCAGGCCTTTTTTGGAGGGGGTAGGGCTGGGGGTAGTCATTCCACGTGCAGTGGGAACTCCTCCTGAACTAAAATATTCAGGCCTTTGGTCCAACGAGCCTTTCAGCAGCTGGAGGTGGACATCTAGGCCAGGTTCTCTTCACTTCAAACGGAGCCTGCTTTTCCCTGGAAGCTGTGATCTATGAATGCACTCCTGCCGAGGGTAAGGCAAGCCTTAAAGGACCAGGGAATGTTACATAATAGGCACATCCTCTCTCATGGGCCATGGGGTTAGGGTAGCACCATCTACCGACTTAAATCTTCTCGCGCTCCATAGCAACTTCCCTGGCATTTCATTGTTGTCCTTCTCAAGGGTTACCACGTGGGCATTCAAGAGGTTGAGCAGCTTTCCAACAGTATCTTTGCAAGTTTGGGGGTGTTGGAAGATTTTGTTTTGTTAATGTAAAGTGTCAGCTTCTAGGAGAGATCTCAATTCATTGGATATAGCAGCATCCCTGGGCAGAGGCCACATTCACCTCTGCCACCCTCCACCCCCACCAGGTGACAACCAGTTATCTCCATACCTTGTCAGGTGCCCCTGGGGTGCCAAGTCACCCTTTTGTGAACCACTGTTCTGGGCACTGTTCTAATCAACCTCAATGCTTTGCTTAGAAATGCCATTTTTTGCACCCCAGCAAAGTGGCATGGAGGCTTTCCCAAAGCCTGACTTTGTGTCCCACGATTCCGTGTACTCGAGTATTTTGCCTGAAGGGACATGAAGACTGTTTCTAGGCATTACCACATACACCAGGTTGGCAAATTAAAAAAGAAAAATTTATTGATCTACTAAAAGTTAACAAGACAAAACCCTTCTGACACCATTTGCTAATATGATTCCCCTGCAAAATAAATTAATCAGTCTAAAAAACCCCCCAAATCCTGCAACCTATTGCTAGTGTTAGTTTTCCCCAAAATACTAGAAAAATCCACAGAATCTTTAGATGCACTTGAGCAAAAATCGGTTATCTAGCACTACCTCTCCCCTCTTCCCACCCCTTTCCCCCAAACCATGTGGGCTTCCTGCAGGAAGGGGCTCCTTCTGCTGGCTGGTTGGTTGGTCCTGATGGAATATGGGGCCTAGGCTGCTGTCCTGTTTCAACAGAGACCTTAAGTTTTCCAGGGCTTTAACATATCCATTTTTGTTCTCTTTTAAGAAAGCAAATAGCCAGTTTAAAGCAAGTAGAAGTGGCATACAGGAATGACTTGGCTTTATCTTTTTTAATTGAAAAACAAATCAAGCTAGTGATTGGCGCTGGTCCAAAGCTCTGGCCCTCCCCCAGACCCCTCGAGACCTCCAGGCCCCAAGCCCTTTAGGCTAGAATTTTGAGTGTAACCAAAACACGGAACACTCTTTTTGGTACCAAAAATATATATAAAAATATGCCAAACTCTCTAAAGAGGACAGACTGGCCACTTCTATCCATTACGGACACAAACAGAAAGATGTGACAGGATGAAAACACCCATTTCACATCCATTGTGATGCAGCTCAGATAAGAAACCCTGTGGCATAAAGAAACTGAGTCTCAGGTCAGGTGTGTGACTGATGCCTGGCCACACCCACACCCCAGCAATAAGCACTACTTTCATTTATTGGGAAATACGACGGCCAACTCTGAGCATCGGCCCATCCAGCTCTGCAGTGAAGCTGTCCACTTGCACGAGTGCATGTGCACACACACACATGCCCTTCTGAACATGGACTACTTGGAGACATAAACACCAAGAAATAACACAGCAAGAAAGCAAAGTGGCTCTGAAGAAGGCGTTTGCAGGTACACACTTTGGGGTTTAAGTAGCTGGTGAAACAAAAGGCACCAGATAGGGATTTGGAGACTTGGCCGCTGAGATGTCAGGTCAGCCCAGACACACATCCGTCCAACAGCCTGAGGAAGCCAGGGTCACCTCAAAGACTTGGGTGGGGAGCAGGGCTGCTGCTGGGTGGGTCTGCAGCCTCAAGGCAGCACGGTGCTGGGCAGGAAAGCAGCTACAAGAGTTGAAGGTTGTCACCTCTTCTGAGGGGGCGGCAGCCCAGAGGAACCCCTCCAGTCACACCCAGGGCCATCTGGGTGTTAGGGGACTGGTGGGAGGCTGTGTCAGTGGCCCACTGTGCAGTAAGTTGGAACTTTTCCTTCCCCTACTAGGGCAATGGCGAGGTGACTCTTGCCTTTGCTGCCCACTTGCCAGTTTTTGCCTGGTTCTGGACTCTCGACCCTCAGGTGTGCCAGGGTGGCACCATTCCTGCCCTAGCAGGCGAGGCTATCACATCCAAGCCCTGAAAGCTGGTCTTGGATGCCCCTCCCTTGACGTGTTTGTCCCCAAAGGCACACTGTCAAAGTTGATTTGGCTACACAAAGGCCATCTCTTCCCATTTGGTGTGGAGAGTGAGGGTCTGGGGGCCCTGGAGCTCTGGCAGGCCCGCCCCTCAGGACCTGCATTGAGTCTGGGCTCTCCCCGGCAGCCCAGGCAGACAGGGCGATAAAGGCTGAGCCTCCCCCACATCCGCCGGCTGACTTTAAACAGTAACTCAAGTAACAAAGTCCCCCCACATTTCCACATTTCTTTTTGGCATCACAGAGACCCAGTGAACCCACTCACTGCCCTACCTCTCCAACAAGCTGGTAACACAATTCTGACGATGGTCAGGAACCACACACGGCAGCTCCCAGCCCCAGCCACCTGGGGGTGACCAGATTTGGCCTTTTGGGGGTGCCCTGCCAGGTGGGCTGCTCAGATTTTGTCCTACTTCCCCAATGGTTTGGATATACAGCTTCTCTGCTGGGAAGAACACAGAACCCCCAGAGGTGGGGGGATTGTCAGGGAAAGGTGGTGTCCATCCACCTGGGCAGAGGCGGCTGGGGGTGGGAACTTCCTTCAGCAAACAGCTGCACAACAGCTGGAAGGCAGCACTGGCTTGCACCCACGCCTTCCAGAGTCCTGGGGGCGGTTGGCGGGGTCAGGGTCGGGACTATGCGGTCTTTGCACAGGCTGGCAGTGGAGAGACACCCTTCTCCTGTCCCCCAAACTTGGAGGGTCTGAGTGAAACAGCCCAGGACCAGCCTGTGTGCCCAGGCCATGCCGAATTCTGGGTCAGCTTTTGGGGCTGCAGCTGTGAATCTGAACCAGTTTACAGGCACAGAAACCAACCTCTTTGGGGGTCTCCACCCTCCTGCAGCTGCCAGCACCTATCCTTTTACAATAAGGCCACACTGCTCAGTGGTCAGGGGTGGGACAGCCCTCCCCCTGCACAGCTCGGGTACTGCACTGAGGCGGGGTTCTGACCAGGCAGGCCCGCTCCCCATCTTCTAAAAACAAGCTCTCCTCTAACAGTACCCTGAGGCCTTGCCTCCAACACCCCAATATACTTTCTCTCCCCACTGCTGGGCAGGGAACAGCCAAGCTGGACCAGAAGCTTCCTCCACCAAGCCTCCTGCCCCTGGCCAAGCAGGAGAGTTGACCACCACCTGTCACCAGAGGGCAGCGAGGAGAGTTCACACAGCACCATCAGGGCTCGGTGTAAACATGCTCAGGTGGAGCTGCAGGTGGTCACTCAGACTTGAGGTGAACCGAAGGGGAAGCAAAGGCCCAGAGGTAGAAACAAGGGCGAGGCCAGGCCCAGCAAGGCATCAAGGCACTGCTCCTGCCTCATGTCACAGGCAGGGCCGGGGTCCGGGAGAAGTCCCTTCCAGACCTGCCCCTGAACAAGGTCCCCCGGCCCCCCGAGAGGGACTGAGGTGCGGCCCACCCAACCAGAAACCAGAGAGAGGCAGGCGAGACCTGGGCAGCCAGGCGCCCGCGGGCATCAGTAATGTCTCAGGTTGAAGAAGCCCACGCTGGTGGGGGACTCCTTCACTGTCACGGTGATGAGGTTGGCAGTGACATCGGTGACAAAGACGTGCTCGATGAGGCTGCGGGTGGGCTTCCAGTCCTGGCTCGTCTGGACGGACACAGACAAGTTGTGCTCGGTGCCGGGCGGTGAGGCGGAGTCGGGGTCTGAGTCGGAGCTGCTGTTCTCCTCGCCGGTGCTCATCTCCGACAGCGTGGTCATCTTGCGCACCTCTCCAGGGGCTGAGTGGCCCTCCTGCCCACTGGGGGCCGCGCTGCCCTTGACACAGTCCCTCTTGCCTGCAGGGGCGGGCAGAGCTGCCACCCTAGAGGCCAGCTTCTCACTCTTGCTGGTGTCAGTGGGCACGCTGGCCCCGCTCCCCACCGTAGGGCCACCCCCAGAACCCTTCCCAGTGGCTGGGTTGGCGGCAGGGACACCCTTGGTGACATGGCGGGCGACCACCCCCACCCCCGGCATGCCATTCTTGACGCTCTGTAAGTCCAAGACCTGGAGGCTCAGCTCCTGCGTCGGGGTGGGCTGAGGACCCAGGCACCCAGCAGGGGCTTTGCCGCTGCCGTGGATGTGGACGTGTGGGGGCCCCCCTGCACTCCCCGCTTTCTGCTCCCCAGCCCCACTGCTAGGGGCCTTGGGGACCCTACTTCCTGGGGGGCTTATCCCCAGCTCCCCCTTCTGCGTCCTCACCTTGAGGTCCAGCCCGAGGCTGCACTTGCTGCTGCTCTGGGTCTTGAGCGCCGGTCTGCCGGCGGCCTGCGCCTGGCCCTGGCCCATCCGGCTCATGTAGTGCACGATGGAGCTCTGCCAGCTGATGCCACCCCGGCCGGGGCTGCTGGCCATGCCCCTCATCAGGCTGGCCAGGTTCTCTGGCGTGGCCATGGTGCTGGGGCCGCCACAGGCCTCCTTGGCATGGGCCTTCAGAGCAGCTAGGCCTGCCACAGGGGCGCTGAGTGGAGGGGGCAGCTTGCTGGTTGGCGACCCCAGGTCCTTGCGGGCGGTCTTCAGCACCTTGGCCAGGCTCACGGGCCTCCGGGCCGCCTTCTGCTCCGGCGGCAGGGGCTTGCGGCCCCGCTTTTTCCGGGTGGGATCCTTCAGCTCGGGCTTGGCCACCAGGATCTGGGCCTTCTTCTGAGGCACTGGGTGGGTCTCACGGCCCCGGGGGCCCCTCTTGGCATCCAGATCGCTGTCATCCTCTTCATCTGAGGAGGAGGAGGAAGACGTGGAGGAGGAGGAGGAGCTGCTGGATTTGGATTTGGAGGGGGCATCGGGCTCCTGCAAAGACAAAGGGGATGTGTCACTGCTTCCGTGGCCAGGTTCTCGGGATCCAGGGTGCACACGTTCCCCGAGGCACACCAGACTTCTTGAGACCAGCACCTCCAGCACCTTCCAGACCAGAGAGGTGGCCAGGACGGAGCAAATTCCCACCACCATGTGCCAGAAAGGACTGAAAAGGTCCCTACGTGGTTCCATGGGATGCAGTTAAGAGTAAAACGGAGTAAAGAAAGACAGGTGGCTTGTAAAGTGCAGGCAGAGCGACGAAGGGAAAAGCATGCGCAGTCATGTCCTGGACACTATGAGCTTTCCAGGGGGACCCAAGCTGAGCTTCAGGCTCTGTAACAGGCAACTCGGAAAGGGAAATTCAGAGCAGCCCAATTCACACGTCTCAGGTTGATCTGAATTAAGTAGGGAACACACGACCTTTGTAATCTAAAGTGAAGGGACTTTCTGCTTCAGTCTCCCTCCTGCCAAATCTGACCCCTTCAGAACCTTTCAGTACACAAATCACTACCGTCTGCTGGGTGCCACCCGAAAGGCTGAGCTAGTGCACCCAGATGCTTCTCGGGTCTCCCTGTTATCTGCTGGGTCAGAGATGTAAAAGGTATGGTTTAGGTTTAGCCAACACCATGCTCTCTGCCACAGAGCTAGCCTGCCTTGGACTGGGGACAATCAAATCAAACCTGAGAAGTCTCATGGCCTCGTTGCCTGGATAGCCCCACTGTCTAGCTGCTACTTCTGTGGCCCCCAACGCATTACCCCGGCTGAGTAGAGTCCAAGCCATGGGGCTGGCTGGTGCCACCTCTCAACACAAAACGCCCCACATTCTCCTGACGTCAGCGGGAGTCACGCAGCCCCCACCATCCTGCTTGAAAGGAAGACTGAAAGACAGAATGAGGCCAGTGTACACTAGCCCCCAAGACTTTAGGCAAAGCCCACAGCCTCCTGGAAGAGAGTGTTTTGTAAAAAGTGGCTGAGCTCGAGAAAGGAATCAAAGGACCTATGAGAAGTACAAACTTCCAGTTTGTGGTGAGCACTTTGTAATGCATGTTAATTGTGTACCTGGATGTACCTGCCCAGTTAGCTGTGTTGACCTGGCAAGCCCATGAGCACCTACTGTGTGCATGCTTCTTGTTCTGTCCTGTTCTCCATAAGCCACTGGGGCTGACAGATGGTGCTATCCAGGGCAGAGAACAGGGGCCCAGCCGGGAGGGGCAGGGGCAGGGGCAGGAGGGGCTCTGAGGTTTGTGGTTGCCCCCTGCTGGCAGAGGCTTACCCAGGCAGCAGGTCAGGGTCTTCTGAGCAGGGAAAGCCTTCTGCAGAAAGGCCAGCCCCACTCCCATCCCCCAAAGCCCTCAGCCCTCCGGCCCCAGCTTTCCACTCTGACTTGAGTAAGTGCTGGAAGGTAAGCAGCCAACTTGGTCAGTAGCCACCCACCTTGAGCTTGGAGTGCCTGCTACAGGAGGACATCACCGTGTGCTTCCTTGGCCGGCCCCGGGGCCTCTTGCCTCTCTTCCGGTTCTGCACTTCCTTCTCGTGTTCCCTGAGGACAATTGCCAATCAGGGTGGGAGGAGCCCTATGCACAGACCCTCTCCCACCACACAAGAGTCCTGTGGCTTCAAATACCCCGATACCCCCAGCCTGTGGTAGCTTATCATTGGGTTCACTGCCAAAACATATGCTGTCAATAACATTTCCAAGGCAGTGATCCAGATGGTCTCTGCAGTGCGGGTATTACTTTCACATCAATTTAATTTACCTTTGGGTAGACAAGTCACAGAAATTCAGGCAAAGCCAGCAAACAGTTCTCCAATTTTCTCTTAAGGCAACCCTGTGCTCACCCTGACCACTTTCTGCAGGTAAATGTTCTTTGGAAATTCTAGAATGCCACAGCTAGAAGGAGCCATTGTGGTCACGTGGCCCAACCCCCTCACTCCAAACAAGAGTCCTGGGCAGGCAGACGTGGACCACTGCTCCCGGTGGCCCAAACAGAACACTCACCTTCTGAGGGACACTGTCCTGCACCCCCATCCTTCTAGAGCCGGTATCCCGGCTCTCGTTTCTCTTCTGGTTTATTTTAACAAACAGAGAACTGTTCCTAGACTCTGCTCTAGATGGAAGTATTGGAGGTGGATTCTGAAGTGGTCAGGGCTCAGCCCCCGAGATTCAGGGTCATGAAGCCAAAAGAGCTGCCTCTAGCCCCCCACCCGTTGCAATTCAGGCTATCACTCTATCTGAGGGGTTTCCCAGTAATCAAAATGGGCAAACATCACACTGGGGCCTGGAAAGTTATATCTTAAATCAATCAATACACCCCGACAGTTTGTTCTCCAAAGCAGTCTCCAAACTGTCCCCTAAAAGGACGGGACATTAACAGATACGCAGGCTCTGAACCTTACACTCAAAGGCCCTCCTCCCCTCCTCCCCAGATGACCACCAGTTCCGTTTCCAGTGGGGTCTGTTGGGAGGACAGAAAGCAGAGCATCCGCTCCCCAGTTCTGTCCCCCATGATGTAATCTGGATCACCCCATGGTTCTTTGCAGCTTCTCTGCCTCTGGGATATCCACCGACTCCAGTTCTTGTCTATCATGCTATGACCAAAAATGAGGGCAAGGACACAGACTCTCAGCAGTCAGGACGCTTGCAGAGAGCATGTCGGCTGGAAGGACCTGCGTATGAATTAGACAACAGATGCTGGGACTGCTGAAAAGCTTTTCCAAAGGCACTGAAGCCACCGAAGCAAACATATGCTCACTTCCTTTGCTCTCACCCTGCCAAAAACCTCTCTATTTTCTACCCACTGTCTCCCCTCTGAGAGGGCCCAAAATATCCTGCTTCAGTGAAACAAAATAAAAAAGTGGACACAGCTTGAGCTGCCAGAGAACAAACTGGCCAGAACGACCCCTCGGCTGCAAGAGCTTTGGAGTTACTCGCTTATCCGCCTCCATTAACAGGGCAATGTCTAGCCAAGCACCCCACACTTTGCCCCACCAGTGTGCCCCTCAACAGCACGCCCTGGCCCTCATGCTGGGGTGGGGGTGCGGTCCATCCACTGCTCACCCCTCGCCCCCTTTCCTCCTGGGTATCTGGAGGCTCTTTCAACCCAGGCTCCTACCTAAAAATAGAAACGACATCTACAATTTCAGAAGCAAATCCTGCCCCTGAGACCGGCAAAGGAGCTGCCCTGGGACTCTCTCGGCGCCGTGGTTGGCAGTCCGGAGGAAAATAAACGTGCTGTTCTTGGTAGAGACACACCGTAGGCACAACTTTGTGCTGCTTTCCAGTTCCCTCTTTGAGCCCTCTCTTGCTCAATGGCACCCTTGGAAGGGTGGAGAGGGCAGGCCTGTGTTTTCATGGCTAACCTGCCATCCTGGTTTTTATTACTACAGCCTGCAAATTACCCAACAAAAAAGGCCAAGGAAAGTAGGCAGAAATTCCCACGAAGGAACCCATTTTGCATGTCTGGCTGTCAGACCAAAAGCTGCACTCACTCCGTTACTCCTTAGGTCTGCACACTGGGCTGGCCAGTCAAGGAAGGTGCAGGGAACACTCACCTGCGATCCCAGGGCCTGCTCCACCTTTTACAGATTGCCACGGCACAGGGCGGCCCTGGCGTGAACACTATGGGGCCTCGGACCACAGCCCAGGCCCAGGCCCCTGGAGGCCAGCGCTGCCCTGCACCACTGTGTGACCGGCCACTATCTGCCCGACCTTCTCCCCCTTCCCACATGGGTCGTTAACCCTCTCACTTCTTCTGGAAGGCCAGGAGCAGCCTCGGGTCCAGGATATTTTCCTCTGGTTCCCAGCTGTTGTGTCTGGAAAAGCAAAGAGCACAGTATTATAAAGTATCTGTCAGTGACCGGCCACGTGGGTCAGCAACAGGAGAGGGGTCGCCCTACTGCTCCCCCGAATCCCTGCTCATGGCAAGGTCCCAAAAGGTCCCACCACACCCCGGATAAGCTCTTGGAGACTGGGGCCTTTGAAGCCAGCACCTTATTCTCAAACTCAAAGGGAAACCACCACCTGAACCCAATTAACACGGGGCCTCAGGAGGACTCGGTGGTCTCCCCATGGAGGAAAACAAATCCCAATAATGAAAAGTTGCAAAGAGAGAAGCCCCCAAACCCTGGCCCTGAGCCGGCGAGGGAGAAGGGAAGGCTCGTCCACGATGCAGGGAAGGAAAGGCCGAGGGGCACAGAAGCGCAGCCCGAAGATTAACAATGTGGCTGGCGCCCGGGGGAAAAGCAAAGAAAGAGAAGTGGGGTCCGGGAAGGAAAGGGAAACGGGTCTCCGCAAGCGACTGTAAACAGAGCCCCTTCCGGGGATGCCAAGTTCCCTCCCTTCAAGGGGGAAAAAAAAAGGAGCCTTACATCCATCAATAGAGAGCTCAGGTTACAGCGGGGAAATATGGGCAGTGGGGGGGGGTCTCGCGACCCGCGGGGAGGGCTGAGGAGGGGCGGGGGCGCATGCAACAAATGGGCGCGGGAGGGAAGCGGACCGGCGCGGAGACAGACGGCCGGGGGCGCCGGGCCCCGGAGAGGGGCTTCCGGGGGAGGCCGCCTGCCCCGCTCCCCGCGGGCTTGTAAACAAAGGGCAGCCCGGCAGGCTGGCCGCCCCTCCCCGAGAGCCCGCGGGACCCCGCGAACTTCCCGCCCGCGCGCGGACGGCCCCGACGGCGCGGCCGAGTCCCCGCCGCCCCAGGCGGAGCTGGCGCGGCGGGAAGCGGGCGCGCATTGTCGGAACTCACTTGGAGGACCAGCCGCGCCACTTGACCAGGTACTCCAGCTTGCCCTGCAGGGAGAGAAGAGCGCGTGAGCACGGGTCGCGGTGGCGGGCGCGGGGCGGCCCGGGCCGTACGCACCTTGCGGAGCCGCTTGCTCAGGATGCACTCCGCGGCGAAGACCTGCTCGCCCACGCTGCTCAGCTCCTCCATGCTGCCGCGCGCCCGCCGACCGCGGCGCCACCGCTCCCGCACCGCCGCCGCGCTCCCGCCGGCCGCACACAAAGCGCCGCCCCCGCCCGAGGGCCCGCCCCGCGCACGCGCACCGCCGCCCGCCCCGCGCCGCCCGTGCCCCGCCCCCGCCCCGTGGGCCGCCCCCTCGGGCGCCGGCCAATGGGCGCGCGGGGCGCGGACGGCGTGTATTGTTTGCGGCGGGCTGGGCCCCGCGTCCCGGGGGTGTTCCGCGAGCGGGCAGAGCCGGGCCGGGGGCGCGGGGAGCGGGGTGCGGACCTTCGGGGCGGGGCAGCGTCCGCCGGGTCCCGCTCAGTCCCGGGCGCGCCCAGCCGCCTCCGAATTTGGTTTTCCGGGCGCAGAACCATTGTTCTGGGCTGGAGCGGGGAAGTCGGGACTGGCGAGGCGGCCGCTTCCTGCCCCCGCCTTCGAGGGGCGCTGCTTCGGGGGCGCGCGGGCCCGTCCGCCTCTCCTTTGGAAGTCTGTCCTCCTGTGTACCGGGGCTGTTGGTCCTATTTTGCGCGGGTGCAGACCGTGCTGGGGGGGCGGAGAAGGAGTGGAAACCAAGTACTGGGGCGGCGGGGGGGCGGCCAGAAACGAGCAGCCCAGCTTTCTCCCCACAGGCGAGAGAGGAAATGCATCGACTGAAAACGCGAACTGCTCCGAGTTCTTCCTTTTAGCCCTGAATTCATAGTGGAACCCAGCCCCCAAGTTTTAGGACACGCGCAGGGAGAAAAGCAACTGCACCTAATTTGTTGAGCGATTTTGATGAAATGAATGTAGGGAGTGTGAGCGAGATTTGAGGAGATAGTTCTCACCTGGGACTGAGTCATTCAGGGGCGCGTCAGGTTCTGGCAAGCAGTGTGCGTTGAATTAATTGCACGCGGCAGGAAGGAGACAGGACCGCGTTTAGAGGTGGCGGTGGGTGGCCTGGAGTCCTCTCTTGGGTCATCGTTGACAAGCTGCCCTTTTACTTTCTACTGTTGAGATCCCTATTCCACCGAGCAATTCCCCCCTTTAAGCCATTTAGATCTTAAATAAAAATAAGAGCAAGTCAAACGCATAATAAGGGAGACAGGCATTAGCCTGGTTCAATACAATTTAACTAAATGAAAATTCACTTTCTGGTTTTGCTTCGCCCTGGGAGGCAGCTGCAAAGTACTCTTTCTGTTGAAGAAATCAAAAAGTCGTTTCTTGTTACAGTAGACGGTCTCAATGTAATTTTGATCATTGAAGCCGTATTTATAAAGGATTCTCCAGGAGTTTTGTTTTTTGTAGTTTTAACGGAAACGCCTACTGTAGAAAATTGGGAACTGCAGGAGCCCACCTGTCAATTTCTGGCATGATTTTCAGTTTACTTGGCTAAATAGGTTACAGTAATTGGGTATTCTGGAGAGAACTTGGGTAGCCTTTGGAAACTCAGATATTTGCAAAGAAAGGGGGAAGAAGTAAGATTCGCTTGGGGTGGGAGGCTTGATTGCTCACTTGGGAGGGGCTGCAGCCCAGAACCCTTGTTTTGGGATACAACCTGTACCCCTGGAATGAAGAGAGCCGTTTACAATCTCTTTCCAGCGCTTTTGTATCTCCATCTTGTGGAGTTAGGCAGTAAATTGTGGGCTGAGGTCAAAGGTGTATTTATTGTAATCCTGCAAATGGCTGGATCAGTTTCAACTTACGTTTCCTTGCAGAATTCATCTTGGGGTTGAGGTTTTTTGTCCTGGAAGTTTCCAGTTTCCTCTTGGTGATACATGGGATATTTGCTTAATTTTTTTTTTTTGTAACGAAAAGAAAGCTTTTTTTTAAAAGGAATTCTTTCTTTTCCTAAGAAATAAATTTGTCTAGAATTTGATCCTAATTCATTGGAAAAAAAAATCAATTTCCTGGAAGGTTTAACACATCATCTATCCAACTGTGAACACCTAGCTTGGGTAAAATCATGTTTAACTTATTTGGAGAAACAAATATGACAGATTTTACCTGAATTAAATGATCAGATAAATAGGGTGAGGGTATAATCCAAAATTAGTGAAGTGTTCCATACAAAGAGTGGAAGGAAGTAGGCAGAGTCAGGGATATTTCCAACCAGTTGAATTGTGTGAAAATATGGGTTTGGGCAAAAGCAAATTCTTCCATTTAGACTGTCACATTTAAGAATTAAGACAAGTTAGAACTAATTATTTTCTCATTCATTCAACAAATACTCAGCATTTGCTATCATCTAGGCATGACTAGATAGAGTATGGAGAGTCCATAGCAATGTTGTCTAATAGAACTTTTAGAAATGATGGAAATGCCTCTTATCTTCACCCTGTAGTCTGTTAGCCCCCAACCATCTGGGGCTCGTGAGCACTTGAAATGTGGCCAGTGCTACTGAGGAATTGAATTTTTTATTTTATTTCATTTTAAATTAAATGAAATTTAAATAGGCACATGTAGCTAGTGGTCACATATCGGACGGCACAGGTCCATAGGGATGCAAAGAATGTATTCTAAATATTTTAACCAAATGTAATGCAGTTACTTAATCCTGGACCATAAATAGTTTCCCTGTACTCCCATTTATACTTTATTATATACGAGCAAGTTTGAAACATATACAAAAAGAGATATTAAAAATACAGGCATACAGGAGTACATTCAGACCAACACTTTAATGCCTCCTTTTTTTTTCTTTTTCAAGTGACAATGCCAGTGACATATATTAACTCATTAGCGTTTGACCGGCCACTAAGAAAGGATAGGTATTTTCATGCTGCTCTCATAGATGGACTAGCAGGACATCAAGTAAGGGAGACACCAAGCAAGGAATGACCTGACAGTGTCACTCTCCAGCCAATGGGAAAGTCAGGAATTGGGTGAAGCCAATACCCCTCCATCTGTCAGTTGGGCACATTAGTTACATCTTATTGAACAGTTTCAGGACACCTCTTGGTTTTCCTACACATGTAGTCTCATTACAGCAATCAGAGTTGACACACTACGGTCTGGTGGGATATTTGGCATATATAGATAAATTGCACAGTCTCTGTAGTCAGTGTGATGATTTGTCCCCCACCAGGTCCCCTGACATTTGCAAGATGTGCGACTTACAGGCTATGGTGTTATCTGATGCTGATCCTGTATATATAAGGGGTAAATATTATGTATATGTGACACACGGTGTTTATGTATCAACTCAAGTAAAAATAAGCACAGGGCACTTGTAGAAGTTCTCAAGCTTTGTTTGCCTAAGAATCCCCTGGGCACACAATGCAAATATTGACCCAGAGGCACCACCCCAGAGATCCTGACCCAGGAGACCCCAGAGGCCGTCTGCAGCCCATAGTGCTCAGAACACTTCTTATGAAGGGCACCCCATCCCAGCCTTCATTTTACAGATGAGGAAAAGGTCACCAGGCTGTGGAACCCCATTCTGTCATTTCCCACGTGTGCCTGCTGGGGCCGGGAGGCCACGTCTGGAAGCCCAGCAGCAGGCTGCACTCAGTGGGCCCTCCAGGATTGAACGAGACAGCAGAAGCCTTTTCAGCTCCTGGGACCCGCCCCAGGCCGCCTAGGCTACCGCACCACCTCTAAAGACCTGCAGAGACTGGCCCCCCTGGGTCCTTGGGGCAGGGGAGGTTAAGGGCCACTGTTATAGGAGCTGGGAAACTGACAACTAGCCCCTCTGTGCTGGTGCTTGGAGACCAGACCACAGCCCCTATGGGGGATCTCCATTGCATAAGGCTTTTATTTAAAAGGGTGTCGTTTATTAATTTTGCAATCTTGTCAGTCCCTGATTCGAGCAGTGCACGGAAGAATGTCTTTATCGTTGCCTGTGCAGAGTGCAAGCACAGCTTTGGAGTAGCATGCGTAGGCGCTGTTTTAAAGGGCATGTGGACCTCCTTTTTTGTTAGCTATTGCCATACTGTCCCCCCAAGGGGCTGCACTGATTTACACTCCCAGCCCAGGTAGATGGGATTGTCTCTGTCCCCATTTTCCCAGCAACCTCAGGAGTCATAAGTCCATCCAGGGCATTTCTGAAAGTTCATGAAACTTAGCTGGTTTTAATGGTATTCTAACATAAATTAATTGTGTCTGTTACACTCCCACATCTGCTTTCTTTCAAGACCTTTGCCTGGTGTAGAACTGTTAGTGTCAAGCAATTTTATGAGTGCCACTCTCCAGTGTAAAAATGCATTATTTTCACAAATTTAAAAATAACTCACACTTAATAAAGTTCTAAAATCTAGGGTGAAGCCCTTACTTAAAAACCAATAATTAGTTTGGGGATTCAAAGTGGTAAATGAATACACATTCATGAGTTTGCTGGTTGCCCCTCCTGTGGCAGCCGGAGGTGATCTCAAGCAAGCTCTATAAATCCTGTGGGCACTGTGGGTAAACCCAGGGGCTTCAGGAGTGATGGATTTGAGCAGTGCGTTGCAAATCCCTTTGAATCAAAGGCATGTTCTATTTCACTCCCTTCATTAACTGGGTTACTTTTTGCCTAAAAGAACCAAAACAAAAAAATGTCATTCAAGTCACACAAAACAGGCGATTTTTGTTGCCATCTTTAATCCTGCTACCTTTTGGTGAGAGTATGAAGATAAGTCCAAAGGACACATACTTTAAAAAACAAACAACTCCTTTCCCTGCTTGTTGGCAACAATCTCAGTGATAATCAGAGGAATTCCATTTTGAGTCAGGGAATGTTAGAAACAGAAGGGGCTGTGAAAATCCCACTGTGCAGGCGAGTACCGGGCTGCTAAGAGGACCTCTGTGCCCGCGCCTCTGCAGGGCAGCCTCTCGCCAGCCACCCGGCCATGCCTCCACCTCCAGGCTGTGTTCCTCACCACCACCTGCCCCTGTGGCTGTCAGCCCAGCAAGGACAGTGGGACATGCGGGGGTGCCAAAATCAAAAGGTTCGGATGATGCACACTGGAAACTAGGGCCCAGCAGCCCTAGTTCTCCACTCTGGAAGCGACAACTGCTCCCACCTCCTAGGTTTTCTTCCAGGGCAGTTCTGTGCCTGCACCGCAAAGAGGCGTGGTGCATTTCCTCCTGGCGCAGCTTCCCACTGTTTCCTTTGATCCCACAAATGCGCTACCCTGCCTTTTTAAATTAATTAATTAATATTAATATTTTTAATTTTTTATTAAGGTATTATTGATATACACTCTTATGAAGGTTTCAGATGAAAAAATGCACTGCCTTTTTCTCTTTGCTGTGTGGCCGAAGGTTACGTCCCATCGAACAGGCAGACCTCCTGCTCTGACCCTCTCCCTGACTCCCCACAGTTGGAACGCTCATCCCGTCTAACTAGAGGCTAACTTGCGGCTCCAGGGTGCAGGTCTTGCTGCAGTGAGCGGCCTCGCTTGCAAAGCTGTTTCTCTGTGCTCTGGACCCTGAGAGAAGAGCGGAGATGTGTGCACTGATTGCAGAAACAAGATGGTGGCTGACATGTTGTTACCTTGGCTCACAGCACAGACGCATCCTGGGCCCCTGCTCCATTCGCCACGCATCCTGGCTGGGTTCCATGGGGGCTGGCGGCGGCGGCCACTGTCTCTTGAGGTGTTTTTATAGGCAATTCTGCTTTGAGGCGGAAACCTTCTATTTTACATGTCCTGGCTGCATCGCCATTTCAGATTTCTTTAGGTGTAGTACAAATAGTACAAGCTGCAATCTTGTGGTCACCGTTCACAGCCCAGTGTAAATGCTCCTGATAGGAGCACACGTGCCCCGCATGACACCTCGGTGTGCCCACACCTTCGGCAGGTGGAGTGGGACCAATAGTGAGGATGTGACTGGGTGGGAATTGGTGAGGTGGATTTCGGGTTGAGAAGGGGTCAGGAGACAACTCACACAGGGTGTGTGTGTTGAGTGACTGCTCCCAACAGGCCGGCTTGGGTGCTAGACCAGTGCTGGGACATCTGCGGGAAGACAACGGCATGGTGGCCCCCATGTAGGAGCAGGGCAGGCAGCCGCCTGGGCCAGCAGTGACAACAGAACATTCATTCGATGGTTGCAGGGAAATACAGAGACTCAAATGCACAGAAGAGGGCCCCCCTAGCTTCATCGGGGGGTGGGTTGTATCTGTCAGGGTCCCCCAGAGAAACCACACTAATATATAGTAATGCTAATACATAAAAGACATTTACTGCCAGGAATTGACTGCCACCCTTGAGGGGGCTGCCTGGGCAGGCCAGAAACCACAGGACAGGCCGCCAGGAAGGGCAGGCTGGAGCCTGGGATTGAAGCTGCTCTATACAGCAGAATTCCTTGTTCCTTAGGTGCAGTCTCAATCCTGTTCAGAAGGTCTTTCAACTGACTGGGCCAGACCCACCCAGATTATCCAGAGAAATCTCCCTTACCTCAAGTCAGCCAAGTACAGATGCCCGTCACATCGACAAAATACGTTTGCAGGAACACCTGGATTAGTGTTTGATTGAGCAACTGGAGTCAGTAGCCTAGCCAGGTGGATGCAAAAGATCTCCAAGGTAGTGTATATTATGGGGAAAAAATTTAAGTATGGAACAGGTTGTATGAGTTTTTAGGATGCAGTAACGAATCACCACCAGCTTGGGACCTGAAACAGCAGAAATTTCTTTTCTTACAGTTCTGGAGGCAAGAAGAGCTATTCAGCAGGGCTGTTCTCCCTTCAAAAGCTCTATGAAGGGACCCTTCTTTGCCTCTTAAGAGCCACAGGTGGCAGCTTTTTAAGAAGTTCTTTAAGATTTAAAGCTGCAGGTGTGCCTGCCATCTTTGGTGTCCCTTGGCACAGGGACTGTTCTGTTCTCTACCTCCACTGCCATGTGGCCTTCTTCCCTGCCTGTCCTCTGTCTCAGTCTCTCTCTCCTCTCCATTATAAAGACACCAGCCCTTGGACGTAGGGCCCACCCTAAGTGCAGGATGAGCCCATCTTGAAATCCTTAACTTAATCACACCTGCAAAGACCTATTTTCAAATGAAGGCATTGTTCACAAGTATGGTGGGGCGGTGGGGGTGAGAACTTACAAGCCTTTTTGAGACTACTGTTCAACTCTGTTGAAATTCTGATATCTTTATTGCTGAGGGAAATTTAAGATTTAAATAAAGAAGACCCTGTTTGTGGATTGGAAGATTCCCTGTTTTTAAGATGTCAGTTCCCCCCCCCCCAGATTGCACTAAGGATTTAATACAATCCCAATCCAAATCCCAGCAGACTTGAAAAAAGAGAGGAACTGACAAGCTAATTCTAAAATCTGTGTGGAAATGCAGAGGACCTGGAATCATCGGAATAGTCTCAGTAAAGAACAGAGTAGGACCCACACTGCCTGACTCAAGATTTGTTATGAAGGTCTGTAACCAGCGTGGTGTGGTTTGGCCTAGAGAGCTTGGAGGGGCAGGGAGTTGGGACTGGCTGGCTCACTGCAGAGGCCCCCGTGCATGGAGAGGGCTGAGGCATAACAGACACTCAAAGCCTTCTTGACTGAAGGAAGAACATTCTGCCTGCTGCTCAGAGGTGAAGTGGTGGGGCAGGGCATGGATCTGGGGGAGCTGGGGTAAGAGAGACTTAGAAGCCCCTGGGGGGAGTGCTGGGCTGAGCCTGATGAGCCACGAGACTAGGCAGAGGCCAGCTTGACCACCTGCAGGAGTGGCGGCTGGCAGAGCGGAGCTGGCCTCTGAAGCCCCACTGCGCACAGGACATACCCCGTTCTCTCCCTGGGGAGACAAACCAGGTGCTCACTCCCACTACGAGACTATGGTACAAGTGGTGAATGTGCTGCTGAGAGCCCTGCGAAGGCATGGCAGGTGCAGTGTGTACCAGGGGATGGCACGCACCGGGGACAGCATGCACCGGGGACGGCATACACTGCACGCACTGGGGACGGCACGCACCGGGGATGGCATGCACCGGGGACAGCACACACTGGGGACGGCACACACCAGGGATAGCACGCACCAGGGACGGCATGCACCGGGGATGGCATGCACCAGGGACAGCACACACTGGGGACGGCACACACCAGGGATAGCACGCACCAGGGACGGCATGCACCGGGGATGGCATGCACCAGGGACAGCACACACTGGGGACGGCACACACCAGGGATAGCACGCACCAGGGACGGCATGCACCGGGGATGGCATGCACCAGGGACAGCACACACTGGGGACGGCGCGCACCGGGGATAGCACGCACCAGGGACGGCATGCACCGGGGACGGCACGCACCAGGGACAGACAGCCTGTACGTATGGGGGGTAGTGTGTACCAACACGCATGCTAGCGTGTTTCCTTGTATTCATCAGCATGATTCTTTCTGATCAGAGTTCATCACTCTTTTTGGCTTGAAAATCCCACTAAAACATCCCAGCATTTGTGCGACTCTGACATGAATTGCCAAAATACCCCATGGAAAGAATTATTCACCGTAGAGTGCCCGGGTGCATGCAGCCTCCCCTCATGTGGCCACAGGCTCTCTCGGCCTTCCAGCCTGACCACTTCCTGCAAGTAAGTGTGGGTTTTTTGGTTTGCTTAATTTGTATATTGTTCTTTACTTGTTTTTTGGTTTAAACTCCTTCCCACTGGGGTATAAATCCCCGAAGGTGGGAACAGAATATCCACCACAATGCTTTGCGCAGAGTCGGACCCTAGCCTCACCCCCAAAAGCAAGTCGTTTGAAGGTAGGCATGCAGTGAATTCATTCCCAGACAGAGCATATTTGTGATTTTAAACCCTCAAGTCCCCAATTAAATTAAAAAGCGGTTTATAAGGTGCAGGTAAAAGTTGAGTGAGCACGCAGGGTAATTGGCACTCGGCGCATCGTGGGTGGGAATGTAAATGGCTTCAGAGCCACTGGAAAGCAGCTCGCCTGTGCTGTCCGGATCCCGAAAACCACTCACGCCCTTTTATTAGGGAATTCCACACCTAAGGAATAGCCTGGGAAATAAAAAAAATCAGAAAGAGTTTTTGCACAGATTGATTTATGAACCAATTTGTTCACTCCTTATAAATGCAATAGCTCGGTGTCCGTCAGTGGGCAGGTGACTTAGATAAGAGGGTGGCATGTCTATGTAAGGAAATTCTACAGTCCTCAGAATTCAAGCTTTAGAAGATCAAGTTTTAAATGACATGGTGGAAACCATGTGTAATGTTAAATAAAATAAGTGGATTAGGTAATGTATACAGTGTGGGCTTGATATTACAAAAATACCTACACATATGTTCATAGAAAAAAAGAGTGGAAAGAAATAATAATATAAAAGTGCTATTGCTGGGATGCGAGAGTAAAATTGATTTTCTTTCCCTGTCATATCTGTCTGTATTTTCCAAAGTTCCTGTGGTGAGAACACAGTCCCCTTATGGTCCGTGTTTCTGAACTCAGACACTTCAGTGCGGACGGGTGGGTGGGAGGCACACCTGGGCAGCACGGGCTTTTTGAAGAAGCCAAGTAGAAACAGAGGGGGAGAGAGAAGAGGTGCTGGTTTAATTTTTAAAAAAATCATTAAAAGTATCATGAAACAAGACAAAGAAAGTTGTTGCGTCTTTGTACCAGAAACACCCATGGGGTCTTTCTACTCATTAAATTTAATGCAGGAAAGGTCGCATTAAGCCACAGGCAGCAACCGCTTAAACTGAAGAACTGAGGGGTGTACAGCCCCAGTGGGACTCGAGTGCCGCCTCCTGGGAAATCACAGACGCAGCAGGCACGCAGGGGCCCGGCCTCCGAGGACCAGCCCTCACTCTCTTGGTGTCTTGCTGTCACACCTTGTTCCCAGGACATGGCGTATTTGTGTGTTTGGCTCCTGTGCTCCTATTCTGGAGAGAACACTGGATAAAATGAGGGTTCCTGTGGTCGGGATTCTCACCTGGCCCTGGGTGACTAGCTCATTGCACACCTGTGGGCACTACATGGCTGTTGACTCTGTATAAAGAGCTCCGCCCAGTGCTCTGGGCGTGACACGGTCGCAGGGCTGCAAGGCTACAGGAGAGCAGAGCAGAGGCTGGAGTGGTGGCAGCACTGAGGACAGAGGCCCAGAGGGCGGCTGTGCAGGACAGAGGGGCCCAGAGGGCGGCTGTGCGGGCAGAGAGGCCCGGAGGATGGCTGTGCAGACGGACGTGCCCAGAGCATACAGACTCGCTCTGAGTGAACGGGATTCTAGTGACTGACCTGCCACCTGGAAGTAAAGTTGGGTATAACCCTTTCACTCCAAGAATGTTTCACTGTCAATTTCTCTGGTCACATTGAATCCATAGCGAACTTGCCCGGGGCTGAAACCCATTGGTCGGTCAAACACCCAGCCCCCTTTGGGGCGCTGGCCTCGCCTCTCCCTGAGGTTGTGTGTGTGTGTTAGGGGTGGTGGATGGGCCTCAGGGCTGGGAGCCTATGCACCCCCCGGGGGGCATTACAGCCCTGCCCTGGGCGCTTGCCTGAGGACCCTTCCTCGGAGGCCGCTGAGTTGGAGGGATTCCCACGTGCCCTGGGATGAGCAGCCTGTGAGACACTGTGACCTGCGCTCAGAGGGACGCAGGGTAAAAGGGGGGGGAACACAAGAAGCGAGGGAAACAGAATGCCGGGACAGGCCTGGAGTGCTGGGGCCAATGGGGCCTTCCTAGCTGAGCCATTCCCTGGGGGGCTCAAGCTGTCCCCCAGCACCCCGAGACCACATATTTATTTCAACTTCCTGTCAAAGATTTGTAAAACTTGACGTCTTAGGCCGCAGAGAATATCCCATTCTAAAAGTGGGAACTGTCCAGGCCCCATTCTCTGATCACGATGTAATAAAACAGGAGACTAATAAATAAAAGGGGGCATGTCGAGAAAGAATCCAGCACATCACAGAAGCAGATGTAAGAATGTCCACACGTTCCCGGAGGATGCTCAACGTCACTGCTCATCAGCGAAGTGCAAATGAACACCACGCGTCTTTAAGAGGAGGTTTAGAAGACGGACAGTACCAAGTGCTGGTGAGGATGTGGGGGGGCTGAGCCCACATGCACGCCTCCTGGGAATGCAAAATGGTCCAGCCACTTTGGGAATCAGTCTGGCAGCTTCTCGAGAGCTCCATGTGCACTGACCATGTGACGCAGCGGTCCCCCTAGGTTCTATCCCAAAGAATCGAAGACACATGTCTGTGCAAATCTCGTGCACCAGTGCTCATGGCAGCTTCATTCATAATAGGCCCAAAATGGAAACAACCCAACTGCCTGTCAGCTGGGGACTGATAAACAAGTTTTGGTGCGGCCACAGAGGGATGACTGCTCCGAGACAGAAAGGAAGGGGTTTCGGATGAAAGCAGCAATGTGGGTTTGTCTCAAAATATCTTAAGTGAAAGAGACCAGACTCAGAGGACTATAAACTGCATGTTTCCATTTCTGTGCAACTCTAGAAAAGGCAAAATGTCTAGACACAGGAAGCAGGTCAGCGGCTGAGTGCGGATGGGGGTGGAGACTTTTTGGCAGGATGTTCCCCTCTCTGGACTGGGGACAGAGTCCTAGAATCTTCCTCACTGTCCCAAGGATTTCCTTTGCTTCTCTCATAGGACAGCTATACAACAGAATGTCCTCCTGCCATAAAAATGTAGGATTTTTTTTAAAACAACATATCTGTTGTTTTAAAGAAAGCAGATTATGAAAACTATACCAAATGATTCCATGTTTGCTAACGATGGGCACAAAAGTCTGAAATGTCTAATTTTTACATATTTAAAAAAAAATCATACCTGCTCAGTGAATGTGTGTTGCTCACATAATACAAGCATGACAGAGGGGTTTGTAAGAAGCCTGGGGTCCCTCCACTCTGGTCTTTTCCTCCATCATCTTTGATTTTCTAAAACTTAAGTGTGGTGGTTGCCTGGCTATATGCATTTCCCTAAACTGATGGAACTGACCGTTTCTAGTCATTGATTTCATTGCGTGCAAACTGTAACCCCTAAGTGTGGAGAACCAGTAAAACTGGAGAAATCCAAAGAAGGTCTGCAGATGGCATCAACACTATTTCCCGGCTGTGATTTTGTACTGTTACTCTGCAAGATGTCAATTTTGGGAGGGGCTGGCAGCTGCCAGAAGCTGGGAAAGGTGACGAAGGTCCTTCTCTGGTGCCTTCAGAGGGAGCACAGCCCTGTGACACCTTGAATTCAGACTCCTGGTGCCCTGAACCATCTGAGAGTAAGTTCCCGTTGTTTTGAACCACGTGGTTTGTGACTCCTTGTTAGGTGCCCCGGGACGCTCCTACAGAGGACTTCGGGCCTTCGATGGTAGTAATGTCAGGGTGGGTGTGAGGGATGAGCTAGGCCATAAAAGGTGCCAGACTAATTGGTCATCCTTCAGGAAAAAAATTAAGTTGTACACTTTATACTGCCACACACATACACACACGCACACACACAATCAGATGTATAAAAAGGCTGAATTAAAAAATAAAGCTATCACAGAAGACGATACAGGCAAGGTAAACTTGTTCACTCACAGAAAGTCTCTTCTAAGGACTCTACCAAGTCCATTTCCATTAAAGGAAAAACTCGATTAATTTAAACTTGTATACATGGAAAAACACCAAGGATGAAGGAAAAGAGAGTGACACGCAGGATGTATTCTTGTTAAAAGGATTTGACCTGAAGGTAGTTGAGCCTCGGGATCCCGTCCTCATGTATAGGAAAGACAGGTGGCCTTGGGAGAGGTTAAATGACCCCTCGAGGTTGCAGTGGGACAAACCCAGAATGTGGGATCTGCCCCAGGACCCCACACCTGGTCTTATTGAGGGCAATGTCCTTAAAATAAAAAGATGAGCAGCTCTAGAAATGCACTGCGTCTCGGTTTGAAAAAGAGTGATGTTGGAGACAGCTGGGAAAATTTGCATCTCGATTGGATATTGGGTGAGATCCGAGAATTATTCTTTCTCTCGGGGGTGATGAAGTTTTGTGGTTAGGAGGGAGCCTGTCTGGGCCTCAGGGGATCTAAGTTGAAGTATTTAGTGGCAAAGCGTCCTTGGTGTCTATGACTTCTTTTCAAATGAATTGACTAAAAACAAATTGATAAAGCAAATGTGGCAAAATGCTGAGAATTAGGTGGAGAGCAGCCCCATGTTCATGGGGTTCTGCTTTCTACTTTACTGTATGTTTGACATTTTTCATCAGAAAACATTAGTGAGAAAAATGCAAATGTAACATACATGAATGGACAGAGGTTAATGCCCATACTTAATCCTTAGAGATATTAAAAAAACAGGGCCTAAGAGGAAAACGGGCAAACAGACATGAAGAGGCCATTTGCCAGGAAAAAAGTTAAGATGGTCAATAAATACATGAAGAGGTGACCCCATCCCAGTAATAATGGAAGAAATGGAAATTAAGATGTTAATGCCGGTTTTTGACCCATCGGTTACATGGGTCAACAATTTAAAAAACGGACAAAAAATGCACACATTTAAAGGCTAGTGGTGGCGAGAATATGGGATGTGGGATGAAGCCCAGACAGGTGCCGGCTTTGTGGAGGGCACGCTGTCTGGGTCTGCTGAGACTGGAAATACACCTTTCCCCAGGGGCGCCATTTCTAGGAATCTACCTTGTGGGGAGGGTTCCTGGCACATGGTGAGGAGGGGACAGGACAGGACACGGCCTCCATGCCCACGCCCAAAGTGGCAATGGTCCACGTTGTCACATGTGACGTCTCCGCAGTGGGGTCATGCGGTGGGGTGCTCAGGACGTGGCTCTGGATTGCAGAGCTGGCTTTAAGGTGCAGACCAGTCCAGCCCTTTGTGTGGCCCCCTCTCCTTGCTCGTTAGGCCAAAAGAGTGTCTGGAAGGGAGTGAGCCTGAGGGTGGGGCTGGTAAAGGTGGGATCTTTCAGTTCCTTTTACATCTTATATTTTTGAAATATGTATGTAGAGTACATGCTATTTTTTAAAAGTTGTGGTAAAACACACGTGACTTAAGATGTACCATCTTAATTGTTTTGAAGTGCCCATTTCAGTGGCATGAAGTACATGGTTGTGTGGCCATCACCACCACCTAGTTCCAAAACATTTCCATCACCCCCAAGGGCGACCCCACACCCCCACACCTCTCCCAGCCCCTGGCAATCACTAATCTATTTTTTGTGGATTTTGCTGATTTTGGATGTTTTCTATAAAGGGAATCATACAATATGTGGGCTTTTATGTCTGGCTTCTGTCACGTAGGCACGTGCATTAATTTTGTGATAATTGTACTTAAAGTAATAAGGAAGAAGCCAAGCTGGCTGAGGCCCCAGCCCCTGAGGGGCTGTCCCCAGGGGGATGCTGGGGATGAGACCCTTGGAGCCGGGAAGCTTGGCCTGGTACCAGCATGGCCTGGGATGGGGGACATCGGCTCTCAGAAGGGGGCAGGGCAGAGGAAATGGATTATTTCAAGTCACAAGCCAGGAGCTCACTAGTGGGGCCACCATGTACCACGAGACCCAGGGGGTAGGTAGGTGAAGGGTTTAGAGAGGACGGATCTGACCTGGCCTTCCAGGGTCCCAGAGCGAAAAGGCCCAGCTTTGGTCTGCAGTGGTGGGCAGGATGCCTGGAGTCGCCTGGCAGGGCCGAGCCCAGTGCCATAGCCCTGGGAGCAGAGCTGGCCAGGGGACGCAGATGGAAAGTGACCGGTCTGCAGAGTGCCTGGCCCTGGGGAGCAGAAGGGGACCCCTGGAGGTTGAGGCCTGGCTGTTGGCACGAGTTGAAATGGACCTGGCGCATGGCTTTAGGGAGCTTCTCTTGGGACCTGGAGCCTCAGTTTCTCTCTCTGCAAAGCAGCAGGATCGTGTGATCTCTTTAGGTGGCTGTGAGGGCTCAGGAGGGCTGACCGCTGACTTCACTAATTGACCTCGAACCAGACTGGCCCCCTGGGCACGTTTGTCAGGGAATGGTGGGTTGAGGCCCTGATGGTGTAACTGTTGGGAGTAAGATGTCTGCAATCCTGCCCCGGGACCCAGGGGTGGTGGCCCCCAGGCCAGGGACTGCCCCCTGCCCAGCTGGCGAGGGTCGAATGCCAATAGCAGGGCCCCTTGGAGCCCAGGAGGCCTGATTCAGACTCCCAGGGCCTATGCCAGCTTGAGAGGATGGGGGCCTGGGCAGGGCTCACGGGACAGATAGGCGGGTGGCTGTGCATGGTTCCCGACTCCCCACGTCCCAGCGACTCTTGTTAGCGCCTCTTTTTGCTTCTAGCCGACCTTGGGAGTGGGAAGTGGTGTCTCACCACGGTTGTGAGTTGCCATTTCCCTGATATATATGTGTTTTTTTTATTGGAGCTGAAATTTTAAAAGTGGGCTATTTCTAAAGTTCAAACTTTTGCTGTGTCTTGAAAAACATGGAGGTCGAGTGACCCTGGGCTCATTTCCTTCTGTGGGCGCCTATGTGCACCTGCTCCTCTCTTTCTCACGGTTGCCTTTGCCAGCTGGACTGTGGGGCCTACCCAGCCCCTGGCCTCTGGGGGGACACCCGCATGGTGGGTGGGGTGCTGCCTCCAGGCTCCGGGAGCCGGGTGGGTGTGGGTCCCTTTGGCAGGCTCCTGGTTCAGCCTCTTTGGGGCTGTGTGGTGTGGCCCTTCTTGTATGATTCTCTCTTACGGGCTACGGGGAGCAGTGACCTGAGGTCTGGATCGCTGTGGAGCCAGGAGAGGTTCAGGTGCCGGGTGTCTCTACCTACCTGGTTGCTACGAGACAGCACCATAGACTGGGGGGGCTTATAAACCTCAGATGGTTATTTCTGCCAGTTCTGGAGGCTGGGGGTGCAAAGTCAGGATGCCTCGGATCTGCTGAGGCCTCTCTTCTGGAGTGCAGCCCCCCAAGTTCTCATTGGGTCCTCATGTCACAGAAAGGGGGCAATGGAGATCTCTGGGGTCTCCTGTAAGGGCACTAATCTCTCTTGTCGGGCTCACACTCATGACACCATTACACTGGGGTCAGGATTTTCAGCATAGGGATCTGGGGACACAAACACTCTGTCTGTGACACTGTTGAAGGACTCAGAATGTTCAGTGATTTATTTAATAAGAAGGGGCCCAGCACAGGGTGATGGCTTCTCTGCCCGCTACCCTCTGAACCTTCACAGAAATGCTAAACCACTGGGCTGGCCGGCAGGGCTCAGCTGTCCAGGCAGTGGAGGGTGGGAGTCACTTGCAGGAAACGAGCCAGCACTGGCTTGGAGGTTGGGATGGGTAGGTGACCACTGTCCTGGCTTCTCTGGGGCTGATGGGTTCTGGCACAGTCAGTTGAAATCTGTCCCCCATATCTCCAAGTCCTCACCCTCAGGACCTGTGAATTTGACCTGATTTAGATAAAGGGTCTTTGGGGTATACTTAAGTCAAGGATCTCAAGAGGGGATCGCCCTGGATGTAGGCCCATCCTAAATCCAATGATGGGGTCCTCATACAAGGGAAGAGAGGGAGATATGAGGCACGGACACAGGGAGAGGCCCGTGGATGAGGGAGGCAGAGCTGGAGCCATGCAGCCCCAAGTCAGGGACGCCGAGGTTGGCTGCAGCCCCCAGCAGGGGAAGAATCAGGAAGGACCTTTCCTCAGGGCTTCCAGATCCAGGCTACCACCTTGATCTCAGACTTTTGGCCTCCAGACTTGAGGGAAAAGGTTTCTGTTGTTCTCAGACCCCAGTGGAGGGGTGTAGCAGCCGAGGAAACACGTTCACTCAGTGTGAGGGGCTGTCAGGCTGACCCGGGAGCCCTGAGCAAACGGGGCCATTCGGAATGCCTACTGCGACTCTTGAACTCCAGTCTGCATGTACTCTGTGGCTCAGAAGCATTTGGAGTTTCTCGTGGTGACTAGTTTTTCCACATCGCAGCTCCTGCCCTGCCTGCCGTGTGAGTAGGTAACTCTGGTAGCATCTGGGGCCTGCCATCCAGGTCAACCCAGGGTCTCAGGGGACGGGAAGGGGCAGGAGGGCCCCGGGCCTTCTCACAGCCCTGTGGGTGTTTGGGTGTGCCACGTCTCAGCCTTCCGGAGGTGCTCCAGCCTGGCTTTCAAAGGGTTATACAGACTATCTGGCTTCCAGCTGAAAGATGCGGTGGGCCGACAAAGTGCCAAGTGGTCCTCACCTTCCCCACGCTTGCTCCCGAGCCAGGAAACGGGTGGTTTCACTTAGGACAGAAACAGCCACCATCTGGATGGCAGCAGGAGCGCAGAGGCCCCGTCCTGGAGAGAGCTGGGTGGTCCTGGTGAGAAAGTCGGCCTACTTCCCTTCCCCCCGCCCCTCTGTTCCCAACAGATCACACGGGCACGAACACTGACCACCAGCAGGAAGGCAACTGGAAGGGACCTGACCACCCGCTGCCATCAGCCCCCATTTGCCTGGTTACCCATACAGGTGCTCAGGGGACTGTGGCATCTGCCCCAGGCACAGCCGTGGGCACCTCCTTCTCCGGGCCCTTGGGGACGTGACTGCAGCTGTTAGGTCAGCAGCCATGAAAATCACTTTTGTCTTGATGCAGCTGGGGTCTTGCCTGGATTCATCCTGAGCAGCCCTGCCCTTCCCACCGGAGTCCATCACAGGGAACCTCCTCTGAGGTACTGGACGCTGCCCGGGAACCCCCTAGAGCCCTCCGTCTTTGGCAACACAGAGCAGGTGGCTAGAGATGTAGTCCGCCCTACCCACCAGCCCCCGGGCCCAGGGCCTGCCCCTGGACGAGGCTTCTAGCAACACAAGCAAGACTTCCTCTGATCTCATAATTTCTTGAGTGCAAGGATTTAGAAATGCCTCTCGCCCTGAAGCTTGTGGCCAGTGCCAAGGATGGGGGGCAACAGTGAGGGGCAGGGGGTCTGGGGCAGGTGTGGGTTCCCCCTGAGGGCAGGCCCCATGAGAGGACCAGTCTGCAGTGAGGGGCTGGGGCGAGCCAAGAGGCTGGTCTTGTATTTTTCTTACATATTGTGTGGTTCTTATATTTAAAAGTATATTGCTCCCCATAAAATACATATTCACATTATATGTTGTTTTTAAAATATATTTGATGTTTTAAATAGACCTTTGTACATTGTGTTTTCCATATGCATATATAGCAGTAATATATGCTCCTGGTAAAGATATATTTATAGCTTGTTTTTTTTGGTATTTTTATATATTTGTTTTCTGTATATATATATATAAAGTAACAGATGCTCACAGTAAAAGTAGCTTATAAAATTGAGATAAAACTTATAATAGAGGGCCCAGATCTTCAGAAGTAGCTCAATATATTTTCATATATGTATATATCTGTGTTATTACCACTCAAGAGGTAAAGGGTACCGTGGAGACCTGGGCCCCAAGAGGTCACCCCATTCTGACTCCTAACACCGTAGATTAGTTTTACTGTTTTAGAAACACATATAAATAGAATTGTACACTACATGCTCTTTTGTGCCTGGCTTATCTCTGAGCATTAGTCTGTGAGATTCAGATAACTCACTTCTTATTACTGAGTAGTATTCCACTGAATGTCTACACCACACATTTACTCATTGTTTTGTGGATGGAATCTGGGTAGTTCAAGTACTAGACATTGCAAATAGTGCCAGTGTAACACCCTCACATCAAGGAGTTTACACGTGAACTCCTGGGAGAAAAGCAACAGGAAGCCTTTCGGAGGACGTCAAATCGCTCTTCCAGAAATTTCCACCCACGCCCACACGCACCAACATGAGACAGAAGTGCCTGTGTTTCCCATTCATTCCCAGCAACAGCTTTTCTTCAACTTTGAAATAGATGCCCCAACAGAAAAATGGCATCTCATTTTGAATCGTGTTACTTCAATGTGTGAGGCTAGGCATCTTCTCTTGGAGTTACTAGCTGTTGGTTCTTAACATTTCTTTTTTGAGGATTCTTCGACTGTTTTAATTCAAATGCTTTCCCCTTTCCCATTAGATCATTCACCTTTTTCTGTTGTGTCTGTGAGCACATTTTGTATGTTAAAGAAATTAGGACCTTGTATTGGAAAGGCATGGAAAGGAAGTAAGTAATTTCATACCTACAGCAAAACAGAGGCAGTTCTCCTGATGTTAGTTTGGAAACTCAGCTATTCCCCCACCGTTCCTTTGCTCACAGACCTCGATCAAGAGAAGATGCGTAAGTCTGATCGTGACACATGCTTTAGCATCAGACAGATGCAGAACTGGAAGGCAGCAATGCTTCCCCATCTTGCTTCCAAGGCTGTTGCCCAGCTGCGGGCCCTGGGGGTAAGGCCCGGCCTGCTGCCTTCAAGGGACTTTGCCCCAAACCCGCATTAGCAGACCAGATGTGATGGGTGGTCTTTTAAAAAAATTTAAACTGTGGTAATGTGATACAAGGAGCTCTCAGAAGTACATTTTTGGTCACTCAGATGACCAAATATATATTTCTCAGGTACATTTGGCCTTCATCCGCAGTTCCTGAAAACACCTCAGAGCTTCAAAGGTGAAACGGGTGACTTGTCATGTTAATGAGAGACTTTTGGACCCCACCCGAGAGCAGGGGCTGGAAGCTGAATCAGCCAGTGGCCAATAATTGAGTCATTCATGGCTGTGCAATGGAGCCCTCACAGGACCCGTGGAGGTGCCCATCTCTCTGTGCTGTGCCTGCTGGGCTCGGTCGGATCCAGCTTCTTGGTCGGGGAGAGCGTCTGTGCTCGGGGAACCAGATGCCTCCACGGGCCACCGAGCTGGGCAGGCCCCCCGCTCCACGCGGACAGGAGTTTGGAGCTCCTTCATTCGGGACCTTGCCCTCTGGCTCTCTTCATCCGGCTGTTAACTTGTGTCCCCTGCGGTGTGCTTTATTAAACCAGTAAGCGTCTGGAGGGGACTCGCAGGACAGTCTCATAAGGTGCAGCCCTTAGCCTGGGCGATCTGCTGCTGTTTCCTGGCAGAGGCCGTCAGAATTGAGTCGAGTCCTCGGACACCCTGCTGGTGTTGGGGAATTGCTTGGTGTTGCTCATGGGAAGAACCCCACTCGCACCAAACACACCTGGGGATTGGGTCTGGGAACCCGAACGGAGCTTGTGTGGAACTCAGGTAGGAAACGCGTAACATAAAACTCACCGTTTTCAGCAGTGTAAGCATGCAGTGCAGTGGCGTCAGGCACATTGGCACTCTTGGGCAGCCACCGCCATCTGTCTCAGAATCCCTTCATCGTCCGGAGCGGGATCTCTGTCCCCGCTAAGCACAACTCCTCCCCCCCTCCCCCAGTCCCTGGCCCCCACCGTGCTGCGGTCCGTCACTGAATTTGACTCCTCTGTAGGGACCTCATATAGCCGGAATCATAGAATATTAGTCCCTCTGTGACTGGCTGATCTCACCTAACATAATGTCCTCAAGGCTCCTTCTAACTGTCGCCTGCGTCAGGGTCTCCCTTTTTTATGGATGGATGACATTCCCCCGTGGGGATGGACCATAGATTATTATTTATCTATTCATCCACATCGGTGGGCCCTCGGGTTGCTTCCACCCCTGATTACAGGGCACAGTGCTGCTTTGAACATGGGTGTACAAATGCCATGCAGGATGTTTAAATGTATAGAAGTAGTTGTCAAAATTTAATAGTTGGGCTATTTCACCCCACCAAGAATATCCAGAGTCCAGCTTGTGAAAAAAAAGATCTGGCCACACAGGGCTGCTGTCCTGCGCATCAGTGACCAGCAGAGGGCGCAGGAGCTGCTCCTTATCCCGGGACCGTCCTCAAGACGCGAAGACCAGGGGCCGCCCGCTGTGGGTCATTGTACTTACGCTGCTGTTTTTCTTACAGTTAAGAGAAAAACAAAATATTTCCATTACCGGTGCCTTTATCAAAAGTGGAAACTAAAAAACAGCTGGAGGGTGTCCATCTTTTGGAGAAAGAAGCATAATCCTGCACATTGAACATGCACGCAAAGAGCCCAGACGGATTTGCTTCATGAGTTATCAAATACACTAGCCTTTCACTCATTTTGATTTCCTGTTGTGCATTTCCTGTTGACCCTTGGCCAGGGTTTCAATTCTAGGTTTCAGGTATAGCTCAGTCCCTGTTAATGGGTTAGTAAGACATCTACATGTTGATATCCTAATTGCTCCACTGCAAAGTTGTTAGATTTATAATCGGGAGTACAAGATTGAATGGTGGCCTCCCAAAAAGGTAAGGTCAGGTCCTAACCCTCAGTGACCTCTGAATGTGACTTTTTGGGAAAAGGGTGTTTGCAGATGTAAATAAGGACCTGGAGATGAGATTAACCGAGTGGGCCCTAAACCCTGGCATGAGTGTCCATGTAATAGAAGAATAGAAGACAGAAAGGAAGGCCGTGTGATGACAAGCAGAGTGGGGAGCTATGAGCCAAAGAATGCTGGCAGCCCCCGGGAGCTGGAACAGGCAGCGAGGATTCTCCCCTGGAGCCTTTGGAGGGAGTGTGGCCCTGGGGACACTTCCATTTCAGATGTCTGGCCTCTAGAGCTGGGAGAGAATAATTCAGGTTGTTTTAAGCCCCTACTGGGTGGCACTTTGTTATGGCAGCACCAGGAAACCAGCATAGCGGGTAGCGGGGTCATTGCGATGAAAGGGAAGCATGGGATCCTTGGGGGTTCTGCTGACACAGCATATGGGCCTTATTGGCTGCTTGTTGGCCCGTGCTGTCAGTGTAACAGGACAGAGAGGTCCTGCCCAGTCTGCCAGCAAAAGGGCTTGCACTCCTTAAAGTGCAAAACTACGTGGAATTGTCACCTTAACAAAGAGGACACTGGATCCAGAGAGGGCGGAACGCCTTGCCTCAAGTCTCAAACCAATAGCAAAACGGGACAGGGAGCCTGTTTACGTAAGAGTAAAATGTGGATGGTGATGATTTATGCTTCTCATTCAGAGTGAGTGCTGGAGGGACCCAAGCTTTGTGTATCACCTTTAAAAACAATTGCCAGGTCCAAAAAGCATCTCTTTTCTGGGGGCACTTGGGATTCTTTAGGAAGGGTGAACATCATTCCCTGTGCTTGCTTACTGGCCATCTAGATTTCTTGGCAGATTTGGCTTCCCCTATGTTTCATATGAGAAGAGCAAACCTCTTTTGGAAATGACAACAGCACAATAAAGCTGTTGAGAGGTCCTTAATAAAGCCTTGAGAGTTAACCAGATAACCAAAAGCAAATCTTGTTGCCAGGGCTACAGGTTCACCAGTCATGTGCCGCTACTCCTAACCTGTCTGTACTGCTGAAGTCTTCATGCAAGACACTGACTCCCAGAGGGGTTTTCTCAGCGGTAGGAGTTGTTCAAAAGTGCTGGTTCTTGTGTTTGCTCTGCAGAGCGAGCTTCTCCCAAGGAGCTGCTGGTGAAAAGACCCACTTCCCTAATGAATTCCAGATGGGAAAACACATTCAACCTGTGTATTTTATTAAAAGGGGGGGAGGTGTCTGTTAAGGCAGGCTCTGTTAAAAAAAAAAAAAAAAAAGTAATCTGATGATTTCTGGAATCTGAAGATTGAAGAGTGTCACTTCCTACATTGAGCCACCTGGGATTTGACTGACACCCTGCAGGTGGGACCCCAAGAAACTGTGAAAAGTCCTGGTGCTTCCTAGAGTGTCCCGTCCACCTTCTTGAGCCTCCTTGTGGAGGAGTGGGGCTCCACCACTCTGGTGGTGTTGGATGGACCTTGTCAGGGCGGGGACTTGCCCAGGCTGCTCCTTCTGGGCCCCTCACCCTCTCCCTCCCTTTGCAGCCCCACCACCAGCATTCATTAGCCAACCAGAGGCCTGGGCAGCTCTCCGAGGAGCCCGCTGAGTGATCTGGGTCTTGCCCTTGAGTCCTCATGGCCTGAAACATGGCCACCAGGCAGGCAGCCTCCCTGCACCCCCCTTTTTTTGGTGGGTGTCAGAATCTGTTTTAAAAAAAACTGTGCTAAACTACGCATAGTATAAAATTTACTATTTTAACTCACTGAAGTGTATAATTCGGTTGCATTTAGTACATTCACAGAGATAGTGCAACCTTCAACATTATCTAGTTACTGAATATTCTCATCCCAGAAGGAAACCCACATCATTAGCCAGTCACTCCCCACCCCACGTTCCCCCAAGCTCCTGACAACCTTAAATACTTTCTGTCTCTAAGGACTTGCGTATTCTGGCTCTTTCATGTAAATGGAATTATATAATATATGGCCTTTTGTATCAGGCTTCTGTCACTTAGCATATTTTCAAGGTTCATGCATGTCGTAGTGTGTGTTATGACTTCATTCACTTTTATGGCTGAATAATATTCCACCACGTGGATGCACCACATTTCATTTATCCATTCTTCTGTTGATGGACACTTGGGCTGTTTCCAGCTTTTAGCTATTGTCAAGCATGCTATGATGAACGTTGGTGTGCAGTTTTTTGTTTGAACACCTGAATTCTTCTGCATATACTACCCAGGAGTGGAATTGCTGGGTCATGTGATAATTCCATATTTAACTTTTTGAGGAGCCACCACCCACACTGGTTTCTACAGCAGCTGCCCCATTTTACATTCCCATTGTCCACATCCTCCCAACACTTGTCATTTTCCTTTTTTTTTATAGTAGTCATCCTCTGGGTATGAAGTGGCATCTCACTGTGGCTGGGTCTGCATTCCCCAAACGTCTAGTGACAGGGAGTTCTTCCTTGTGCCCATGGGCCTCGTGTGCAGCCTCCCTCACATTCTGCCAACACCTTATGCAACAGTGGACAACCCGACCCTCCTCTATGTCTCAGTTTCCTCCTCTGCACAAAACGAAGTGCAACTAGGTCCGTGGCCTCCTAGCTGCTTTGTCCACATAGCCTACAATAATTTGGAAGAATCATGCCCCTTTGGCAACTTTTTAGGTTGGTATCTACTATTTTTTCACCATTACATTTACAAAGTAGGATATGATTTCCAATTATACATCTTTGAAAAATAAAAGTTCCTCTCTCTGCAGAAGCAAAACCAGATGTTTTGTCTTGTTTCCAATGTCACTGAGCAATTCACATTATTAAACACAAACCAAGCCAGTAAACCACTTTGCACCTGACATAAACCAAAATCACGGAGTCCCCAAATAATAAAACCCTATTTCTTGTGAACCTATATTCAATAACATCCAGAATATTAGCCCTGACCTTTGCTATGTGTCCTGACCTTTAGGATTAGCATGGGATAGGCCCACCAGGGATGGATGAATGCAAATTTGATACCCGTGGTTCTCTTGTGATTTTTTTCTCCTTTGAATACTTAATAGTTTTTTGTATTTCACAAACCAGTCCTTCTGGTCCGCCTGCTCTGCACCTTTTACAAGAAAACACTTTCTTTTTCTAAATGCATCTGCCTTCCATTTTCCTTGGGTAATTCTTCTAAATACATCACATTAAATGTAAACAATGTAGCAATGTGACCTGACCATACCAAAGACATGGACAAAGTTTTCCCATTTCTTTCTTCCTTCGCATAGGAATTTCACTTCACTCACTGAATTTTATATTAATAAAAAACATTTCTATGTGTGAAGGTAATTCACTAATCACTCAAGCATAGGTCTGTGCAACAAAAACAATTTAATTTTAAGACATTTTATTTCTTGTCACTCTAAGACAATATTAAATTATTCTGGATGGAATGATTAATGCGATTAATCAGTTGATTAATTCAATATAAATATATTATATTGTAGTATATATTTCTTATATATGCTACATTTTCCTTGGACTGAATCTCTTAAGAGGACCACGGGGCTGTGTATTTTCAAACGGTTCAGGCGTATCACTGGATCCAAGAGGTGGTTCAGAATCAGCCGCATTCCTGTCTTTCATGTTAATGGTGTGGACGCTGAGCAAACTCTTTCTATAAATTCATCCGTGGCAATGGGGTAGATTTGCTAGAGCTGTGGCCCCCCAGTTTTTGAACTTCTTTGGCGACTTGGGCCAAAGGTCATATGGTGATTCGTGGCCAAAAACAAAGCAAAAAAAAAAAAGAAAAAGGACCTGGATAAACTCTCTTTCTTGCTCCTCGGCACCGCGGGTGTGTGCGTGGCCAGGGTCCTCCCGGCCCGCAGGGTCCCCGCCTCGCCCTCCTGCCGCGTGGGGTGAAGAGGGGGACCGTGGCAGGTGTGACCCGGCCTGCTAGGCCCTCCTGGGGGCATGTGGAGTGGGGGGCCTGGCGGCCGCAGCCCCCTGCCCAGTACCGTCGGCTCATGATGTGACCCCCGCAGGTCACCCTTCCCCCGGGGTGCAAAGGAACAAAGAGGAGGGGCTGCGCCTGCGGGTGTGGACGCCGGGGGCCTGTTCCCAGCGCGCGTCCGGGGCCTTTGGCTCCCGATTGGGCGTGGGGGGCGGGGGCGAGCGTGCCGTCAGAAGTCTCCGCGGGCTGTGGCTCACGTGAGCGGAAGTGGTGGGGGTGGGTCCTCGCGGCGTGGGCAGCTGCCCGGGGCGCGTGGGGTGTGTGCGGCACGTGTGCGGCGCGCGGGGCGGGGCGGGCCCGGCTCGGCTCCTGCTGGTCTCGGGCTCGGCCCGCTGCTCGCAGCCTGGGGTGCTGCGCCCGCGGAGCGGCAGCGACGGCAACAGTCCGTCGGGGCGCTCCCCCGGGAAGCCGCAGGATGAGCGGGGCTGCCCGGGACACAGCCCTGTGAATCACCGCCCCTTGACACGCGTCATGATGGGGCGCCCAGGCGCGGGTCGCTGCTGCTCGCCTGGGGGGCCCGGGGGCACCCTGGGGTCCTCTAGGCCAGGCGCTGGAGCCCACGATTCCTGAGGTCCGCTCGGCAGCGAGTGGGTGTGCAAGGCGCTCACTGCTGTCAGGTGCGCAGGCCGCCCCTCTGAACGAACTGTCCCTTCTGAGGCCGGCCTGGACCCGCCACAGGCCCAGCGGCCGGCTGTTACGCCCTGCAGGTGCTCCTGTGGGGCTCAGGACAAATGGAGTGACAGAGAAGGGCCGGGGGAGGAGAGGATCTGCGCCAGCAGCTGGGCTCTGGACGGAGCGGACTTGCGTCAGCGGGAAGGGGCAGGCCGGGCGCCAGGGAACTGGGTTTGCAGATGCGTGTGCTGGCCTCCCACCACGGTGGGGGACCACACCTCGGTTCTCACCCTGCTTAACACCGGGGGGTGTTGAAGGCTGGACCAGCTTTCATTCCATCATTCTTCACCTTTGTCACGTGTGGCAGCTCTCCTCATAGCGCCCTGGCGGACGGCGTCAGAACCACCTGGAACCACCCAGACATGCGAACTCTCAGGCCGTGCCAGACGCACTGACCCAGGTATGGTGCTCTGATTTGGCGAAGGGATTCCGAGGCACACTCACATTTGAGAACCAGTGATCTGGGGTGGCCCTTGTACTAAGAGGGGCTACTCAATCCCTCCCCCGCCGGGAACTAGAGCAAACCGGGTTTGGAAAGTTCTAGTTCTCTGCTCTCAACTACTAGTATTCACTTGGGGCTCCATCTAAAACTTGGGCAAGCATAAATACCCCTTGGCAATGCCCCCAAGACTGGGCTGAGGAGGAATGAGGCTATTTCGGAGGGGAGGACAGGAGGTTCTGAATTCCTCTGTACTTCAGAAGCCACCTGAGAAAGGCCTCAGGCGGTGCTGAGGAGTCCAGGAATGCTGCCTTCGGGTGCCAGTGTGCAGGGCTGGCTCTAAAAGGGCAGGGCCTCCTAACAAGGCGGGTTTCCACTGTCCCAGTCACACACCCTGCCCTGCGTGAACTGCCCAGTCAGTACTTGGAAGTTCCATCCATCAGCAGGAGATGCGGACGGGCCAAATTCAACAAAGGCTGTGACCCAGACAGTTGTGTGTGTGTCCCCGGTCATCTGCATGTGCCTCCAGAGGGCAGTTTACGGCTTTGTTTCAGCTGGGTTTTTTCTGACTCACTTTTAGCTGGTCTGATAGTAAAATGAACTTTGTACAGTGAATTGCAGCATTAGTTTTCAGTGGTTGGAAACTCCGGTGACCAGCCAGGAGGGGTGCAGGGCACATTTGAAATACAGTGTATTTCTGCAGGTTTGGGCGCTGGCCATGGGGAGGCCAAGCGCTGCCCCTGGAAACTTCCTGCTCTGGCCACATGGTGGGAAGGGGCAGGGGGCAGGCAGGAGCATAAATGATTATTTATGCATTTCGTCATGTCCACCAACCCCCTTCCACTATTATTTAGTCAATGTTTTTCTCTAAATCAACTCATCCTTAAGTTAATTTTAAAAGAAAAAATGTAAAATAGCAGACACATATGGGCAACCAGTAGAACTCACCCCAAAGTGAAGATCATCAAATAAGACTGTAAATAAAACAGTGTTGTGACCGTCTACCCTGATACACCCGCCAGAGCTCCGAGTCTAGGTCCAAGCTACAGAACGGATGTGTTTTAAGACTTAGTGACACCGACCCAAAACTTTCTACTAGAGAAACAAGAAGGCTTGGAGGTGAATTGGAAACGGCGGAGGTGGGCTTCTCGGTGATACCGTCTGTTCCCAACGCCTAAGATGTAGCACGTGGGCCTTCCGTGGTTCTAAGCAGTTTCTAATTCCTTAGTCACTAGGACCACACTATGAGACAGGTTCTCCTCTCCATCCCGAGACCCAGAGGTTACCCTGGGCCCCAGAGCCCTGAGTTAGTGCTGGATGGGGGAGCTGGGGTTGCACTGGCTGAGCCCATTGGGTGCCCCCCACCCCCCATCCCACTCCCCAGCTGCACAAATGGGAACCATAGCCCACACCGTGAAGCCCGCCTCTGCTGCCATGCTCCCAGTGCAGGAGGCTCCTTCAGTGACCCCTGCGGCTTTTTTGGGGGTATTCTTGTGATGCCAGACATCTGGAGCAGCCGAATGCTTAACAGGGGACAGCCCAGGTCATCTTCCTCTCCTTTCTCTTTTCTGTTTGAAAAAACCAGTCAAGTGATTCCCAGAGCACCTGTTGGCTCATGCCCTGGAAAGCGGATTAGGCTGAGCTGACCCGGTAGTCGTGGACTCCCAGTCGTGGACCCCCTGGGGGTCATGGGGTTGTGGTGGCTATGCTCTGCTGGCACCTGGGAGTGCTCACCACTCCTAGGATGTGTTTGAGTACCCCACCTGGTCCTCTCCAGCCAGGTGGGGCGGACTTGGGGGCACCAAGGCTGGATTTGGGCCTGTCCACGGTCCAAAGCTCTAGTGAGCAAGCAGGCTGGCCTGGTACCCCGCGTATGGCCACAGGCAAGTAGAGGTGGGGCCGTCCTAGGAAATGCACTGGATATGGGGCCCAGGGAGCCATAGGGCCTTTTAGGTTGTGGTAGGACACTGGCCACGGCCGGCAGGTTGGGATGGATCCTGGAGATGCAGGTGGCTCTCAAACTGCAGGTGGAGGTAAGGGGCTGTCTTGTCGGTGGGTTTCAGCCCTGGGCGAGTTCATTACAGATTCAGTGTGACCAAAGAAATGACAGTGGAACGTTCTCGGGGTGAGAGGGTTATATCCAACTTTATTTCCAGGTGGCAGGTCAGTCACTAAAATCTCATCCACTCAGAGCGAGTCTACGTGCAGCAAGCCGGTCTCTGCCTCTGGGCCTCTCTGCCTGCACAGCCGTCCTCTGGGCCCCTGTCCTCGGCGCTGCCACCATTCCAGCCTCTGCTCTCCTGCAGCCTTGCAGCCCTGCCACTGTGTCGCCCAGAGCACTGGGCAGGGCTCTCTATATAGAGTCAGTAACAATGCATTGCCCACACGTGTAGTGAGCTAGCCAGCCAGGACCAGGTGGGAATCCTGGTCACAGGAACCTTCATTTTATCCACAGGAGCCCAGGGAGGGGAGGGGGGAGTCACAGGTGAGGAATAGGTGGTCCTGACCCATCCTTCCAAGGACTGGTCTCCCATTGTTACAGCTGGATTTGTTTTCAGTTTGACGAGTCAGCACCTCCCCCTGCAAGAGTTTGACCCTCTCTGGCCACCTGCCTCAGTGCAGTGTCCAGGCCAATCTCAGGGGGTGGGCATCTCCTGATCATCCCCTTTTCAATGGAGGAAACGGGCTGGGGGAGGTTAATTGCCCACAGCTTGGTCACAGGTGGGGACAGACCAGAGCTGGAGTTGTGTTCTTACAAAGTGGTTTGGAGGGTGGTGTCCTTGGGGCGGTTCTGTGTGTCCAGGGGGCCGGGGGTGGACAGCAGCCCTACTGCTCCTGGTGGCCCCAGTCCCCGCGAGCCAGTCCATGCTCACCCTTTCCTCTGTTCTCCAGGGGGGTGTTTATGTCTGTACACACCACACATATCATACACACCACACCACACCTTCCCCACCACACCACACCTTCCCCCACACCTCACCCCCCACATACACACATACACCACACATCACACACGCCCCCCCTCCCCGACATCACACACACAACCTGCAGTGTTCCCACTGTTTCCTATTACAAAAAGCCTTGCTGCCGCCCTTTGCCCCTCTCCTGGGGGCACCCAGGACCTATCACCCAGCAAGAAGGAAGGGCTGGGTTGTCCCCCGTCCTTAGAACCAGGAGTTTATTGGTCACTGGTGGTAAGGGCTGAGGCTGTGCAACAGCAGCCGGCTCTGCCGAAGAGACCGCTGGGACCCTTCAGGACTGGGCTTGTCCTCCACTTCCATGGCCTTTCTGCCATTGCCGGGGAGCCTTGCAGGGACTGTAGGCCAGGGGCTGCAGGGGCAGAGCGCAAGCTGGAGGCTGGGCTCCGGAGCTCAGTGTCCAGCATCTGCCTGGGTGGGGCTTCCATGCGCCCCCCCCCCACTGTAGCCGTTCCACAGAGGGAGCGTGGGAGAGGAGGGGGAGGGGGCACGGCAGCCCTTAGGGTATGGGGGCTGTGAACCTGTCAGCAGGCCTCTATTGCCAGTATTGCAACGACTAAGCATGGGCTGGGGCTGCGGGGACGTGGCAGGCAGTGTGGGGCCAGTGGTGACAATGGGGGGACAAGGCCCATCCATGTCCGGTGGAGCACTGCAGTGAGATGGTGGGTCCCAGACCTTGTGGGTGGCTTCCGGAGGCTTCCTGCAATGGTGGGCCTGAAAGAACAAGTGTGTGCTGGACTGGGAAGACAGGCAGGGGCAGGGGGGGTGGGTCTGGTGGAGGAGAGGGGAAGGAGGGAAGGGGGTGCAAATCGTCTGGGCAGGTGGGGATGCACAGGACAGAGGCACTTGGGTCAGGCCGGGACTGGGAAGGGCCCTGTGAGAATTCCTGACCCTCAGCTGGACCCGGGAGGGCCCGGTGGGGGCAAGGGGGTTGGGAATGGCCGTGGGGGCTCTAGCCCCTACCCCAGGGCTGCTGGCGGTGGGGTGGGGAGAGGGGCACTTTCCTAGGCCTGGCTGGGGGTCCTGCTTTACAGGGAGCCCCGGCCACGCACACTGCAGACCCAGAAGCAGGGGGAGCCTGAGGACGCCTCAGTTTTCCCCGATGCTCCGCCTGCTCCTGAAGGGGTCAGGAGGGCTCTGCTAGGTCGCAGTGAGGAGGGGCCTGCGTCATCACAGCTCAGCCTTGAGAAATCTGATTCTTCAGGTCTTTTCCCAACCTTGAGTTTCCTGACCTCATGCCGGGAACCTGAAATCTTCCACAGCAGGAGCATTTATACCACAGAAACGGGCGAGGCTATGCATTGCGGCATTTTGGTCTGGAGGACCTGTTTGCTGGCGCACCCCTGTAGCTGCCCCTTTGGGGGACCCTGAGAATGTGCGCAGAGACTCGCGTGGCCCCCTGTCTGGACTGCAGCCTCCTTCCTTGCCTGTGAGCCTGAATGACACTGGCTGAGCCCACTGTTCGGTGTCAGGGAAAACGAGAGTTTGTGGGTGTGCTCTGCAGGGTGCAGGGCTGGAGACGTCTACCACGCCCTGCCTAGTGCTGGAAGGCCCACGTCCAGGGCCCAGTCTTCCAGGCAGAGGCTCCGATGCAGCGGAAATCCTCCAGGCAAGGTAGTTAAGACGGGTGTTTAGGCAGGGCCCTGTTACTTGTGGCACCCTTGGACTAGCTGGCGAGCTTCCCAGGCTCCAGCGTCTCAAGTGCCTAAGGGGTGTTGGCCAAAACGGTCCGTCAGGCCCCGTCCCACCCTGTCATCTGGCAGCGAGTGCCTCTGGCCCCACAGCACACATTTCTGCACCCGCCACCTCGCTGGCCGTCCTCCTCGGTGAGCGGTGTGGTGACCCCTCTCTCCTCAATCTCCTCTGTGCCCCGCTCCTCACATCTCAGTGGGCGGCTCTGTCCCCAACAGGCAGGTCAGGCCCGAGCCTCAGACCCACTCCTCTCTCTCTGTTCCTCTCGCCCTGGTCTATCCACAAACCGTGGAAGCCAGTTCCCTTAAAGGTAGCTTAAATCTGTCTGTTTTGCACCGCCTCTGCTCTGCCACCGAGGTGCCCTGCCTGGCCCGCTGGAGACTTTCTAGCTGACTGTACCAGCCCCCCTGTTCCTGAGCATAGATTTGTCCTCTGTGTTTTCTGCCCTTCCTGGCCCCTAAATCACCAGCTCTGGGGGGCAAGGCCCAGGCTATATCTCATTCACTGTGTATCCCCAGAGTCCAGGCTAGAGCAGGACTTAGAATGAATGAGTGACTCGGTTCTGCTTTGGCCAGAGGTCCGTGGCTCCGCAGGACAGGGACAAGGAGCCCTCCGAGCTGGCTGCTCTGATTCCGGGAACCCGGCCCTGCAGCTCTGCCCCCCGACCCTGCTCCACGAGGGCTTCTGAGTTGTCCTTTGTCCCCAGTGGAGCCCAGAGACCTTGCAGGCAGGAGGGGAGGTGGCTGGGGAGGCTCTGGTCTCATCTGGGCTGTCTGCTTTGGAAAGACCCAGCCCAAGCCTAAAGCAGAGGGGCTGGCAGGGGGCTGCGGGGGCCTGAGGACCGACTCCTCCCTGTGAAGAGTGGGGCCCGGGTCTGCAGCAGGGCTTCGGGCTGGAGGTGCGGGGAGCGTGGTCTCACCCAATCCCCTGCCACCTGGGGCCTCTGACCTTGAGCGCTTGTGTATTATTATGCGACCTTGCCCAGAAGAATCATGGCCACCAGCAGTCCGGTCACCAGGGTGGGCCAGCCGCTTGGCAGGAGGGCAGACCCTAAGGAAATATGGGTGATCCAGTGAGTGAGAGCATGGGAGCATGTCGCTCACCCCAGCCTCTCGGTGGGCGAGGTGCCCCCTCGAGCCCCCCGACTTTGTCTCCTGCCATCCCCCCAGCTGTGCTGCCTCCCTGCTCTCCTCCGGCACAGCCCCCGCTCAGCAGGGCCCGCCTTCCTGGGCCAGGCCCACTGGGGTCTGCCACCTTGTCAGCTTCCAGGTGACTTCTGCTCCTGGGATGGGTCAGGGTGGGGTGAGGGCGTGTGGCGGAGGCTGGTGGAAGACTAGGAAGGAGCCCCTTGCACAGCCCTGGGGAGGGTGGGGTGCATGGACTCCCCGGGGAGGCCTGTCCCACCTGCAGCTGCCTGGTGGCACCTCACCTGAGCCATCCGTGGTCCTAGGGAGCCTGTGGCTGGTGTGCTGGAGCGTGGGCAGTGGGGTGCCGAGGGACCCCTGGCTGGTGTGCTGCAGCGTGGGCAGTGGGGTGCTGAGGGGCCCCTGGCTGGTGTCCTGGAGCGTGGGCAGCAGGGTGCTGAGGAGCCCGTCATTGGCCTCGGGCACGATACCCAGCAGCCTGCACATGAGCTCATACACGTGGACGCTCTCGAAGGGCTCCACCTCCAGGCCCCTCTTGAAGCTGGGGCCCACGGCCCGGAAGATGGTCTTCATGTCCATGACCTCATTGTCAAAGCCATGCTCACCATTGTTGAACTGCACATTTACTCTCTGCAGTTCAGAGGGAGGGAGGGTCCTGAGTCCCTGTGGGGATTTCCTAGCCCACCTGCCCTCTCTGTTAGCGCCAGGCAGAGATCCTCTCTTGGCAGAGGACCCCTGGAGAGAGTTCAGATATGGGTACGGGAGGGATTCTGGGCCTCAGATTCTCTGAATTCTGAGCCCCAGAAGGTCAGGGGCCCAAAGAGTCTCAGTGAGGACCTGGTGACATACACAAGTATCTGGAGGCCCCCAAGTAAGTGCGTGGAACGGTTGGCCCCCAGCTGTGCTGTGAGCCCCTCCGTGTCCTGCGCAGCCCCTCACGTCCCCCTCCTCTCCTGGATGCCTTCCCCACACGGTGCACCAGGCTTCCCCTCCAGCCCCCCTTGGGTCTCTGTTCACAGAGGCCACACTCGTCACCCTCACCTCCTCCACGTCACTCTAATGGCTGACCTTCCCACACTTTACCCTACGCACACGTGCACACATATGAAGGCATATGTACATGCATGCGTGTATGCACAGGCATGTGCACACACATAAACACATGTAAAAGCATGCACAAATCTTGTACACACCCATACATGTACTCTCATGTACGTGCACACTGCTATGGCATAGTGATGGGTGTGTCCCTTTGATGGCCAATGCTCCTCCTCAAATCGGGGACTGGTTAGAAATAGGGTGTGCTATGTGCAGAAAGGGTACAAGCCAGCAGCCAGGGCAGGAGGCTAGCTGAGCATGGGCAGTGGGGTGCCGAGGGGCCCCTGGCTGGTGTGCTGCAGCGTGGGCAGTGGGGTGCCGAGGGGCCCTTGGCTGGTGTCCTGGAGCGTGGGCAGCAGGGTGCTGAGGAGCCCCTTGCACAGCCCTGGGGAGGCAACTCACCCCGTGGATGACGTAGCCGGCATCACTGTACATGAGCAGGGGGGTGATCCTGGGATTATTGGCGTAGTGGAGGGACTTGGGGAAGGTCTCCTTCCTGTAGACGTGGAGTTTGGGGTGGGCGTCCTTGAGGGCCTCGTATACCTTCTCTAGCATCCCTTCTTTGGGAAGCAGCATCCCATTTGGTCCATAGTCCAGGAGCTCAAACTCAATGTCCTTGAAGGTGAAGTTGGGGAATCTGTGGAATTCCACCAAGTCACTGGCGTTCTTGCGGACGGTGGTCATGCCGTGGTCGGACGTGATGATCAGGTTGAGGCTGCTGTCCAGGCCGCTCTGCCTGATGCGGTCCCGGAGGTAGCCCACAGTCCTGTCCACCTGCATCACCATCTCCTTCCTCTCCTGAGACTCTGGGCCGTACTTGTGGCCCGTGGAGTCTGGCTCCCCAAAGTAGAGCGTGACCAGGTCCAGCTTCTCCTCTGTGAACCAGCGCATCACCGTGTCGATGTTGGCCCTCCACTCCTTCTCGTTCTTGTAGTTGTGCAGGATGCCTTCCTTCCGGCTCAGCGTCACGGCCACGCCTTGGTAGGTGACATTGCCGCCGGGGTAGAAGAAGGAGCCCGTCTTTAAGCCCTGCCAGGGAACACAGCACTCAAGTCCCAGGAGTCTGGGGCCTGCTCCTGCTTGTCCCATGCCCGCTGATGCATTTGCCCCCCACGCCCCTGCCTCTCTGCCCACTCACCCGTGCAAACCCTGAGCTGCAGCCACAAGCCACTTTATTTTCTGGAATCTTTCTTAGCCTTTATCTTATGGTCCTGGGGCTGATAAGTATTTTGTAGAGGAGAGAGCAGGTACCCAGAGGACTGAGCATGAATGAGGTAATGGGTATAAAAGTGCCCCCAGATATGCAGTGTCCTCTCTGTTGCTCTGGCCCTAGGTCCCTGCCCCGGGCTGACTGTCTGGAGCCTGCAGCCTGGCCTCTCCCCCTGTACTCTCAGCCAGGCCTGTGTCTGTCAGCCCCTTTGCCCATCTCGTCTTCTGCCCTTCCAGCCTTCAGCCTGGGCATCCATCTGCCCTTCTGTAAATCGACTGCTGCTTTACTTCCAGATCCATCTGTCCACTTGGGCCCCAGCTGCCCGCCAGCTCCCCAGGCCATTCTGTTTAGACAGTGCCACGAGATGCCAAGTTCTCAGCTCTGGCTTCCTGCAAGTGAGCCTGGTGTCTGGGTGGCTCCTGGAGCGAGGGGTGGAGTGGGTGCCCTGCTTTTGAGGTGGGTGTAGGCTCACCCCAAAAGCCTGCACCTCCTCCACCCTCTCCCATGTGGCCGGGGGAGGCACTACCTGCCGCTGGGCCGTGATCCAGATGGGCACGCTGCCGTTGTCCCACCACCTCTCGATGCCCAGCGTGGCGTGGTAGGGCAGCTTCACCTTTGTGGTGGTGTTGTAGAACATGTTGTGAACCACTCCGTGGTTCTCAATGTATTTGCCTGTGGGGAGGGGGCAGCAGAGGGGAGGTGGGAGCCCAGGTTCAGCTCATGGGCACCTGTCCCCCAGCCCAGCAGTTCTGCTCCCTTTTCCGGGCTTGTCCTGCAGCTGAACGTGTGCATGAGTGCAAGTGTGCACATTCGAGGACAACATGTGCAGCCTGCTTGGTTTGAGCAAAAGATTGGTAGTGACCTAGATGGCTATTGGGAAGGAACTAATTAATACCTTAGGGTGCAGCCATAAGATAGAATTCTAGGCAGGAATTTAGGTGAACCAAGTAGAGCTTGAGATAATTTATTAACTTTAATTTTTGCATGGGAAGCACCTGCACATGAGGTCAGAAGGTACAAGAGATGATGGGGGGATGATCTCTTCCCCTCATAGGACCCCAGTATGTTAAGTAGAAAGGAGCTGTGCAGACGACAGGACTGTGTGCATGGATCAGGGCCTGTGGCAGTGGGAATGCTGGTGCGGGGCCAAGCCATCTGTCCTGAATAGCTTCCACCCCCAGTTGTGCCCATGCGGAGCCTCAGTTTGTTAAGTTTTGCAGATGTACTTAGGTTAAGAAGAGGGCCCTCGGGATTAGGGGGGCCCTGAGGCCACCGACACGTGTCCTCACGAGAAGGAGACAGACACAACAGCAAGAGAGCCGTGTGACTAAGGGGCTGAGACGTGAGTGATGCGGCCACAGGCCCAGGAACACCTGGGACCACTAGAGGCTGGGAGAGGTGGGAAGGGTCCCTGGAGGGAATGTGGCCCCACGGACCTGGATTTCAGACTCCCAGCTGAAGCACAGTGATGGTGGGTTTGAGGGTGGCAGCGGAGTGAGCAGCAGAAAGAGCAAGAGCCTCAGGCTCATTTTTCCTGCCTTTCCAGAACCTGGCCATGCTCACCTCCTCCAGAAGCCTTCCTGGGTTGCCACCCTGGTTGTGGTCACCACTTAAAATGAAACACCGAAGGGTGTTTCTCTTTGCTTCTTCTCAGTTGCCACTGACCTCAGGGGGGCTGAATCCCTTCGGCTATGCTGTGTCTCCCCAGTGAGAATGTCCTCGTCTTGGTCTCACCTTTGTCCCTAAATGGCACTCACGGGACAGGGCTGTGCACCCACTGGAGGCCCTTCTGTTGTTTCCCCTGGTTTCTCAGCCCCCACGTCCATCCCCAGTCCCACCTTGAGGCTGACACTCACCAGTGACCAGGGTGAAGTGGCAAGGGCTTGTCATGGTGGCGAAGGCTGGGGTCATATAGCGAGCTTTCACTCCATCCCGCGCCATGGCGTCCAGGTTGGGGGTTTGCACATCCTGGTCGTAGTTCCAGCGGAAGCCATCGAAGGACACCAGGAGCAGCTTGTTCTGGGAGCCCTGCCTGCCGACGGGTGCCCCTGCCCCTGGAGCCAGGAGGCTGGCCAGGGCCACGGTGAGAAGGACAGCCGAGTGCCCCATGACAGGCCCTCCAGCAGCACCAATGTCTGGCTGGTTCCTGCTGAGGAGCAGAGCAAAGTCCCAGGGTCACCTGCACATCTTATCCTGCACATCTCTGAGAACAAGGCTGTGCTCATACCTGTGTCTTCGGAAGAGGTGTCTGGTTGCCAGGTGTGTGCCAGCTCTGCCTGGCCCTCTCTGATCAGCCTTTATTGCCCGCAGAGCCCAGTGGGCTGGCGCTCTGCCCCACTTGGGCCCGTGTCCTCAAGGGGAGGATGGGCAGCAGTCCTGAAGGCTTGCAGAGCCAAGGGCCACTCCATTGGGAAGGCCCATGCCCCCACCGCACCTCTTCTAGCAACTTGGCCCCTGTACCCGGCTCACTCTGGCCCCGGAGCCCCAGGGGGCCCCCTTCAGCCTGTAACTTGGGGAGCCTTTGGGGTATGTGGGCCTGGGCTGGGGGTTGGGCTTCCCATAGTCTGGGAGCCCAGGCCAGACGCTCACCCCAAACTGGCCTTGTCTGTGGGAGCCCCAGCCTGGGTGAGTGCCTCTTCCCCTGCCCATGTGAAGTGGCCTCCTGGGATGGGGTGGGCAGAGGGCCAACTTGCTTACATCCGCCACTCCTGCCTTCCCAGCCCCACAGAACCTCAGAGGCACAGCGTCCTCTGTTCAGTTGTAAGGACCTTTGTTACAAGGGGGGCGGAGGAGGGGGCTCCCTTGTTATCCTGTGCTCACAGTGGGGGTGTGGGGAAGGGATGCCTCTGTGTCTCGCTGTGTTTCTGTCTGTCTCAGTACCTATGAAGCCAAGCCCCATTCTGAGTTCTGCGGACACAGCAGTGCCTGAGATAAACAATGTCCTTTCATTCTGGTTGGGGATGCACAAACTAAAATGAGTTAGGTCAAACAGTAAAACAGTGAGAATTGCCAAAAGAAATACAGCAGGGAGATGAGCTGGAGCAACTGGGGATGGCGGGGTGGGGCTGGGGCAGCATCCAAGAGGTGGACATCAGGGGCTTGGAGAGCGGGCGAGCCCCGAGGGAGTGACTGTGGAGTCCCAAGCCAGGGGAGCTGAGGCAGGGCCGGCCTGGGCCTGGAGGTGTGGTGCGCAGACCCCGGCGGTGGCCGTGGGGGTGAAGGACGCCGAGGGAGTTTGGAGGTTTGCTGGAAGGGTTTGCTGCGTGCCTGTACACTGAATTTCCACCGGAGATGGGGTGAGGGGAGGTCAGAGGGAGGCCCAGGGAGGACAGGGACTTGAGACTTTCTGTTGTGGCCACGTGGGAGGGAGTGGAGTCAGTGGAGGTGGGATGGGTGGTTCTCACTTCAGTTTCCTTCAGCTGCAAACCTGCCCACAGGCCCATCTCAGTGCTTTTCACCGCAGCCCACTCCCCTGCACACAGAAGCCATCGGAAGCCTCCTGAGGGTGGCCAGACCTTGGGGTGCAGATTCTTGGTTCCCCTAAACCTCCTGAAGCACACTCTGGGGGGAGACCATGCACAGCAGCCACCTTTCTGATTCTCATGTTCATGGACGTGGCGGGGTGGGCAGGCTGCCACAGGGGTTCCCAGCGCATTTTGGGAGGCAGCCCCTCCAAGAGAGAATGTGGGCCTTGTTGCACTGGGGGGATCCCCTTTTGGAAGGTAATGTAGGCTTATGGCACCATTGCAAGGCTGCCCCTCTGGGAGACAACGTGGGCCTCGTTGCATTTGGGGGCTTTAGGAAAGCCTTCCGGTAAAGGGCAGGCGCGCAGGTGGAGAGGTGCCGCGTTTCCAGGGCCAGTGAGGAAGCGGACGGGGTGGCGCGCCGAGGCTGGCAGGGCTCGGGAGTCAGATTCGGCGAGGGTCTCCCGGTGCCAGTGCTTCCGGAATGACGTTACCGCCGTGGTAGAGACTACATTTCCCAGCAGGCCCCGCAGCGAGGCCGGGCCATGTGATCCTACCTTAGCCAATGGGACGAAAGAAAGTGCCGCGTGACACCCCGCCCCCGCGCCGGGGTTACCCTGTCCTTTGGGTCCCCTTCCCCGAAGCCTGGCGCCGGGAGGCGCCTCTTTGGCGGACGTGGTGGTCCCCGGAGGGCGGTGTGGCCGGGAGGCCTGGTCCCTGGGGCGCCCTGGTAGGGAGAGGCGCACGCGCCCTCTTGCTGCCTCTCGGTGGTTTGGGTTTTCCGTCCCTCAGCAGGACCCGATCCGCGGCGTGACCGAGAGAGGCCGGGGAGGCGCGATGGGCGCAGGCCTGGGGCCTGTTGGGGCCGCAGGCGGGTGGGCGCGGGGGGAGAGGGGGCCTGATTCCGCCGGCTCTGTCTCCTGCTGCCCCATCGGGGTGTGGGCCTCGCGGCCTGCCCCGGCTCCCTGCCCCCCCCGGGTCTGGCCTGGAGATGGCAGGAAAGGGCTGCTTCCCGCCCTCCGAGGGCATCTCAGCCAGGCTTGGGGCAGATCCCGGCTCCCGTGTTTGGGCGCCTGTCTGACTGGCGCTCTGTCCAGGGAGGCCTTAGCCCGGTCCCCGCCCCCCATCTCCTAGAGCACTTCGACAAGGAGGGCAGTGGCCGGCTGTGGCTAAAGGTAACCGGGCTTCTGTGGGCCAAGCACTGGCTTTATCTGAGATCTCGTTGGAGCCCCCGGGTAACTCTTGAAGGCAGGAGGTAGTAATGTCCTCCCTTTACGGTGGGGGAGCCGAGGCAGAGAGAGATTTAAGGGCACCTGGGAGTTCAGGAGCAGAGGCTTGACCCCAGGCTTCAGATGGCCCCCTTTGAACCACTTCTGGGTGCCACTGGTTTACCGGTTTGTTGGGCTTTGGGGCAGTTACCTGTAAGAGAGTGCAGCTGTGAATATCTCGGTTCTCCCCAAATTTTTCTTTTACACTCATCGTTCTTTCCTTGGGGTACAGTACTTGGGGAGGGGTTGTCCAAAGGATATAAAGGCCGCTTGGTTCTTGCAGTCAGATTGCTGTCCAGAACGGCGGAAGCCACTGCCCCACTATTTTCACTGGGTTTTAGTTTTTATTCCTTTTGCCTAAATAGGGGTGTAATGATGTCTTAGCTGCCAGTGGGTCTGGGAGACTTTCCACATCAGGTTTGATCTCTGCTGCCCACCTGTAGATGGTTCTTTGGCTCTGACCACTGACCACACGGTTGAAGTGGTCACCAAATCTCAGGGCTTTCTCAGTTCTTCATGTATTTTGCAACATATATTTTTTGGAATATATCCTTCTGGAGTCTGTTTTTTGCAGACGTTTGCCATGTGCATTTGTCATGCATAATTTTCCTCACTCTCTTGCATCCTGGTCATTTTTCAGGAAACCGGTGGACTCCGAGCACCCTGCGGGCAGGGGCTGCTCCGGTGTTGTTTGTGGAAACCCCGGCGCCTGGCCCCAGGGCCAGTCCAGAGTAGGTGCTCGGCAAGTTTTTATTGGATGAATAAATTTAGAAAGAACATTTATGCAAATATCATACCTTCTGGCAAAACCTTTTTTGTTTGCAATGACTCCAATTATTATTTAATGTTTTTTTTAGCGTACAGCTTGATGAATTTTGACATGTGTATACACTCATGGGCAAAACATTAAAAAAAATAAACCCTTTGTTTACAACAGTCTTAGGTTTAAGGAAAAATTGCAAAGATGGTAGAAATCTCCTACCCACCCCTGTCCAGGTGGGTCCTCTGTTATCTATATTATGTGGGATATTTGCACTATCAATGAGCCAATATTGGTAAGCTGCGATTACTTCAAGTCCAGGTTCTATTTGGATTCCCTCAGTGCTTATTGCCCCATCTGCGATTGCACGTTATACGGAGTGATCATGTTTTCCTGCGTTCTTCTTGGGCATGACGGTCTCTGACTTTCCTTGTCTTTTGATGACATGACAGTTTTGAGGAGTGCTGGTCAGGCATTTTGTAGAGTGTCTCTCCATTGGGATTATCTGTTGTTTTACTCTTGATTAGATTGGGGTTTTGGGGAGTAAGGGCACAGAGATAAAGTATCATTCTCCTGCTTCATATCACAGTACCTGCTATCGACATGACTCATCGCTGTGGGTGATGACCCCGATCGCCTGGCCAACTAGTGTCTGCTAGGGTTTTCCACGGTGAAGTTACTCCTACACACCTTTTCTGCTCTTTGGAAGGAAGGTCGCTATGTGCTACCCACACTTAAGGGGTGGGGGTAATGTTCCACCTTCTTGGGGGCAGAGGAGCTACACACAGTATTTGGAAATCTGCACAGGAGATTTGTCTAGCTCATTTATTAATTGACTCAATCATTTTTATCAGTGTGGATTCATGGATATACCTTCCACTTGGGGTTACAATCCTCTATGGCTTTATTACTTTTGTTGTTCCAATTGTTGCACCTGTGGCCACTGGGGCTCTTTGAGGTGGCTTCTCTGTCCCTTTGACATGCCCCGTCTGGTTGCTTTGAGCACCTCCTTACTGTCTGGCACTACAGGTGGTCCAGGCTCATCTTGAGCACTTCCTATCACAGTCATGGAATCGGCATTTCTCCAAGGAGCCCTAGGTTCCTTTTGACAGAGAATGGTGTTAGAGACCAAGAGCTGGGTGCTGGGTGTGTTCGTCGCTACTGCGGTGTTGGTAAAACATTTCTGAAGTCGTCATCGCAGCTGTTCTTGAAGCCGAGGGCTCCCCAGCCAAGTCTGGTTGGACATACAGCTTCGAGAGGAAGCGCTGATGTGCCCTCTGGCTGCGGGGTTTGTGGGGAAACCAGGGTGCATGGTGGGGACGGGGCCTGACAGGCCACTCCTTGGGGATGTGTAGGGAAACACACATCTGTTTCCTTGCTGCTTTTCTTGATTAGGGGGTCCTTCGTGCCCTGCAGGACCTGGCCCAGGGGCACCTCAGCCTGGGGACTGAGTGGGTTTGGTGCACGTCCAGGTGCATGCGTACTTGGCGCAGCTGAGCTGCATACGGGGCTCAGGTTCAGGCTGAGAGGAACTGGTCGAGCCCTGTGCCTGGTTTCTGGTGGGGAGCGAGGCGATGGCGATTGTCCCCCATGAGGCCAGCTTCCAGGGTCAGCACCACCCTGTTCTTGTTTATGGCCTGGTGTGAATGAATTACAGTGCAGTTGTTTCTGTGTGTCCAGCACTAGGCTGTAAGGTACACTTCATCCCTGTCTCCTGGCACGATGCCCAGCCCACACAGTGGGCATTCAGGGACTCTGAGGTGTGTAATGGAAGCCTCTGTGGTGACACTGGCAGGGTCCGGACCATGGCAGCGGCCTCAGACTCTGCCCCTTATCCTTTGTCCCCCTGCAGCAGTTGTCATGGTAAATCTTGAAAGTGGCTCTGGCCACTGTGCAGCCCCCAGCTCCCGGATGCCCTGGTGAGGGGAGTGGGCTCGGGAGGGGCCCCCAGCCATGGGCTGTCCCCTCTGTTGGAGGAGTTGTGGGGGTCCTAAGCCCATTCTCCTGAGTTTCCAATGACAAGTGGCAGAGTTGGGTGCAGCGGGGTTCTCCGTGCCCGTCCCTGCCCATTTGGAGGGAAAGTGGAGTTGGCAGCCCACTGCTCTGGGGGATGCTGGGCGAAACACAGCCCGATGATACGCAGTTTAGCTGGAGTGGAAAGTCACCATCAGGAGGGACCTGGGCAAAGACAGATTTGACTTGGGGACATGGCAGATGACCCTTCCCAAATACGGTCTGGAATGCTGGCTGTTGCTGTGTCCCCCACCTTGGGAGGCTGTCCACGTGAACCTGCTGGCTTGGAGGCTGGAGTGGGTGCTTCAGCCTCATGTCCCTGAGCCACGGAGCCTCGGAAAGTGTCCTGGGGGCAGCAGGAGGCCAGCGGGAGACACGTGCAGACAGGCCTGAGCTCGTGGCTGTGTGCCCCCAGGACACCGGGAGGTGGTGTCCCCCTAGGAGAGAAACGGCCCAGGGACGGTGACTCCTTCTCAAAGGGCCGCTGTGGTCCAGGGGGCTCTGGGGAAGCGCAGAGAGAATTGCCCTTCTCCCCAGCTCCTGGAGAGATCAGCAGATCCCCCATTTGACCCTCAGTGTTGTGGGAGGTGGTCACCTCCTGCCCACTGAGGCTGGGATCTGCCCGCTGATGGTGGTTCCTGATTCTGGGACCTGACCCGACCTTCACACAGCAGGGTTTTATTAGTGCTATGATCCACTTTATCAATTGCTGCAGCCTTTTATTACATCTCAGGAGTTTTATCTCATCAGCCACCTCGCCTGCAGGCTAAATGAGGATTAATATTTTAACAGGATTATGTGCTGTGGGTTGTCAGCTCTCCTGCTGTTGCTGGCGCCCCCCGCCCCTCCCCCAGCCTCACAGTCTGTCCCCTCCCTCCTGGTGTGCAGGGAGGTGGGGTCCCAGGAGCTGAGGCTGCCTGCTCCAAACTCCTGCATGGGGGTGGGAGGCAGGGCTGGGGACGTGGACCCTGGGTGGTGGGGACAGTTTGTCTTAGAGAGCCGGTCTGCCCTAGGGTAGGGACGGCCCTGCAGAGAGGCCCCTGCACAGCCTGTAGGCTGTCTGCTGGGGTCAGTGGGCCCCCGCATCTCAGCCCCTGAGTGACATAGCCTCTGAATTGGCCAGTTTCACACCTTGATCTTACTCTTTAAATTTCCACCTAAGTGTTATAAAGGTGAGCCTGCCCCTGTCTGCTGCTTCCACCGCTTGGAGGCCAGAGCAGGGCTTCAGGACCTGTGCATTCGGCCCCCAGGGGTCTGCCAGGGTCATCGCTGGCTGGTCCCCATGTCTCCCTGCCCTTTACCTCCTTCACACTTAGTGGAAGGGCCTCTCTCTGTCAAGGGCCAGCCCCCCCACCCCAGAGGTGGGAGCAGCCCAAGTGCCCATCAGTGGGAGAACAGACGGACACATGTGCTCTGTCCGCACGGCAGAACCTTATTCCTCAACCTCGAGAAAGGAGGGAAGCTCTGACCCTTGCCACACACGGCTGGGCCTTGAGGACGCGATGCTGAGTGAAAGAAGCCACTCCTGGACAAATCCTGCAGGATCCTGCCTAGGAGGGCTCTAGAGGGGTCAAATCCATAGAGACAGCAAGCGGAAGAGTGGGTGCCAGGGGCCGGGGGGAAGGGTGCGGAGTGAGTGTCCAGTGGCACAGAGCTTCAGTTTGGAAGGTGGAGGGCACCGTGGCGGCGGATGGTGGCGGCGGTTGCCTGACAGTGTGACTGTAAACTATGTTAGGTGTGTTCTACTGCAAGTAAAAAATTAAAAAATAAAAAGACCCTGGAATCCTGGGACCTTCCCGAGATGGCAAGGGTGTTAGGAGTGGTTCAGCACTAGGTTTAGAGAAGTCTAGACTTTGTCTTGTAGGTAGAAAGTTAATTCCCTAAATGATGGAAAACTCCAGGCAGGCCCAGCGTGGGGTCTGGGACTTCCGTGCGAGGACGAGACAGTCAGGGTCCCCGTGCTTCGTGGGGGGCAGACACATAGACTGAAGTCATCATCATAAAACTTCTATCCCCCCATTTAACCAATGATTAAAAGAGTTTTTAAGGTTTAGAAATAGCTTAGAAGAGGATTGTGAAAATAATTCACACTTCAGAACACTATAGTAGACACAGAGAAGCACTGAAAGGAAAAAAGTGGTTTTTAAAGCCCACAACCCAGAGACCCCAGCTGCTGCCCATCCTTTTCCATATGCAGCCTGTGCGTCCTTGGAGGGCCACACAGATGGTCCTTTGCAATTCTGTTCTCCCTCTTCGTAGCGCTCCATGATTGCTCAGCTATTCCATGAAACTTCGGTGGTGGGCAGTGTGGCAACGTGACAAGGACTTTGACGAGGCCCGCAGGGGTGCAGGGCTGCAGGTGGGCAGGGCGTGGGGCTTAGACGTGGGGAAGCGTTCCACCAGGCAAGCCCCCGAGCTGAGCCCTGCCGAGCCTCTCGCAGGCCTGGGACCCAGTGTCCTGACGCCCTGTCAGTGGTCTTTCTGCAAAAAGGCCAGCGGCCCTGGGGCTTGGATTTAAGCCAGGAGGGGAATGGGGGGCCTCCCCGTCACCCACTGACTCCCCGCCCAGCTGGGACCCCAGGCAGGCTGTGAGGGCAGTGATGGCGGCTGGTGCTGGACTATCCTCTGGTGGTCATTTCTGAGCAAAACCGTTCATTTTGAGGGTTGCTTCCTAAGCCTCGAGAGTCCCACCCCGCAGCCCTGAGGCCAGCATCCTGCTCGGGGCCTTTACCCTTTCCTCCAGGCCCTGCCCTTCCGTGGGCTCCCTGCCAACTCCCCGTGCTCCCCTCCCCTGGCTTCCTCCTGCCCTCTGATAGCTGCATACCACACTCCTCACCGGGTGCACGTTGCTCCATAATTAACTCAGCAACAGCTGCGCATCAAAAGAGAATTAACTCCCAGGTCCTGGCGCTTGGCCAGTGAGGTCTGCTCACCCTGGGGAGCTGGCAGGTACCCAGATTCAGGGTGGCCCTTCCTCTGGGACCCCCGATTCAGGGTTGTGGGGCACTAGGGGCCGCTGGGCAGGATGTGTGGCTCTGCTCACGGCCCCCTGAACTTCTGGGAGATGCCCCAGGGTGCCCGTTACTGAGCAGGCTCGCTTCCTGCAGGCTCGGGGTTGGCGGAAGGGAAGTGGTCCTTTGTAAAGACTCCCCCCTCACCACTAGGCCGCTCTGAGAACCGGAGGGCCTGCATGAACACTGACCTCAAAGTGGGAGTGAGCCTGGCGTGGCAGCTGGGCAGTGGCTGCAGTCTGAGCTTCTCTCAGGGTGGGTCAGCCACGACCCTGTGTAACCCAGGGCTCCCCAGCCTTCTGAATGCGTGAGGTGAGGGGTGGGCTGGGGTCACCAGCCAGGGGGCGCTGGCCCCATGTTCCCAGAGCATGGGGCCTGGCTGGCTTCTGCACGGGCAGTCAGCCCTGTGGGGAGTTGAAAGCAGGTGGCTGGCCTGGTGGTCCCCAGAGCACGTTTGGGACCTCTGTCTTAGGGGCAGTCCCCTCCGGATGCATTTTCCAGTAGTGCCTCCGCCCTCGCCGTCGGCTACCCCTGTTCGTTCATCTAGAACTGCTAATTTGTAGCATCCAGCAGGGGGTGGGAGGTGGGGGTCAAGGCCCTTGGCCCAACGCTTGGGTCGTGCAAGGCCAGTCTTGCCCTGGAGAGCTTGGGGACCGAGGGGCCCTGAGGCCTGCGGTGGCCCTTTGGCCCTGGGAAACTACCCGGAAGGCGTCCCCCAGTCCTTGCACAGAGCCGGCAAGGACATGCACATGAGGCCTCCTTGGCTCTGCCGAGGGGCTGGTGTCGGGGTGTCCGTGGGGCAGCAGCCTTGGCCCTGGGCAGCGAGGGTGCCTCCCCTGCTCCTCCCGGGCATCAGCACCACCTTCTCAGAGGCCCTGGGCCCCCAGCAGGCGAGGCAGGGTCACGGTGAGGAGGGAGGGGGCAGCATCCTCTGTCGGCCTGGCAGGAAGTCACATGTGCTCCCAGGCCGGAGTCCAAGGGGGATGGGCCAAGGGGACCTTGGGGGTCTGCTCCCCCCTTCCCAGCCGGGCCCCTCAGCGACCCTGAGGGGGGTGCTGGGCATCTAGGACCGTCTCTTTCCTGGCCCTGGCTGGCCTGGTCTGGTGGCACCCCCATCCAGTCTGTGGCTGAGCCCCCTGCCTGCTGCCACCCCAGCTACCCAGGTGTATGTCTTGGAACCAGCTTTGCCATTGTCCCCTCGTTGGCATGGGCCCCTTTCCCTGTCATCTCGGAACCCCGCCCAGCTGGTCTGCCCCTCGGCCCCCAGCCGTGGCCTCCAGGGCACTGGGGACTGAGGCCCCGGAGTTCCCTGGGTGTGCTGGCATAGACCGTTCCCCCTCGGGCCGGAGCGGCCGAGCTCTGCTGGGCAGGGGGTGAGGGGGCCACCACTGCTCAGAGCCCAGGGGTGGCTCTGTGGTCTCTCGATGGTGTAAACAGTGTCCACCTTTTGTCTGGGTCCCTGAGCATCAGACCACTCCGTGGGGTGGGTGGCGGTGGCCCTGGGGGGCTCCAAGGCAGCAGGAAGGGAGTGGGTGGCAGGTGCTGGCTTTGCCTGAAGCTGGAGCCAGGCCTGTGGGCAGCGGGGAGGTGACAGGTGGCGTCTCTGTTCCAGGGCTGCTACCACAGGATCTTCTCCGAGACTCTTGGGGGCCTGCTATCTCCAGAACCATCTCTTGTATAGCCATTGGACCCATTTATGCCCTGATAACGAGGAAGGGACACCTCTGGACAGATAAGGGGCCACCTTTGGCCATGTTGGGCAGATGGGGATGGCCAGCATGTCACTGTCGGGCCTGCTCCTCCCAGCTCACCACCATCTGGGGACAGGGACAGTGTCCCTTAGGTGCAGTGAAGGCCCTTGGGCAGGTAACCACCTTTGTCCTAGGTCCCATGTCATCCTCCCCGGCCCTCCCATCGTCACAGGGTCGTCGGCCAGCAGGCACCTTGGTGACCCTTGGACGTGCCTGGGGCTGAGCTGGGGCTGCAGGTGCAGGAAACCAAGAACTGGCCTCCAGGCCACTGTGACCTGCCTGGGCCAGGGTCTGATGGGAGGTGCGGGAAAAGCATGGATGTCCTCCCCATGCTCTGCCCCCGGGCCCCTCACCGGGAAGGTCCAGGAAATCTCGTTAGAGGCTGGAGTGGGTCTCACACAGCTTAGCTTCCTTAATGGGCTGCGAGCGACAACTCGTTCATTTGTATGCGTGTCCCGTGGAACCTCCTCCATCTCAGCCTGCATCGTCTGTGGGGACCACTCCGTTCAGCCACCACGTATTTGGCACCTACTGTGCGAAAGGCGATGGGGAGGTGCCTAATAAGCTGCTGTCACAAGGTGGGGGTGTAGGCAGAAACCCGTAACCCCCAACACCACCATAAATTCGGCTCCTGGCCCTAGAGTAAGCGAGAGACAGGGGGAGTGGGCGTGACGGTGTCTGCGTGTGTGTGCAAAACCAGCTGCAGTGGGAAGGGTGACACCTCTCTGCTCTCTGTGGCGTTGACGTGGCACACCTCGGTGGGCTGGAAGGACAAGGGGGTCTTTGGTGGCTGGAGAAAGTGCTTTGCCAACTGAGAACGTTTGACCATGCCTCTAAACTGGCTTCTGTGAAAGATAAGATGATGCTGACTCCTCAAATCCGTATCACCACTGACGAAGAGGGGGCTCAGGTTAAGATGCAGACTCCAGCCAGGACTGGGACCTGAGGGACCCAAGAAGCTAGAGCCTGGTGGAGACCAGGCAGGGACGCCTAGCACAGGAACCACAGAAGGGCAGAGGTGATGCGATAAACTTTTCCTTCCCGAATGTACAGCCTGGAAGAAGAGAGAAGGTGGGAAGGGATAAGTAGCATGAGTCCACCTGGGCAGCTAAGCTTTTCTGATGCCAAATGAGGTTTGTAGGAGACAGGACATGTCCTCTTAAAATTTTTTCAAAATGAAAGCTTTTCATTTTTCAAAATGAAAGTGCAGAGAGTTGGGGCCCTAGTTACTTACAGTGGGTTTCCAATGAGGTTTTGTGTTGGTTTGATTTTCTCTTTTTCCATAGACAGAATGGCGCAATAAACTCACGTGCGTGCCCTCCCAATTCAGCAGGTCTCAAGAATCGCCACGTTACTCCACCTATTGCTGTCCCCTTACTCTTTGCGGTTCCCTTTGGCTGAAGTATTTCCAAGCCTGTGGCAGACAGTCTGTGAGTTCGCTCCTGCCGAACTACGGGATAAAACTCTCCAAATATGGGGAACTTTGTGATACCTTTGCAGCTCCATTAGCACAGTATCAAAATTCCCAGCAACTCCTTGGTATTAGCGAATGCCCCAGCCGTAACCACGTATCTCTGATGGTCTCCAATGTATCACTTTGCAGTTAGTTTAAATTAGGTTCCAAACAAGGTCCACACAGTAGGTTTGAGTGTTGTGTTTCTAAAATCTCTTTGGTTTTGGTCAGGCATCCCCAGCCCACAGTTCCCCTGGCCATGACTTGTTGCAGAAACTAGATCAGCTGTCCTACCAAATGCGCCACACATTCCGGATGGGGTGGGCTGCTCCCTTGTGCTGCCACAGTATCCCCATCATTCCTGGAGATGCAAGTTCAACTCAGGAAGCTTCATTTAATTCGGGCTCATTTTTTACCAGAGCCCTTTGTGGGTGGGGCTGTGGGTTCACACGGAAGCACACCTGGGACGCTAGGATTGGCCAGCAGGTCCAGGGGGCACAACCCCCATGCCCTGCTATAATGCTCATCACCCAGGTCTCATCCCTGCATGACCACTGTGAGAAATAATTATTTCAGGAGAGCTTGCAAAATGGTGATTTCCTAACGGTACCACCCTTTCACAACGAGCAGCTAGAATTCTCCTCTTAAATGAACCTTCTCTTATCAACTAGTTATCAGTTACCCCTGAAATATAGTTTAAAGAGGAAAATCTTTAATTCTCTTAATGAACAATATTCAGCGCAGAGAGTTGGGGCCCTAGTTACTTACAGTGGGTTTCCAATGAGGTTTTGTGTTGATTTGATTTTTTCTTTTTCCATATATTTATTCTGTGTATT